>NC_090646.1:200852396-201473230 GCF_040937935.1 Hyperolius riggenbachi
GGAAGTACCAGATGGTACTAGCGCCTATGCTCTCCGGCTGCCCGCTTGCTGTCCTCTTCCTGCCAGCCTGCTACAGGTACTTTGGGGGACTTCCATTTAATTTTATAGGGTCCAGCAGAGAGGTGGAGAGGTGTTGGGATGTTCTGAGTCTCACAGATATACACTATATATGTGTTTTCTTTTGCATGTAACGTGAACCTTGACTTGTACGGATTGGAGCAACTGATACAGTTTAGCCCTTCCTTTGGACTGTCTACGAGAGACCCGAATAAGGGACGTGAGAACCTTTCTGTACTGTCAGTCTATGTTTTGAGCGCTGACTTTTTTTATTACTGACTTTTTATTGTTTAACACAGCAATTTTGGAACGCGAACCACGTTTGCAATTCTTTGTTTTGATCCTAAGCGCATAAGAATTTTTGAGAACTTTTTCAAATCATGACCAGCCAACACTAATGCTCAGTCCACAATGTTAGTCCATTTAAAACCAAAAGGAGGACCACATAGAGAAGTACACACTTTGCATATATACATATTCATAGTACATAATACAAGTCCCTGAGCGGACGCTGTAGGCAGATATTTAATTGGACACCATGATCCTGGGTGATTTATATGCCTTTCTTGCGTGTTTTATCACACAGAGGGGCATTTTGGTGAGTGTCCTTAGTTTATTCTATGGATACTAGGTGCTGCTGTAAATATAGTGATGTACCTTACATATTTATGTGTTTTATCATTAATTTTGATATCTTGAGATTCTGATTGGTGGATTTGTACTATGAATATGTATATATGCAAAGTGTGTAGTTCTCTATGTGGTACTCTTTTTTTGGTTTTAAATGGACTAACATTGTGGACTGAGCATTAGTGTGGGCTGGTCATGATTTGAAAAAGGACCTGGAATGGCCCGAAACGCCTGTGCGTCATCATTCAGCACAGACCCACAGATGTATTTTTATCTTTTGTTATGTTTTAACTGAGCTATAATAAAGAACCTTTTAGATGGTGCGAATCTTATGGAGTGGGCTACAATATACTTGTGACTCCAAAGGCTGATTCCAGCACATCTCCCTTACCATTGGTGCAGTGGCAATTACATTGAAACCATACTAATCAGGAGCTTTGGATGTAGACACCCCTGTTCATGTTACTTTAATACTTTTAAAGCAGTATAAAACTCTGACATAATATTCAATAAAAACATGTTTTCCTACTTTTTATATCCCATACAGTTATCATATTTGCTTTTGTGCATAAGTATTATTATTCATTTAGAAATGACAAGTTCCCAAAGTACATTTTTTATTTTTTGCTCTGAGTGCTGCCATTGCATTTTATTCTTAACTGGTTTATTCATATTGTAATGTAACCAGAAATGTTTTCTGAGTGTCTGTCTGTGTTCAGGAGAGTCTGCACAGTTAAGCCCCATGCACACACTCAACAGCAGTCTTTTAGGCTCTCACAACTTTTCTTGTGGAACACCTAAAAAAAAATCTCTTGTTTATGTATATAAAGGTGGTCCAGGACCGCTGGGGCTGAAGGTATTTACACAAGGGATGCTAAATATTTTGCATCAATGCCCATACATCAGAAGATGATGTAAGGGCAGATCGACCAAGAGACAGATCTTTCACTAATCTAATTTGACCGGAGAGAGATCTGTTGGGCGCCATAGAAACGATTCCTGATCAATTTCTTCATGAAATGCTTCAGGAATCGGCCTAGGATGCTGCCTCACTGTCCCCGTAGTGCAAAATGTGCCCCCCAAAGTTCCCTGTGTGCCCCCGGTGCCCTGTGCATGCATAATTTACCTGTGCTCTGTCCTCCGTCATGCCCCACATTGGTGCCGGTGTGTATGTGGGTGCATGTGTGACATTTCACATATCCACGTGCCATCAGCATTGAGCAGGGACACGCACTGTAGCTGTTTCCTGCTTTCATATCAAATAGGATATATTGTTTAAAAAGAATTAAAACAAACTTTCATCCTCATTATAGAAAGCAGGATACAGCTTCAGCGCATGTTGCTGCCACAGAATTCATGTGCTGAGACGAGGGAGATGTAATCATAGTAACAGACAACATTAGGTGTCTGTATCTGTGCTGGCTACAATGAAGGGGGCCTTGGAACAGCATAAATCATTCACAGAGCCGAAGATCTGTTGAAGGGCTCCCGTGTGCAGTTAGGAGATTCCTCTCTCAGCTGCCCAGGGGGGTAAAATATACCGGTACCAGCAACATAAACAGCTTGTAGACTTTTCTCCCACTAGAGAATGGAATGTGCTAAGCGGCGTTGATAACTTATCTTCTGACGTGGCTTCCTGACATGAAACAGGTGATATTTGTGTATAGGTTTGTTTTGTCCAGCCATTATAAATATATTAAAAGCTACTCCCTTTGCGCATATTTTTTATTACATGGACTGGGAAACTCTCATTTAGAAATAATGCCCCTTTAAATGACAAATATACACAACTGAGGCAGAACATATATAAAATGAACAGGAAGGCCCATGCATGTATGAGCTTACAGTGACAGAAACATCAGACGAGGCAGCGTGTACACTGTAGCTGAGGTTGCACTTAGGCAGTGTGTATGCAGTAGCTGAGGTTGCACTGAAGTAGTGTGTACACTGTAGCTGAGGTTGCACTGAAGTAGTGTGTATGCTGTAGCTGAGGTTGCACTGAAGTAGTATGTATACTGTAGCTGAGGTTGCATGGAGGCAGTGTGTATGCTATAGCGGAGATTGTGCTGAGGCAGTGCGTCCACAGTAGCTGAGGTTGCACTTAGGCAGCGTGTATGCAGTAGCTGAGGTTGCACTGAGGCAGTGTGTATGCAGTAGCTGAGGTTGCACTGAGGCAATGTGTATGCAGTAGCTGAGGTTGCACTGAGGCAGCGTGTACACTGTAGCTGAGGTTGCACTTAGGCAGTGTGTATGCTGTAGCTGAGGTTGCACTGAGGCAGTGTGTATGCAGTAACTGAGGTTGCACTGAGGCAATGTGTATGCTGTAGCTGAGGTTGCACTGAGGCAGTGTGTACGCAGTAGCTGAGGTGGCACTGAGGCAGTGTGTATGCAGTAGCTGAGGTTGCACTGAGGCAATGTGTATGCAGTAGCTGAGGTTGCACTGAGGCAGCGTGTACACTGTAGCTGAGGTTGCACTTAGGCAGTGTGTATGCTGTAGCTGAGGTTGCACTGAGGCAGTGTGTACGCAGTAGCTGAGGTGGCACTGAGGCAGTGTGTATGCAGTAGCTGAGGTTGCACTGAGGCAGTGTGTATGCAGTAGCTGAGGCTGCACTGAGGAAATGTATACACTGTAGCTGAGGTTGCACTGAGGCAGTTTGTGTGCTGTAGGCTGTAGCTGAGGTTGCACTTCACTAAGTGCTTTTGAAAATAAATACATCGCAGAGAATCCCCTATGAAGAAATAGACTAGTCCAAAACCTATCGCTTTCACTTCTGTCAGATTTCTATTACCTACCGTAAGTGACGGCAACATAGGAGAAAAGTAATTTATGGCTCATTTTACTCTGGAAAAAACATTTCTTATTTGTATGTTTGCACATATTTTAATTTTACAATTTTCCGCCATAGTGCCCCTTTAGGGGCTTATATAGACACTCAGAGCAGCAATAAACCCCTGGACTACTGGGTGCACAGGCTTGACCTGTGGCCAGAGCTGTCACAATTTGCCATCAAACTCCTGGCTTGCCCCGCCTCAAGAATCCAGTCAGAAAGGACCTTCAGTGCAGCAGGAGGCATTGTCAATGACAAGAGCTTGCCTAGCTCAAAAAAGTGTTCAGTACCTCACCGTTATTAAAATGAATGAGGCATGGATCCCAGAGGCCTACTGCCCGCCCGAAGACTAAGTTGGTCCCTACACAGCATCTCTGCCTGCCTGCCGCTACTTCCTGCCCTAAGATTAAGTCAGTCCCCACACAGCATCTCTGCCTGCACGCCGCTCGACTGCCTTCTCTGCCACCACAGACAGGGTCCAGGACTCCAGGTGGATCCTGAATGTTTGGCTAGCAGTGGGCGCTACCAAAAATAATAATGTTTCTGGTGTGTGTACATGCCTAATTTTTCTGGCTGCACTCTGGCTACAATAACAACAAAACTAAAGGCATGTACATGTGTCAATTACCCTTCGTAATAGTTACCTTGTAGCGGTGAAGGGGCTTGTGTATCACAATGAAGCAATGACCTATATGGGTGTGTTGGGGGCACACCCCAAGATAATAAGGTTGTTGCTTCATTGTGGACAGACCAAATTCGATCAGCTGGACAGTCATTGTTGTTCTGTCATTGAACTACCACAGCCCGACCATATGGGCTTGAAAACTGCCATCGCCTGCACTCTCACCAATGCGCACATGAGAACGGCCATCACTACACAAACATTGCCACCAAGAGGACTGATGGGCAGCATGGTGGTGTAGTGGATGGCACTTTTCTTTGCAGCGCTGGGTCCCCGGTTCATATCCCAGCCAAGTCAACATCTCCAAGGAGTTTGTATGTTCTCCTCTAGGCACTCTGGTTTCCTCCCACACAGGGGTGTAGCAATGCAGAGGTTGCATCGAGGCGCTTGGGTCAGAGGGGCCCCGAGGGGCGCTTCCTCAACTGCAGTATTAGCTCTTTATTGGTCCTGTGCTCATAATAATCTCTTCTATAGGTACTTTGAATAGTAGTAATCATTAACAAACTGTTCCCCATCCTCTTCTTGCACGTCTGACACTGTAGTTGCCATTAGCAGGTTTTGGTGCACCGTATCAATTGTTATGTATAGAGTGCTTAGGGGGCCCCAATGTAAAACTTGCATCGGGGCCCACAGCTCCTTAGCTACGCCACTGCTCCCACATCCCAAAAACATACAGATAAGTTAATTGGCTTCCCCTTAAAATTGGCCCTAGGCTATGATACATACATAAACATATGATTATAGTAGGGATTAGATTGTGAGCTCCTCTGAGGCACAGTTAGTGACAAGACAATATACTCTGTACAGCGCTGCGGAAGATCTTGGCGCTATATAAATACTAAGGCCATTTTCACATTCTGAAACGCGGATGGCCGTGCGGTCGGAACGCAACGCATACGAACGCACGCCATCTGCGTTTCTATGCGTTGCATGACTGATCCCATTCACCTGAAGTGAATGGGTCAGCTGCGCATTTCTGCAAAAAAAATGCATGCAGCATGCGTTCCCGGACCGCACTGGTCCAGAACGCATGTAGTGTGAACATCAGACAGTGCTGTCTATGCACTGTCTGATGTTGTGCGTGTCTGTCTCCTGCACGCGTTCCCGATGGGAACGCGTGCAATTTGAACGGGGCCTAAATAATAATAATATTTTATGTCCTGAGAGTGTCAATTAACGACAACTCTTTGCGATTGTTTGTGGTGCGTTACACAGTGAGTTTGGTGTGTCAGTGTGAAGCAGTACACTACTTACACTACCTGACCTATGTATACACACGCAAGATGTTCTAAAGCACTTTATGCCTCGAATTTAGGAATGTAATGTGATTCCTGCCCTTTAGGGATTATAACCCTACTCTGCGTCAAATACATAATTTTCCGAGGGACTTTTGGCATGTATCTCACTCCAACATGCCCCCTCCAGGTGTTAGACCCCTTGAAACAACTTTTCCATCACTTTCTTGGCCAGAAATAGTCCCTGTATGTTTTAAAATTTGCCTGCCCATTGAAGTCTATGGTGGTTCGCGCAAACTCTTTGCGGAAGTTCGCAAACCCAAAATCTGATGTGCGGGCCATTTCTACAGAGATTTTCAATGACTGCCAAAGTAGGTCCTCCTTTGCGCCATTTGAACATTACTTTGCACATCCCCATAGACATTTATTTTAACTTCAAAGCATTCTTATTTTAATAAATTACATTTATTTTCTCGAAACTGATTCATTTGTTTTTCCCATTGCAATCTAAACAGTCTTGCAATCTTTTCCATCCCAACAGGAAGGCAAGTTAGCAGAAACCCTATACTTTGCAGTAAAAAAAAGCACTCAGTATTTCCTCCTTCAGAATAAATATTATCAACATCTTCATTCCAATAAAAGTTAGACTCGCACATTTAAAGCTTGTTCCCACTACAGCCTGCAGGTGAAGATAATGTGCTGTGCGTGACCACTTTTATCAATGCGCTGATATGCAGTTTTTAGTACAACTGTTTTTTAATGATATATCAGTAGCAAATACAGTGGGATGCGAAAGTATGGGCAACCTTGTTAATCGTCATGATTTTCTTGTATAAATTGTTGGTTGTTACGATAAAAAATGTGAGTTAAATAATCATACAGGAGACACACACAGTGATATTTGAGAAGTGAAATGAAGTTTATTGGATTTACAGAAAGTGTGCAGTAATTGTTTAAACAAAATTAGGCAGATGCATAAATTTGGGCACTACAAAAAAAAGAAATGAAATCAATATTTAGTAGTTCCTCCTTTTGCATAAATTAGAGACTCTAAACGCTTCCTGTAGGTTCCAATGAGGGTCTGGATTCTAGTTGAAGGTATTTTGGACCATTCCTCTATACAAAACCTCTCTAGTTCATTTAGGTTTGATGGCTTCCAAGCATGGGCATCTCTCTTTAACTCACACCACAGATTTTCAATTATATTCAGGTCTGGGGACTGAGATGGCCATTCCAGAATGTTATACTTGTTCCTCTGCATGAATGCCTTAGTGGATTTTGAGCACTGTTTAGGGCCGTTGTCTTGTTAATAGATCCAGCCTTGGCACAGCTTCAGCTTTTTCACTGATTCCTGGACATTTGTCTCCAGAATCTGCTGATACTGAGTGGAAGCCATGCGTTCCTCAACTTTGACAAGATTTCCAGTCCCTACACTGGCCACACAGCCCAACAATATGATGGAACCACCACATGTTACTGTAGGTAGCAAGTGTTTATCTTGAAATGCTCTGTTCTTTTTCCTCCATCCATGACACTCTTTGTTCTGCCCAAATAACTCATCAGTCCACAGCACCTTATTCCAAAATGAAGCTAGCTTGTCCAAATGTACTTTAGCATACCTCAAACAGCTTTATTTATGCTGTGGGCTTCCTCTGCAACACTCTCGCATACAGCATTTCCTGGTGTAAAGTGCGCCGAATGGTTGAAAGATGCACAGTGACTCCATCTGCAGCAAGATGATGTTGTAGGTCTTTGGTGCTGGTCTGTGGGTTGACTCTGACTGTTCTAGCCATTCGTCGCTTCTGTCTATCCGAGATTTTTCTTGGTCTGCCACTTCGAGCCTTAACTTGAACTGAGCCTGTGGTCTTCCATTTCCTCCTAACTGTGGAAACAGACAGCTGAAATCTCTGAGACAGCTTTCTGTATCCTTCCCCTAAACCATGATGGTGAACAATGTTTGTCTTCAGGTCATTTGACAGTTGTTTTGAGACCCCCATGTTGCTACTCTTCAGAGAAAATTAAAAGAGGAAGGAAACTTATAATTGACCCCCTTAAATACTCTTTCTCATACTTGGATTCACCTGTGTATGTAGGTCAGGGGTCACTGAGCTTACCAAGCCAATTTGAGTTCCAATAATTAGTTATAATTTATAGTTTTGGAATCAATAAAATTTATGCACGTGCCTAATTTTATTTAAACAATTATTGCGCACCCTTTCTGTAAATCCAATAAACTTCAATTCACTTCTCAAATATCACTGTGTTTGTCTCCTATATGATATATTTAACTGACATTTTTTTTATCGCAACAACCAACGATTTATACAGGAAAATCACGATGATTAACACGGTTGACCAAACTTTCGCATCCCACTGTAAATGTCCATATTTAGTGCTAACAAGTGCATGCACCAGTGAATATGAAATGCACTGCAACACAATGCATCGGTGAGATTTCTATAGTGCTATGTGGGGTGCACTTGCAAATCGCAAAGTGGAGAAAGACACAGCTAGAAGGAATAAACACTAAAATATTTATTTGTATTATTATTCATTGTGTGTTAAAACATGCCTTGAAAGTCCAAGAATGCTGAAAAAGAAAGCAAATTCTGAAACAAATCATGTTGTTCAATGCAAAATTAGAAGATTATTACCTTTTGAACCAAGCTGTTCAAGATCAAAAATCCCTTGTGAAGAAATAGCCCTAATTCCATTTACTTTTTCTCTTTTTCCATGTTTTCTCCAAAGTGATAGTTTCACCTTATCAATAATATGCCTTTTAAGCCACCTACAAAAAGAAAAAGAGACATGTATGACTGTACTTTGCATAGTTGCAGAGAGCTGAAAAATTAATTTAAACAGAAGATGAAAAATTATCTATTAGGAGAAAACTCAGGAGAAAAAGGGAATTGAATAAGGCCTCATTCACATCAGGGCTGTTTCTGTGCGCTTTTTACAGCGCACTGCCCTGTGCGATTAGCAAGGTATTTATTTTCCCATGTAACTAAATGTAGCTGGTTCACATCTATGCGCTGTGCTGAGCAGCATTACAGAAACGTAGGGTTGCATGCATTTCTGTGCGTTGAGCTGGAAAGCGCACATCAATGCAAGTGAATGGGTGCGCTTTTTTAGCGCATAGAAGCACATGCGTTTTTTACCCCTAATTGGAGAAAAAAATACATTTCCATACAAAAACAAAGTTTTATTGACAACTGCTGCTGGTACAACAAGCAAAACGTGCTTTAAAGAAGCGCAGCGCAACGCACAGAAACGCACACTAAAGCGCGCATAAGCGCATGCATTTTTAGCATGCGCTTTCACACGTTTTTCAGCACAGCAGATGTGAACGAGGCCTAAGGGCCAGAGTGTGCACAGTTAGGCCCTTATTCGATTACCTTTTTCTATTAAATTTTCTCCTAGGAGATAAGTTTACATATTCTGTTTAAAATTACTTTTTAGCATTTTGCAACTGGAAATGTACCACAAAAAATGCTGAATAAGTTCTACAAAAATTATTTTCTTGTTTGCTGGTGGCTTAAAATGCATTTTATTGATAAGGTATGGAAATATCACCTAGGAGAAAAAAAATATGGTGTCCGATAAATAGCGGGTACTAGACGTCTGCTATTTATCGGGGCAACATAATTTAACATTCTTTCCACTAATCATGGCTTGTAGGATTAGGCATCGCCATTTTTATAGGCACATCTCCTGCGCCATTTTTATCTGATCCCATGGTTTCTGCTGTTCTCATCTAGTACAGGAAAGCAGGGAAATGTAGCATGGTATCTATTGTTTTTCCTACTATGGCTATACCTGAGTGACCCAACCAACCGCTAAACCCAGAGAGTAGAAACTAGCTGTAATGCAGGTTCAAGAACACTTGGCCCATGAAATGATATGGAATGCATTTTCAGTACATCACTTTTATACTCAATATTTGCCTATATCCACCTATTATCCCCAAAAATCGACTCAGCAGCACTGAAAAGGCTTGGTGTTTCTTTAACAGTTTCACAGCATTAGAACTTTGTTTATCTTATGCAAGCCTCATTTTTAGCTGCACAGAAGAAAACTGCCCGGGCTTTTTTCCCCTGATGCTGTGCAAAGCATGATGGGATATCTGATTTTGTTCTTCTCGTTCTGCTGTTTTGGTGCAATTTTTTTTTTCTTGAATTTGACATTTGAAGCCTAGCGTGTGCAGCTGGGAGGGGTAATCAGGACACAGGACAGTTGGAACTGTGTCTCCTACTCCTTGTCCCCTCCTTTCAACCAAAAAGATGGCTGCCCCCATGACAAAGTTGGCAGCCCAGGGCCGGGCCGAGGCATAGGCTGTAGAGGCTCCAGCCTCAGGGCGCAGTGTAGGAGAGGGCGCAGAATTCATTCAGCTGTCATTCCTAATTGTGTTTGAAGCAGAAAGAAATAATAAAAGGGGATACATGACAGTGACTGCAAGCCAGATAACTGGAGATTAAGGTGTTGGGGAAGTTGTGGGCCCTGTGGCGCCTCTTAGTCTAATAGCAATCAGTGTGTGACAGCTGGGGTGGGAGGGATGGAGGGGCGCACTTTGGTGTCTCAGCCTTGGGTGCTGGAGGACCTTGTCCCGGCTCTGGGCAGCCCCCATGAATCACAAACATTTGCCTGTTCTTTTAAAACCGGGTGGGTAAGAGACTATATTACCTATCTATTCTAATTAACATAACTAATGTAACTTGATGACAGTATGTTTGTTTAGGCTGAAGTTCCCCTTTTAATATTCTATTTTGGGTTTAATAAGGCTCTAACTTAAGAATGTATTAATCATGACACTAAAACTTAAAGAGACACTGTAACATCAAAAAGATCCCCTTGGGGGTACTCACCTCGGGTGAGGGAAGCCTCGGGATCCTAATGAGGCTTCCCACGCCGTCCTCTGTCCCACGGAGGTCTCGCTGCAGCCCTCCGAACAGCCGGCGACAGACCCGACTGTCAAATCCATATATTTCCCTTTGCTGGCTCCAGCGGGGGTGCTTTGGCTGCTTTCTGCTCGGAAATAGACGGAAATACCCGATCTCCGTCGGGTCCGCTCTACTGCGCAGGCGCCGGAGACTTGCGCCTGCGCAGTAGAGCAGACCCGACGGTGATCGGGTATATCCCGAGCTCAGCTCGGGGTAACCTGCGCAGGAGGATTTCTCAGGCCCCACCGGGCCGATTTGCATAATTTTTTTTTCCTACATGCAGCTAGCACTTTGCTAGCTGCGTGTAGTACGCGATCGCCGCCGCTTGCCGCAGATTCGCCGCTACCCGCCGTGCCGCACCGCCCCCCCCGCCCCAGACCCCTGCGCAGCCTGGCCAATCAGTGCCAGGCAGCGCTGAGGGGCGGTTCGGGATTCCCTGTGACGTCCCGACGTCCATGACCTCGGTGACGTCATCCCGTCGCCATGGCGACCGGGGAAGCCCTGCAGGAAATCCCGTTCTCAACGGGATTTCCTGCATACTCTGATCGCCGAAGGCGATCGGAGTGGGTGGGGGGATGCCACCATTCAGCGGCTATCATGTAGCAAGCCCTGGGCTCGCTACATGATTTAAAAAAAAAAAAAAAAGGGCGGCGCTGCCTCCTTGCTGGATTTTTTAGACTGGCAAGGAGGTTAAAGGACAACTGAAGTGAGAGGGATATGCCATATGTATTTCCTTTTAAACAATGCAAATTGCTGGGCTGTCCTGCTAATCCCCTGCACTCTCCCCAACAATCATGCAGATCAGGTGTATATCATCTTTTAGGTGTGTGATTCAGATACTACTGATGCATGCAAGATCAGCAGGACTGCCAGGCAACTGGTATTGTTTAAAAGGAAATATCCTCCATATCTGCCCTCTCACTTAAGTTTTCCTTTAAGGTTGATCTTTGTATTATTATTATTATTATTATTATTATTTAAAGAAAATACAGCATGCAATGCTGTAGAAGTAACTATGTCTACTTACTAGGCATTTGCTCTTCACATAAGCAAATCATCCCTTTCATTTGACTCTCAAAGGGATCTGTGACCCAAAATCATTTGCAGACACAGATATGGGAAATATCTGTGAAAACTCTACTTTTTAATTAGGTAGATTTTGAAATTTGATTAATTGTGTTACTAAGTCATTGCGGCAAACTTAACTAGAACAAGCTTGTAAAGAAATATCAGCCTTCTTTCAGCTTGGCATACAACTAATTTTGCAGTATTTATCATGTTTTATTAAAAAGACCATCTGGCCGCATGAAGAACTGGCAAGCAGATATCACTTCTAAATTCTGTAGTCAGGGGTATTCAGATGCCCTTTGTATCAATTTTATTAGATGTAAAATTACCACTTGTGTGCAGTCATGTCACAGACTGCTTGCATGCTTTGTGTGTTGGCAGATATCTTACAATAAGTTATAGATTTTCATATTTATCAGACTAAAACATTATATGAATTTTTAATGAAACATAAATTAAAATGCTTGAATATTAAATAAGGTGTTGAAGGATGAGGATCCGGCATGCTATGGCCCAGTAACAAGTTGCAACACCGATTCAGACACATAAGCTCATGTTTCAGTGTTCAGTCCGGACGTAGGAGCACCATTAGCAATTGCTGAAACAAAATGTGCTTTGATTTCATCAGTGTCATCCACAGATCTTCTCTGAATAATTCTGGGTCCATCCAGGAAAGACCAGATATCGATATGTCCTGCATAATGTCACTGGTAGTTGAAATTAGGGCAGCTCAAATCCGGATCCGGGAGACACCCGGGTAGTTGCTATCCGAATATCTCCCAGTAAATCCTGTGCGGGGTGGGCGGGGGGTCAAGCTTACCTGTCTGATGTCTTCTTTGTCCATCCCTGGTGCCTCCCACGATGCGGTCCATGCGGCAGTCACGTGACTACAAACACTTCCTCCTTCCGGGTTGAAGGAGGAATTGTTTGTAGTCACGTGATGCGCGTGGACTGCATCATGGAAGGGGACAGGGACGGACAAAGAAGACGTCAGAAAGGTAAGATTGACCCACCCCGCACAGGTTTACTGGGAGATATCCGGATAGCAACTATCCGGGTGTCTCCCGGATCCGGATTTGAGCAGCCCTAGTTGAAATTACACAACTGTGTAATGTCCTCCACTTCTATGCGCTCTGTGTTATGTAACTCAGAGTAACCGGTAATTCGGGAAACGATTCCCAGGGATCAAATCAGTGAACTTGGAAGTAGGGAATAGGGATGCTCATTCGGTTTCCATGGAGATCGGAAAATGGAAATCAGAATTCCACAGAAATCCGGTTTACTGCAAATTGGTAACAAGCTCTACGCAGGTGCAGCAATGCGCGGCAATATTTACCTTCAGGGCTCCAGCACACGCGCAGTATAAGCTCTCCGATCAAGCCCCATCGGGTTCACGCTAATGTGCAGGCGACTCGTAGAGCAGACCTCATTGGTCTTGGCTACTTCCACCGTAGCCCGATCAGAAAGCTTGTACTGCGCCTGCCCTGGAGCCCTGAAGGTAAATCTTGCTGCGCACTGCACCTGCACTGTTCTTGATGGAGCTTGCCGGAGGAATTCTTTAAAGGCGCCAGTGCTGGATCCCTGAGGCTAAAGGTGGCCAAACACCATACAATTTTTTAAATATCTGTTCAATTCAAGAATTGCAATCAATTTTTCTGACTGACTGTAAGCATTTCAAAAATATGACCAATGTACCACACACATATGTTAAATTTTTCCCCATTATTGATAAAAATTATTGGAACTCTGAGAAAATTGCTAGGGTTTGTATATTAATACATTGACAATCTAACACCCACCATACAATCTTTAGAAAAATTGAAGAGAAATTCTGTATCGATAAAAATGGAAAAATGGGAAATTCAATCAGATTTTCAGTCGAATAAAAAAAAAAACCTTTCGATTTTTTTGGGAGATCCGATCATATTTATCGAATTGCCGAAAAAATCGGATCATTTTATTGTATCGTGTGTGGCCACCTTAAATAGGATAGGGAAGCCTCATTAGGATCCCGAGGCTTGCCCTCACGAGGTAAGCAGGGCCAGATTTGTACTCTTTAGTGCCCAAGGCCACTGACAGCAGCCACCACCCTTAGCCTGATGACCCTCCAGTATAGGTAGCTAGATGACCCTTACCCCCTCTCCTCTCCAGTTTAGATAGTCTGATGACCGCGCTCTTCTATCCAGTGGCCCCTCCCCCTTTCCTCTAGTATAAGTAGCCAGATGACCCTCCCCTTCTGTGTAGATGGCCTAATTACCCCCTCCCCCAGGTAGCAAGGTGATCCTTCCCTTCCACCTAGTATAGCCTGCTGCCTACCGGCCCTTGATCCTGTGGTGCCCTAGGCCATGGCTTATGAGGCCTTGTCTTAACCTTCCTGGCGGTAAAAGCCGCGCAGGAGGTTTTCTCAGGCCCTGCTGGGCCGATTTGCGCAATTTTTTTTTGCTGCACGCACTTTGCTAGCTGCGTGAGCACACCGATCGCCGCCACCCCGCGCCGATTCACTGCTATCCACCGTGCCGCAGAGCCCCCCCCTAGACCCCGTGCGCTGCCTGGCCTATCAGCGCCAGGCAGCGCTGAGGGTTGGATCGGGACTCCCTTAGACATCACGACGTCCATGACGTCAGTGATGTCGTCCCACTCTAGGCTCGCTACATAAATTAAAAAAAAAATTCTAAAAAACGGCTGCGCTGCCCCCTGGCGGTTTTTAATAGACCGCCAGGAGGGTTAAATCCGGCCCTGGATTTCAGTACTAGAGGATGTTTTTTTTTTTGTTACCGATGTACTTTAATAAAAGCATATGTGATGAAACTCTGTCTTTTGCCATTTTAGGCCTACTGCTTTTCTTTCACAATATTTGCTCGGTGAACATTTTTAACAGTTAGCAGTTGTGTTGGTTTCACAGTTGTTCATCTCAAGATCTGGTAACACTCTATCAATAAAGCAATTTTAACTGCCACATTTTAGCTGGAAATATAAAAATCTAAATGAATGCACGGCATCCTGCTGAAATTGAATCATATTTTATTAGCCTCACTAATACATTTAAGATGAATTAAAACTCCTTTTTTTATAACTATTGTTCAATTGAATGTTGAAACAAGTGAGGATTCGGTTTACATTTCACAGAGTTTCTAAGATCTGAATATGAGCCAAACAGAAAGATTTAGTTTGCTTACTAAGCTTGACATTTTCAGTATAATGAACAAATCCTTCAAAAGAAAATTAGCTTGTGGTTCAATAAAGCGTATTATTTTCCTCTCCTTGGAGAGACTTCGCCTTTTCCTGTGATGTTACCTTTAAAATAAAATCATGTTTGATCTTCTCTGAGCATATAATCTATTTTGATGGGTTATATTCCGTATTGGGGAAAACTAGGCTTGGAGGGTGAACGAGTATTGAGTATAAAGAGACTCCCAGCTGATTATCAGAAAACCTATGCATGCATGGATTTCCAGTTCTAAACCATATGGGTGCAGTAAGCAGCAGTCACATGACAGGCTTCAGGAGGAGCACCTGACACCTGGGGGGCCCAGCAGGCAGCAGATCCACTGATTTTCAATAGATTTGATACTGTAATCTCAAAAAAAAAAAAAAAAAAGCAAGAAGCTGGGTACGCACATCCAATGCAATTAGATTTATTATCTTCTTATTAAAAAGTAAATTACATACAGGCTACAGACCGTGTGGAGAGAAGGTACAAGTAGTGGGGGGTGTCAACAGCTGTTTCACTCCAAAGTGCTGTGGCGCTGGCTTCATCAGGACATCTGAACAATAACATATGAAACCCCTAACTACATTTTACATAGCCATTTAGCATAATTGATTAAATCGTATTACCTACCCCAATTATGTCAAACAGGTGAAACGGAGGACATTCCCCAACCAGGTTGGTCACTAAATATGCAGCTGGAGTATTCCACACAGTTACTGGTCTATTGAAAAAGTCCCAGAGGCGTTTGCCTAAAATTTAAAATACCAAGTAAGATGGCTGCTGTGCGATGGAACGCATGCTGGAAGCCTCACTGTGAGAGACCAATAGCGCGCATCTTAGGTTGCGCTCTCTCCTAAACAAATATACTCACAAACCAGGGTCACCATATAGGCAACCACTGTAAATGCAGGTGAGGAGATTAGACCTGTCCTCACTCAGGTGTTAAGCTTGGGGGTGTAATCTCCACAGTCAGCATACAACACATAAGCTGACGTGAAGGAGGTACACACACCAGCACAAGGGATCAGGATATCCCCAGTTTAGTGGAGGAGAGGACTGACTCCAATAGGAGATTGTGGTGCACAGAGCCGGTGCAGATCTGAACAGCCACAAACACTTTCGTAATAACGTCTCAGCGCAAGGTAGCGCTGAGCGCATAAACCAGGACTGAGGAGATCAGGACAGGTAGACAGAATGAACGCTTGCTAGCTAGCGATTACTTAGCGACAGCAAGCGTCCAAAACCAGACAGACTGGAATGAGGCAGCCAATGCGTTGCGGCGATGGCGTGCCTCACAAAGACAGGACAGGAGAGACAGGAAATAGCAGGATCGAGATAGATGAACGTAACACAGACAAATATACAATAAGTATGTTTTCCTAGCGTATTACAATTACAGCTATCAATGAAACTATTCGTAACGTCTGACTAACATATGTATATATTGGCAATGAACCGATATATGACATAAGCAGGAACTCTGACTAAGACTGAAGTAATACAGGGAACAGGACTCAGAAGGATTCGCTATCTCTTCGCAGAGATGAACGCAATCCACAAACAGGACCAGGAACAGGATTCAGAAGGATTCGTTATCTCTTCGCAGAGATGAACGCAATCCACAAACAGGACCAGGAACAGGATAACTAGCTCAGCACGGGTGTTCACGATACGCGCAAACTACCAAAACGTGCTGGAAAACTGACTAGCTGAACACAGGAAATAAACAGTTCGTGTACGTATATATCAGCGACACTGATATATTAACGTAACACGAATACAAGGAAAATAACAAAATGCGCAAGTATGCGTATATATTGGCGATGAACCAATATATGACACAAGACAAGCAAGTAGCAACTTCTAGAACAAGAGCAGAACTAGGAGGACTCGCTGACCCCTTCGCAGGAGTCAGCGCAGTCCACACGGACCAGGAACGAGGTGGGGCACGAGCAGAGTAACAGATAGAGTCTGAAACTATGATAGCCCATGAGGCATTGCAGGAAGCAGTTCTTTATACTGAGGTCATCCAATGGGAGCAGACCTGCAGATTCCCACACAAGTGAATGGTAATTAATCACAGGCTGATAGCAGGAAAAGGCAGACAATGATATGCAGCCTGCAGGAAAGGGACCGCCCCTCCACTGCAGTAGACAATGTTTGTTTACACAAAAGCATATTAAACTGTCATAAACTTCAGAGCGACTGCAGATGGAATCAGCAACTAGTTTAAGTGCAAACCAAACTATGCAAGCAAATGCATGTAATGACATTAGAACTGCTTGGTTTGCAATACCAGTGCAGTCAGCAGTAAACGCTGCAGAAGCGATCATAACAGTACCCCCTCCCTTAAACGCGGCCTCTGGACGCCTATGAAAACTGACATATTTCTCCTGAACCACCCAAACCAAAAAATCAGACGTGGGAAATCCAGCAAACTGATCTGACTGAAAGTTCATGAAGGTCGGATCCGTCCGACAAAACCAAATTCCCGAATCAGTCTCACCAAAACTAGACCAATTGGAACCAGAACCTACCGAACCATGCCCGTCAGCACTACAAGCCTCAGTGTGACACCCATCAGAACCACGACTTCCAGAAAACAACCCCAAGAAACTCTCTGCGCGATACCCACCGCCTTCCAAGGACTGTCCAAAAACGCCAAAGCCTTTGCAATGCCCACCGGAACTGTCCCTACCAACACAAAACCCACCGTTGAACCAGTCCAAGGTACCAGGACAAGTTTCCTCAGAGATCTCCCAGAACACTTGGAAGCTCCAAAGAGATCCCCACAGGTCAGAACGCCCCTTAGGCTCACATGGAGAACTATCAAGAACCCCTATGGAACCCAGGGCAACTCCAGAGTCAGGGTCACAAGGACAAACATCAAGATCAGGGCTTTTAGGGACCAGAACCATCTCCGGGCATGCAGGCCAACCGGCAACATCAGAACATGTCTCCACTAGGGAAGCACGTGAGCACGCTAACACAGACACATCTGGGCAGTCTGGCATACGAAGCACATCTGGGCACACCGGCACAAGAGAAACCTCTGGGCATGTCAAGGAACTGCGAACCTCAAAGTCAGTCAAGACAGGACCGAAACCAGAACTGGGCAAAAAAAATTCATCATGACTAGACTTCATAGTTACTGGATTCTCACTAAAAACTGCAGGATCAGACTTAGATGTCGCTGATTCCAGCAGGGTTATTAACAAATCATGTTCAGGGGCATTTACAAGACAGGGCAAATCTTCTGATGTATGCACTGAACTAGACAGGGTTCCCATAGCTTCTTCTGGACTAGACAGAGACTCATCAAATACACTGGACTGGAGCTCATGAAGGGCTGCAAAACAAGTCAATATTGCAGCAATCCCCACTGAACTAGGCAAAACTGAGTAACTCACTGGACAGGAAGGGGGCTCTGGAACTTCTGCCACACCGGCCAGAGAACCAGAATTTTCCAGGATACAGGGCTGGGTTTCAGAAACACTCATTAACCCGGACTGAAATTCTGAGATTTCTATTATTTTTTCCAGCGAGTCAGAATTATCCATGTTACAGGGCAAGACTTTTGAAACATTCAGAGGACAGGGCTGGAGTTCCTCGGCTGTTACAACACTGGAGAGGGACTCAACAACATTGGTTAAATCAGACTGTGTACAGGGCAAGGTATCTAACACACTTGCTGACGAGGACAATATTTCAATGGCTTCTGCTTCGCTGGGCAGAAATTCATCAAGTTTTATTAGAGCAGACTGTAATTCCAAAACAGCTGCTAGACAAGTGAATATTACTGCAACACCAACTGAGGTAAGCAGTGCTTCAGCCTCCTCTGCTAAAGGGTTTAAAGTATCCAAAGTACTGGGTGAAGCATAAGACTCTGCGACCACAGCTTCACTGGACAGGATCACTGAACAGTCCGTATTGCAGGGCAAAACCATGGAAGCACCTGCTGGACAGCATAATGATTCTGTGACCTGAGAGTTTCATTGGAGAGATCTACTGCACAATTCATGGTACAGGGCAAATTTATTGGAAAATTTTCTGAACAAGGTAATAATTCTGCGATTTCAGGTTCACATAGCAGATGCTCTGAGCTATTCACGAAACTAGAGCGAGGTGTAGAAACAGGAAGATCAAGACACAATGTTTGCGCATCTGAATCACCATTCATTTGTAAAATTGGAAAATTCAGATGCTGGGGTTCTGAGTTTACTAGACAGGATTGCTGGGACTCGGAAACTGATGTAGTGCATCTATTGGCATCTGCTGGATCAGACAGGAGTTGAACTTTATTAACACAGGTAATTTCTGCAGAAGGGTTTGCAGAGACAGGCAAGATTTTTCTGGTGTCTGTTTCACTAAACAAAGAGTCATGAGTACTGGCTAGGCTGGACTCGAAAGTCAGCAGGACCTCTGGGTCCTCTGCTGAGAAATTTGTGCAGGGCAAGATTAAGGAAGTATTAGTAATTTCTGTCTTACTGGGAAGTAACACTGAGTTATCCATGGTACAGGGTGGAATTACAGGAACTTCAATTTCACACAAAAGGAGCTCAGAATCACTCGCTGAATCAGCCAAAGGTGCTGAAGCAGGCGAGTCCTCAGGAACTGAGGAAGTGGAACAATCTCCACTTGACAGTGTGTCTTCCCTGGTATCAACTGATTGAATTGCATAAAAATCGTCCAGAATCATTCTCCACACATCGATCAATGGAGCCACAAAGTCATACCCACACACACCAGTTTTTATTAGGTTATAAGCAGACTTAATGCATGCATTCAATACTAATTAACTTTTTGCACTGTAAAACTGACAAAATGAACTTGCATCTTTCTTCCATTCATAGACCAGAGCTTCCATCTCTCCTTTCTCAAATGGAGGATCCCATGCATATTTAACAGCTGAGCATTCCGGCTGATCATAGTTTGCAAATGTGTTAGTGGCAGAAACATACATTGGGTTATTTAGCAGGTGATTGGCCGATTTCTTATTCCTAAGGATCTCCAATACCTGTAGCAAGTATTGAACTGTAGTGTATGCAAATTTCCCTTGCTGCACGAATAAATTGATCTGTTCAATACTCTGTAATATATCTTCATAATCATATTCAGATAATTCATTTAAACAAGAACCTTTATTTTCCCTGGCTAGCAATGAAAGTTCATTAGTAGTTTCATAGGTCCATTTGACTCCCCTGAATGGTGACTGAATTTCATTATCTGCTAATGGTGGAGTCTCGTTACAGATCTGATGTGCAGTCGCCAAGGGCAACGACTCCGCTGATTGTAACGCTTTTCTTTTGGAGCGTTTACGTTTGGCTTTAGACCCTGCTGCCTTAGCAGAAGAAAAGTTATCAGAACAATTATCTGCTTGCTGATTATTTTTGTAGGCAGTAGAAGGAGCAGCTGATTGACAAGCTGCCAGGAGCTTATCAAAAGGGCTAGGCAAATCGGTTTTGCGCAGCCAGTTATGGATCACAAACGCTAGAAATTCCAGTGGTCTTTCTTTTAAATTGGTATGATCCAAGACATCGTAGGCCCACTGAAACAATCTTCCCTTAAATAAAACATAAACTAGCTGGGGGGCCCACGTTGAAACAGGAGTAGCCTGGAGCTCAGGATTGGCCAGGAACCTGGCACATTCAGAAAAAAACTCATTTTCTGTTTCAGAATTGAGCTTCTCAAATTTCTTAAAGGAACAGGAACCAAAACAAACAGTGTCATTTTTGCTGGGAACCCCCCCCACAATGGGGATTGGTAATGGGGCTATCATAATGTTAAGCTTGGGGGTGTAATCTCCACAGTCAGCATACAACACATAAGCTGACGTGAAGGAGGTACACACACCAGCACAAGGGATCAGGATATCCCCAGTTTAGTGGAGGAGAGGACTGACTCCAATAGGAGATTGTGGTGCACAGAGCCGGTGCAGATCTGAACAGCCACAAACACTTTCGTAATAACGTCTCAGCGCAAGGTAGCGCTGAGCGCATAAACCAGGACTGAGGAGATCAGGACAGGTAGACAGAATGAACGCTTGCTAGCTAGCGATTACTTAGCGACAGCAAGCGTCCAAAACCAGACAGACTGGAATGAGGCAGCCAATGCGTTGCGGCGATGGCGTGCCTCACAAAGACAGGACAGGAGAGACAGGAAATAGCAGGATCGAGATAGATGAACGTAACACAGACAAATATACAATAAGTATGTTTTCCTAGCGTATTACAATTACAGCTATCAATGAAACTATTCGTAACGTCTGACTAACATATGTATATATTGGCAATGAACCGATATATGACATAAGCAGGAACTCTGACTAAGACTGAAGTAATACAGGGAACAGGACTCAGAAGGATTCGCTATCTCTTCGCAGAGATGAACGCAATCCACAAACAGGACCAGGAACAGGATTCAGAAGGATTCGTTATCTCTTCGCAGAGATGAACGCAATCCACAAACAGGACCAGGAACAGGATAACTAGCTCAGCACGGGTGTTCACGATACGCGCAAACTACCAAAACGTGCTGGAAAACTGACTAGCTGAACACAGGAAATAAACAGTTCGTGTACGTATATATCAGCGACACTGATATATTAACGTAACACGAATACAAGGAAAATAACAAAATGCGCAAGTATGCGTATATATTGGCGATGAACCAATATATGACACAAGACAAGCAAGTAGCAACTTCTAGAACAAGAGCAGAACTAGGAGGACTCGCTGACCCCTTCGCAGGAGTCAGCGCAGTCCACACGGACCAGGAACGAGGTGGGGCACGAGCAGAGTAACAGATAGAGTCTGAAACTATGATAGCCCATGAGGCATTGCAGGAAGCAGTTCTTTATACTGAGGTCATCCAATGGGAGCAGACCTGCAGATTCCCACACAAGTGAATGGTAATTAATCACAGGCTGATAGCAGGAAAAGGCAGACAATGATATGCAGCCTGCAGGAAAGGGACCGCCCCTCCACTGCAGTAGACAATGTTTGTTTACACAAAAGCATATTAAACTGTCATAAACTTCAGAGCGACTGCAGATGGAATCAGCAACTAGTTTAAGTGCAAACCAAACTATGCAAGCAAATGCATGTAATGACATTAGAACTGCTTGGTTTGCAATACCAGTGCAGTCAGCAGTAAACGCTGCAGAAGCGATCATAACAGTACCCCCTCCCTTAAACGCGGCCTCTGGACGCCTATGAAAACTGACATATTTCTCCTGAACCACCCAAACCAAAAAATCAGACGTGGGAAATCCAGCAAACTGATCTGACTGAAAGTTCATGAAGGTCGGATCCGTCCGACAAAACCAAATTCCCGAATCAGTCTCACCAAAACTAGACCAATTGGAACCAGAACCTACCGAACCATGCCCGTCAGCACTACAAGCCTCAGTGTGACACCCATCAGAACCACGACTTCCAGAAAACAACCCCAAGAAACTCTCTGCGCGATACCCACCGCCTTCCAAGGACTGTCCAAAAACGCCAAAGCCTTTGCAATGCCCACCGGAACTGTCCCTACCAACACAAAACCCACCGTTGAACCAGTCCAAGGTACCAGGACAAGTTTCCTCAGAGATCTCCCAGAACACTTGGAAGCTCCAAAGAGATCCCCACAGGTCAGAACGCCCCTTAGGCTCACATGGAGAACTATCAAGAACCCCTATGGAACCCAGGGCAACTCCAGAGTCAGGGTCACAAGGACAAACATCAAGATCAGGGCTTTTAGGGACCAGAACCATCTCCGGGCATGCAGGCCAACCGGCAACATCAGAACATGTCTCCACTAGGGAAGCACGTGAGCACGCTAACACAGACACATCTGGGCAGTCTGGCATACGAAGCACATCTGGGCACACCGGCACAAGAGAAACCTCTGGGCATGTCAAGGAACTGCGAACCTCAAAGTCAGTCAAGACAGGACCGAAACCAGAACTGGGCAAAAAAAATTCATCATGACTAGACTTCATAGTTACTGGATTCTCACTAAAAACTGCAGGATCAGACTTAGATGTCGCTGATTCCAGCAGGGTTATTAACAAATCATGTTCAGGGGCATTTACAAGACAGGGCAAATCTTCTGATGTATGCACTGAACTAGACAGGGTTCCCATAGCTTCTTCTGGACTAGACAGAGACTCATCAAATACACTGGACTGGAGCTCATGAAGGGCTGCAAAACAAGTCAATATTGCAGCAATCCCCACTGAACTAGGCAAAACTGAGTAACTCACTGGACAGGAAGGGGGCTCTGGAACTTCTGCCACACCGGCCAGAGAACCAGAATTTTCCAGGATACAGGGCTGGGTTTCAGAAACACTCATTAACCCGGACTGAAATTCTGAGATTTCTATTATTTTTTCCAGCGAGTCAGAATTATCCATGTTACAGGGCAAGACTTTTGAAACATTCAGAGGACAGGGCTGGAGTTCCTCGGCTGTTACAACACTGGAGAGGGACTCAACAACATTGGTTAAATCAGACTGTGTACAGGGCAAGGTATCTAACACACTTGCTGACGAGGACAATATTTCAATGGCTTCTGCTTCGCTGGGCAGAAATTCATCAAGTTTTATTAGAGCAGACTGTAATTCCAAAACAGCTGCTAGACAAGTGAATATTACTGCAACACCAACTGAGGTAAGCAGTGCTTCAGCCTCCTCTGCTAAAGGGTTTAAAGTATCCAAAGTACTGGGTGAAGCATAAGACTCTGCGACCACAGCTTCACTGGACAGGATCACTGAACAGTCCGTATTGCAGGGCAAAACCATGGAAGCACCTGCTGGACAGCATAATGATTCTGTGACCTGAGAGTTTCATTGGAGAGATCTACTGCACAATTCATGGTACAGGGCAAATTTATTGGAAAATTTTCTGAACAAGGTAATAATTCTGCGATTTCAGGTTCACATAGCAGATGCTCTGAGCTATTCACGAAACTAGAGCGAGGTGTAGAAACAGGAAGATCAAGACACAATGTTTGCGCATCTGAATCACCATTCATTTGTAAAATTGGAAAATTCAGATGCTGGGGTTCTGAGTTTACTAGACAGGATTGCTGGGACTCGGAAACTGATGTAGTGCATCTATTGGCATCTGCTGGATCAGACAGGAGTTGAACTTTATTAACACAGGTAATTTCTGCAGAAGGGTTTGCAGAGACAGGCAAGATTTTTCTGGTGTCTGTTTCACTAAACAAAGAGTCATGAGTACTGGCTAGGCTGGACTCGAAAGTCAGCAGGACCTCTGGGTCCTCTGCTGAGAAATTTGTGCAGGGCAAGATTAAGGAAGTATTAGTAATTTCTGTCTTACTGGGAAGTAACACTGAGTTATCCATGGTACAGGGTGGAATTACAGGAACTTCAATTTCACACAAAAGGAGCTCAGAATCACTCGCTGAATCAGCCAAAGGTGCTGAAGCAGGCGAGTCCTCAGGAACTGAGGAAGTGGAACAATCTCCACTTGACAGTGTGTCTTCCCTGGTATCAACTGATTGAATTGCATAAAAATCGTCCAGAATCATTCTCCACACATCGATCAATGGAGCCACAAAGTCATACCCACACACACCAGTTTTTATTAGGTTATAAGCAGACTTAATGCATGCATTCAATACTAATTAACTTTTTGCACTGTAAAACTGACAAAATGAACTTGCATCTTTCTTCCATTCATAGACCAGAGCTTCCATCTCTCCTTTCTCAAATGGAGGATCCCATGCATATTTAACAGCTGAGCATTCCGGCTGATCATAGTTTGCAAATGTGTTAGTGGCAGAAACATACATTGGGTTATTTAGCAGGTGATTGGCCGATTTCTTATTCCTAAGGATCTCCAATACCTGTAGCAAGTATTGAACTGTAGTGTATGCAAATTTCCCTTGCTGCACGAATAAATTGATCTGTTCAATACTCTGTAATATATCTTCATAATCATATTCAGATAATTCATTTAAACAAGAACCTTTATTTTCCCTGGCTAGCAATGAAAGTTCATTAGTAGTTTCATAGGTCCATTTGACTCCCCTGAATGGTGACTGAATTTCATTATCTGCTAATGGTGGAGTCTCGTTACAGATCTGATGTGCAGTCGCCAAGGGCAACGACTCCGCTGATTGTAACGCTTTTCTTTTGGAGCGTTTACGTTTGGCTTTAGACCCTGCTGCCTTAGCAGAAGAAAAGTTATCAGAACAATTATCTGCTTGCTGATTATTTTTGTAGGCAGTAGAAGGAGCAGCTGATTGACAAGCTGCCAGGAGCTTATCAAAAGGGCTAGGCAAATCGGTTTTGCGCAGCCAGTTATGGATCACAAACGCTAGAAATTCCAGTGGTCTTTCTTTTAAATTGGTATGATCCAAGACATCGTAGGCCCACTGAAACAATCTTCCCTTAAATAAAACATAAACTAGCTGGGGGGCCCACGTTGAAACAGGAGTAGCCTGGAGCTCAGGATTGGCCAGGAACCTGGCACATTCAGAAAAAAACTCATTTTCTGTTTCAGAATTGAGCTTCTCAAATTTCTTAAAGGAACAGGAACCAAAACAAACAGTGTCATTTTTGCTGGGAACCCCCCCCACAATGGGGATTGGTAATGGGGCTATCATAATGTTAAGCTTGGGGGTGTAATCTCCACAGTCAGCATACAACACATAAGCTGACGTGAAGGAGGTACACACACCAGCACAAGGGATCAGGATATCCCCAGTTTAGTGGAGGAGAGGACTGACTCCAATAGGAGATTGTGGTGCACAGAGCCGGTGCAGATCTGAACAGCCACAAACACTTTCGTAATAACGTCTCAGCGCAAGGTAGCGCTGAGCGCATAAACCAGGACTGAGGAGATCAGGACAGGTAGACAGAATGAACGCTTGCTAGCTAGCGATTACTTAGCGACAGCAAGCGTCCAAAACCAGACAGACTGGAATGAGGCAGCCAATGCGTTGCGGCGATGGCGTGCCTCACAAAGACAGGACAGGAGAGACAGGAAATAGCAGGATCGAGATAGATGAACGTAACACAGACAAATATACAATAAGTATGTTTTCCTAGCGTATTACAATTACAGCTATCAATGAAACTATTCGTAACGTCTGACTAACATATGTATATATTGGCAATGAACCGATATATGACATAAGCAGGAACTCTGACTAAGACTGAAGTAATACAGGGAACAGGACTCAGAAGGATTCGCTATCTCTTCGCAGAGATGAACGCAATCCACAAACAGGACCAGGAACAGGATTCAGAAGGATTCGTTATCTCTTCGCAGAGATGAACGCAATCCACAAACAGGACCAGGAACAGGATAACTAGCTCAGCACGGGTGTTCACGATACGCGCAAACTACCAAAACGTGCTGGAAAACTGACTAGCTGAACACAGGAAATAAACAGTTCGTGTACGTATATATCAGCGACACTGATATATTAACGTAACACGAATACAAGGAAAATAACAAAATGCGCAAGTATGCGTATATATTGGCGATGAACCAATATATGACACAAGACAAGCAAGTAGCAACTTCTAGAACAAGAGCAGAACTAGGAGGACTCGCTGACCCCTTCGCAGGAGTCAGCGCAGTCCACACGGACCAGGAACGAGGTGGGGCACGAGCAGAGTAACAGATAGAGTCTGAAACTATGATAGCCCATGAGGCATTGCAGGAAGCAGTTCTTTATACTGAGGTCATCCAATGGGAGCAGACCTGCAGATTCCCACACAAGTGAATGGTAATTAATCACAGGCTGATAGCAGGAAAAGGCAGACAATGATATGCAGCCTGCAGGAAAGGGACCGCCCCTCCACTGCAGTAGACAATGTTTGTTTACACAAAAGCATATTAAACTGTCATAAACTTCAGAGCGACTGCAGATGGAATCAGCAACTAGTTTAAGTGCAAACCAAACTATGCAAGCAAATGCATGTAATGACATTAGAACTGCTTGGTTTGCAATACCAGTGCAGTCAGCAGTAAACGCTGCAGAAGCGATCATAACAGTACCCCCTCCCTTAAACGCGGCCTCTGGACGCCTATGAAAACTGACATATTTCTCCTGAACCACCCAAACCAAAAAATCAGACGTGGGAAATCCAGCAAACTGATCTGACTGAAAGTTCATGAAGGTCGGATCCGTCCGACAAAACCAAATTCCCGAATCAGTCTCACCAAAACTAGACCAATTGGAACCAGAACCTACCGAACCATGCCCGTCAGCACTACAAGCCTCAGTGTGACACCCATCAGAACCACGACTTCCAGAAAACAACCCCAAGAAACTCTCTGCGCGATACCCACCGCCTTCCAAGGACTGTCCAAAAACGCCAAAGCCTTTGCAATGCCCACCGGAACTGTCCCTACCAACACAAAACCCACCGTTGAACCAGTCCAAGGTACCAGGACAAGTTTCCTCAGAGATCTCCCAGAACACTTGGAAGCTCCAAAGAGATCCCCACAGGTCAGAACGCCCCTTAGGCTCACATGGAGAACTATCAAGAACCCCTATGGAACCCAGGGCAACTCCAGAGTCAGGGTCACAAGGACAAACATCAAGATCAGGGCTTTTAGGGACCAGAACCATCTCCGGGCATGCAGGCCAACCGGCAACATCAGAACATGTCTCCACTAGGGAAGCACGTGAGCACGCTAACACAGACACATCTGGGCAGTCTGGCATACGAAGCACATCTGGGCACACCGGCACAAGAGAAACCTCTGGGCATGTCAAGGAACTGCGAACCTCAAAGTCAGTCAAGACAGGACCGAAACCAGAACTGGGCAAAAAAAATTCATCATGACTAGACTTCATAGTTACTGGATTCTCACTAAAAACTGCAGGATCAGACTTAGATGTCGCTGATTCCAGCAGGGTTATTAACAAATCATGTTCAGGGGCATTTACAAGACAGGGCAAATCTTCTGATGTATGCACTGAACTAGACAGGGTTCCCATAGCTTCTTCTGGACTAGACAGAGACTCATCAAATACACTGGACTGGAGCTCATGAAGGGCTGCAAAACAAGTCAATATTGCAGCAATCCCCACTGAACTAGGCAAAACTGAGTAACTCACTGGACAGGAAGGGGGCTCTGGAACTTCTGCCACACCGGCCAGAGAACCAGAATTTTCCAGGATACAGGGCTGGGTTTCAGAAACACTCATTAACCCGGACTGAAATTCTGAGATTTCTATTATTTTTTCCAGCGAGTCAGAATTATCCATGTTACAGGGCAAGACTTTTGAAACATTCAGAGGACAGGGCTGGAGTTCCTCGGCTGTTACAACACTGGAGAGGGACTCAACAACATTGGTTAAATCAGACTGTGTACAGGGCAAGGTATCTAACACACTTGCTGACGAGGACAATATTTCAATGGCTTCTGCTTCGCTGGGCAGAAATTCATCAAGTTTTATTAGAGCAGACTGTAATTCCAAAACAGCTGCTAGACAAGTGAATATTACTGCAACACCAACTGAGGTAAGCAGTGCTTCAGCCTCCTCTGCTAAAGGGTTTAAAGTATCCAAAGTACTGGGTGAAGCATAAGACTCTGCGACCACAGCTTCACTGGACAGGATCACTGAACAGTCCGTATTGCAGGGCAAAACCATGGAAGCACCTGCTGGACAGCATAATGATTCTGTGACCTGAGTTTCATTGGAGAGATCTACTGCACAATTCATGGTACAGGGCAAATTTATTGGAAAATTTTCTGAACAAGGTAATAATTCTGCGATTTCAGGTTCACATAGCAGATGCTCTGAGCTATTCACGAAACTAGAGCGAGGTGTAGAAACAGGAAGATCAAGACACAATGTTTGCGCATCTGAATCACCATTCATTTGTAAAATTGGAAAATTCAGATGCTGGGGTTCTGAGTTTACTAGACAGGATTGCTGGGACTCGGAAACTGATGTAGTGCATCTATTGGCATCTGCTGGATCAGACAGGAGTTGAACTTTATTAACACAGGTAATTTCTGCAGAAGGGTTTGCAGAGACAGGCAAGATTTTTCTGGTGTCTGTTTCACTAAACAAAGAGTCATGAGTACTGGCTAGGCTGGACTCGAAAGTCAGCAGGACCTCTGGGTCCTCTGCTGAGAAATTTGTGCAGGGCAAGATTAAGGAAGTATTAGTAATTTCTGTCTTACTGGGAAGTAACACTGAGTTATCCATGGTACAGGGTGGAATTACAGGAACTTCAATTTCACACAAAAGGAGCTCAGAATCACTCGCTGAATCAGCCAAAGGTGCTGAAGCAGGCGAGTCCTCAGGAACTGAGGAAGTGGAACAATCTCCACTTGACAGTGTGTCTTCCCTGGTATCAACTGATTGAATTGCATAAAAATCGTCCAGAATCATTCTCCACACATCGATCAATGGAGCCACAAAGTCATACCCACACACACCAGTTTTTATTAGGTTATAAGCAGACTTAATGCATGCATTCAATACTAATTAACTTTTTGCACTGTAAAACTGACAAAATGAACTTGCATCTTTCTTCCATTCATAGACCAGAGCTTCCATCTCTCCTTTCTCAAATGGAGGATCCCATGCATATTTAACAGCTGAGCATTCCGGCTGATCATAGTTTGCAAATGTGTTAGTGGCAGAAACATACATTGGGTTATTTAGCAGGTGATTGGCCGATTTCTTATTCCTAAGGATCTCCAATACCTGTAGCAAGTATTGAACTGTAGTGTATGCAAATTTCCCTTGCTGCACGAATAAATTGATCTGTTCAATACTCTGTAATATATCTTCATAATCATATTCAGATAATTCATTTAAACAAGAACCTTTATTTTCCCTGGCTAGCAATGAAAGTTCATTAGTAGTTTCATAGGTCCATTTGACTCCCCTGAATGGTGACTGAATTTCATTATCTGCTAATGGTGGAGTCTCGTTACAGATCTGATGTGCAGTCGCCAAGGGCAACGACTCCGCTGATTGTAACGCTTTTCTTTTGGAGCGTTTACGTTTGGCTTTAGACCCTGCTGCCTTAGCAGAAGAAAAGTTATCAGAACAATTATCTGCTTGCTGATTATTTTTGTAGGCAGTAGAAGGAGCAGCTGATTGACAAGCTGCCAGGAGCTTATCAAAAGGGCTAGGCAAATCGGTTTTGCGCAGCCAGTTATGGATCACAAACGCTAGAAATTCCAGTGGTCTTTCTTTTAAATTGGTATGATCCAAGACATCGTAGGCCCACTGAAACAATCTTCCCTTAAATAAAACATAAACTAGCTGGGGGGCCCACGTTGAAACAGGAGTAGCCTGGAGCTCAGGATTGGCCAGGAACCTGGCACATTCAGAAAAAAACTCATTTTCTGTTTCAGAATTGAGCTTCTCAAATTTCTTAAAGGAACAGGAACCAAAACAAACAGTGTCATTTTTGCTGGGAACCCCCCCCACAATGGGGATTGGTAATGGGGCTATCATAATGTTAAGCTTGGGGGTGTAATCTCCACAGTCAGCATACAACACATAAGCTGACGTGAAGGAGGTACACACACCAGCACAAGGGATCAGGATATCCCCAGTTTAGTGGAGGAGAGGACTGACTCCAATAGGAGATTGTGGTGCACAGAGCCGGTGCAGATCTGAACAGCCACAAACACTTTCGTAATAACGTCTCAGCGCAAGGTAGCGCTGAGCGCATAAACCAGGACTGAGGAGATCAGGACAGGTAGACAGAATGAACGCTTGCTAGCTAGCGATTACTTAGCGACAGCAAGCGTCCAAAACCAGACAGACTGGAATGAGGCAGCCAATGCGTTGCGGCGATGGCGTGCCTCACAAAGACAGGACAGGAGAGACAGGAAATAGCAGGATCGAGATAGATGAACGTAACACAGACAAATATACAATAAGTATGTTTTCCTAGCGTATTACAATTACAGCTATCAATGAAACTATTCGTAACGTCTGACTAACATATGTATATATTGGCAATGAACCGATATATGACATAAGCAGGAACTCTGACTAAGACTGAAGTAATACAGGGAACAGGACTCAGAAGGATTCGCTATCTCTTCGCAGAGATGAACGCAATCCACAAACAGGACCAGGAACAGGATTCAGAAGGATTCGTTATCTCTTCGCAGAGATGAACGCAATCCACAAACAGGACCAGGAACAGGATAACTAGCTCAGCACGGGTGTTCACGATACGCGCAAACTACCAAAACGTGCTGGAAAACTGACTAGCTGAACACAGGAAATAAACAGTTCGTGTACGTATATATCAGCGACACTGATATATTAACGTAACACGAATACAAGGAAAATAACAAAATGCGCAAGTATGCGTATATATTGGCGATGAACCAATATATGACACAAGACAAGCAAGTAGCAACTTCTAGAACAAGAGCAGAACTAGGAGGACTCGCTGACCCCTTCGCAGGAGTCAGCGCAGTCCACACGGACCAGGAACGAGGTGGGGCACGAGCAGAGTAACAGATAGAGTCTGAAACTATGATAGCCCATGAGGCATTGCAGGAAGCAGTTCTTTATACTGAGGTCATCCAATGGGAGCAGACCTGCAGATTCCCACACAAGTGAATGGTAATTAATCACAGGCTGATAGCAGGAAAAGGCAGACAATGATATGCAGCCTGCAGGAAAGGGACCGCCCCTCCACTGCAGTAGACAATGTTTGTTTACACAAAAGCATATTAAACTGTCATAAACTTCAGAGCGACTGCAGATGGAATCAGCAACTAGTTTAAGTGCAAACCAAACTATGCAAGCAAATGCATGTAATGACATTAGAACTGCTTGGTTTGCAATACCAGTGCAGTCAGCAGTAAACGCTGCAGAAGCGATCATAACATCAGGATTAAGATGTCACTCTCTGTAGATCAGAAGAAAAAAGGGTATAAACCCCTCCACCAGGGGTGGATACAAGAATTGTAGAAGGAGAACAGAGTCGCCAACAGGATAAAATAAGCTAAAAGCTTTAAAATAAATGGTGTATTAAAATAAATGTATCTGTTTGAAAATCGACAGTTTCATGTCTACTTCGGGAAGGTAAGTCCACCACTTCCTCACTTGAGAATTTTAAAGTTTTTAGCTTATTTTATCCTGTTGGCGCCTCTGTTCTCCTTCTACAATTCTTGTGTCCACCCCTGGTGGAGGGGTTCATACCCTTTTTTCTTCTGATCTACAGAGAGCAACATTGCATAATTGTGTTCTCTCCATCTCCATGTTATTGTGGCTACACATCTCCCCCTCCTTGTGCCTGTGGCATCCTACCTCCTCCATGTGAGCATGGGTGCAGTTGTCTGCCACCCTCCATGTGCCTATTGCATTCTACCCCCTCCATGTGAGTGTAGTTACATCACTCTCTCTCTCCATGTGACTGCAACTCTCTATCTCCCCCTCCATGTTCCTGTTGCACCATAGCCCCTCCATGTGAATGTGGTTACATCACTCTCCCTCCATGTGACTACAGTAGTCTCTCCATGTGATTGTGGTACATGTCTTTGTCTGCCCCCCCTCCCCCATGTCTCAACCTCACAACAATCTAGATTGTAAGCTCACAAGGGCAAGGGCTTCCCCCTTTTGTTTCTGTGCAATTTTATCACATTAACATCTATCAGCATTAGTAAGGTGATGTTATTCAAACTAACCATCAATTGTATGTTATGTCACTGGTTGTCCTGATTGTATAGAATGTTGAACTGTTTATATATCTATGTGACACATGTTTTGCATGTTGTACAGCGCTACAAAATATGTTGGTGCTCTATAATAAAAATAATAATATTTCCCCCCCTCTATGTGCCTGTGGCATCCTACCCCCTCCATGTTAGTGTGCTTACAACACTAGTTGCTAGGAACATGAGAAAGGCAGAAGAAACGCAGCATGAAGGACATTTGTGATCAGGCAAATAGATTGCACAAGTATAATACATGACGTGCAATTTCAATTCCCTTATGTTTATTTCCCTTGTGTTTTGTGTTTTTTGATAATAAGCAAATGGATCACAAAATGCAGCATTGTGACCCCAAGACAAAGCAGCCCTTATTCACCATTCTAACTCCAGGGATTACTCTGCAGATCTGCAAGAGAAATGACAGTCTTTGCCACTGCTCTCTCCTTCACTTCTTTGATCAGGAAAAAAAACAAAAAACAGGCTGCTTCTGATGATGTCACAGGCAGGGCAGCCATCAGGGGGGCACAACTGACACTGCAGTGAGGGGCCCAGGGCTTCTAGTGAGAAGTAGGAATAGTACAGACATAAGAAAGAAAATAAGGATAGTCATACAATCATACAGTATAATCAGCTAAATGTGCTGCGGTTCAACAGGAGTCCGCAGGGAGCAGTTCAACAGTTGTACACTAGACACTCCATCAGGTCAGCAACTGCAACATTAGGGGGGGGGGGGGGCAGCCGCAACGCTAGAAAAGAGACGGCCTGTAGGGAGTTCAGAAGGTTGATGGCAGAGGGGAAAAAGGAGTCTCTATGCCTCAAAGTTCTGGTGTAAGTGTCCCAAAACCTGCGGCCTGAATGGAGCCGTGTGAAAAAGCGGTGGCCAGGGTGTGAGGGGTCGCTGGCAATCCTCAGTGCTCTAGACTGTAATCTGGAGTGGTGGAGGAGGTCGAGCGAGGGGAGAGGTCTACCGATGACCTCCTCCACAACTCCAGATTGAGGATAAAAGAGGCACAGGGGGAACAGAGGCGGACAAAAGAGGCACAGGGAGAAAAGAGATGAGACGGGAACATGAGGTCACACAGAGTGACACAAAAGAGGCACAAACTGAGGTGAGACAGAGGGGGACAAGAGAGGCACAGAAAGAAAAGAGAGGGACAAAAGAGAACTGATAAAGGATAAGAACGGACCTACAAGTCCCTATCCCATTTGTTAATAGGTGACTACCTGTATTTTGCTAGTATTTGGCTCCACCCACAAAATGCCATGGTTACGCCCACTTTTTGCTGCATCATGCTGTGCATGCCGCTTTCTTCAGTGTCGGAGCCATGCACATTTTTCACTGAAGCACACTTCACACAGGGGTGGGGTAGCTAGTGGGTGGGCACAGCAACCAGTGGGTGGGTCCAGGGAGTGGGGCCCAGGCCTGATGATGTGTGAGGGACCCTAAAATTTCTGATGGCGGCCCTGGTCACAGGCAAGTTGATGCTGAGCTTGTGAGAGATTTCACACACCCCATGTGTGGGAGGGCAGCTGATGACCAGCACACCCATTATTTAGAATGTCCTGCTGACCTCAGAAATAAAGGCTGAAGCCTGAATAAGTACAGAAAACAGGGAGAGCAATACATAGGAATGCTCGTGGAGTTTTATGGTTTGGTTTATATTATTTAACTTTTAATGTGTCAAGGTCACCACCTTGACACGTTAAAAGTTAAATAAAGCAAACCAAACCATAAAATTTCATTTTTTTAATTTTTTTTTGGGAGGGGGGGGGGGGACCACTTAAGGCTGAGGCTATTTGGTGATATTTGGTGAATGGGTACATTGCTGCAATCTTTATCAGAGAGCGATTTAACTGGAAAACCTAAGCTGTACAAAGTCATTTTCCTCCAAGCCCTACTTGCTATTAGTGGCTACGGTCAGGGTCGGTTCAAGGTCTAATGAGGCACCATGGCAGGTGTCCCACAAAATTCAGCCCCAAGGGCCCCTCAAACTGGCTGCCCCACCCCAATCTCCCCCCTTAACTCTTACGTGCTCCGTGGTGCCCCTGTATGATACCAGCATGTATATTATCTGTTATCTGTCCAAGGCTGCGGCCAGCACACTGCTCCTGTCTTCTTCCTGCTGTGTGGCTTTTGTGACCAGCGCATGTTATGCGTAATGCCATGTGCCGGTCACAGGAAGCAAGCAAGAAGAAGGGGAGCATGTACGAACATCACACCGGCTCCAGCGACAGATGAGATACCAATGCTGCAGGGGCACCAGGGAGAACATAAGAGTTATAAATAAAAGGAAATTGGCAATTGAGTTTTTCCCATACACTAATCTGCCTTACCCATATGTTTTGATAATGGGCGGGGCCAACCCCGGAAATAACAATTAAACACGTACAAAAATTATGGGTTACCGGCCACCTTGGTATACAAAAGTGTCAAATTTTATTATTCCAAAAAGGGAAAAACATTAAAAATACTCCCAAAATTACTCATGTGGATAGAACACTCATGGTACAAAAGGTTAAAAATTGAGTGAGTAAAGGCTTTGTAGCTATCAAATTCAGCATGGAGAGATATTTCCAATAAATATTTGCACATGTATAATACATCCCATGCACACATCACTCATCCCGCGCTTACATACTGGTGCCTAATGTATTGTCACGTTTTTGGTGGGGGCCCCCCTTAATGGACTCTCTGTGTTTCAAATAAACTCCAAGTATTGGCCACAATAGATGAATATCAAGTCCTGACTTTAATCAATGCAGCCAGGACTATAGAACCAATTCCTCGAAAGTATCACAGTTCATATGGCCGAGTAAACAATATAGGATAGGTCTCACCAAACGTGTGCACCGGCTTCTCCTTGACCTCTCCAATGCGTCCAATAAATGACAGGCAGCTTCTTGCAATGCTCTGTGTGACGGTTTGTAGGAGAGTATAAATCCGCCTTGCTCGTCTGTTTGTCCCGCTTACTACTTCACCTTTCATTGAACGTGGACCGGTTAGCCACGCTCAACCAGGGAGGCCAATGACAGGGTAGACCATCCGGGCACAGGACATCATGCTCACCAAAGCGCGGGAGGGTAACGGAAATCAAGCTGCGTAGCTCCGCCCACCGACGTTTCGCGTCATATGTGACGCTTCATCAGGGTGTGGCCTCCACACATCACTCTTGGCTTAAGAATGGTCCGGAGACCCGCCTCTTTTCCATGCTTGCAGCGCAACTGGCGATCCCCAAGCGGCTGGGCGGGCCATAGGCAACACATACACACGTCGGCCAGAAAGGCGAGAAGCTCCCATAAGGCATACATCTTGAGTCATTGAAACAGCCCACTGTGAGTATCATCTTCATCATACGTCATAAAGGCTATTAAACGCTATATAAACGCCACATAAACGCACAAAGTTCAAATAGCAATAAGGAAAAAGGAAACTCTGATAAACATTAAGGATCCACCATGTAAAGGCAAGGGATATCCATCCATCCGGAACTCCACATCCCATAGTGATATACCAAGTTCATTGCAATAAAGATGCAAAGAGGGGGAGTCAGCACACTCCTACTATATAGTATTCATTTTTCAGATGGCACTTACTTATAATGGCACCTATCATTCGCTGCGGGTTCAAGCAACACCCAATCGGTCATTCATATCTCCTAATCCGCAAGAAGGGAGTTAAGTCCAATTCTGCGTTTAAACCCAATGGTGATACCGTTTTTAATTTGAAGATCCAGGATGCTTCCTTACAGTACAGCAATTCATCGAAGTCCCCCCTCCTAGTGGATACCTTCAATCTATAGATACCTTTAACTGAAGTACCTGTCAGGTCATTTCCATGACATTCTCTATAATGGTCATATATACCCCCAGGGGCTTTGCCCCCTTTGATTTTACCAAAATGTTCTAATACCCGCTCTTTCATAGCCCTTTTTGTTTTGCCGATGTACTTGAGTTCGCACGGGCACTGTATCATATACACAACCCGCGTCGTGTTGCAATTAATAAATGCTCTTATATCGTATTTAACGTCCCCCGTGCTGTTCTCAAATACGCCGGTCCGTTCCACAAAGGGGCAAAGTTTACACTTATTGCACTTGTATGACCCATTGGGCACGGCTCTCTGCAGCCAAGTTTCATTGTTCGCATTAAACTCACTTCGGACTAATTTATCCTTCAAATTAGGGGCTCTTTTTGCGGTAAGGAGTGGGCAGGGTCCTACCACCTTAGCTATCTCATCTGAGGCCGTCAAAATTGGCCAGAAAGTGGACAACAAACCTCGTAAACCCTCCCAATGGGTACCATAGCCGGTCACAAGCCGCATATGTCCCCCTCCCTCCACACCGGACCCCCCACCGCGGGAGGCCAAGAGGTCACCTCTATTTAGGCTCCAAGCCCGCTTCAATGCCCTCCGCAAAACAGAGTGCGCATATCCACGTTCACGAAATCTTTCGTACATACTCATGGACTCTCGTCGAAAATCGTCTTCATTAGAACAGTTCCTTCGTAACCGAAGGAACTGTCCGTAGGGAATACCTCTTTTTAAAGAGGGCGGGTGGTGACTGGAGGCATGGAGGAGTGTATTGCCTGCAGTAGGCTTACGAAAGGATGTAGAGATCACCCTGGCGCACCCAAGGCGCAAATCTAAAAAAGATATCTCACTACCATATGAGTATGTGAGTTTAATACTGCGTTCATTAGAGTTGAGGGCAGAGATGAACGACTCCAATTCACCTACACTACCACTCCATGCCACCAGGACGTCATCTATGTACCGAATCCATAGGGGGACGTGCGCCCCAAAATCCGGGTTGGGGAATACATCTCTCCGCTCCCACAAACCCAGATGCAAACAAGCATACGCAGGAGCGCACGCCGCCCCCATGGATGTACCGCGTACCTGACGAAAGTATTTACCACCAAAACTGAAACAGTTCTGTGTAAGAACTAATTGCATGCAGTCGACGAGAAACTCATTATGGGCCTCCGCGGTGGGATATCTCTCGCGGAGGAAGAAGGACATTGCCCGGAGCCCATCCTCATGCGGAATCGAAGTGTACAAGTACTCAACGTCGATTCCAACAAGGATGGACCCCGGGGGCAGCTCGAGACCGGCAAGGACACCCAGGACATCACGGGTATCCTGAACATATGATGGAAGTGACCGCACCAGTGGATTCAATTTTTTGTCTATGAACTGCCCTATCCTTTGAGTAGGACTACCGACAGATGAAACGATGGGTCTTCCTGGGGGATTGGAGAGGGATTTATGCAGTTTTGGCAGAACATATATGGTGGGAACGTTATATGTGTCAACTTTTAGATATTCCCATTCACTTTTAGAAATATGATTGTGGAAAAGACCATCATCAAGTAAATCATTTATCTTATCTTTTATGTATGGAAAAGGATTTTCACGTAAAGGTAAGTATGTACTTCTATCGCTAAGCTGTCTCTCTATTTCCTTGATATACATCTCCTCGTCAAGTATCACGATATTTCCCCCTTTGTCACTTGGTTTTATGACTTTTTTGGATGCTACTGTTAATTCTTTTAGTGCTTCCACTTCTTCCTTACTCAGATTTCTATCCTCAACTGATGGAGACAGACGTAATTTCCACAACTCTTTTTCCACAGTATCTAAGAACACTTTGATGTATTTATTCTGCGATAAGGGAGGCATATAACTGGACTTTACATGTAGTCCTGAAGGTGGAGGTCCTATACAGTCCCGTTCATCTGTATTATTGACTAGGGGGGAAAAATCTTCATCCGTATTATTGACTAAGGGGGAAAAATCTTCATCTATAGCTGACACACTAGATGCATTTTCATCAAAAAGAGCCTCTAACGCAGACAAAGTTTCCCTTTCACTTACTGAAAGGCTGATATAATTCACTGGACTCTGTTGATCTAAGGGTTTAGTATCGCCATATGTTACTCTAAGGAGAACTTTTCTTAAGAACAGGTATATATCTTTATAGATTTCAAATATATCTCCTGAGGTTGCTGGCGAAAAAGACAATCCCTTATTGAGTAGAGAGATATGCTTTTCTTGTAGTACAAAAGTAGATAAATTAACCACATTTTGACCCCCAATGATATCTATGTTGTCCCCTTCTTGGCTGTCTCGCTCCTTGTTAGACGCCTGTCCATTTCCTTTCCTAATTCTATCTGTACCTGTTCCATTTCTTCCATCTCTCTTTGTCGCTCCCTCCTCATCCTGTATCTTTCCCTGCTGCTTTCTCCTCTCCCTCCTCCTCTTCCCCCTCGTCCTCCTCTGTTTCTCTGTCTGCCGGTTCTGTTCTGATCTAAAAAAGTGACCGACTTCCAGAACATAAGAGTTATCAGGAAGGTTGTGGGCCCAGCAGTGCAGGGGGCCCGACAGGGCTAGGGGGCCCTGGAGCAATTGCCCCCCTCGCCTTAATAGCCGACCCTGGTTATGGTTGCTCTTCTTTAATGATTAAGGATTTGTCAACAGTATGCATAATGGCAATATATTGATATGTTCCACCTTGCTGTAGACAGGAATGACAATTATATGTATGAAAAAAGTTCAGGTAAAAAGGTTAAAGTACTATTTCAGGACTTATTCTGCTGGTTACTGACAAACAAAATAAAAATTTAATCTAAACAAAATGTCTGACATGTTTTTTTTTTCACATTAATGTGTATTTAGTTCTTTCCAGGGTCCTGAAAAACAAGAATGTCCCAGCATGCTGGATGATAATATGTTTGCTAGGGGTCTGCTAACTTCTCATTATAAAGATCATTTTTTTTTCTGTCATGTTCAAATCTTAGCAAAAACAAAAAAGAAAAACCTAACTTTCCTTGACCAGATTACTTACCATTATCTTGCTCTGAATTATTGTCTGATTAGAAATATGCAAAGGGTTATTGAGACTGTAAGGTTCAGCTTTACTCTTACACCTGCTGTTAACAAGATACCGTTAATGCTCTAATCACTGCACTTGTGAGCTGTGCCAAAGGCAGAGAAAGACAGACTAAGCCTGCAGAATCTCTTTGACACCTGGAGAAAAAAAAATATTTTTAAGCCAGAAATATATCTTTTCTAACAAAACCTAAAATAAAAAATAAAACATCCAAATAAATCGTACTGCTGGTCACTTCTCTATGTTCTGTTTACGCAATGCCATCCCCACATGACTCCATGAAAGTTTAATGCTTTTGAGCCATGTATTTCCAGCTACTCAGATGCTGTGTGAAATAACCAGGCTGCAGTGTGTGAATAGATGATGCTCCCGACTTTACTCTTACTACATTGAATACAGTTTTACTAAGCTACACCAGAAACTCCAGGCACATTACCCTGCAATTACACAAGGTGTTAGACCTGCCCTTATATCTTGGGCACAAGCCAAATACAAATGCCAAACTCACAGAAATATCAAATACAAGACCAATTTTCCTGTGAGTCATCCAATGTTGTATACATGATACGCTGCATGAAATGCCCCTCAAGAGGAATCTATGTAGGAGAAACAGGACAAAAACTGCGCACAAGAATGAACCATCACCGCTTTAAAATCAATGAGGGTAAAATGGACACACCAGTGGGCCAACACTTCTGTGAACCAGGACACAGCATGCAAGATCTCAAAGTACTTGTTCTCAAGGGTAACTTCAAAAATGAACAATCAAGAAAGCTTTCTGAGTACAAATTTATGAAAATGTTCAAGACATTAACAGAAGGTTTAAATTGTGGAACAGGATTCATGACAACTTATGTAACATCTTATGTAACATGATTGATTTGGCTATAGGTAGATAGGCATAGGTAGGTGCCCCCATAGTAAGCTAGGCATAGGTATGAGTCCCAGTATAGGTAGGTAGGCATAGGTAGGCATCCCAGTATAGGTAGGTAGGCATAGGTAGGTGCCCCAGTAGTTAGCTAGGCATAGGTAGGAGTCACAGTATAGGTAGGTAGGCATAGGTAGGTGTCCTAGTATAGTTAGATGGGCGTAGGTAGGTGCCCCAGTAGTTAGCTAGGCATAGGTAGGAGTCCCAGTAAAGGTAGGTAGGCATCGGTAGGTGTCCCAGTATAGGTAGATAGGCATAGGTAGGTGTCCCAGTATAGGTAGATAGGCATAGGTAGGTGCCCCAGTAGTTAGCTAGGCATAGGTAGGAGTCCCAGTATAGATAGGTAGGCATAGGTAGGTGCCCCAGTAGTTAGCTAGGCATAGGTAGGAGTCCCAGTATAGGTAGGTAGGTATAGGTAGGTGTCCCAGTATAGGTAGAAAGGCATAGGTAGGTGTCCCCGTATAGGTAGATAGGCATAGGTAGGTGCCCCAGTAGTTAGCTAGGCATAGGTAGGAGTGCCAGTATAGATAGGTAGGCAGGGCCTGGCTGGCACAGTAATAGCAATTACCAAGGTCCAGCTGCAACAGATAGGGCTGTATAATGCAGTGTCAGTGGGCAACACAAAAACAAACAAACACATCAGGAGAACATTAGCTCTCAAAAGAGCTGTTGAGGGGTGCTATTTTAGCAATAACAATCAGCTAGGAGCTAGCTAACAAGCCTACAAGAGCCCTTAGTGTCCCTTCACTAATTAATGCAGGTGCAGGAGTGAGTGTAATGGCCAGCGCTACCTGCCTTTTATAAGGGGGGAGTGACTCCAGGAGAGAGTGTAGCCTAATTGGCTACAATGTGCCTGCTGACTGTGATGTGGAGGGTCAAAGTTGACCCTAATGGCGCACTATGGGGGCGAACCGAACTTCCGGAAAAGTTCACGTTACATGGCGAACGCAAACCCCCGGAAGTTCGCCTGGAACCATTCGCTGGCGAACCGTTCGGGCCATCTCTAGTAAACAATGAGCCAGCACTGATGCACTCCAGCATTTAAATATGAGCATTTGTACCCAGCTTTAGATCATTTCAATACCTTTCAAAACTTAAAAATGTGCATTGTACAAGTTAAAGGGGAACTTCAGCCTAAACAAACATACTGTCATCAAGTTACATTAGTTATGTTAATTAGAATAGATAGGTAAACTAATCTCTTACCTACCCTGTTTTAAAAGAACAGGCAAATGTTTGTGATTCATGGGGGCTGCCATCTTTGTCATGGGGGCAGCCATCTTTTTGGTTGAAAGGAGGTGTCAAGGAGCAGGAGACACAGTTCCAACTATCCTGTGTCCTGATTACCCCTCCCAGCTGCACACGCTAGGCTTCAAATGTCAAATTCAAAATGTAAAAAAAAACAAAATTGCACCAAAACAGCAGAACGAGAACAACAAAATCAGAAATCCCATCATGCTTTGCACAGCATCAGGGGAAAAAGCCCGGGCAGTTTTCATCTGTGCAGCTAAAAATGAGGCTTGTATAAGAGAAACAAAGTTCTGATGCTGTGAAACTGTTAAAGAAACACAAAGCCTTTTCAGTGCTGCTGAGTCGATTTTTAGTCCGGAGGTTCACTTTAAGTTGAAATATCAAACTATTTCTGTTGTGGAATCTGTTGTGGAATCTTATATAATGAACAATATGCAACATTTGCCAGCTTTAAATGCCACAATTTCTAAACAAAAAAGGGATGCTGGACTGTATCAGTATAAAATAACATTGCTCAATGCTAGTGAAGTAGCAATAACATGATTATTACTTTTATTTATATGGTACTATTCAAACAATCAGGGCGCTGACATATACAATAAAAAGAGCGTAAAGTAATGGTGATGTGCTTTTTAAAAACAATGACATGTATCAAGAAGGACCAAGATAGCGCTACAACTCTAACCAGTCCACACATAGTTGAGTAGAACAATGACCAAATGTCTTTTCAGCAAGGCTTGGTGTACAGAGGCACCAGAGTAGAATAAAAACGTTTAAAAACGTGTTTATTCTACTCTGGCGCCTCTGTACACCAAGCCTTGCTGAAATCTTGATTCCACCCTCGGTGGAGGGATGCTACCCCGTTTCCTATCTACAGAGAGTGACATCTTAAAAACCTGAGTGGGGTCAGGTTCTAATACTCCCCACCTGCACTTGAAGTGGTTGCCTATGGGTAACCCATGTTTGTGAGTATATCTAAATATTTTGCTTTAAACCACAACCAACTTAATGATATTACACCATATTGGGCTCTCGATTTCTCTTTGTTCTTCCAAGCAATGACCAAATGTCATTAATCATTCAATACAGTCCTAAATAGGCACAGAGTTTTAATGGGCTCTACCCCATGCGGTCGCCGCCTGGCCAGCTTGCAGACACGCTGCTGCCTTGTGTCCCTCTAGACTCCTGCACGTCAGTTCCTCATCTGTAACTAAGCCCTTCTAGTTTTGTCACTTGTCATCAAGGCACTGTCAAGTCGATTACAGATGCCCCTGTCAAGCCAATTACAGACGAGGAAGTGATCTGGCGTGTGTGGAATCATAATAGGCTGGGGATTGCCTAATAATATCCCAGAGGCGCTTGTGACCCATCTCGCAGAGGGTCATTTCAAAAGTGTAAGTGCCTCATCTTGAAGGTGTGGTGGAGGCTCTCATCTTCACTGGGGAAGCCCACATCATCACGTTTTCCTGCTGAAAAGCTTGAAGTTGAATTTAGGACTGTATTGCATGATTAACGACATTTGGTCATCATTCTACTCAGCTATATGTGGACTGCTTAGAGTTCTAGCGCTATCTTGGTCTTTCTTTATTTTTATAGTACCAACATCTTCTGTGGCACTATACAGAATATAGGACAGTCATTAGAAGGGACCATAAACACATACATAGTTCCACAACACTAGTACAAAATATATACAGACTGCATGCACCAATACAAGTACATTTCAAGATGTATATTTCATAGAATAATTACCATAGAAGTGAGAAACACTAGCTCTGCACTTGAGAGCTTACTACCTGGTGGGTACTGGGTAGTAGGGTGCAGACAACGGGCAAGAAAATAACGGGGATAGTGGGAGAGGCAGTGTATATTGACATCTGGTGCAGATATATTTTAAAGAGATATATCTGAGACCCAGCAATGCAGCTATGGCAGAAGCACATGCTATCATAAGCAAAGTAGTCAAACAGAAAGAGGCTTTTGTGTGGACATCCACCAATGAGAGCAGACACGCAGATTCCAACACAGGTGCTGAATGGAAAGCCAGCAACATCCCCAGGACTGAACTCCTGAAATATAAGCAAAACCAGAAAGAGGAACGTGTCCCTTTGGTTGTCACCTACAACCCACACCTGGAAATCTTAAGGAGGATTGCTAAGGAACCTCATCCCATTTTACACAAGGGTCACAGACTGAGAACGATATTCCCTAAACCTCCACTCTTGTCATATCGGCAACCACACAATCTAAAACAGATGATTGTTAGGAGTTCTTTGAATAGGCCTCAACAAAACGGAACATCACCCTGCCGACAAAAAATATGTGGGACCTGCAGACACATTTACTCCACTGACAGGGTAACGATACCAGGTTCACAACAGGAGTACAGAGTACAAGGTAAATTTCCCTGTGGGTCCACCAATCTGGTATATCTGATCATGTGTGCTAAATGCCCCAATGTTATGTACGTGGGAGAAACTGGACAAACACTGCGCAAACGTATGAATGGACACAGGCACACTATTAATGATACCAAATCTGGACTCCCAGTTGCTACACACTTTCGGTCCAACGGACACAGCATGGATGATCTTCGTGTCTCTGCCCTGAAGGGCGGCTTCAAAACGTCAAATGACCGATTAATAGCAGAAACAAAATTTATAAATTGGTTCAAAGCTGTGCAGAAGGGTTTTAATAAGGACAACAACTTTCTATATTGGTATGAGATTGATGATACAGTATATGAACTGTCTCAGCCACTCTAGCTGAACTTGTGAACTAAGAATTTACGATACCTCTGGGTCAATCCTAATACCAGGTCTGTGAGCAATGGAGTAAACAAGGATCCTTATCTTACCTCATTTAGATGGTCTGTTTGTATTAAGGCATCTTAATGACGTATTTATGCTTGAAAAAAATATCTGTTTTCCCTTTTGATGTTGCATGTATATAAGCTGTCTGTACCACCAGCTTGCAAACTAACAGGATGTAAACCTGACGAAGGCTGCAAGGCCGAAAGCTTGTTTATTCTTATTCATTTGTAGTTAGCCAATAAATGGTATCATCCTGATTTAAAACTTCTTGCTTTGAATGGTAATTAATGTGCTACTCTGAGGACGGCAGATGGATTGCAGATAGACATACATAACATAACAGCAAAAGTTATTTAGGTGATACCTTTGATGACTAACTGTACAAGATTTATTTTGCATGTTTTAGAACTGGATCAGAACTGGTACTGATCCAGTTCTGAAACATTCCTAAAGAAGAAACTTAAAGAGTCGAAAGCTTGCAAAGAAATCTTGTACAGTTAGTCATTAAAGGTCTCACCTAGACAACTTTTGTTGTTATGTCTTTGAATTCTCTCCATGGCTAATACCAGACCACACACAACTGACATACATAACACTCATTGCAAATGCATGCAACATTCTGCAGCTGCATAGTATGCACACATGCAGGGGAGACAGAACTACTTGGCTGTAGCTCATCTGTGACCAACAGAACATGTCACAGGTGAGTTCATGACAGTGAGACAGACCTAATGAAGCAGGTAGGACCCTGTAAATTGCCTTGTCTATTTTAAGAGCTATGTTAACCTTTGGAGAAGTAAGACCAACACTGTTTCTCCTTTTTAAACTGTTTTTAATTCAGTTATATACACCAAGTGTCTCTGATAGTTCTTTGTTTGTAAAATATCTAAAGAGGGACTTTAAGCTTGTCTGAAGAGGAGCATTTTAAGGATGTGTTTAAAGGTTTCAAGGCTCAGAGCATGGTGGTGGACGAAGTGTGGACAGAGATCCAAGAGAGGAATGAAGTTTGTGAGAAGTCCTGGATATAAGAGTAAGAAGAGATGGCCAAAATAGAGAACGTGAGGGTTTCATGTAAGAAGCAAAGGTTGCAGGAGGGATAGTATGTGGAAATTAGTGAGTAAATGCATGGAGGGGACACATTATGGAGAGAGTTCTGTAAGAGAGGTTGAAGCATTTGAACTGGATCCTCTGGGTAATTGGCACGGCAGCCAGTATTGGCAAAGAAGGTCAGCGATAGAGGATAGAGGAGTGGGAAAGAACTGGATAAGAGGAGTCTCAAGAAGGATTGTAGAGGTGTCGGTCTGTTGTTTTTTTTGGATTGAATAATTCTGTTGAATTATCTTGCCCACTTTAAGATCCTACACCCTGTTCTCAAGTGAGGCTCTGTAATGAATAAAGTATAATAATAAGTTTGTTGAACTAATGCTGTGCCTATTCCAATGAAGTACATGTAGCACTCTTCAGAATTAATTAAACCAGCTCTAATTAATTACAGTTCAACCTACAGAGTCATTTTGAGTTTAACATGCTTGCATTACAAATTTTAATATGCCTTACCTTTTTCCATTAACTTGAGGTTACAAAAAAGCGACAACATCAGTATTTGCCAATTAACATATTCACCAACCAGACTAACTTATTCAGGTCAAATCTTTATTAATGATGGTTAATGAGGGCTGGAAATGTAAAAAAAATATGCTACAAAATAAAAAAAAGTGTGTACTTTCTCTGCTTGTTAACAAGTCATTGTATATTCTTCACATAGACTTACTCACCTGGGAATTTTGCATAGACTTTTCTAATTGGCAAAACAAACCTCTAAGTGTCACAATGATCTTTTTATTTATTAATGTGTTGATTTAATATGATTATGAAAAAAGTTTCCTTAAGAAAAATTAGGGACGAAAGAATAAACAAGTTATTTAAATTAGAGAAAGCTTTTATGTAATAAAGGGAACCCAAGTTGAGAGGATTATGGAGGCTGACAGGTTTGACTCCTTTTAAATATGCAGATTGCCTGGCTGTCCTGCTGATCCTCTGCCTCTAATACTTAAAGCCATAGACCCTGAACAAGCATGCAGATCAGATGTCTAAGTGAAATCTGACAAGATTAGCTGCATGTTTGTTTCAGGTGTGTGATTTAGACCATACTGACCAGGAGGATCAGCAGCACTGCCAGGCAACTAGTATTGTTTAATAGCAAATACATATGGAAGCTTCAATAGGCTTCAATAGGGTTAATTACTTTTATCAAGTTTGTGCCCGCCCCTTAGAGGGTGTGTTTAGTGTGTTGCAATTATTGAAGCTGTGTAGTTCCCTCAGGTCACTGAGCACTTGATAAAGGGCGATCCAACGCAAAACGTCGTGCCAGTGCTACTTCATGTATTCTGCTTAAAATAAAGCTAATATTTTCTGAATATCTCAACACCGGTTGATCCCTGGATTTGTACATTTTCTAGCTTCCATAGGCCTCACACCTCGGGTTCCTTTTAAAATCACAGGTTCAGACTTTGGCTAATCACTGGAGCTTATTAAAAACATGCAAGAAAATATTCTGAAACTTCTGATCAAAACAATCGGGATCCATTTTATACTGTAAATGCTTACTCCGTTTTTTAAGTGTACCTGTAGGGGAAAAAGGGGTACTCACTTATTTATTTATTTACATAGCGCCGCTGACATATTACGTAGCACTGTACAGAACGTATTGTCTTGTCACTAACTGTCCCTTAGAGTGGCTCACAATCTAGTCCCTACCATAGTTATATGTATTGTGTAGTGCATGTATTATAGTCTAGGGCCAAATTAGGGGGAAGCCAATTAACTTATATGTATGTTTTTGGGATGTGGGAGGAAATTGGACTGCCCAGAGGAAACCCATACAGACACGAGGAGAACATACAAACTCCTTGCAGATGTTGAGCTGGCCGGGAATCCAACTGGGGACCCATCGTCACAATGGCGAGAGCACTAACCACTACGCCACCATGCTTCCCAGTAGAACGGCCATTCCAGGAGCTTTCCCCTACCTAAACCATCAACAAGGGCTTGTTAAAGGCTCACACATGTGCAGTAGCATGGACCCACACAGGCTTCGGCGCTATGCATGAGCATGGACCTGATTGGGATTGTCTTAGCTGGAGTGTGTCTGTGCTACTGTACACAGGCATAGTGTTCGCGTACATGCAAAAAGGGCGTCAGGAAAAAAGGGCGCGTGGTGTAGACGATAAGCGGAAATAGCATTTATAAAAAGGCACGTGGTGTAAACGATAAGCGGTAATAGCATTTATAAAAGGGCACGTGGTGTAAATGATAAGCGGTAATAGCATTTATAAAAGGGCACGTGGTGTAAACGATAAGCGGTAATAGCATTTATAAAAGGGCACGTGGTGTAAATGATAAGCGGTAATAGCATTTATAAAAGGGAATGTGGTGTAAACGATAAGCGGTAATAGCATTTATAAAAATATTGTGTTGTATTTTGTTTACAATAATGTTTTACAAATAATAAAACATTAAATAATGTGTATGAAATAGCAAATTGTGAAAATGATAATCTTCCCTGTTTTAAAAGTGAAACTTATGACTGCGTATGTTAAAAAGCGTTAATATATGTATAATCGTTATAATTGTATAATATTATGTATAACCTTAATTTATCGTTTTTTTTATGTAATAAAATCTGAAAATATTGTTTGTAACGATGAAAAAAAAATATATAAGTACGTTCGTAATAACTGTTGTAAAACATTAGTAAATACTGTATTACTAACATATTACTACAACTAAACCTAACCCTACTCTCACACAGAACCCTCCCTCTACCTATCCCAAACTTTTAGACCCCCTGGTGGTGCCTAACCCTAAGACCCCCCTGGTGGTGCCTAACCCTAAGACCCCTGGTGGTGCCTAGCCCTAAGAGCCCCCTGGTGGTGCCTAACCCTTTATCTCCCCTGGAGTTGCCTAACCCCAAGACCCCCTGGTGGTGCCTAACCCTAAGACCCCCCTGGTGGTGCCTAACCCTAAGACCCCCCTGGTGGTGCCTAACCCTAAGACCCCCCTGGTGGTGCCTAACCCTAACCCCCCCTAGTGGTGCCTAACCCTAAATCTCTCTGGTCGTGCCCCCCCCAACCCTCCCACCCCCCAGGAATCGCTTTATTGTGTGGATAATAATGTTTTACAAATAGTGAGTGTAAAAAATATATTACAATGTACTTACTGGTTGCTTTATTATGTGAATAATAATGTTTTACAAACAGTAAGGCATACCATTTTAAATAATGTTTTAGTTAAATACGATAGATATGTTTAGTATTTTTGTAAACCTTATTCGTCACAGGCTAATTTTGTAAACGTAAATCATCGCGAGCGCAGTTTGAAAACGTGAAAAATCTCCGGGCGCTGTTTTAAAACGTTAATAATCTCAGGCGCCCTTTTTTCCTGTTCGGCGCCCATCAAACAATATTTATTATGGGAGTGAATGGCAGCGCCCTTTTGTTAACTTGCCTCATGTGCCCAAATTTCCTGTCACCACAGTGTTCCCACAAGCTTCAGGAGTCTCAGTGCTGGAATGGCCTGGCGGAGGAGGATGGAGAGAAGCCTGTCGAGGTAAGCATCTGTTTTTTAAGTTTTTAAAGCGTACAGCTTTACTTTAAGTATATAAATGCAGAAAAAAGATGCAAATCTACATCTTTGTAACCATGGTGAGAGTCCACTGTTTGCGTACAGAGAAGACTCAGACACAGTTCCATCTATTTAGCAACATCCTACATGGGCCTTGGACTAAGGCTACTTTCACATTGAGGTAATGCAATGCGAATTATTTAGTATTTCTATAGGGTTGATATCTTCCGCAACCGATTCATTGTAAAAGAGCCCTAACTGAAGATCACCCTTTTCATGATCCTGTAATGAGATGACTAACAGGGAAAATATTCAGTGTTCTTCTAATCAGTAATATGCAGTATTGGTTTATAATTTGATAAATAAATGACCATTATCTGTAATGATATTAAAAAAACCTCCACATTTTAAAAAGCTTCTAATATAAACAATGCTGCTATTGGAAGACTTCAGATCTTTCTGAATCAGTAAAAAAACCCCACTCACCTAAAAAAGAAAAAAAAAAGATCTCAGTAACACCCCCAGGTTTCTAATTTGGTTCAGATGTCAGATTAAGAACTCTGAGGCTAGGTTCACAGTAGGATGTTCTAGTGCTGTGTTATAAAGTCTTATAACGCAGCTTACCACACTGCAGTAAGAAGTCTATGCAATGTTCACAGGGCATCGTATGGTAACATATTGCGTTATGGTAACGCACTTCTGCAGTACGTTACTTCTAAAAACATATGCTACCGGGTACAGGAAAACATACAGTATATAAAAAGATTGCTAGATCGTTGAATAGTGTTCACTTGCAGCATCAGTTTGTGTGGTAGCGTAAGTGTAATTCAAAAGTTGATTAATTTACAGTTTGTTAAAATAATTGAAGTGTCTGTACTTCGCTTAAAGGGGCACTATGGAGAAAAATTGTAAAATTTAAAGAGACTCTGTAACAAAATGTTCAGCCTTATTTCTTCTATCCTATAAGTTCCTATACCTGTTCTAATGTGGTCTGTCTTACTGCAGCCTTTCCCAGTTGCACAGTGGCTGTATTATCTCGGTTATATAATCTAATCTTCTTTCCTCTGACGGCTTTGTCGGGCTCAGGCACTCAGGCAGGAATGTGCTGATCTGCTTGTGATAGGATAGAAGCTATACACACCCTCTCCATACCCCCTGCAGGCTCTGTGTGAGTCACAGACTGAGCTCCTCTCAGCCTATCACACTCTGGTTAGCAGCCATGTCTTTTGTTTGTAAACACTGCCTAAAACTGGCAATTACAAGCCAGGATTGCAGCAGGGCAGAAACAGCACAGAGGGGCCCAGGATAACATAATGAATAGAATGCTATGCTTTTTATTGTAAGAATTTTAGAGTACAGATTCTCTTTAAAATATGTGCAAACATATACAAATAAGAAGAACATTTTTTCCAGAGTAAAATGAGCCATAAATTACTTTTCTCCTATGTTGGTGTCACTTACAGTAGGTAGTAGAAATCTGACAGCAGCGACAGGTTTTGGACTAGTCCATCTCTTCATAGGGGATTATCAGGGATTTATTTATTTTCAAAAGCACTTAGTGAATGGCAAAAAACTGCCAAAAAACTGTGTAGCGAGCAGGGAAGCTGGCCAGCATCATTGTTTAAATCCTTTTTAGGGAATATCTTTATAAAGAATAAAAGCCTTGGTGAGAATCCCCTATGAAGACATGGACTAGTCCAAAACCTGTCGCTTCTGTCAGATTTCTACTACCTACTGTAAGTGATAGCAACATAGGAGAAAAGTAATTTATGGTTAATTTTACTCTAGAAAAAACTTCTTATTTGTCTATGTTTGCACATATTTTAAATTTTAAATTTTTTTGCCATAGGGCCCCTTTAACTTTGTTTTACACACACCCAAAGAAAAACAACCTTTGTAAAGTTTGATTTTTTTGTAACTTGCACGATAGATTACCTGACAGTCTTGCAGTTACTTTGCTGTACACATCAATGCCAATTGATGGTCTTATTTTAAAACTGGTATCAAAGACATGTTATGATCTGAAATGGTTGCAGAAAATGTGGTTAATTAGACTATAGGTTGGGTAAATGTGCACCTTATGTGTTCAGGCTTCTCTCTGCTTGCTCAACCTATTTCCTTGAGACTACAGACATGACACCTAGTAATTAGCACAATAGTATGTCAGAACAGAAATAAACCTGAACAAAACTGCAATTAAACCATCTTTCCTGCTTCCTGGGCAATGTAAATTCTACCTCATGCTTCGTTTGACTTGTATAGTAATATTAAGCCAAAATTAGCAACAGTGGGCCAGGAGAGATGCCTCACGGAGAACAAAGATGGTTATAGATGGTACCCACAGGCATAGGATGACAGCTGCCTATTCTGGCCACGTTTAGTCAGAATGGGTTATTCCCAAGATATCATTTCTGCTGGCTCCCCTCAGATACCCCCAGCCAAGTACAGTACTTAAAAATGTATCTGACAGGTCAGAAGTTGCGGTTGCTTAACTCATATATAGCGCTGGTTGAATTTCTCTCAATTCGGGTGCATATTGTTTCAGCGCCACTCAGTTCGGACTTGCTAAACTCCGAGGCGGCTTTAAAAACTATTCCCCCTCCGAGTTGTCGCAACTCAGAGGGAGATGTAATTCGGGGTCTGGCAGCTGCCAGAGCCCCGAATTACAGCTACACGTCCCACGCAGCATAGCATTGCTACTATGGGGCGCCCAATAAGCTGATCCACTCTCAATTCAGTTTGACGACAGTTCACCCGTAGTAATCCCAATGTTTAGGTTCATTCGGGAGCCAAATTAAGATCCTATCTAAGACAATAGGAAAACAAAATCTGGGTTGTGTTCTGGTCTGTGAAGAGCTTGTATAGCAGATACATTAAACAAAAATACATAGGAAGTCATCCCCAAGTATGCAGAAAACTGCAATATAAAAATGCTAGGATTGGAGGATTTTGATATCTATTAACCACTTTACCCCCGCGCGTACGTATTTCTCCGCCCCTTTTTCCATCCTTTAACAACCAGGGACGGAGAAATACGTACTTTCCGCGTTCCCGACGCTGTCCGCGCTCCCGCTCGTAAACACGCCGCCCGCCGCTAGTAAACACGCCGCCGCCCGCTCGCCCAGAGATCAATGAACGGGAAAATCCATTCCCGTTCGTTGATCTAAGCCCCGCAATGATCCGCTGCTCTCCTATGGGCAGCGCAATCATTGTGAGAAAAAACTCACGTGTCCAGCCTCCTTATACTTCCTCCAAGCTTCCGGAAGGAAGCTTGGAGGTCGCATTAAAACAAAAAGTTACTGTGGCCATCTTGTGGCCAAATAGTAAACTACACCCTACACATTTTTCACATGCAAATAAATGACTTTTACACATAAAATTAACTCATTACCTCCCACACTCCCCATTTTTTTTTTTGTAATTAAAAAAAAAATAAAAAATTTACAATTAAAAAAAATACATAAATAGTTACCTTAGGGACTGAACTTTTTAAATATTTTTGTCAAGAGGGTATAACACTGTTACTTTATAAACTATGGGCTTGTAATTAGGGATGGACGCAAAAATGAAAAAAATGCACCTTTATTTCCAAATAAAATATTGGTGCCAAACATTGTGATAGGGACATAATTTAAATGGTTTTATAACCGGGACAAAAGGGCAAATACATTTCATGGGTTTTAATTACAGTAGCATGCATTATTTAAAAACTATAATGGCCGAAAACTGAAAAATAATTATTTTTTTCCCCACATTTTCCCTATTTTCCCATTAAAACACATTTAGAAAAAAATGATTCTTGGCATAATGTCCCACCTAAAGAAAGCCTAATTGGTGGCGGAAAAAACAAGATATAGTTCATTTCATTGCGATAAGTAATGATCAAGTTATAGGGGAATGAATGGAAGGAGCGCTGAAAGGTGAAAATTGCTCTGGTGCTCAGGGGGTAAAACACCTCAGTGGTGAAGTGGTTAAAACAGGCATTTTATGTGGACTGAAAACCGAAGCAGGTCATTTGGGTGCCAGTGGCCGCTTGGTAAAATGGGCACCGCATAGACCACAATGCAGTTAATTGCAGCTATGCCATGCCCAGCTGGTAATTTTGGCATTTGTAGCACCCAGTAATTATAATAATAAGGTGGCATGAATATCGGCGGAGGTAGTTTTTAGTGGCAAAGACCGTGCTCATATTGGTGGAGATTGTAGTGCAGAGGGTAGGTAACTCCTGAGTTTCAGCAGCAGAAAGAAAGGAGAAAAACATTCGGCACTGCAATGAGCAGGTTGCATATTTAATGTTGTGCAGACTGTGTTCATACAATGCGTGTAACAATTGTCAGCAGGATTAACCACTTAAGCCCTCGGTCGTTTACACTTTATGCATCCGAGCAATGTTTACCTCCCATTCATTAGCCTATAACTTTATCACTACCTATCACAATGAACTGATCTGTATCTTGTTTTTTCCGCCACCAATTAGGCTTTCTTTGGGTGGTACATTTTGCTAAGAACTACCTTACTGTAAATGCATTTTAACATTTAGAATAAGAAAAAAACTGAAAAAATTCATTATTTCTCAGTTTTCAGTCATTATAGTTTTTAAAATAATACATGCCTCCATAATTAAAACCCACGTATTGTATTTGCCCATTGTCCCGGTTATTTCACCGTAAAAATTATGTCCCTATCACAATGTATGGCGACAATATTTTATTTGGAAATAAAAGAGCATTTTTTCTGTTTTGCATCCATCACTATTTACAGGCTTATAAAAAAATAGAAATATTTCATCTTTAAATAGATATTTAAAAAGTTGAGACCCTTAGGTAAATATTTATGTGTTGTTTTTTTTATTGTTATTTTTTTTAAATTATTATTAAACATTTTATGTGGGTATTTTTGGGAGGGTGGGATGTAAATAGTATTTGTTTGGGGTAAATATATGTGTATTGTTATTTTTTTTTACATTTAGATGTAGTTTTACTTTTTTTACATGATGACACTCTAAGCGTACAATGTACGCTTAGCGGGACATAGGAGGCAGAAAAAGCGAAGCTTCCGAGAGAAGCTGTCGCTTTTTCTGCGGGGGAGAAGAACCAGTGATCGGGCACCATGGCCCGATTCATTGATTCCTGGGCTAATGATCCGCAGCCGGGAGCATGCGGGAGTGCATATGTCCTTCTTGACATAGAACTACGTCAAGGAGGACAAAGTGGTTAAACAACGTGAACAATACAGTCCTACCGTGGGTTAATGGCAGCGGTGCAGGCTGCAGCATGGGCAGCTGACAATTTTGTTACACGCATTGTATGAACACAGTCTGCACAACAGTAAATATGCAACCTGCTCATTGCAGTGCCGGATGTTTTTCTCCTTTCTTTCTGCTGCTGATTATCAACTGATGCATATATCCTGAGCACAGAGTGTGTTACCGTGGATTTGTTCTTGATTTAAAGGAACATCGTGCCAGCCAATACAGAGCCAATCTCATGTAGTGCCGACCTTCTATGAACTTTTCTCTACTGGCATAACTCCTGAGTTCTCCTAAGTGTAATTTTCAAACTTCTCCATAAAATGCCTTTTAAATCACCAGAAAATACTTGGAATAGTTTTTATAGCATTTTTTTCACCTACTTTTTGGTACTTTTTCGATTGCAGAGGGCCGAAAAGTTATTCTAAATAGAAGATGAAAAATTATCTCCTTGGAGAAAACTCAGGAGAAAACGTTAATTGCATATGGGCCCAGGTATTATATGTCTTTTGTTTCCACAGAGGTATGTTCATGCTGAATCCACATACCTCTATGCATTATCCTTTCTTCTCTTTGTTTCCCCTTGTCTCTGGTACCTAAATTTCCATTAACAGATATTGACATGGGCGCCAATGGCGCGCCAAAACTTCCGTGGTGCCTGATTTTTATCGCGTATAGGTGGTTAGGGCTATGCATGGGTAGTGGGTCAGTTTGGGGGCATAGGTTAAGGGGGTAGGTTAGAGTTTGGACATCGGTGGGGAGGTTGGTTAGGGTTAGGCATCATGGGGGTCGGTTAGGGTTAGGCATTGGTAGAGAGGAAGGTCCCGTGGGACAATAGGGTTAGGTTTAACAATAGTAAAATATTGGCACAGTTTACCAATAATTTATGGAATTACCACTGCCCAATAGTAGAAGTGAGCCAATCACTGTGATCACAGAAGTAACATGAAAAAAGTCCTCAAGAGGTCAGAGCCATGGTATCCTAAAAAGGTTAAGAAGGCTAGTGGGGTCATCAGTAATACACAGGAGGCTTGTAAGTGGCTTCATGACTTAAACATGATATTGCAATTTCGTATGACTGATACCTGTGCTTTTAATGATGATTGAAAACAGGAATTGTTGCAGCCAGCTTGGGGTCTCCTGGAGTGTCTATGTTTGTTTGGGTGATTCTGGTACCTGATCTGGGTGTGGCCCTCTGACTTATAAGCATGTCTCCGAATTTGGTTCACAGTATTCAAAATAAAGTGTACAGTGCAAAGCAAAACATGTTTTGACAGTGTTAATCCTAAAGAAAAAGAACAAAATAGTACATAAAGCAGCAACAAATTGTTGTAACCTTTACCACATACTGAGCTTTTCTATAAACCTTTAATTACATAGTTGGAAAATTATAGCTTTATTGTGTACAGCAGGATTATGTAAGTTTTTTTTTTCTCTATTAGTATGGCATTATACCATACCTTCACTTTTATTTATATTACATTATCTTGCATCTTTAAGATCACATATGACAGAGTAATGGGGGGGATTCTGGAGAGAATAGTTTCCTCAGATGCTGATACTTTTTTTTCTCTAAAACTATAAAGTATGACATATTCAAGTAAGCAAAGCTTTACTATACAACACCACTGAAAACAGATACATAATGGAAACATAAGGAGGAAGAAACTAGTGTCAGGCACAATTGCTATAAATGTAGGTTAGAGATGGCTCAACGGTTCGCACGCGAACTTATTTGTGCGAACTTTGGTGGTTCGCGTTTGTGGTGAGCCGCGAACTATATGCGAGTTTAACCCGCCCCCTTTACTGCATCATTAGGGTCAACTTTGACCCTTTACATCACAGTCAGCAGGCACAGGGTAGCCAATTAGCCTACACTCCCTCCTGGAGCCCCCCCCCCCCCTTAAAAAATGCAAGCAGCGTCAGGAGGAGGATGAAGTACCTGCAGTTGGTGCAGTTTATGAGGTGTCTGAGGCAAGCGAAGCTGGGGAGAATGATTATGATGATTATGATGATACGGATGCCATGTGGGATCCTAAGAGACAAGATGACCAAGGGGACAGTTCAGAGGGTGAGTCAGAGAGGAGTAGGAGGAGACAAGTTGCTGAAAGAAGCAGGGGGAGCTCGTCTTCAGATACAGCTGGTGGCAGACTGGTAGTGTCCAGCGCCATGTATCGCTAGCCAACAAGCCCTTCAACGTCAGCTGCTGATGCCACAGAAGTGCCATCACCCCAGGGGGGCTCAGCGGTTTGGAAGGTTTTTTTGTGTGTCTGCCTTAGATCAGAGCAATGCCATCTGTTCTCTCTGTTGCCAAAAATTGAGCCGTGGAAAGGCCAACAGCCGCGTAGGGACAACTGCCTTATGATGGAACATGGAGAAAAGGCAAAAACTGCAATGTGAAGACCACCTGAGGAAAAGCAGCACACAAAAGCAAAGCCACCTTTCTTCTCCTATTCCTCCTTCAGGTGCATCATCTTCAGCCGCTTTCTTCCTTGCACCTTCACAATCACAGCCACCCTCCTCCAATCCGCCTCTCACCTTGAGCGGATCCTGATCCTCTGCACACAGCAGCAGCCAGGTGTCCGTGAGGGAAATCTTTGAGCGGAAGAAGCCAATGTCTGCCAGTCACCCCCTTATCTGACAGCTGGCTTGGCGGACCAGTTATCTCGCCAGCTGTTACCAGCTGTTACCATACCAGCTGGTGGACTCTGAGGCCTTCCGAAAATTTGTGGCCATTGGGACACCGCAGTGGAAGATACCAGGCCGCAATTATTTCTCCAAAAAGGCGATACCCAAACTGTACCATGAAGTTGAAAGGCAAGTGGTGTCATCTCTGGCACACAGTGTTGGGTCAAGGGTCCATCTGACCATGGTTGCCTGGTCTGCCAAACACGGTCAGGGCAGGTACATTACTTACACAGCCCATTGGGTCAACCTTGTAACTGCTGGCAAGCAGGGAGTACGTGGCTCTGCAGCGGACCTAGTTGTGACACCTCCACTGCTTGCAGGAAGGCCTCCTGCCACATCCTCTCCTCCTGCTACATCCTCTTCGCTGTCATCCTCCTCCTTGGCTGAGTGGCAGTTAAGCTCTACTGGTGCTGCGATCTCCTCTCCAGCTACACAGTCCCAGTTCCCCAGGGCCTATGCTGCATGCTAAGTACGACGGTGTCACACCATCTTAGACATGTCTTGCCTCAAAGCGGAGAGTCACACTGGAGCAGTTGCACTTAACAAACAGGTGGATCAGTGGCTGACCCTGCACCAACTGGAGATCAGCAACGTGGTGTGTGACAACGGCAGCAATCTCATTTCGGCTTTAAATTTGGGAAAGTTGACACATGTACCCTGCATGGCACACGTGGTGAATCTAATAATTGAGAGATTTGTGTCTAAGTACCCAGGCTTACAAGACGTCCTGAAGCAGTCCAGGAAGGTGTGTGGGCATTTCAGGTGGTCTTACACGGCCATGGCACGCTTTGACGATATTCAGCGGAGAAACAAATTGCCGGTGAGACGCTTGATTTGCACTAGCCTGACTCACTGGAATTCAATGCTCCTGATGTTTAACCGCCTGCTACAACAGGAGAAAGCCATCAAACAGTATCTCTACAACTACAGTCAAAGGACACACTCTGGGGAGATGGGAATGTTCTGGCCAAAGTACTGGACACTCATGTGAAATGCCTGCAGGCTCAAGCGGCCGTTTGAGGAGGTGACAAACCTAGTGAGTCGCAGTGAAGGCGCCATCAGCGACTTGATCCCATATGCTTTCCTCCTGGAGCGTGCAAAGAGTGGTGGATCAAGCTGTGGAGGAGCGTGAACAGGAACAGGAGGAAGAGTTGTGGGATCAATTCTCAGCAGAACCAGATGATTCCTCAACACCTGCGGCAGCACAGAGGGGGGAGGAGGAGGAAGAAGAGTCGTGTGGGGAAGAGGAGTCAGATGATGAGGAAGGTGTTTTGGAGGAGGAGGAAGAGGCGGCGGAAGAACAACCTTAGCATGTGTCACAGGGGGCTTGTGCTGCTCAACTTTACCGTGGTATTGTTCGTGGCTGGGGGGAGGGGGAGAACTTAGCTAACATCACTAAGAAAGAGCAAGACGAGATGGATATTACGTCTGCATCCAATTTTGTGCAGATGGCGTCTTTCATGCTGTCCAGCCTGTTGAGGGACCCCTGTATAAAAAAAAACTCAAGGGGAATGAGCTGTACTGGGTGGCCATGCTCCTAGAACCTCGGTATAGGCACAAAGTGGTGGAGATGTTTCCAAATCACCAGAAGGCAGAAAGGATGCAGCACTTGCAGAACAAACTGGCAATTATGCTTTACAGTGCGTTTAAGGGTGATGTAACAGCACAACGGAATAAAGGTGCCACTGACTGCCAGTAATCCTCCTCCTCCCATGTCCACACAGGCAAGGACAGGACACTCTAGCGATCTCAAGGTGAAGTCGGACATGCGGACATTCTTTAGTCCAACGTCTCGCCTTAGCCCTTCTGGATCCAGCCTCCACCAACGCCTCAACCGGCAGATAGCCAACTACCTGGCCTTAACTGTGGATGTAGACACTGGGAGCAGCGATGAACCCTTGGACTACTGGGTGCGCAGGACTGACCTGTGGTCAGAGCTGTCACAATTTGCCATCCAACTTCTGTCTTGCCCTGCCTCAAGCATACTGTCAGAAAGGACCTTCAGCGCAGCTGGAGGCATTGTCACTGAGAAGAGAAGTCGCCTAGGTCACAAAAGTGTTCAGTACCTCACCTTTCTCAAAATGAATGAGGCATGGATCCCGGAGGGCTACTGCCCGCCCCATGACTAAGTCGCTCCCCACACAGCATCTCTGCCTGCAGGCCGCTTGACTGCCTTCTCCGCCACCACTAACAGGGTCCAGGACTCCAGGCGGATTCCTGAATTTTTAAGGCCGCTAGAATAATGTTTCTGGTGCGTGTACATGCCTGCCTAATTTCTATGGCTGCACTGCAGCTGCAACAACCAAACAAAAGGCATGAATATGTGTCAATTCCCCTTCGTGATCGTTACCTTGCCGCAGTGAAGGGGCTTGCGTATCACAGTGAAGCAATGACCGCTGGCTATATGAGTGTCTCGGGAGGGGGGGGGGCGGCTTTCACACCCAAGATAATAAGGTCATTGCCTCATTGTGGACAGACCAAATTCGATCAGCTGGACAGTCACTGTTCTGTCATTGAGCTACCTCAGCCCGGCGACTATATGGGCTGGAAAGCTGCCATTACCTGCACTCTCGTCATAGTGCTCACCAGTCCAGCATGGCCATCACTACACAAACAGCTGTTTGCGGTGCGTTACACAGTGAGTTTGGTATGTCAGTCTGAAGCAGTACACTAATTACACTACCTGATTGATGTATACACATGCAAGATGTTTTCAAGCTCTTTAGGCCTCCAATTTAGCATGCAATGTGATTTCTGCCCTTAAAACGCTGCTGTGCACCAAATCCAGATTTTTTCCCATTCCCCCATGCAAAAACTAAGATGTTAGACCCCTTGAAACATCTTTTCCATCACTTTTGTGGCCAACATAAATGTTTCTAATTTTCGAAGTTCGCCTCCCCATTGAAGTCTATTGCGGTTCACGAAAGTTTGCGCGAACCAAACTTTTTGCGGAGATTCGCATTTGAGGTTTGCAAACCGAAAATCAGAGGTTCGAGCCATCTCTAATGTAGGTATGTATGTTTACCAGGGAATTAAAATGAAAGGAATCCTGCAGTTGAAGGCTTAAAGAGGCTGCAGCTCTATAACCGTTTTTTAGCAAATTTGTAGAGACAAAACCCAGAAAAGTAAGATTCTTTTCTCAGTGCAGGGATGTCAAACTAGTCCTTCGAGGGCTGAAGTCCTCACATATTTTTGACATAGCTCAAATTAATTGATGGGTCTGAATCAGGAAAGGTAATGTCCATCAGGTAGAACACATTCCTCTCTCAGTCCATTCTAAACAATGGCATGGATCTGGACCTCCAGGCCTGGAGTTCGACATCTGTGCCTTAGAGAGAAAATCCTCGATGGTCCAGAGACTGTCCATGGCCTCTGTGACCCCTCAGCAGCCAGGACCCTCTTGTTCTTGTGCATGGAGGTAAAAGTCGTGCATGAGCTGCATTGCTGCACAGAAATCAAAAATAGACTGTCACAGAGTTAACATTCACAGTGTATAATGGGTCTATGATATACCACTTTAGTTTTAACTCCTTTTCAGGGAGTCTGAAGCGTTTTTTTTAAATAAATATCAGATACTTACCTAAGGTGAGGAAAAGTTCTGAGTCCTATAGAGCCTTCCCTTTCTCCCACTAGTGTCTGCATTTCCCTGCAGACTCCCCCCCCCCTTTTCTTCTGGTTTGGGGAGACTTCGGCAGTCCTCGGAAGCACTCAGGCTTCTGAAGACGGGCCGCTCCATATTGCGCATGCGCAAGCTTTCAGGAGCACTCGCGCGTGTGCAGTACAGAGGCGCCGGTGTTTGGAAGCCTTCAGCAGTCTTCAGTGCTTCCAAGGACTGCCAAAGTCTCCTGCAGGATAGCGAACGGAGGAGCTAGTGGGGGAACAAAGATACCAGCAGGAGAACGGGAAGGCTCTGTAGGACCCAGATCCTTCCCTCTCCTTAGGTGAGTATCTGTTTTTTATAAAAAAAAATGTTTTAGATTCACTTTAACTCTTTCCAAACTGCTCCTAAGACCTTATGCTGTTTCACAGCTGATGCATGCATCAGCTGTGCGCATCCATGCTACACTTGTGTTTACAGCTACTTGGCTGTTATTGGTCGCCACTGTTGCCCTCTTGTCTCCCATCAGATCTGCTCCCACTGGGCCTCTTCTTGATTGGTGTGTACATCCTGTAATCTGATTGGTGAGTCAACCCGTTGTTCTCCATATCAACTGTTCACTTGTACTTATATAAACTGCTCACTTGTACTTAGTGGCAGCTATGCAGCTTTGATAAAAGGACTGCACCTTCAGCTGCTGCACTTTGTTTTATGGAGTGTAGAGCTTCAATAAAGGAGCTTTTATTACAATGATGTTGACTGTTTTTCTGTTGGACTGTTTTGCAAGTAAGCACAGGAGTGAGTCACCTTAGCTCCTGCCCCCCATTCATGATAGCAGGTGTCATGGGCACTATTTTTAATTTATGCTTCTGGTGAGTGTCAATCTGCATTCTGAAGATTGCTAGTGTTATAAGTAAAAGCAAACTTGAACAAAACAGAAGTAGCAGAAGAGGAAAGTGGTTGATATACATCTATGGGGTTCTGAGCAACCTACTGCATGTCAGCTTTTAAAGGTACTGCAGTATCTTAACTAGTTTTCTAAACTAAATCAATTATATAGAAGAGGAGGGGAACTCAAACACATTTTATGTTGCTGTTGAAGTTGCTCTTAAAGCATACCTGAACTGAAAAATATAAGACAAAATAAACATACGCACATCATACTTACTTCCCGTATAGTCTATTTATCAACCTCTCTCTCCTCTCCTGCATCTTGATTGTCCACTGATCAATGGACTTCTCCGCCCTCCATTTTAAAAATGGTGATGGCCTTGTAACTGCTTCTGGGTCAGCACTCTGTTAAAGGGAATCTGAAGTGAAAATAAACTTATGATATAATGAAATGTATGTGTAGTACAGTTAAGAAATAAAACATTAGCAGCACATATATTGTTTCCAGTACAGGAAGAGTTAAAAAAAAACTTCAGTTGTTATCTATGCAAAAGAGCTTATCTGAGCTCCACCACCCAAAAAGTTGTGGACAGCACTGTCTTTTGAAGCTCTTATCTCAAATGTCTCTAATCATTTCTTGTTTGTTTATGGTTTACCTACAGAGGAAAGTTGAAAAGGTCATTATCTCTGCTCTGTGAAATCATTTAAAATGCAGAGTGTAATATATAAACTGCATATATTAGAGAATGATGAAATGTTATAAAAAAAAAGCTTTATCATTTAAAATAAAAATATGAGACTCTTTTCTTTGCTACTAATGTTCTATTAATTATCCCCTTACACATAGAATTAATTACATCATGCGTTTTCTTTTTCGCTTCAGTGTCACTTTAACCTGTAATATCACCCATTTGAGCCATAGGGAAACATAGACATTACCTTTCTCATCAGTTGTCCTTTCAGTTATAACTGACAGCAACTAACATAGTGTAAAAGTGCCCTAAGGGTTTCAGTTCTGATAAGCTGTCATAACTGGGAGGAATCCAGGGATGGTCGTAGTCAGCCAACTTCGCTACGCTGGAACTACGCGTAGTTTTATGCAATTACGCTTCGCCAAACTACGACTTTGAAATCAAATATTCGCTTTGTATGCATTTCGTAGACTACGCATTAAAATACGCAATTACGCGTAGTGTGAAGCTTAATGTATGCGGATGCTTATGCCCGTATGCAGAAAATTTTACGCATTAATTCCTCTAAAAGTGCTTATACTGGAAACTCTCCTATGCGTACATTCTCTTTTCCAATGCGTAAATTTGTACGCATACAATCGCACTCGGAAAAATAGACGTGAATAATGCATTCGTAGTTCACTACACAATACACATATTAACTACGCATAGTGGGCGTAAGCTATGCGTAAATTCTTAAGCGTAGTTTTGAAACTTCACCTACGATCTACAATGCGTAGATGCGAACTACGATGCGTAAATTCGCACTGCCGTAGTTTCTGCTCATCCCTGGCAGGAATCCTTGTTAGAAGAAAAAAGTGAGCTTCTGAGAGGAATTCGAGGTAAGTATCAGTATGTGGTATTCATCTGCAGGTACATCACGTGTTTATTTTAAGTAATTTTACTCAGTTCATTTCCCCTCTCAGGCATCACCCTTTTTTTGCTCATCATATAGAATTGAGGCATTTTTACTACAATCAGTGCAGTTTACTTTTGGCTAACCCTAATATATTCCACTTGATTATATTCCTGACTGCGGGCCTTTCATCTGCCTTTACTCAGGTGAAAGAATTCTGGATCCTGTCATACTTGTTGACCTCAATCACTGTATGAAATTCAAACACAAAAGATATCACTTACATTTGATGTTTTCACATTTGCACTGAACATCCTTCAAAAAACATTCCTGCCTTTTCTTCTACTAATCATCTAAGTGCCTTTTATCCCGTGATCTATTTTGTTCCACTTTTCTTCATCTGACTCCAGAGAGAAAATAAAGTTCAAGACGAGATTAATGTGCATGTTAGGAATCGCTGGCGAGGAGGAGCGTTTCATAAATGTCTTTTACATCAGTGTGTGGCAAGGTTTCTCCACGAGCCTGTGTGAAAAATGGAAGTGGGACTCTTGATAAATCATATAACGCATGAGAGGCTTTACAGCTCTTACATTGCATTTGTCCCTTGAATTAATATTTTGCATTTATCTGTATCTTCAGTCTGAAGGTTATGCCCTGAAGAAAGAGTTACGAACAATCTTTGAAGCTAACTCATTTTCATATTCAAACTTTTGCTGCCCTGGAAGAGTGGGGCTCTCTGAGCATTCCTGTAAAAGCTAAGCGTTTTCCAGGAATAGGTAATTACTCCATTTCATTAGCAAATGGTATACATAAGGGTTTTAATACACTGCTTTGTAATAGAGACACCTACTGAGTAGAACTCATTTTTGATCAGAACAATGAACAAAGAAAATGCTGGCAAAAGAATAAATAAAATTAGATTTTATTTACTGTATATTCTGGCATATAAGACTACTTTTTAACCCTTGAAAATCTTCTGAAAAGTCAGGGGTCATCTTATATGCCAGGTGTCATTGTTCCTGGGTGATGCGCCCTATCCTGTTACCGACTCACAGATCTCACTGCTGAGGACTGTAGTGAAGCGGTGCAGGCGCACATGTGCGACATCTGAGAGGCAGAGGAGGAGGTAAATAGGATACAAGAGTGGGCCAGAAGGGTGAAAGAGGTGTGTTTTATGGGCACTGCGCAATCTATTCTTCCATTTCGCTCTGATATAAACAGGTAGACAAGTAGAGCTGACCAATACACTTAGGGAGAGTTGACCAATCCAACCAGTTAATCGCCTATATACTGTTATATACTAGGTCCACATACAGTACAGCACCAGTATCTGTACCACATACTATGGCCTCAATTCACGGAGCTTTATCAAACACTTTATGAAATGTTTGATAATTTTCCTCATGGGTAAAATCTAATTTTGAATTCACTAAGGTGTTAGAGATTTATTGATCACTTCATCGATAAAACATTCGATAAATCTATAACACCTTAGTGAATTCAAAATTAGATTTTACCCATGAGGAAAATTATCAAACGTTTGATAAAGTGTTTGATAAAGCTCCGTGATTTGAGGCCAGTATAGCACCAGTATATGATTTTTTTAAATTTTTATTTGGTGTTCGTTGGAAGAGGGGTAGTCTTATACGACGAGTATATCCCAAACTCTATATTTTAACTGGAAAAGTTGGAGGGTCGTCTTATACGCCAGAATAAACAGTATTTATTTTTTATTATTGCATTTGTCAGAATTGTATAATTATTATTCTTGTTGTGTGTATAGTGTTAAATAAATATGAATTATTAAAGTGGTTTTAAGCAATATTGCAGGATTTTTTTTTCATTCTACATTCTTACTAGTGGCACACCTGCCCTGATGCAAGAAGATGCAGCAAATGGCCTGAGATATAGGGAAGGAGGGGAATTGGGGTGTTGGGTTGCAGTTAGTAAAATGAACAGTATTCTGTATGTTGCATGAGACCATTACCACTAGTAGTATCTGAGGCTCACACATCATCCCTGTGTGGGTGTATGTGTGTGTGTGTGTGTAGGGGTTGGTTTGTTTGTGTGTGTGCCTGTGATCCGACTTACGAAGCAATGCTCCATTACTCACAGTTATAGAATGGTATAAATGGTAAAACTATACTGATGGACGTGGAACGCAGCTATAAAAATTACTATGAATTTCAATGGAAAGCAGAGTATAACCTTTTAATAATTCTGCATGCAGTCTCGTGTGAGATAATGCATGCCAGGGCATCCTCAGGCGATTAATTTTGTTTTGCTGCCTAAAGCAGCCATGCAGAGCCAGAGGGGTGCAGGCATGCATTTGAAAATGCTGCAAGTTTTTAAAGGGTGCAGGATAGTGATAGTAGAATATCAGTAGTGTTAATGATATTCTATAACAATCATATAGTAAAATATTGTTAATATATACTGATATTTTACTATGACCTATCATTTTTCCCTACTCTCACACAGAACCTTCCGCTAGTGGTGCCTAATCCTTAACACCCTCCGGTGGTGCTTAACCCCTAATCTCATCCCCAGTGGTGTCTAACTCGTAACCCCTCCCTGGTGGTGACTAACCCTTAACCTCCCCCCCCCCCCTACCGTGGTGCCGAACTCTTAATCCCTCCCTGGTGGTGCCTAACCCTTAACCAGATGGGCAAATAACCTTAAACCGCCCACTCCAACTAGCCGTGAGCCCATGACTTCCATCACCTAACCTTAACCCCGATATCTTGTTTGTGGATACAAAGATTAGTGACAAACAGTAGCTACAAATAGAGGCTATAAATTGTGTGCGATATATAGTGAATACACATAGAACATAGCAACTACAAATAGAGGCTATAAATTGTGTGTGATATATAGCGAATACACATAGAACATAGCAACTACATATAGCGGCTATAAATTGCGGCGATATATAGTGGATACACATAGAAAATAGCAACTATAATTAGCGGCTATAAATTGCAGCGATGTATAGCAGGTTCACATAGAAAATAGCAACTACTTAAAGAGGCTGTAAATTGTGGCGATATATAGTGGATACACATAGAAAATATAAAAAAGATGTCAGTAGTGCGCCTATTAGTAGTCAGCAGCTCACCTAAATGGGGTGTCCCCAGAACCCCTAACAGATAGATATATGTATGTAATAAATTTAGGCAGCGGTAAGTAATAAAAATATTAATATTTAATCGTAATTAGCTCAGTTGTAAAATTTATAATAAAATGACTCGATGGGCATACCTACTCGCTAGCAATTAGGTGTAACAAATGTCATACACATCCACACACCAATCACCTCCACACACCTACTGCAGTAGGAAAAATTGGTGACTGCACTAGTATAAAAATATATAAAAAATATATAAAAAAATAAAAGTAGATAGATATAAATTCATAGATTATAGCAGCAAACCATTTTATTGTATCATAATTGATTGGTAGTTTAGTTAATTAGATTGGAATTATCTTCAGTGTGTACAACGTAAACAATCCTTACAGATTCCACATAGATTGAAGTAAAGTGTCTCTACTGGAAATTTCCACACTTAACAGCGGTTAAGGAGAAGTAGTATGTAAGGCAGAAATGTCCGTGATGAATATGAATCTTCGTAAGGTAATACTCACGATCCCTCAGGTGGATAAAGTGATGGTATCTGGAGCCGCTCAATCCAGTGTGTCCCGGCCGGTGACTACACAGGAGAGTCTGAGACCCACTGAAGATGGATTAACAGCGGTGTTGGGCTGACTTGCCTGGCTCCAGCGCAGGTGATGCAGCGTCCCTTTGCCTGCTTCAGGAACGGCTCCCCAGATCTCCGTGGTGTGTTAGTGAGACACACCTCCTTCCTCGATAGTCGTGACATCACTAGAGGATTAGCCAATCGCGAGAGACACTTTACTTCAATCTATGTGGAATCTGTAAGGATTGTTTACGTTGTACACACTGAAGATAATTCCAATCTAATTAACTAAACTACCAATCAATTATGATACAATAAAATGGTTTGCTGCTATAATCTATGAATTTATATCTATCTACTTTTATTTTTTTATATATTTTTTATATATTTTTATACTAGTGCAGTCACCAATTTTTCCTACTGCAGTAGGTGTGTGGAGGTGATTGGTGCGTGGATGTGTGTGACATTTGTTACACCTAATTGCTAGCGAGTAGGTATGCCCATCGAGTCATTTTATTATAAATTTTACAACTGAGCTAATTACGATTAAATATTAATATTTTTATTACTTACCGCTGCCTAAATTTATTACATACACATAGAAAATAGCAGCTAGAAATAGCGGCTTATCATGGATCCAGTTTAATACAGTTAGCGTCAAGATTTCTGTACAGCCGCTATAATCAATAGAGGAGATAGCCACTCCCTTTTAAAATTGCAGTCTTTTCAAATTACACCTGCTGCAGGGAGCATTTTTTTATTAATCCGTTCCAGCGACTGGATCAACTTCTCCTCTTCATACACCAGCGGCACTGCACTTCCAGCAGGGTTGCTCAAATGTACCAAAATTTGATTCGGGTACATTAGATTTCGGGTCCGGGGCAAATTCGGATTCAAATTCGATTGTGTTCCGTAACAAAATTCGGGAAAAAAATCGTGTTCGCGAATTCGGATGCTTCTTTTTTTTTAAAGGGAATTCACATTTATATAGGTGTAATTAAAAAAAATGTGATGGAAAACTTTTTTTCTGCATTTCTTCTTTATTCTTCTTCACCGTCTTCACCGTCTTCTTTTTGTTCTCTCCATCTTTTTCTTCACCGTCTTCTTTTTCTGTTTTACCATCTTCTTTCTCGTCATCAATCATATTCATTACTATCATCTTCATCATCTTCTTCTTCACTGGCATCTTGTTCTTCAAGTTCTTCTTCTTCACCTGGTTCATCTTCAATTGGTTTTTCATCTTCTTCTCCACCTGGTTCTTCTTCGTCTTCTTATTCTCCTTCTTCATCATCATCTGGTTCTTCTTCTTCATCATCTGGTTCTTCTTCTTCAATCATCAGGTTCTTCTTCTTCTTCACCTGTTTTTTCTTCACCTGGTTCTTCTTCTTCATCTGGTTCTTCTTCTTCACCTGGTTCTTCTTCATCTTCTTCTTCCCCTGGTTCTTCTTCTTCACCTGGTTCTTCTTCACCTGGTTCTTCTTCTTCCCCTGGTTCTTCTTCTTCTTCACATGGTTCTTCTTCTTCTTCACATGGTTATTCTTCTTCTTCACCATCCACCACCATCTTTTTTTTTTTCGTTTTGTGTTCATATTCTTCTTCTTGAACCCAACTTAATGTTTTTTCCCTTACAGAAGTGTACTGTTGTGAAATGTTATCTTCAACACCAGCATAGCTAAATTTGTGGCGTAATGTGGCGCATGGCAGCAGCGCATAATTCTTTGGACCCTGGTGGTGGGAACACAGACAGCAGGAGAATAAATTCAGCAGGAGGAGGAGGAGTGATGAATTGCAGTAGGCAATGTAACGGGGCCATGGTACTTAGCGTTGGTAGTATCACGGCTGTAAATAAAGACACCAAGATCAGGAGGTTCCGGACAGCAGTCGTGAAGCCCACATTGTGTCCAATGCACAACTGGGACAGCATAGTTTTCAACCCAGACACCTCAGAATTTTTTTTTCACAACAGTATATAGCTATTGTAGTGGCGTAATAGCTAGTGGCGCATGGCAGCAGGCAGCACATAACTCTGTGGACCATGGCGGTGGGAACACAGACAGGCAGGAGGAGAAATTCAGCAGGAGGAGGAAGAGTGACGTAATGGCAGCAGGCAATGTAATCTGTGCACCCTGGTGGTGGGAACACAGACAGTAGGAGGATAAATGCAGAAGCAGGAGGAGGAGTGACGTGTGGCAGCAGGCAATGTAACGGGGCCATGGTACTTAGCGTTGGTAGTACCACGGCTGTAAATAAAGACACCAAGATCAGGAGGTTCCGGACAGCAGTCGTGAAGCCCACATTGTGTCCAATGCACAACTGGGTCAGCACAGTTTTCAACCCAGACACCTCAGATTTTTTTTTTACAACAGTATATAGCTATTGTAGTGGTGTAATAGCTACTGGCACATGGCAACAGGCAGCGCATAACTCTGTGGACCCTGGCGGTGGGAACACAGACAGGCAGGAGGATAAATTCAGCCGGAGGAGGAGGAGTGACGAATGGCAGCAGGCAATGTAATCTGTGGACCTTGGCAGTGGGAACACAGACAGCAGGAGGATAAATGCAGAAGCAGGAGGAGGAGTGACGTGTGGCAGCAGGCAATGTAACGGGGCCATGGTACTTAGCATTGGTAGTACCACGGCTGTAAATAAAGACACCAAGATCAGGAGGTTCCGGACAGCAGTCGTGAAGCCCACATTGTGTCCAATGTACAACTGGTATATACACTGAGTCTGTATGGACCGTCCCTATAGGTAAAAGTTATAGAGTTGGTCACTCTTAAATAAAAAGACTCTTTGGTCCACTTAGAGTGCCCTTTTAGGCAATTCTTTTTGTCAAGAGACACATATCTATAAATGTCACCAGTTGTAGTGGAGGTCTTTGCTTATCCCCCACTCTGACAATATGTCCGAGTGGTGTAGCTATTCCACGTCAGGTTAGTCTCTCACAATAGGGGACAGTTGTATTACTCATGCTCAGTCAAAGTCTCCTCATACACTAGACCTGCATTACTTATATTTAAAATACATCCGGTCACCTCAATGTTGCTGAGGAAGCAAAGTGAATAAGTGCTATATTACAAAGTGCTTGTATATGGAAGTTCTGACATGTTTCACCTAAACGGCTTTTTCAAAGAAGTGCTATACAAATATACAATTGACTTAAAGTGCACCCCCCACCAGCAAAGTTTCCCCCAGCAATAGCCCCAGTTAGAGCTGCAGCACCCTGTTCGGTGCAAGTTTATATACTGGGATGATAACTGCACCACCCAAAAGGGGGTGTGTAATCTGTTATGTAGCATACCGGTTACATGGCGGCCTGGCGTAATGGTTCTCACGGGTGTGGCGTGTTGCAAGCCCTGTATCAGGCGTCCTGTCGTGTACTCAGGCGGAGGTGGTGGCGGCATTTCCGGTATACTCAAACGTCATGTCCGGTTGCGGGACTCTCGCGCCTATAACATACCTTAGCCACCATCACATATCTTATCGACCATTCCCCCTGTTGTGCCACTCCGGTGATGTGAACATTACTAGGCCTGATACGTCTTAGTAGTATCCCTACTGATACTAGGTAGAGTCCCAGACGCATTATGTATATTTGTATGGCGGCGTCCTCTGTTGCCATGGCGCACGTATGACGCTTAGGGCATCAGCAACAGGTCGCATTAGATCCAGTACGTGCGGCCGCGTCCCCGGTTGCTATGGTTACGCCGCAACCGGACATGACGTTTGAGTATACCGGAAATGCTGCCACCACCTCCGCCTGAGTACACGACAGGACGCCTGATACAAGGCTTGCAACACGCCACACCCGTGAGAACCATTACGCCAGGCCGCCATGTAACCGGTATGCTACATAACAGATTACACACCCCCTTTTGGGTGGTGCAGTTATCATCCCAGTATATAAACTTGCACCGAACAGGGTGCTGCAGCTCTAACTGGGGCTATTGCTGGGGGAAACTTTGCTGGTGGGGGGTGCACTTTAAGTCAATTGTATATATGTATAGCACTTCTTTGAAAAAGCCGTTTAGGTGAAACATGTCAGAACTTCCATATACAAGCACTTTGTAATATAGCACTTATTCACTTTGCTTCCTCAGCAACATTGAGGTGACAGGATGTATTTTAAATATAAGTAATGCAGGTCTAGTGTATGAGGAGACTTTGACTGAGCATGAGTAATACAACTGTCCCCTATTGTGAGAGACTAACCTGACGTGGAATAGCTACACCACTCGGACATATTGTCAGAGTGGGGGATAAGCAAAGACCTCCACTACAACTGGTGACATTTATAGATATGTGTCTCTTGACAAAAAGAGTCGCCTAAAAGGGCACTCTAAGTGGACCAAAGAGTCTTTTTATTTAAGAGTGACCAACTCTATAACTTTTACCTATAGGGACTGTCCGTACGGACTCAGTGTATATATATATTGTTTTCCCTGGTATCCATTATCTCGGAAAGTGTATGCAATGTACAACTGGGACAGCACAGTTTTCAACCCAGACACCTCAGATTTTTTTTTTACAACAGTATATAGCTATTGTAGTGGCGTAATAGCTAGTGGCGCATGGCAGCAGGCATCGCATAACTCTGTGGACCCTGGCGGTGGGATCACAGACAGGCAGGAGGATAAATTCAGCAGGAGGAGGAGGAGTGACAAATGGCAGCAGGCAATGTAATCTGTGGACCCTGGCGGTGGGAACACAGACAGCAGGAGGATAAATACAGCAGCAGCAGAAGCAGGAGGAGGAGTGATGAATGGCAGCAGGCAATGTATTTTGTGGACCCTGGTGGTGGGAACACAGACAGTAGGAGGATGAAAATCAAGAAGCGCTGCATAATAAGTTGGTGCTTTATAAATACAATAAATAAATAAATACATACATAAATAAATACATTCCTAAATAAATAAATTAAATAAATAAATTCATAACTACAGCAGCAGGAGGAGGAGTGACGTGTGGCAGCAGCTAGTGTTGGGCGAACAGTGTTCGCCACTGTTCGGGTTCTGCAGAACATCACCCTGTTCGGGTGATGTTCGAGTTCGGCCGAACACTTGACGGTGCTCGGCCAAACCGTTCGGCCACATGGCCGAACTAAGAGCGCATGGCCGAACGTTCCCCGAACGTTCGGCTAGCGCTGTGATTGGCCGAACGGGTCACGTGGTTCGGACCCGAACGCGCTCTGATTGGCCGAACTGTCACGTGGTTCGGGTAAATAAATACCCGAACCACGTCATATCTCCGCCATTTGTCTGTGGGTTTAGCTTTGGGTAGGCAGGCAGGGTAGTTCGCGCTCCAGCCACGCTAGCCAGGGTCCCCCCTGTCATTGTGGGAATAGTAGTACACCGCTCGCTCAGCCACACTATATAGCATTCTGTTTACTGCCACTCTGTGTACCTCGCTCAGCCACACTATATAGCATTCTGTTTACTGTTCTGTGTCTGCTGGGAATAGTGGTACACCGCTCGCTCAGCCACACTATATAGCATTCTGTTTACTGTTCTGTGTCTGCTGGGAATAGTGGTACACCGCTCGCTCAGCCACACTATATAGCATTCTGTTTACTGTTCTGTGTCTGCTGGGAATAGTGGTACACCGCTCGCTCAGCCACACTATATAGCATTCTGTTTACTGTTCTGTGTCTGCTGGGAATAGTGGTACACCGCTCGCTCAGCCACACTATATAGCATTCTGTTTACTGTTCTGTGTCTGCTGGGAATAGTGGTACACCGCTCGCTCAGCCACACTATATAGCATTCTGTTTACTGTTCTGTGTCTGCTGGGAATAGTGGTACACCGCTCGCTCAGCCACACTATATAGCATTCTGTTTACTGTTCTGTGTCTGCTGGGAACAGTAGTACACCGCTCGCTCAGCCAGACTATATAGCATTGTGTTTACTGCCACTCTGTGTACACCGCTCAGCCAGACTATATACCATTGTTTACTGACACTCTGTGTACACCGCTCAGCCAGACTATATACCATTGTTTACTGCCACTCTGATTCTGCTGGGAACAGTAGTACACCGCTCGCTCAGCCAGACTATATAGCATTGTGTTTACTGCCACTCTGTGTACACCGCTCAGCCAGACTATATACCATTGTTTACTGACACTCTGTGTACACCGCTCAGCCAGACTATATACCATTGTTTACTGCCACTCTGATTCTGCTGGGAACAGTAGTACACCGCTCGCTCAGCCAGACTATATAGCATTGTGTTTACTGCCACTCTGTGTACACCGCTCAGCCAGACTATATACCATTGTTTACTGACACTCTGTGTACACCGCTCAGCCAGACTATATACCATTGTTTACTGACACTCTGTGTACACGGCTCAGCCAGACTATATAGCATTGTTTACTGACACTCTGTGTACACTGCTCAGCCAGACTATATACCATTGTTTACTGCCACTCTGATTCTGCTGGGAACAGTAGTACACCGCTCGCTCAGCCAGACTATATAGCATTGTGTTTACTGCCACTCTGTGTACACCGCTCAGCCAGACTATATACCATTGTTTACTGACACTCTGTGTACACCGCTCAGCCAGACTATATACCATTGTTTACTGACACTCTGTGTACACCGCTCAGCCAGACTATATACCATTGTTTACTGCCACTCTGATTCTGCTGGGAACAGTAGTACACCGCTCGCTCAGCCAGACTATATAGCATTGTGTTTACTGCCACTCTGTGTACACCGCTCAGCCAGACTATATACCATTGTTTACTGACACTCTGTGTACACCGCTCAGCCAGACTATATACCATTGTTTACTGACACTCTGTGTTCACCGCTCAGCCAGACTATATTGCATTGTTTACTGACACTGTGTACACGGCTCAGCCAGACTATATAGCATTGTTTACTGACACTCTGTGTACACGGCTCAGCCAGACTATATAGCATTGTTTACTGACACTCTGTGTACACTGCTCAGCCAGACTATATACCATTGTTTACTGCCACTCTGATTCTGCTGGGAACAGTAGTACACCGCTCGCTCAGCCAGACTATATAGCATTGTGTTTACTGCCACTCTGTGTACACCGCTCAGCCACACTATATAGCATTGCGTACTCTGCCAGTCAGTGTGTATATTGCTGGGATCAGTAATACTCCACTCACCGTCAACCACTATATGAGCTCAACATGAGTTCCCCAGAGACCTCCGCTGTGAGCAGCACTCCCAACAACAGCAACAGCCAACGCCCCACGCAAGCTATAACATCCACCCCAGCAGCCAGTGGTCAGCAGCAGCCCTCCCCGGAGGAGAACGTTGTGTCCATCGGTCCGTCGCCAGAGCGATTAATGAGGGCTGCCATTGAGGAGATGATGGGGCCTGATGTGGAGGAGGAGGTCTGGCTCAGGCCAGCATCCCAAGTTAATGTTGAGGACGATGAGGGGTCTGTGTCTGGGGATGTTGGGGTGGCAGAGGTGGTGGGTGGGTCAGACTCAGGAGAAGAGTTGTATGATGAGGATGATGATCGGGACCATCTGTATGTGCCTCAGAGTCCGACCCCGGAAAACATGCTGTATCGTGTGTTTAGGTACTAAAATCTGCGTTCCCTCCCAGTAGTGTTGGGCGAACAGTGTTTGCCACTGTTCGGGTTCTGCAGAACATCACCCTGTTCGGGGTGACTATATAGCAGACTATATAGCATTGTGTTTAATGCCACTCTGTGTACACGGCTCAGCCACACTATATAGCATTGTGTTTACTTCCACTCTGTGTCTGCTGGGAACAGTAGTACACCGCTCACCCGCCACTGTATAGCATTGTGCTCTGTGTCGCTGCTGACAATAGTGGTACACCGCTCACCCACCACTGTATAGCATTTCTGTACTGCCACTGTACTGCTGCCAGTCAGCGTGTACTTTAAGGATAAGTGAAATGAGGAAGAAATCCGGTGAAAGAGGGAGGGGCAAGGGACGAGGTGTTTCCCCTGACGGTTCACGTACAGGCCACAGGGGAGCACCCAAGAAAACCCACTCAATACCGCCCATGTTGTCCAGGACAACAACCCTCACAGATCCAAAAGAACAGGACCAGATAATTACTTGGATGACCTCTCAAGCGTCCAGCAGTGGGTTAAGCAGCACCAGCACATCACGCACGAGGTCCGAGTCCTCAGCCAGTTAAAGTCTGGGCTTTCTTTGAAGACTGCACTGAGGATGTTACCATGTCGATTTGCAAGGTGTGCAAGACCCGCCTGAGGCCTGAGCAGGGGGAAAAGTATTAACAACCTCTCCACCACCAGCATGAGCCGCCACATTCTATCCAAACATCCCACTCTGTGGGCAAACGCGGCAGGACAGGGTACCACCAGCAACACTGCCTCCCTTGGGTTCACCAGACTCACCACCAGACCCGCCTCAGCAGCAGCAGTAGCCCAGCCATTGCGTGGTTCACAACATTCACAAACATCAGACGATGCTGACACTGTCACTTTCCGGACTAGTGCTCTTGAGGTCTCCCAGTGTTCATCAAACACAACAACCAACAGCCCTTTGGTGTGCAGCGCTACGGTTGAGTTGTCTGTCTCTGAGATGTTTGAGCGCAAGAGGAAATTGCCAGCAAATGACCCCCGGGCCGTGGCAGTAACAGCCAGCCAGCATAGCCAAGCTTCTGGCCTGCGAAATGCTGCCATATCGAGTGGTGGAGACAAACAGCTTCAAGGGCATGATGTCAGTGGCCATCCCACATTACGTGGTTCCCAGCCGCTACCACTTTGCGCGCTCTGCAGTGCCTGAGTTGCATGAGCACGTGGTCAGCTAAATAACCCGAAGCTTGAAGAATGCCGTTGCCTGCAAGGTTCACCTCACCACTGACACCTGGACGAGTGCGTTCGGCCAGGGTCGATACATCTCCCTTACCGCGCACTGGGTGAACCTTGTGGAGCCTGGCAGCGATTCCTCACCTGCTACGGCGCGGGTGTTGCCCACGCCGCAAACAGCTGGATAACAACAGCAGCACCTACCTCTCTGACTCCTTCTCCTCCAACGCATCTCAAAGCTGTACCTCATCCGGAAATGCTAACCCAGCACCAGCAGCAGTAGGATCGTGGAAGCAGTGCAGCACAGCTGTTGGCATGCGTCAGCAAGCGTTGCTGAAGCTGATCTGCCTTGGGGATAAGCAGCACACAGGGGAGGAAATTTGGAGGGGAATAAAGGAACAGACGGATTTGTGGCTGGCACCGCTGGACCTGAAACCGGGCATGAAGCTAGACACCTGGCACGAACTGGCAATGTACGCAATAGAGGTGCTGGCTTGCCCGGCAGCCAGCGTTATGTCGGAACGCTGTTTCAGTGCTGCCGGAGGCATCATCACAGATCGGCGTATCCGCCCCTCCACAGAAAATGCAGACCGTCTGACTCAAATTAAAATGAATCAATCCTGGATTGGAAACGACTACGCAACACTCCAGGACCCCAACCAAGTAACATGACCGATGAACATCTGGGATGGTTTAGCGTTTCCGGTCCCTGTTTATTGAACCTCTCTTCTGTATTACATTTATGACTGCATGGCGGCAAAAAGCATTGCTGCTATATCCGCACGCTTTTTGACCTCATGCAAGGCCTGGGTTGTTGTGTCTCACAAAGCGTGGCCTTCTCCTCCTGCGCCTCCTCCTGTTCCATCACGTGTGCTGCTGCTGCTGCTGCTGCTGCTGGGTTAGCGTTGCCGGTCCCTGTTTATGGAACCTCTTATCTTTATTACATTTATGACTGCATGGCGGTACAAAGCATGCTATCCGCACGCTTTTTGTCCTCATGCAAGGCCTGGGTTGTTGTGTCTCACAAAGCGTGGCCTTCTCCTCCTGCGCCTCCTCCTGTTCCATCACGTGTGCTGCTGCTGCTGCTGCTGCTGGGTTACCGTTGCCGGTCCCTGTTTATGGAACCTCTTATCTTTATTACATTTATGACTACATGGCGGTACAAAGCATGCTATCCGCACGCTTTTTGTCCTCATGCAAGGCCTGGGTTGTTGTGTCTCACAAAGCGTGGCCTTCTCCTCCTGCGCCTCCTCCTGTTCCATCACGTGTGCTGCTGCTGCTGCTGCTGCTGGGTTACCGTTGCCGGTCCCTGTTTATGGAACCTCTTATCTTTATTACATTTATGACTACATGGCGGTACAAAGCATGCTATCCGCACGCTTTTTGTCCTCATGCAAGGCCTGGGTTGTTGTGTCTCACAAAGCGTGGCCTTCTCCTCCTGCACCTCCTCCTGTTCCATCACGTGTGGCTGCTGCTGCTGCTGGGTTAGCGTTGCCGGTCCCTGTTTATGGAACCTCTTATCTTTATTACATTTATGACTACATGGCGGTACAAAGCATGCTATCCGCACGCTTTTTGTCCTCATGCAAGGCCTGGGTTGTTGTGTCTCACAAAGCGTGGCCTTCTCCTCCTGCGCCTCCTCCTGTTCCATCACGTGTGCTGCTGCTGCTGCTGCTGCTGCTGGGTTACCGTTGCCGGTCCCTGTTTATGGAACCTCTTATCTTTATTACATTTATGAGTACATGGCGGTACAAAGCATGCTATCCGCACGCTTTTTGTCCTCATGCAAGGCCTGGGTTGTTGTGTCTCACAAAGCGTGGCCTTCTCCTCCTGCGCCTCCTCCTGTTCCATCACGTGTGCTGCTGCTGCTGCTGCTGCTGGGTTACCGTTGCCGGTCCCTGTTTATGGAACCTCTTATCTTTATTACATTTATGACTACATGGCGGTACAAAGCATGCTATCCGCACGCTTTTTGTCCTCATGCAAGGCCTGGGTTGTTGTGTCTCACAAAGCGTGGCCTTCTCCTCCTGCACCTCCTCCTGTTCCATCACGTGTGCTGCGGCTGCTGCTGCTGCTGGGTTAGCGTTGCCGGTCCCTGTTTATGGAACCTCTTATCTTTATTACATTTATGACTGCATGGCGGTACAAAGCATGCTATCCGCACGCTTTTTGTCCTCATGCAAGGCCTGGGTTGTTGTGTCTCACAAAGCGTGGCCTTCTCCTCCTGCGCCTCCTCCTGTTCCATCACGTGTGCTGCTGCTGGGTTAGCGTTGCCGCGTGGTCCCTGTTTATTGAACCACTTATCTTTATTACATTTATGACTGCATGGTGGTACAAAGCATGCTATCCGCACGCTTCTTGTCCTCATGCAAGGCCTGGGTTGTTGTGTCTCAAAGCGTGGCCTTCTCCTCCTGCGCCACCCTCCTCCTGTTCCATCACATGTGCTGCTGCTGGGTTAGCATTACCGGTCCCTTTTCCTGGAACCTCTTATATGTATTACATTTATGACTGCATGCCGACAAAAAGCATGTTACCTGTGCAAAGAAAACAGACATTTCCCGCATTTAAAAGACAGTTTTCCCTTTGAAACTTTAAAATCGATTTTCTCAAAAACTATAAGCTCTTTTTGCTAATTTTTTTTCCTCTTGTACCCACTCCCAAGGTGCACATACCCTGTAAATTTGGGGTATGTAGCATGTAAGGAGGCTTTACAAACCACAAAAGTTCGGGTCCCCATTGACTTCCATTATGTTCGGAGTTCGGGTCGAACACCCGAACATCGCGGCCATGTTCGGCCTGTTCGGCCCGAACCCGAACATCTAGATGTTCGCCCAACACTAGCAGCAGCAGGCATGTCACGCGGGCCATGGTTCCTAGTGTTAGTACCACAGCAACTAAAGAAAAACCAGGCCAAATTATCAGGACCGAGGGACTGAAGGTTGATGTCAAAGAATAACTCACAGGCACCTCATGTCCTCCTGTCGCCGACAACAGGTGCCTGGAACGTGCCTTCAATCCAGGCCTGGTTTATCTTAAGGAATGTGAGCCTGTCCACGCCCTCTGTGGACAGACGAGAGCGCTTCTCGGTGACCACGCCACCGGCCGCACTGAAGCAGTGGTGCTCAGCAGAGCTCGAATATTCGAGTAGCTCGAATATTCGAGCTCTTTCTCAGCTATCCGAGCTCGGTATTCGAGCTCCGAATAGCTGTAGCTATTCGAATGGGCTATCCGAGTACACTCGAATAGCCCATTCACTATTCGAGCTATTCGAGCAAACGGCGCTATTCGAGCTCGGTACCGAGCTCGAATAGCGTCATAGCCCAGATTGATGTCCTTAGAGCCAATCAGAGGGCTCCCAGGGCCTCTGACGGCAGCCAATCACAGAGGGGGACCCTGGCCAGCCCCTACCCTATAAATAGCGGCCGCCATGTTCCGTTTCTCCATGCTTGCCTGAGACTTGTACAGAGAGAGAGTTGCTCCTTTGTGCTTTGGCTTAGCAAGTGCTCTATTGTGATCATTTACCTAGCGTTTTTGCTCACCTACACCTGCCATATACACCTATATTGTTGTTAGTTAGATAGACATTGTATTTTAGTTAGTAGCTTGTGTGTTACATTAGAGACAGGCAGCTGCTGCAAGCTTACAGGTTTAGGCCTCAGGGGGGCCTTGCCTCTGTGGGCAGCTGTCCTCTGTTTATTTCTCTCATCTATACCAGTATTTCTGCTGTCCTTTACTAATAGTATTGTAGTTATACTGTACTAGGAGTAGGACACTCACTGACTGTCACTGTTTATAGGCTACTAGCTAGCTCCTGCGTGTGTGCACTCACTCACTGTCTGTGTGTACACACACTCTATTTCCTTCTGATTACTGATAGATTATTGTTAGTTAGTTGTACTTACTGTTACTACTTACTCTTACTGTACTAGGAGTCTAGGACACTCAGTCAGACAGTCACTGTGTTCATAGGCTACTAGCTCCTGCGTGCGGTCACTCACTGTCTGAGTGTACACACACCACCCACACTCCATTTCCTTCTGATCGCTGATTGATTATTGTAATTAGTTAGTTCTACTTACTGTTACTACTTACTCTTACTGTACTAGGAGTCTAGGACACTCAGTCACTGTGTTCATAGGCTACTAGCTCCTGCGTGCGTGCACTCACTGTCTGAGTGTACACACACCACCCACACTCCATTTCCTTCTGATCGCTGATTGATTATTGTAATTAGTTAGTTCTACTTACTGTTACTACTTACTCTTACTGTACTAGGAGTCTAGGACACTCAGTCACTGTGTTCATAGGCTACTAGCTCCTGCGTGCGGTCACTCACTGTCTGAGTGTACACACACCACCCACACTCCATTTCCTTCTGATCGCTGATTGATTATTGTAATTAGTTAGTTCTACTTACTGTTACTACTTACTCTTACTGTACTAGGAGTCTAGGACACTCAGTCACTGTGTTCATAGGCTACTAGCTCCTGCGTGCGGTCACTCACTGTCTGAGTGTACACACACCACCCACACTCCATTTCCTTCTGATCGCTGATTGATTATTGTAATTAGTTAGTTCTACTTACTGTTACTACTTACTCTTACTGTACTAGGAGTCTAGGACACTCAGTCACTGTGTGTTCATAGGCTACTAGCTCCTGCGTGCGGTCACTCACTGTCTGAGTGTACACACACCACCCACACTCCATTTCCTTCTGATCGCTGATTGATTATTGTAATTAGTTAGTTCTACTTACTGTTACTACTTACTCTTACTGTACTAGGAGTCTAGGACACTCAGTCACTGTGTTCATAGGCTACTAGCTCCTGCGTGCGGGCACTCACTGTCTGAGTGTACACACACCACCCACACTCCATTTCCTTCTGATCGCTGATTGATTATTAGTTAGTTCTACTTACTGTTACTACTTACTCTTACTGTACTAGGAGTCTAGGACACTCAGTCACTGTGTGTCCATAGGCTACTAGCTCCTGCGTGCGGTCACTCACTGTCTGAGTGTACACACACCACCCACACTCCATTTCCTTCTGATCGCTGATTGATTATTGTAATTAGTTAGTTCTACTTACTGTTACTACTTACTCTTACTGTACTAGGAGTCTAGGACACTCAGTCACTGTGTTCATAGGCTACTAGCTCCTGCGTGCGGGCACTCACTGTCTGAGTGTACACACACCACCCACACTCCATTTCCTTCTGATCGCTGATTGATTATTAGTTAGTTCTACTTACTGTTACTACTTACTCTTACTGTACTAGGAGTCTAGGACACTCAGTCACTGTGTGTCCATAGGCTACTAGCTCCTGCGTGCGGTCACTCACTGTCTGAGTGTACACACACCACCCACACTCCATTTCCTTCTGATCGCTGATTGATTATTGTAATTAGTTAGTTCTACTTACTGTTACTACTTACTCTTACTGTACTAGGAGTCTAGGACACTCAGTCACTGTGTTCATAGGCTACTAGCTCCTGCGTGCGGGCACTCACTGTCTGAGTGTACACACACCACCCACACTCCATTTCCTTCTGATCGCTGATTGATTATTAGTTAGTTCTACTTACTGTTACTACTTACTCTTACTGTACTAGGAGTCTAGGACACTCAGTCACTGTGTGTCCATAGGCTACTAGCTCCTGCGTGCGGTCACTCACTGTCTGAGTGTACACACACCACCCACACTCCATTTCCTTCTGATCGCTGATTGATTATTGTAATTAGTTAGTTCTACTTACTGTTACTACTTACTCTTACTGTACTAGGAGTCTAGGACACTCAGTCACTGTGTTCATAGGCTACTAGCTCCTGCGTGCGGGCACTCACTGTCTGAGTGTACACACACCACCCACACTCCATTTCCTTCTGATCGCTGATTGATTATTGTAATTAGTTAGTTCTACTTACTGTTACTACTTACTCTTACTGTACTAGGAGTCTAGGACACTCAGTCACTGTGTGTCCATAGGCTACTAGCTCCTGCGTGCGGTCACTCACTGTCTGAGTGTACACACACCACCCACACTCCATTTCCTTCTGATCGCTGATTGATTATTGTAATTAGTTAGTTCTACTTACTGTTACTACTTACTCTTACTGTACTAGGAGTCTAGGACACTCAGTCACTGTGTGTCCATAGGCTACTAGCTCCTGCGTGCGGTCACTCACTGTCTGAGTGTACACACACCACCCACACTCCATTTCCTTCTGATCGCTGATTGATTATTGTAATTAGTTAGTTCTACTTACTGTTACTACTTACTCTTACTGTACTAGGAGTCTAGGACACTCAGTCACTGTGTTCATAGGCTACTAGCTCCTGCGTGCGGGCACTCACTGTCTGAGTGTACACACACCACCCACACTCCATTTCCTTCTGATCGCTGATTGATTATTGTAATTAGTTAGTTCTACTTACTGTTACTACTTACTCTTACTGTACTAGGAGTCTAGGACACTCAGTCACTGTGTTCATAGGCTACTAGCTCCTGCGTGCGGGCACTCACTGTCTGAGTGTACACACACCACCCACACTCCATTTCCTTCTGATCGCTGATTGATTATTAGTTAGTTCTACTTACTGTTACTACTTACTCTTACTGTACTAGGAGTCTAGGACACTCAGTCACTGTGTGTCCATAGGCTACTAGCTCCTGCGTGCGGTCACTCACTGTCTGAGTGTACACACACCACCCACACTCCATTTCCTTCTGATCGCTGATTGATTATTGTAATTAGTTAGTTCTACTTACTGTTACTACTTACTCTTACTGTACTAGGAGTCTAGGACACTCAGTCACTGTGTTCATAGGCTACTAGCTCCTGCGTGCGGGCACTCACTGTCTGAGTGTACACACACCACCCACACTCCATTTCCTTCTGATCGCTGATTGATTATTAGTTAGTTCTACTTACTGTTACTACTTACTCTTACTGTACTAGGAGTCTAGGACACTCAGTCACTGTGTGTCCATAGGCTACTAGCTCCTGCGTGCGGTCACTCACTGTCTGAGTGTACACACACCACCCACACTCCATTTCCTTCTGATCGCTGATTGATTATTGTAATTAGTTAGTTCTACTTACTGTTACTACTTACTCTTACTGTACTAGGAGTCTAGGACACTCAGTCACTGTGTTCATAGGCTACTAGCTCCTGCGTGCGGGCACTCACTGTCTGAGTGTACACACACCACCCACACTCCATTTCCTTCTGATCGCTGATTGATTATTAGTTAGTTCTACTTACTGTTACTACTTACTCTTACTGTACTAGGAGTCTAGGACACTCAGTCACTGTGTGTTCATAGGCTACTAGCTCCTGCGTGCGGTCACTCACTGTCTGAGTGTACACACACCACCCACACTCCATTTCCTTCTGATCGCTGATTGATTATTGTAATTAGTTAGTTCTACTTACTGTTACTACTTACTCTTACTGTACTAGGAGTCTAGGACACTCAGTCACTGTGTTCATAGGCTACTAGCTCCTGCGTGCGGGCACTCACTGTCTGAGTGTACACACACTAAATTTACTTGTGATTACTACTGATTATTGTAACTGCTAGTTGTACTTCCTGACTGTTACTACTTACTTACTGTACTAGGGGACACTCACTCAGTCACCTCACCAACCAACCCACTCCATTAAAGTACCCCACTTTTCACCCGCCCTTTTAAAAAACTTTTGTCTATACGCCCAAAACATTGAAGATGTCTGGAAGTGGCAGCCAGCGCGGTTTGGGCAAGGGGAAGGGCAGCAAGGGAATCAGGAGGAGAGGGAGCAGCATTGTGGCAAGCCGCGGCCGCGGGCGCGCCACCATGCACAGTTCCGCAGCAGCAGCAGCAGCGTCAGTGGCTAACATTCCTCCCATAGCCACTGGCCGTGGACGCCTTGGGCGCCGCCCAGCAGGAGCATCTGCAACTCACGCTGCAGAGACACAGCAGCAGCAGCGTGTAGCACCTGCTCCCATTTTCCTCCAGCCGGGTCGGAAACGTCCCATTGAGGAAAAGGATGCAGACACTGTGGTGCAACTCATGACGGAGGATGAGCAGCCCGCCATCAGCTCTGCATCCGAGGCCTCCACCCTCACCACCACCACCACCCCTGTTCGCAGCAGCCGCCCAGCAGGGTCTGGGGAGGAGGCCAGTTCACCGTCACTCGCCGACCTGTCATTCAGCAGTCTTTTGACCCCAGGCATCATGAGTAAATTGTCTGCTGTTGTTGGCGATCTTGAGGAGGAGATGCTGATGGGCACTTTGGGGGATGAGGGATTGGACAGCAAGACTGTGGCGACAGTCAAGCAGCCCATCCATGCATCAGGAGAGGAGTTTGGGGGGTCCTCATCCCAGCAGGACATGTTTCAGGAGGGGGAGGATGATGATGACCCGGTGACAGACAGAGACTGGGTGCCACCACCTCCAGGGGATGTCGTCCTCAGCAGCTCTGAGGAGGAGGAGGAGGATGCGCTTGTGGGCCTTGCAAGGAGGCGCATCATTGCAAGCATTGGCAGCGTCCCACACCCTGCTGGTGTCTCAGGCTCAGCAGCAGCAGCATCAGCCAGTACCACCACCAGCCGCACCCAAGCCCCCCCCCCAACCACCACAGGGAGACAGGCAGCAGCGCTTCCATGCCGTAGGGGGATGTTTCTGTCACCAATCTGGCGCTTTTTCACCATGCCCACTGTGTACAGCAAGTACGCCACTTGCAACCACTGTCAGCGGAAGTTGAGCAGAGGTGCAGACCCCTTAAAGTTCAGCACCAGCTCGCTCATCAACCACCTTGCGGCTAAACATTTCCACCAGCATGAGGAGTTCCAGAGGCTGAAGGCATCTGGTGCTGGCAGTGGCACCACACCCATCACTGCACAGCCTTCAGCAGCAGCAGCAGCAACAGCAGCCACCCGCCCTCCTGCTCCTCCAGCAGCACCAGCAGGAGTGCGGAAACGCACTGCTCCTCCCCCCTCTGCAACTCCTGACACTGAGGCCTGTTCTGGCAGCCAGTCCTCAGTGGCCTCCTCTGCTGTGTCTGCTGATTCCCGTGTCAGCAAAAGGCCACGCCAGAGCCTTTTGAGCGAGTCCTTCCAGGGGGTGGTTAGGGCTCTGCCTCCCAGCAGCCGTCGCGTGCGGCAGCTGAACGGCTTGCTGGCACGGGCCATGTGCTCCCAACTCCTGCCGTACACGCTCGTGCAGGAGGGGAGCGACATTCGTGCGCTGCTTGCTTGCGCAGCCCCAGACTGGCAGCTCCCCAGCAGACACTTTTTCTCCCGCAAGGCCATTCCTGCACTGCACCGCTTTGTGATGGCCAATGTGGAGCGAGGGCTGGAGCACGCGGTTGGTGAAAGGGTCCACGTCACCATGGACTCCTGGAGCAGCCGCTTCGGGACAGGCCGCTACCTGTCCTTCACTGTCCACTGGGTCAGCTTGGTGGAAGGGGGTGAGGATGGGAGAGCAGCAGCGGGCACAGCAGCAGCAGCAACACAGTGGGTGGTGCCACCCCGCAGGGTCAGGGGAACTGCAGCAGGTTCCTCCGATCCTCTGCCATCCTCCGGCACACCTGGCCAAACCCCCCGCCTCAGCAGCAGCGTGAAGGCCCGCCACTGCCAAGCGCTGCTGCACTTGGTCAGCCTTGGGAAGACCAAGCTGACGGCAACCCATGTGTTGGCCAAACTCCAGGAGCAGGAGAGGATTTGGCTGACCCCCAGAGGCCTCAGAGTCGGAGAGGTGGTGGCCGACAATGGGGCCAATCTGGTTGCCGCAATACACAGGGGAAACCTGACCCACATCCCCTGTCTTGCCCACGTGCTGAACCTGGTGGTGCAGAAGTTCCTGCGCACCTACCAGGGGATGGGCGAACTGCTGGAAACGGCAAGGAATGTTGTGCGTCACTTCCGGCGCTCGGCTGCAGCCTGTGCGAGCCTGGAAGACGTGCAAAAGGAGCTGGATCTGCCACGCCATCGGCTGATCCTTGACGTTCCGACTCGCTGGAACTCCACCCTGGCGATGTTGGAGCGTCTGGTTGAACAGAGGCACGCTGTCAAACAGTACCTTGCCCTGGCCACTGTTTCCGCAGCTCTGAGAAGGGACAAGACCAGCAACTTCCCGTCCATCGTCCCCGATGATGACTGGAGGCACATGCAGCAGGTGTGCTTAGTGCTGGCTCCCTTCCTGCAGGCCACAAACATGGTGAGCAGGGACCATGCTATGGTCTGCGAGTGGGTGCCCCTGGTTTCTCTGCTGAACAGGGCCCTCGATGCTTTGCTGGAACAGGGAGCGGCAGCCTTGGACCAGCAGGAGCGGCAACCAGCTGCGCAGTCCACCTCTGAGGGGGAGGAGGAGGAGGACTTGGTGGAGGTCCCTGACCTGGCTGCTGATGAGGGGGATCAGCACAGCGCAGCTGAGTTGGTGCGGGGGTGGAGAGAGGATGAGGCGGCAGAGGAGGAGGATGAGGACAGCACTGACGTCGATGTGCCAGCAGACGTGGCCCGCCTCTTCCCAATGGCAGCGCACATGCTGACGTGCCTGCGCAGGGACCCCAGGGTGATCCAGATGAAGCAGAGGGAGGACATCTGGATCAGCATGATGTTGGACCCACGCCTCAAGGGGAAGTTGAGCCAGTTCCTGCCGCCTGCAGGAGGAGACCCAGCGCAACAAATAAGGAGCTTGCAGCAGGCCCTTGTTGAGCGCTTGGAGGAAGCCTTCCCCCAGCCTTCCACCCCCACTGTCCAGCAGCCAGCACAGAGGCAGCAGCAGGTGCCTGCATCCAGCAGCAGCAAGCGCCCCACAGACCTGCTGTCTCTCAGCCACGAGCTCTACAGGACTGTAGAGGCTCCGGCAGCAGTGACTAGAGAGGAGATGCATGCAGCAGCATCCTCCTCCGGTCACAGCCAGCGCCTGACCCGCATGGTGGCTGACTACATGGGGTCGTACAGCGGGCTTGACAGTGATGCCCCTGTTGATCCCATGGAGTATTGGGTCAAGCGCATGGAGATCTGGAGCGAGCTGGCGCAGTACGCCCTGGAAGTGCTGTCCTGCCCCCCTTCCAGCGTGCTGTCCGAGCGCTGCTTCAGTGCAGCTGGTGGCGTGGTCACCGAGAAACGCTCACGTCTGTCTCACAAGTCTGTGGACAGACTGACGTTTCTCAAGATGAACCAGGCGTGGGTGGAAGGCGAGTTCCTGGCCCCTGTTGTCGGCGAGAGGGGGACATGAACTGGCTGCCGGAACCATCGTTAATGTGCCTTACCACCCTTTACCACCTCCTGGCTCCTGCTCACTAAGCCAGCCTGGTTCACTTTGACTATTACGTCGCCTGCAGCCACACATTTTACACCTACAGTGGGCTGCTGTGTACTGCCCTTCTGCTGTCTGTCTGTGTTTCCCACTGCCAGGGTACACAGATGATTTACCTTCTGCTGCCACTCTGCCACCAGCTATTACGTCAAACAATAGCTATATTGGTTGCAAAACCAAAAACCAAAAAACCATAAAAAAAAAAAAAAGGTTTAATTTTTCTGAGGTGCCCGGGTTGAAAACTGTGTTGTCCCAGTTGTGTATTGGACACAATGTGGGCTGCACGACCGCTGTCTGGGACCTCCTGTTGTGTTTATTTACAGCCCTGGTATCACCGCTAGGTACCAGGGCTATTATGTCACGCTGCCTACCTGCTGCCACACTCACACTGCTCCTCCATACCTCCTCCTGCTGCTGCTGCTGCTGTCTGTCTGTGTTTCCCACTGCCAGGGTACACAGATGATTTACCTTCTGCTGCCACTCTGCCACCAGCTATTACGTCAAACAATAGCTGCTCGCCTACTCCTCCATTCCTCCTCCTGCTGCTGCTGTCTGTCTGTGTTTCCCACTGCCAGGGTACACAGATGATTTACCTTCTGCTGCCACTCTGCCACCAGCTATTACGTCAAACAATAGCTATATTGGTTGCAAAACCAAAACCAAACAAACCATTAAAAAAAAAAAAAAGGTTTAATTTTTCTGAGGTGCCCGGGTTGAAAACTGTGTTGTCCCAGTTGTGTATTGGACACAATGTGGGCTGCACGACCGCTGTCTGGGACCTCCTGTTGTGTTTATTTACAGCCCTGGTATCACCGCTAGGTACCAGGGCTATTATGTCACGCTGCCTACCTGCTGCCACACTCACACTGCTCCTCCATACCTCCTCCTGCTGCTGCTGCTGCTGTCTGTCTGTGTTTCCCACTGCCAGGGTACACAGATGATTTACCTTCTGCTGCCACTCTGCCACCAGCTATTACGTCAAACAATAGCTGCTCGCCTACTCCTCCATTCCTCCTCCTGCTGCTGCTGTCTGTCTGTGTTTCCCACTGCCAGGGTACACAGATGATTTACCTTCTGCTGCCACTCTGCCACCAGCTATTACGTCAAACAATAGCTATATTGGTTGCAAAACCAAAACCAAACAAACCATTAAAAAAAAAAAAAAAAGGTTTAATTTTTCTGAGGTGCCCGGGTTGAAAACTGTGTTGTCCCAGTTGTGTATTGGACACAATGTGGGCTGCACGACCGCTGTCTGGGACCTCCTGTTGTGTTTATTTACAGCCCTGGTATCACCGCTAGGTACCAGGGCTATTATGTCACGGCGAGCTGCCTGCCTCATTGACTGCCTGCTGCCACACACTCATCCTCCTCCTCCTGCTGCTGAATTTACCTCCTGCTGTCTTTGTGTTTCCACTGCCAGGGAGCACATACAATGGCGCTTCCAACATGCGTGCGCCCACCAGCTATTTGTTACGCTCAAAAATAGCTGCATTTCTTTAAAAAAAAATTGAAAAGAGAAATACGTGAAGAAGAATAAGACTATATTGAAAAGGAAGGAGAAGATGAAGAAGAAGAAGAAGAAGAAGAAGAAGAAGAAGAAGAAGAAGAAGAAGAAGAAGAAGAAGAAGAAGAAGAAGAAGAAGAAGAAGAAGAAGAAGAAGATATAGAAGAAGACGATATAGAAGAAGACGATATAGAAGAAGACGATATAGAAGAAGACGATATAGAAGAAGACGATATAGAAGAAGAAGAAGAAAGATAAAGAAGAAGAAGAACAAGTATATACAGTAACACTACTGAACAAAATTAAGGACACAACTTCTCTTTCCACATTTTTTTTTAAAGGAACATCCCCACATAATCACTTGCTGTTGTTACTTGGAAAAAAAGATGTTTCTTGCATCATTCACCCTCAAAACAAGTGTTGGAAGCTATTTAAGGCCAATTCGAATAGTCAGCTCGAATAGTGAGCTCGAATACCGACTCGAATAGTGAGCTCGAAGTCCGAGGTCGAATCGAATAGTAAAAATTATTCGACTCGAATATTCGAATGACCTCGAATAATTTACTATTCGAATTCGACCAAACTCGAATTTTAAAAAGGGGTATTTGAGCACCACTACACTGAAGCACCTCTCAGACAGCAAGCTGGAAGGGGGGGCAAGACAGAACTTCCAGGGCTTACTGCGCCAGCTCACTCCAGATGTGCAAGCGCTCCACCCAGTACTCCATGGGATCCACGCTGCCGGTGTCAAGCCCACTGAAGGACCCCATGTAGTCGGCCACCATCCGGGTCATGCGCTGGCTGTGACTTTGAGAGGAGGTGGCTGCTGCACGCACCTCCTTTCTCGGCTGCTCTACCGTCATGTAGAGTGCCTGCGTCAATGATAGCAGGTCTCCTGGGCACCTGGCGATGCTGCTGGCCGCAGGCACCGGCTGCTGTGTTGGCTGGGCAGGGACAGAGGGGGTGGAAGGTTGGGGGAAGGCTTCCTTCAGTCGCCAAACAAGGAGCTGCTGCAACTCCTTTTTTTGCTGCTCACGGTCTCTAGCCGGCAGAAACTGAGCCTACCTCCCCCTCAGCTGTGGATCCAGGATCATGCTGATGCAGGCGTCCTCCCTCGCTTGCATCTGCTTGACCCTGGGGTCTGTGCGCAGGCAGCGCAGCATCTGCCACGGGGAACAGGATGGTCTATGCAACAGAGACATCAGGGTCAGCGTCCTCCTCCTCCTCCGACCCCTGAGCCTCATCCTCCTCTCTCCACTCTCGCACCACTGCTGCTGCGCTCCGCTTTTCCCCCTCAGCGGTAACGTCCTGCACCTCCAACTCCTTCTCATCCTCCTCCAGGGACGCAAATACCAGCGCAGCAGTGGACTGCGCAGGCGGCTGCTGTTCCAGCTGCTTCAGGGCCTCCTCTCCCAAATCCACCAAATCACCAAGAGCCCTGTCCAGCAGACAAACAAAGGGCACCCACTGGCAGAGGGATGCCCATTCCTGGCTCACCAGGTTGGATCCCTGCAGGAAGGGAGACAACACCAAGCAGACCTACTGCATCTGCCCCCACTGTGCGTTGGTGAGGAGCTGGAGTTTGGTGGTGCCATCCACGACATACTGGTTGACAGCTCTCCTCTGCTCAACCAGCCGTTCCAATATCTCCAGGGTGGAGTTCCAGCGAGTTGGCACATCGATGACAAGGTGGTGTCGTGGCAGGCCCTTGTGCTGCTGGATCTCTGCCAGGTTTGCTGCTGCAGCAGCTGAGCGGCGGAAAGTGCACACAATTTTCCGCGCCGATTCCAACAGCTCCTCCATCCCCTGGTAGGTGCGCATGAACTTCTGCACCACCAGGTTGAGGACGTGGGCCAAGCAGGGGATGTGGGTCAAGTCTCCCCTGCTGATGGCAGCCAGCAGGTTGGCGGCATTGTTGGACACCACCAATTTGACTTGGAGGCCTCTGGAGGTCAGCCACGTCTTCTCCTGCTCCCTCAGGTAGCGTAGCACGTTGGCTGTCATCAAGCTGTTTTTCCCCAGGCTTTTCATCTCCAGCAGCGCTTGGCAGTGGCGGGCCTTCACGCTGCTGTTCAGACGGGATCGCTTGGCGGTGGGAGCGGCTGCTTCTCCCCTGACCACGCGTCGTGGCACCACATAGTGGGCGACTGGTGCCGCTGCTGCCGCTGATGCGCCCGAGGGTGGACCTGCTGCTTCCTCGCTCGGGCTTTCCACCAGGCTCACCCAGTGGGCAGGAAGGAAAGATCGCGTTCTGTCCCAAAACGGCTGCTCCATGTGGATCCGCACACTCACGGTGTGATCGAGCATGCGGACCACGTTCGCCATGGCAAAGCGGTGCAGTGCTGGGATCGCAGTGCGGGAGAAGTAGTGGCGGCTAGGGACTTGCCACTCCGGGATCCCAAACTGCAGCAGCGCTCTCACGTCGCTCCCCTCCTGCACAAAGGAATATGGCAGGAGCTGGGAGCACATGGCCCGGGCAAGCAACCCGTTCAGCACCCGGATGCACCTGTGGGCGGGAGGCAGCACCTTGGTCACACCGGGGAATGACTCGCTGAGCATGGCGACGTTTGCCTGCACGGGAGAATGAGGAGGCCACTGTGGAGGGAGCTGATGAGGCCACTGAGGACTGGCTGCCCGGGGGGGACAGTGAGTTGCTGCTGCTGCTGTGCTCCTGCTGCTGCTGCTGGATGGGCAGGAGGGTGGGATGCTGCTGCTGCTGCTGAAGTCTGTGCAGTGGCTGTCTGGCTCTGACCACTGCCTGTGCCACTGTCCTTCACCTTCAGAAACTCACTGTACTCATCAAAATGTTTGCTCTCTAAGTGGGTCGGCATGCACAAGGTACTCAACTTGAGGAGATTGCGACCTCTGCTGAGACTGACACCGCAACTGTTGCAAATTGCACGGGTCGCGTCCACAGGGCACTTAGTGAAGAACCGCCAGACTGGGGACTTCAACTTGAGGGCTGGGGATTTTTTTGGCCCTTGGAGGGTTGGTTTTTTTTCTGCTTGCTTGGAGGTTTGTTGTGGGTGGTGGTAGCGGCTGAAGCAGCAGGCTGTGGCTCCTGCCTTCCATGCCCTGTTCTGGCCGCCTTGCTGCTGCCACGCCTCTGCGCCAGAGACACCTCCTCCTCCGATGACGAGCTACCTTCAAGCAAGTGTGCTGGGGGTACTGGTGGCACATAGGGAGGATCCAGCATGTCATCATCATCCCCAAACATCTCCTCTGAGACCGCCTCAACCAACTCCTGTACCCCAAAATCCCCCGCATCATGCCCCTCTGCGCCAACCACAAACTGCTCCACCTCAAACTCCTCCTCCTTGCATGATGATGTCCCCACCATCTCCTGCTCAAAGTGCTCCACAACATCCCTGTATATGTCTGCAGTCACTGGGGTTAAGACCGAGCTCAGTGAGGTTGTGGAGGCCTGCTGCGGACCGGAGTGCTGGTGGTGGTGGCGGCACTGGTCTCGCTGGTGCTGGAGGCCTGGCTGGAAACGGTGGCTTGCTGCTCCGCCATCATTTCCACCACTGCGTGCACCTCACTCTCCACAATGGGCCGGGGGTGACAACCCATCTCAAAGATGGGCGCAACGCGCTGTTGTTGCGCCTCTGCTCCCTCCTCCACAACTCTGCGGTCAGTGGCTGGCGGTGGACCAGTCACAGACCTGCTGCTGCTGGCAGTGGCTGCTGCAATGGCGCTGCCTTTCCTGGTGGTGCCTCGCCCTCTACCTCTGCCAGTCATTGTGCAATAATATACAAATACAGTAAACAAAAAATGTGTAGAAAAGGGCGGGAAAGGGTGTAAACTTTAATAAAGTCTGGGTTGGTGGTGGTGGCTGGTGTTGAGTGACAACAAAAAATGAAAGTTTTTTATTGTTGTTTTTTAAATAGTACTAGTACTACTTACAGCAGTAGTGTACTCTACAGTACTAACTAACTCGTGTGACGACAGTGACAATTAAAGTCGGTCACACATGGTCAGATGCAATCGATAGTGACTCACAGGTCACACCGGATGCTGGCCTGTGATGTAACGATTTGTTGTTACACAGTACAGAAGCTAAATAAATCACAGACTAACAGTAGAAAAAATTTACTGAACGGGTAGTAGTAGTAGACTAGTAGTAGTTAGAGATGCGGCGAACTGTTCGCCTGGCGAACATCTCTAGGGCTTTTACTACTTCCGGGTCGCACTGACCCAGAGTAGTACGCCTTTGCTGCCCGGCGGAGCGCGTCCTCGATCGCGCTCCTGTTGTCGGGCACTCTCTGCGCATGAGCGTGACGTTGTTCATGATGTCTCGCACACTCGCAGAAAGTGCCAGGCAACAGGAGCGCGATCTGGGACGCGCTCTGCCGGGCAGCGCAGGCGTATTACTCTGGGTCAGTGCGACCTGGAAGTAGTAAAAGCCCCAGGGATTTGGAGATGTTCGCCGGCGAACGGTTCGGGAACCGTTCGCCACATCTCTAGTAGTAGTACGCAGGTAACTAATAAATCCCTAGTGTACTATACAATAACTAAGTGGTGTGCCAGACAGTGGGTGACAAAGTCGGTCACACACGGTCAGACCTAATCAATAGGGTTGGGCAAATGACAGTGACTCACAGGTCACAACGAATGCTGGCCTGTGATGTAACGATTTGTTGTTACACAATACAGAAGCTAAATAAATCACAGACTAACAGTAGAAAAAATGTACTGAACAAGTAGTAGTAGTAGACTAGTAGTAGTACGCAGGTAACTAATAAATCCCAAGGGCTTGATTCACAAAATTATGCTAACTGTTAGCACGCCTGTGAAAAGCCCCTTAGCCCCATTAGCTTTTTGTGTGCTAATTCGAGCGCGAGATGCATCGGGCGCACAGTTATGCGCACAAAACTTTACGCGTGTAAACCTTTATGCGCACAGTAAACCTTTATGCACGCATACAGGTTTACGTACGTAAAGTTTTGCTCGCATAACTTTGCACGCAATTTCTTTAAGCTTTGTGCATGCTAACTACGTAGCACCCTAGTTAGCACGCCCAAAGCCTTTAGGCGTGCTAATTAGGTTAGCACCGCTTTGTGAATCGAGCCCTGGAGTACTATACAATAACTAAGTGGTGTGCCAGACAGTGGGTGACAAAGTCGGTCACACACGGTCAGACCCAATCAATAGGGTCGGGCAAATGACAGTGACTCACAGGTCACAATGGATACTGGACTGTGATGTAACGATTTGTTGTTACACAATACAGAAGCTAAATAAATCACAGACTATCAGTAGGAAAAATTTACTGAACGAGTAGTAGTAGTAGACTAGTAGTAGTACGCAGGTAACTAATAAATCCCTAGTGTACTATACAATAACTAGGGTAAGTCATGCGGCAGACAGTGACAATTATAGTCGGTCGCACACGGTCAGATGCAATCAATCAATAGGGTCGGGCAGATGACTGTCACAGATCACAACGGATGTTTGCTGGCCTGTACACAGTCAGTAACTAACTAACACAGTACTGAAGCTAATAAACTAACAGACTACAGCAGTACTAAATAATTAACTAAACTAGTACTAAGTAAGTACACAACTAACTAGAATCCCTAACCTACCTAAGCTAGTAGTAGGCTAAGGCTGCCCTAGGCTAGCAGGCCTAGCCTGCACACAGACTAACACTAGCCTAGCACAGTATACAGTATACACTAGCTGACTAAAAACAATCAAATTACTATCTATCTATATAAGAGTACAATAGATGTGTTTAGGAGGTGTTTAGGAAGCAAAACGCTAGGTTTAGCAATGAGAATGCACTTGCTCAGACGCAGCACAGCACTGGAGATACTCTCAGTACCAGCACAGTCACACAAGTACGTGGCTCCGCAACATGGCCGCCACCTTATATAGAGGAGGGGAGGGCCAGGCTCCCCTCCTCTGATTTGTTGCTAGCCTTGCCAGGGACTCGGCTGGAGGACTTCTGATTGGCCCACGTCACCCGCCACGTCACTCCCGAATCCCGAAGCCGAACCCACCGCGTCATCAGGCCGAATTCGAGTGCGCATATTCGGGAACCTTCGCATTCGGATTCGGCATGACGTGTAATCTTCGGGTTCGGCTTCGACTACACTGAAATCTACCCAAATTTTTCGGGTAGATTCGCATTCGGGAGTCCTGGAGAGCAACCCTGACTCCCAGCATCCTCTTCTGCATTCCAATCATATGACATGACATGTGATTGTAACCCAGGGGATGGTGTCAACATTGCAACGCCACACAGTGGTGGAAGAGGGGTGACGGAAGAGGAGAAGCCAATCCTGACATCCATACAGGTACAAACAAACAAACACAGAACATTTATATTGCGCTTTTCTCCTGGCGGACTAAAAGCGCCAAAGCTGCAGCCACTAGGACGTGCTCTATAGGCAGTAGCAGTGTTAGGGAGACTTGCCCAAGGACTCCTACTGAATAGGTGCTGGCTTACTGAACAGGCAGAGCCGTGATTCAAACCCAAGTCACCTGTGTCAGAGGCAGAGCCCTTAACCATTACACTTTCCAGCCACATATGACAGCTCCCTACGGCAATCTGCATGGCCTGCCAGACCGGGGATGGCACACTTCCCCAGCCGCAGAAAAAAAATCAGCCCTGCAGCGCACATATAGTTTTACTAAATGTGGCTGCTAAAGGGTTAATATATGAAGAATTGCTTTACACAACCACTTTTGAAGCACAATGATGGTAAATATTGAAAACCCTGTATGTTTTTCTCTATTCAACATCAGAAGTAAGACTGGCTTTTGTTTTTCCAACACATTATTTAGCATGAATGCATCAACATAAGTATGCTACAGTGTGCAGGTCAGGATGTACCGTGTTGGTTCTATTACAAGTTGCAGCTATACAGTCAACACTCAGGAACAATAAAATAAAACGATCTATTGAGACCACTGAAAATGTTCTGCCTCATCACACAGAATTAATTGCTAACTGCTGAAGAACACTTGAATGATGTGAAAGAACAGTATATGTGTCTCCTAGAAGGAAACAAGAGACTGGGATCATTTGGCATAGAAAGGACCCTTTTTTCAGGCTAATGGCTCTTTTTTTAAGCATGCAAAACATGGTGATGTTCTAAAAAGAAAAATATTTGTTGTGTGCAGCCTGTGCTCTTGGCCATCCTCCAGATGTCAGATAAGTTGAGCACATTATGGTGTCCTGCAGAGATAAATGAGGTGCTGGCTATGGAAGAACAATGGAGAACTGTTTCATAAATCCCACAGCATTCAGCAAGCAAAAAAATTAAAGTACTGGCTATTTTAGGACTATTTATGCAAATATGAATCAGATTTGGAGAAAAGTCCATGATAAACTGAAAGGAAAAAGACTATACACATTACTTATTTTCTGACATCTGCTTCTTGCATGGCTGTCATGCCCATCCTCTGATGCAAATGCTTTTTGAATCAAAAACCCAGAATAGGTATGCAAATCAGCGGGGCCCGATTTCTGGAAAGGCCACAAAGGCCTGCGCCTTGGGCGGCTCCGGCCCAAGGGGACATCTGGGCATGGAAGAGGAGGCTGAAAATGGGGGGCAACTCATGAAAAAGGGAAATGATGCTCAAGGGAGCTACTCATGAAAGCAAGGGGCTGCTGTCCATAGATATCACACATGGAAGAGGAGGCTGCACATGGAATGGGAAGGGCACTGCTGCACAAGAAAGAGGAGCAACAACATACTTGGCCTTGCAGCACAAAGTATAAATCCGGCCTTGTAGATCAGGATATATGATGTCACTCTTATAACTTATCCGGATGCATCGTTCCTGCAGGAAACAGACTCAGACTGCAAAAGCTTCAGATCTGCATGGCAGTTTGCTAGAAACATTTTAAGGTGAACCTGAAGTGAAAATTTAAATAAAAGTTACATACCATAACTCACTGAAGAGTGAAGCATTGGGATAGTCCTGAGGCTTCACCTATTATTCTGGACCTCACCAATCCAGCACTGTGGCCCTCCAAGCAAATTCCAAAAACAGCTTGGTGAAGCTCTCTCATGGTAATTAGATGGCAGTCACTCAGAGGAGAATACAATTTTGTAGTCAGCAAGCTGAAGGTCATACACACACACAGGCAGACAGTATCAGGTACAAAGGAAGAGACAGAGGAATAGTCACAAACTAGCAAAGGTTGGACCAGGCAGCAAACAATGCATAGTCAGGTATACAAGCAATTGTCAAAGAAGGTAACAGGCAAGAGAGCATAGGTATGCCCAGCAGCTCGCTCTAGCTATCACTGGCAACTCACAACTGTGCTCTCCAGGTTTAAATATTGCCAGCAGCCAGTCCAAGAACCCACTGAATCAACCAGCCAATGGCAATGCACAGCCCATCTTTAATTTGACTCTGTGCTAGTCAATGATTTCATGATACAGAGTTGGCGCTGTCATATTTATTTCCTATTAAACAATACCAGTTGCCTGGCAACCCTGCTGGACTTTTTGGCTGCAGTAGCATCTGAATAACACCTGAAACAGGCGTGCAGTTAATCTTGTCATATCTGACAATAATGTCAGAAACCTCTGATTTGCATATGCTTGTTCAGGGTCTAGGGCTAAAAGTATTAGAGGCAGACGATCAGTAGGACAGCGTGGCAACTGGTATTGCTTAAAAGGAAATAAATATGGAAGCCTCTATATAACTCTCACTTCAGTTGACCTTTAAGTCATCAATAATGCTAAAATGCTTAATGGCATTGACCCATTTGAAAGAGATGATTTACTGCACTTTGTTCTTAAAGTGAGGGTGAAGTGAGAGCAATACTAAGGCTATCATTTTCTTTCCCTTATAAATAATGCTAGTTGCCAACAATGCCTGGTTGTCATGCTGAGTTTCTGGTTTAAGTTGTTGTTGAATCACACACCTGCAACAAGCTTGCAGCCAGTGGAGTCAGACCAGAGTCAAATATCTGATCTGCATGTTTATTCTGGGCCAGGGACTTAAAGCAAATGGGATTCGTTTTTTGTGAAAAAAGAAAGCAGATTCTTAACTAAGGTGAGGGAAGGCTCTGGGTCCTAATGAGCCTTCCCTCTTCTCTCGTTTAGGCGGCAGCTCCTCTGTTCAAATCTCCCACTGCGGGTGACTCCGGAAATCTTTGGGAGCAGATTCCTCCCGAAGACAGGCAGCTCTATACTGCGCACGCGCATGTGAGCGAGAGGGCGCTCGCACGTGCGCAGAATGGAGTGGCTCGTCTTCAGGAGCACTCGGGCTCACAAAAACTTTCTGAAGTCACCTTCGCCTGGTGGAAGGAGCAGTATTTGACCAATTTAGTCAAATACTGCTCCCGGGGACAGCACTGCACCGAGGGCACTGGGAGAGGATAGAGAAGGCTCATTAGGACCCTCTCCTTAGGTAAGTATCTGGTTTCTTTGTTTAAGAAGCCGTTCCCATTAGCTTTAAAGTATTAGAGGCAGAGCGTCAGCACAGATGTCAGGCAATAAGTGTTTTTATTAGAGAATGAAGATGGCAGCCTCCATATTCCCTTCACTTCAGGTTCCCTTTTAAACAAAAACCCAGTTATGAAGTGTGGACCAAGGAGTCTAAAACTTTGTTTAGATTTTTATCAGTGTGGATGTGTTTAAAATGTTTAAATATTTGTTATAAAGGATATTTATAAAATATACTTAATTTTTCACAGACATTTACTGCACACACCTCTATCTTCTAATGATGGGACTCTTCTGATGGTAATTATTAAATGTATAACTTTCATTTCCATAGTGCCGTTCTGTTCATTTTGCTCTTATGATGAATCTTATATTTTCGATGTATATCTAATGAACTGATTATCTTCTTCTTTATATAATTACACAGAAGGAGGATTTATTTCCCTTCTCCCTTCATCCAGGTTACTGTTCTTGCATTCAATATAGTGCAGACTGCAACCCAACCCCTGTAGTACAATCACTTATCACAATGTTCATTTTAACCAGTCCCTATCTGATATTAGCTGGATAGCTTCCATAATCAATATTCTCATGTCCAATCAGTTTTCCTTAGAAAGGTTTGGTGTGATTATCACAGCGAGTGTTCTACCTAACTCATAATCTCAATGTTTCTGTAGGTGTCTCCTATCATGACATAAACTTATTCAGGCAAACATCTCTCATTTCACTTTGTGTTAGTAATACATGGAAGTCTTGGCGCAGTAACGAGTAGCAACATTTAGACTCAGGCTCAGAGTGCCCCCAAACTCAGAATGGCAGAGGATTATGTAATCCCATTTGTAGGGATTGAATGTTGACACAATGGCACATAGACTGGCTGGCGGTGATGCTGTGCTGGGTTGGTGGTGATACTGTGCTGGCTGAAGCTTGGTGGTTATGCTGTGCTGTCTTGCAGTGATGCTGTGGTGTGCTGGCTGGTGGTGATGGTGGCTGGCCACAATGCTGGGCATGCTAGTGGGTATGTTGGGCTGGCTGGCAGTGATGTTGAGCTGGTTAACAGTGATGCTGTGCTGGCTGTTGATGATTCTGGGCTTGCTGAAGGTAATGCTGTGCTGGCTGGTGCCTAGCAGTGATACTGTGCTGACTGGCAATTATGCATTGTGGGCTGGCAGCAATTCTGTGCTGGCTGAAGCCTGGCCATGAGCCTGTGCTAGCATGCTGTGCTGGCTGGCAGGCATGCTATGAGGTGCAGAGTACTGCATGCAGTGGGCAGAGTTACAGATGTTCTCCACTGTTCGGTGGGAAACATCCCATGGGACTCTTCATCTCTGCCCTCCTATGCATCTGCCCCCCCTTGCACGCCGGGTATGGTCTTCTGTGCACTGCGCCTGACTATGATGGCGGCAAAATGGCAACAACTGAGATGTCTTTATGGCACCCCAAAACATTCAGAGCACTGCTTGTGGGCACACCAGGACCCCCACATTCAGGGCACATTTAAAAGATCCAGGACACTATCCCACAATGATAATCAATGGCATCAGTGAGATGCTGGTGGTCATTAACAAAATGAAAGTAAACACAAACGCTTACATATTACTTCCTGTGTACTTTACAGTATACAGGAATAAAATGTGGTGACATCTAGTGGCCAAAACATAAATAGACAGTACAATACATTAAAATAAATAAAAATTAATAACCGATTATTAACCCATTCAGGTTCCGTCGTTTTCACGTGAGAAATGTTCACTTCCCATTCATTAGCCTATAACTTTATCACTACTTATCACAATGCACTGATCTATATCTTGTTTTTTCCGCCACCAATTAGGCTTTCTTTGGGGGGTACATTTTGCTAAGAGACACTTTACTGTAAATGCATTTTAACAGGAAGAATAAGAAAAAAATGGAAAAATTCATTATTTCTAAGTTTTCAGCCATTATAGTTTTAAAATAATACATGCCTCCATAATTAAAACTCGCGTATTGTATATGCCCATATGGCCCGGTTATTACACCGTTAAAATTATGTCCCTATCACAATGTATGGCGACAATATTTTATTTGGAAATAAAGGTGCATTTTTTCCATTTTGCATCAATCACTATTTACAAGTTTAAAATAAAAAAAATATAGAAATATTTCATCTTTACATTGATATTTAAAAAGTTTAGACCCTTAGGTAAATATTTACATGTTTTTTTTTTTTTTATTGTAATGGTTTTTTTTTTATATACTAAAAATTTTATTAGGGTACTTTTGGGAGGGTGGGAGGTAAACAATAGATTTATAATGTAAATGTGTGTTAATTCTGTTTTTTTTTTTTTTCAGGTGTAGTATTACTTTTTGGCCACAAGATGGCGGCCATGAGTTTGTTTACATGACGTCACTCTAAGTGTAGCACGCGCTTAGAGTGACACATCGGGAAGGGAACGGCCAGAAAAGGCGCAGCTTCCGAGAGAAGCTGTCGCTTTTTCAGCGGGGGAGAGGAATCAATGATCGGGCTCCGTAGCCCGATACATTGATTCCTTGGCTACCGAATCCGCGACCGGGAGTGCGCGTGCACGCGCACGATCGGCCGCGGGGGCGCGCGGTAGCGCGCATGGTTCCTGGACGTAGAAACTACGTCTAGGAACCAAAATAGGTTAACTAACCGATTATTTTCCCCTCCTCCTTAGTTACCACCTTAACCTCTTGAGGACCACAGGTTTATACCCCCTTAGTGACTAGGCCATTTTTTACAATTCAGCACATCACAGCTTTAATGCTTTTTAAGCCTCTATTTCAGTCATACAATTTAGCACCCAAATACATTTTACCCACTAATGGAGCTCTCTTTTGGTGGTCTCTGATCTTTATTTTTTTATTTATTTATTTTGTTTTTTTTATTAATAAAAGATGATCTTTTTTTTTTTTACTTATTTCATTATTCCCCCCCCCCCCCCCTCCCCTGAACTAGCCCTAGACTGGGATACATACACTACACTACACATACATAGGCATCAGCCTATGATAGGGATTAGATTGTGAGCCATTGGGAGGGACAGTTAAGTGACAGGAATGTCCTCTGTACAACACTGCTCTAGAGTGCAGCGCTGTACAGGTTATTTATAATTTATTATTGGAATCGCAGCCTTCCAGCCCCGATCATGGCGGCTCCGCTCTGTTTACTGCAGGGAACGTGTGAGCGCTCGTTCCCTGCAAATCCCGGCTCTCGCAAGGTCGCGCCATCTGGCGTGACTGAGGAACAAGAGAGCCACTCTGTGTCCGCCCTTCAACGTTAGGTGGTTGCAAAGTGGTTAAAACACATTAAAAAAAAGGTGACATTTTTAACTACTTCCCGACCGCCGTATTGACAATTGGCGGCCGGGAAGTGGACCCCGCAAGGACCGCCGTATTGACAAATGGCGGCGGTCCTTGTAGGGGCATGGGCGGAGCGATCGCGTCATCCGTGGTGCGATCCTCCGCCGCCGCCTGGCTCCGCTCACCCGCCGCAACATCCCGCCGGCCATACGGAAGCGCCGGCGGGATGTTAACCCGACGATCGCCGCATACAAAGTGTATAATACACTTTGTAATGTTTACAAAGTGTAATATACAGGCTGCCTCCTGCCCTGGTGGTCCCAGTGTCCGAGGGACCACCAGGGCAGGCTCCAGCCACCCTAGTCTGCACCAAGCACACTGATTTCCCCCCCCTGCCCCCTGATCGCCCACAGCACCCCTAAGACCCCCCCCCTGCCCACCCCCCAGACACATGTTTACACCCAATCACCCCCCTAATCACCCATCAATCACTCCCTGTCACTATCTGTCAACGCTATTTTTTTCCCCCCCTGCCCCCTGCTCCCTCCTGATCACCCCCCCCACCCCTCAGATTCTCCCCAGACCCCCCCCCCCCCATGTACTGTATGCATCTATCCCCCCTGATCACCTGTCAATCACCTGTCAATCACCCATCAATCACCCCCTGTTACTGCCACCCATCAGTCAGCCCCTAACCTGCCCCATTGCAGGCAATCTGATCACCCACCCACACCAATAGATCGCCCGCAGATCCGACATCAGATCACCACCCAAGCGCAGTGTTTACATCTATTCTCTACTCTAAACACCCACTAATTACCCATCAATCACCCTTCAATCACCCCCTATCACCACCTGTCACTGTTACCCATCAGATCAGACCCTAATCTGCCCCTTGCGGGCACCCAATCACCCGCCTACACGCTCAGATTGCCCTCAGACCCCCCCTTATCAATTCGCCAGGGCATTATTTACATCTGTCCTTCCCTGTAATAACCCACTGATCACCTGTCAATCACCTGTCAATCACCCATCAATCACCCCCTGTCACTGCCACCCATCAATCACCCCCTGTCACTGCCACCCATCAATCAGCCCCTAACCTGCCCCTTGCGGGCAATCTGATCACCCACCCACACCAATAGATCGCCCGCAGATCCGACATCAGATCACCACACAAGCGCAGTGTTTACATCTATTCTCTCCTCTAAACACCCACTAATTACCCATCAATCACCCATCAATCACCCCCTATCAACACCTGTCACTGTTACCCATCAGATCAGACCCTAATCTGCCCCTTGCGGGCACCCAATCACCCGTCTACATGCTCAGATTGCCCTCAGACCCCCCCTTATCAATTTGCCAGGGCATTATTTACATCTGTCCTTCCCTGTAATAACCCACTGATCACCCATCAATCACCCCCTGTCACTGCCACCCATCAATCACCCCCTGTCACTGCCACCCATCAATCAGCCCCTAACCTGCCCCTTGCGGGCAATCTGATCACCCACCCACACCAATAGATCGCCCGCAGATCCGACATCAGATCACTTCCCAAGTGCAGTGTTTACATCTGTTCTCTCCTCCAAACACACACTAATTACCCATCAATCACCCCCTGTCACTGCTACCCATCAGATTAGACCCCTATCTGCCCCTAGGGCCCTCAATCACCCGCCCATACCCTCAGAACACCCTCAGACCCCAGCCCTGATCACCTCGCCAGTGCATTGCTTGCATCTATTCCCCCCTCTAATCACACCTTGAGACACCCATCAATCACCTCCTGTCACACCCTAGCACACCTACCCATCAGATCAGGCCCTAATTTGCCCCGTGTGGGCTCCTGATCACTCGGCCAAACCCTCAGATCCCCCTCAGACCCCCTTCCGATCACCTCCCCAGTGCATTGATTGCATCTATTTTCCCCTCTAACCACCCCCTGAGGCACCCATCAATCACCTCCTGTCACCCCCTAGCACTCCTATCCATCAGATCAGGCCCAATACAACCTGTCATCTAAAAGGCCACACTGCTTATGACCGGTTCCACAAAATTCGCCCCCTCATAGACCACCTGTCATCAAAATTTTCAGATGCTTATACCCCTGAACAGTAATTTTGAGACATTTGGTTTCCAGACTACTCACGGTTTTGGGCCCGTAAAATGCCAGGGCGGTATAGGAACCCCACAAGTGACCCCATTTTAGAAAAAAAGACACCCCAAGGTATTCTGTTAGGTGTATGACGAGTTCATAGAAGATTTTATTTTTTGTCAAAAGTTAGCGGAAATTGATTTTTATTGTTTTTTTTTCACAAAGTGTCATTTTTCACTAACTTGTGACAAAAAATAAAATCTTCTATGAACTCACCATACTCCTAACGGAATACCTTGGGGTGTCTTCTTTCTAAAATGGGGTCACTTGTGGGGTTCCTATACTGCCCTGGCATTTTAGGGGCCCTAAGCCGTGAGGAGTAGTCTACAAAACAAATGCCTCAAAATGACCTGTGAATAGGACGTTGGGCCCCTTAGCGCACCTAGGCTGCAAAAAAGTGGCACACATGTGGTATCGCCGTACTCAGGAGAAGTAGTATAATGTGTTTTGGGGTGTATTTTTACACATACCCATGCTGGGTGGGAGAAATCTCTCTGTAAATGGACAATTGTGTGTAAAAAAAATTAAAAGATTGTCATTTACAGAGATATTTCTCCCACCCAGCATGGGTATGTGTAAAAATACAACACAAAACACATTATACTACTTCTCCTGAGTACGGCGGTACCACATGTGTGGCACTTTTTTACACCCTAAGTGCGCTAAGGGGCCCAAAGTCCAATGAGTACCTTTATGATTTCACAGGTCATTTTGCGACATTGTTGATTTCAAGACTACTCAAAACGGTTTAGGGCCCCTAAAATGCCAGGGCAGTATAGGAACCCCACAAATGACCCCATTCTAGAAAGAAGACACCCAAAGGTATTCCGTTAGGAGTATGGTGAGTTCATAGAAGATTTTATTTTTTGTCACAAGTTAGCGGAAAATGACACTTTGTGAAAAAAAACCAATTAAAATCAATTTCCGCTAACTTGTGACAAAAATAAAATCTTCTATGAACTCACCATACTCCTAACGGAATACCTTGGGGTGTCTTCTTTCTAAAATGGGGTCATTAGTGGGGTTCTTATACTGCCCTGGCATTTTAGGGGCCCTAAACCGTGAGGAGTAGTCTTGAAACAAAAATGACCTGTGAAATCCTAAAGGTACTCATTGGACTTTGGGCCCCTTAGCACAGTTAGGGTGCAAAAACGTGCCACACATGTGGTATCGCCGTACTCGGGAGAAGTAGTATAATGTGTTTTGGGGTGTATTTTTACACATACCCATGCTGGGTGGGAGAAATCTCTCTGTAAATGGACAATTGTGTGTAAAAAAAATCAAAAAATTGTCATTTACAGAGATATTTCTCCCACCCAGCATAGGTATGTGTAAAAATACACCTCAAAACACATTTTACTACTTCTCCTGAGTACGGCAATACCACATGTGTGGCACTTTTTTGCAGCCTAACTGCGCTAAGGGGTCCAAAGTCCAATGAGCACCTTTAGGCTTTACAGGGGTGCTTACAATTAGGCACCCCCCAAAATGCCAGGACAGTAAACACACCCCACAAATGACCCCATTATTTTGGAAAGTAGACACTTCAAGGTATTCAGAGAGGGGCATGGTGAGTCCGTGGCAGATTTCATTTTTTTTTGTCGCAAGTTAGAAGAAATGGAAACTTTTTTTTTTTTTTTGTCACAAAGTGTCATTTTCCGCTTACTTGTGACAAAAAATAATATCTTCTATGAACTCACTATGCCTCTCAGTGAATACTTTGGGATGTCTTCTTTCCAAAATGGGGTCATTTGGGGGGTATTTATACTATCCTGGAATTCTAGCCCCTCATGAAACATGACAGGGGGTCAGAAAAGTCATAGATGCTTGAAAATGGGAAAATTCACTTTTTGCACCATAGTTTGTAAATGCTATAACTTTTACCCAAACCAATAAATATAGGCTGAATGGGTTTTTTTTCATCAAAAACATGTTTGTCCACATTTTTCGCACTGCATGTATACAGAAATTTTACTTTATTTGAAAAATGTCAGCACAGAAGGTTAAAAAAAAACATTTTTTTGCCAAAATTCATGTCTTTTTTGATGAATATAATAAAAAGTAAAAATCGCAGCAGCAATCAAATAGCACCAAAAGAAAGCTTTATTAGTGACAAGAAAAGGAGCCAAAATTCATTTAGGTGGTAGGTTGTATGAGCGAGCAATAAACCGTGAAAGCTGCAGTGGTCTGAATGGAAAAAAAGTGACTGGTCCTTAAAGAGAACCCGAGGTGGGTTTGAAGAATATTATCTGCATACAGAGGCTGGATCTGCCTGTACAGCCCAGCCTCTGTTGCTATCCCAAACCCCCCTAAGGTCCCCCTGCACTCTGCAATCCCTCATAAATCACAGCCATGCTGCTGACAAACAGCTTGTCAGAGCTGGCTGTGTTTATCTCTATAGTGTCAGTCTGCTGATCTCCCCACCTCCTGCAGAACTCCAGTCACCGCCTGCATCCCTTCCCTCCCTGCTGATTGGAGGGAAGGGACAGGGGCAGGAACCGGAGCTATGCAGGAGGCGGGGGGGGGGTGGGGTGGGGGAGTTGAGACTGACACTACAGATGTAAACACAGCCTCACAGCACGACTGTGATTTATGAGGGATTGCAGAGTGCAGGAGGACCTTAGTGGGGTTTGGGATAGCAACAGAGGCTGGGCTGTATAGGCAGATCCAGCCTCTGTATGCAGATAACATTCTTTAAACACACCTCAGGTTCTCTTTAAGGGGGTTAAAGCCCTAGGTCCTCAAGTGGTTAAAAGAGTACATAAATAGTTACCTCAGGGACTCAGCTTTTGTTAATAGGTATATCATGGGTATATTACTGTTATTTTTGCCAATAAAGGCTTCTTATTATTGAAATTGTATACAGAAACACAAAATGGAAAAGAAAATACACCTTTGTAATAACTGGGAAAAATAGGCAAATAAAATGGGTGGGTTTAATCTATAAAAGCACATTTACGTTAACCCACCTGGCAGTTCGATTTTTCCGCCAGATAGGCAGACATCCTTTTTTTTAATTTATTTATTTTTTGTTTCATGTAAAGCTATCAGAGTGGTAGCTACATGAAACACAACTAGAGGGCGCATGAGTCCCTCTAGTGCGATCATCGCCGGCATCAATAGCAAACAGGGGAACGCATATAGAACGCGTTCCCCTGTTTGGCTGCTCCTGTCACCATGGCGACGATCGGAATTACATCATGGACGTCAGACACCTCTGATCCAGCCCATAGCGCTGCCTGGAACTCATTGGTTCGGGCAGAGCAGGGCTCTGGCGGGGGGGGCCCTCTTGCACCGCTGCGTGCGGGCGATCGCCGATCAAGCTGTACACGCGGCTAGCAAAGTGCTATAAATGGGGCAAATCGCCCCACCAGGGGCTGAGATATCTTCCTGCGCGGCATAGCCCAAGATCAGTTCGGGCTTACCGCCAGGAAGGTTAAAACTATAATAGCTGAATACTAAGACATAATTCTTAGCAAAAAGGACCACTTAAGAAAGCATAATTTGTGCTGTAAAAAACAGTGGATAGGTCATTTCAATCGATAAATAGTGATACATTTATTGGGGAATGAATGGGAGGAGCGTGGAATGTGAAAGTTGCTCTCGTTTTTAAGGGGAAATACCTCGAAAAGCAAACTTCCGCAAAAGTTTGGTTTGCGCAAACGTTCGAGAACCGCAATATACTTTAATGGGGAGGCGAACTTTGAAAACTACAAACATTTATGCTGGCCACAAAAGTGATGGAAAAGATGTTTCAAGGGGTCTAACACCTGAAGGGGGGCATGGAGGAGTGGGATACATGCCAAAAGTCCCAGGGAAAAATCCAGAATTGACACACAGCAGCGTTTTAAGGGCAGAAATCACATTACATGCTAAATTGGAGGCCTAAAGTGCTTTCAAATATCTTTCATGTGCATACAGCAATCAGGTAGTGTAATTAGTGTACTGCTTCACACTGACAGACCAAACTCACTGTGTAACGCACCGCAAACAGCTGTTTGTGTAGTGACGGCCGTGCTGGACTGGTGCGCACCATGGCCATAGTGCAGGCGATAACGGTTTTCAGGCCCATATGGTTGGGCTGAAGTAGCTCAATGACAGAACAGCATTGACTGTCCAGCTGATCGAATTTGGTCTGTCCACAATGAAGCAACAACCTTATTATCTTGGGTGTGCCCTCTCCCCCCCCGACACACTCATATAGCTGGCGGTCATTGTTTCATTGTGATACGCAAGCCCCTTCATCGCGGCAAGGTAATGATCACGAAGGGGAATTGACACATGTACATGCCTTTTGTTTTGTGGTTGCAGCCGCAATGCAGCCAGAAAAATTAGGCAGGCAAGTACACACACCAGAAAAATTATTATAGCGGGCTCTGCTAGCAGCGGCCTTAAAAATTCAGGAATCGCCTGGAGTCCTGGACCCTGTTGGTGGTGGCGGAGAAGGCAGTCAAGCGGCCTGCAGGCAGAGATGCTGTGTGGGGACCGACATAGTCTTGGGACAGGCATTCAAACGGCGTGCAGGTAGAGATTCTGTGTGTGGGGACTGACTTAGTCTTCGGACAGGCCTGACCGTGCTTTGCGGACCAGGCATCCGTGGTCAGATGGACCATTGACCCAATGCTGTGTGCCAGAGATGACACCAGTTGCCTTTCAACATCACGGTACAGTTTGGGTATCGCCTTTTTTGAGAAATAATTGCATGATTGTATCTTACACTGCGGTGTGTGGCTTTACTTTTGTGTGCTGCTTTTCCTCAGGTGGTCATCCCATTGCAGTTTGTGCTTTGTAATCATGTGCCTTCGGAAGGTAGTTGTCCCTACGTGGGTCTTGGTTTTTCCACGGTTCAATTTTCGGTGGCAGAGAGTACAGATGGCATTGCTCTCATCTGAGGCAGACACACACAAAAATGTCCACACCGCTGAGCCCTGGGATGATGGCACTTTGGTGATGGCTGTCAATGGAGTGTTATGTGGGGTGCCAGAAACAGAGCAGGAGGAGGAAGATATGTCACTCACGCTTCCGTGCGGAAGCTGAGGAAGATGAGGTGTTCTGTGTTAAATAGTCAACTACGTCCTGACAATATTGTGGGTTGATGGCACGTGCCTTCTTCTGAACACTGTACTTTGGTTTATGAGGGCCGCACGAATAGTTGTCCCAGCATAGGTTAGATAGGTAGATGCCTCAGTATAGGTTAGTTAGGTACTTGCCTCCAATATAGGTAGCCAGTATAGTTGCCACCAGTATAGGCTAGCTAGGTAGGTTAGATAAGTAGGTGCCCCCAGTATAGGTTAGATTGGTAGCTGCCCCCCAGTATAGGTTAGATTAGGTAGGTGCCTCCCAGTATAGGTTTGATTAGGTAGGTGCCCCCAGTATAGGTTAGATTAGGTAAGTGCCCCCAGTATAGGTTATATTAGGTAGGTGCCCCCAGTATAGGTTAGATTAGGTAGCTGCCCCCCAGTATAGGTTAGATTAGGTAAGTGCCCCCCAGTATAGGTTAGAGTTGGTAGCTGCCCCCCAGTATAGGTTAGATAGGTAGCTGCCCCACAGTATAGGTTAGATTAGGTAGCTTCCCCCAGTATAGGTTAGATAGGTAGCTGCCCCCCCCCCAAGTATACGTTAGATAGGTAGCTGCCCCCCAGTATAGGTTAGATTAGGTAGGTGCCCCCCCAGTATAGGTTAGATTGGTAGCTGCCCTCCCAGTATAGGTTAGATAGGCAGCTGCCCCCCAGTATAGGTGAGGTAGGTAGGTCCCCCCATAATGAAGGGGAGAGTCGCAGCCAGGGGGAGGGCAGCCCGACCTCTCCCTCCCTTCCTCTCCCCGGGCTGCCTTCCGTGCTCCCCCCTCCGACTGCAGAGTGATTGCAGCAGGGAAGCGCTGTAAATAGTAACTCACCTCCCTGGTTCCAATCGCCGATCACTCACTAGCCACCGATCTCCTCCTGCTCTGCATAGATGCTGATACACATGCTGCTTCCTGTTTAACAGGAAGCACCATGTGTATCATCGTCTATGCAGGAGACCAGCAGCAAGTGAGGTATCGGCAATTGGAACCAGGGAGGTGAGTTACTATTTACAGCGCTTCCCTGCTGCAATCAATCTGCAGTCAGAGGAGGAAACATCGAGGGCGGCCTGGGGAGAGGAAGGGAGGGAGAGGTCGGGCTTCCCTCCCCACGGCTGCGGCTCCCCCCTCCATTACAGCACCCCCTCCCAGTAGCACTCAGGGTGGCTGCACGGGCCGCACGGCCCTAGAAATGGGCCTGGCTTTATATAATCACAGAAATCCCCTATACACTCCCCAACATGTCTGACACCCTCCCAATATGACCTCTGATTTTGTACTGTGGTCAGTATAGGAAAGAAGCACTAGAAAAGTATTGTTACAAATAACTTTGAAAGTTCAGATTAGAAGAGAATAAATATTTGTAGTTTTCAGATTCTGTTGGCTTTTCCTAACACCCAAATTAACATGCACAGCAACTAAACATCCTGAAAGGAATGGATCTGGTATACAGGGAAAATGTGAACCCCCAGGTGGACGCTCACTTCCATTTTAAATTGAACTCTTATGTAACATAAAGTCAGCAACGAATCAGAAAGGGCAGTCAGATATGCAGTTACTCTCCAAACACTCGGAAGCCTATTAATGGGCAACTCAGCTGTAAATATGTAGGCTAGGCATGATTCTGCATTCATTTTAATATCTCTCTTGTAGGGAGAATTGAGCAGCAGTTTCACAGCTGCAAATTATCTCAGGGGAAAGAATATCAAACACTCAAGGTTTTCTAACCCATCCAGTCAATCATATTGAGTGACTGTCGCCGCTTGGTTGTTGTGGGGACTTCAGATTCTGAAAGCGACGGTTCTGTGCTTCGACCACAGAAGAGCTTCTTATGTAACGGATTTAAGTGCCGTTATTTTCCATCCAGTTCTGGACTAAATACTAATTTATTTACTCTAATCCTTAAGTAATTGTAAACTGTGTACTTATCTGAAGGGAGCACATAATCCTACATAGGCGAATTACCCCCTGTAGACACATATACACGTACATGTTATCTACAATACCATGTGCTCTAAATGAAATACGTCTGAGGCTGCTTTGCTACTGAGCACATATTACCTGGAATAATTATGCTTTTTATTTGGTAAAAGAGCCAAGCTATATTCTAGCACAGTTTGAAATATTTGCCATTTATGAAGGCCTTATAAATCTAATAATAAAATATAACTTCCCTAGCACTATGTTACTTTTAAGCTTCAAGGGGTAAAACCTGTGGATTCGTACAAATGTATTTATAGTTTCCCTTTAATAACTGTTTGCTAGATTTTTATTATTATTTTTTTTTTTACTTTATTTTTTTAATTTTTTTTTGTGTTCGTTTACTGATTCGGTTGAATTCAATTCAATATACCCTTTCCACAGCTTGTATGAGATCTATTATGTTTCCTATAAAAGACCAAACGCTTGCTTTTGAAAATGTCATCAGTGTGATGCTCATGGAACTGCAAGGGCTATTTATTGTAATGGTTTATGTTGTCTTTTTTTAAGCATTTGGACTAGAGCGATCTTTTATTACAACTGATATAGATTTTCAGTTGAACAACAGCTGCTAAACACTTTCTCATTGCCACACTTGCTACACGGGACAATATAGACTTCTATTTGGTATATTACTTTTATACTTATTATTTTATACCTGCCACATTCTGACAGAGAACTGTAATATGTTATTGATTTTTCCTTTGATATGTCATGTAAGAGAGCTGTTACAGAAACTCGCCTTCAGTCTAGTATAGTATTACTAAAAACAGATTATCAAAACGAGATTTTTTTGCAGATTTATCACACTTCTCTCCAGTCTGCAGCCAAAGTTTGTGAACAGTGGTTATTGCAGAACGTGGTCAGTAATTTTGAGAGATTGCTTCAGACAAGGGAGTTTGTAAAAGCTTTCAAGGTTATAGATTGTGATTGAACTCAGGTTGACGCTCAGGAGTGATGGATTAGTGAATTGTTTTTGACCAAGTAACCTGGTTACTGTTAAGCGTGGCTATGGGTGGCATTGATAAAAACAGCGCAGTTTGAAAACAGGCAAGTTCATATGTTTTGCTTGTTTTTTTGTTTTGTTTTGTTTTTGTTTCTTGAACTACAGGACTGTTGCTAATCAGGAATATTAGCCCTGCTTCACTTTTACAGCTGTAAAATTACCGCACAGACAATGCATGGGAAGTTGACTGGTATTTTTGCAAGTAACATGTTATGTAACTTCAGTTAACATGCATATTACCTCTATGATGCACGTTACACCAGTTATATACAGTACTGTGCATAGCAATGTGTGCAATGTGTATAAATTACACAGCATGAGTTGCACTATGTGCACAGCATACACTATGTAACTTGCATAAATACCAGTAAAATTGCCAGGCACTCTACATAGGGCAATATTACCGCTGTATAGGAAATCAGGGCCACTGATGCTTCTTCCTTGAGCCACAACTCCCATTTTGTATAAAAGCAAATTTATTTTTTAAACAAACCTAAGAAGAAGAAAATAAACTTCTGAGATCAGTTGCTGCTATCTGTAGAACTAATCCAAAGGGAAGGTTTATACTTGCGACTTGTGGGAATCAAACGGAGCATCTTACTGCACACCATGCGCATTTATCTCCATTACAACACGTGTGTTAAAGAACACGCGACACCCATGCTAACCTAGAAATAAAAAACACATATATAAGTAGATAAATAGACAAGACAAATAACATTTATATCCCGCTTTTCTCCTGGCAGACTCAAAGCGCCAGAGCAGCAGCCACTAGGGCGCGCTCTATAGGCAGTAGCAGTGTTAGGGAGACTTGCCAAAGGTCTCCTACTGAATAGGTGCTGGCTTACTGAACAGGCAGAGCCGAGATTCGAACCCTGGTCTCCTGCGTCAGAGCCCTTAACCATTACACCATCCAATACTACTTCTACTTACATAACAGATGTATTGGAGTATCCACGTAATGATTCCTGTGAATTTTATAAAGGAAAAGCAGAAAATCCTATTCTAGGCAGTGGCTATCTTGATATTAGGTTGCTGACATCATATCCTCCCTGACTCTTGTTTTCCCCCCTCCCTTCTCTTGCTCATTGTGTATTCATTAGCTGCCCTCCTCCCAGAGTCTTCAGACACTCCCACTGAGGTGTATACTAACAACTGCACTGTCTTTTTTTTTTACTTACACATCCAATCACTGAGTCACCTCAGGGCTCTTTTCCACTATGAAATGCGATCGCGATTCAATTTCCACCATGCGATTGCGATTGCGATTGAGCTACTTTACTCATTATAGTCCAGCTCAATCGCATACAAAACGCGGCAGGACAACGATTGCACTTTGACCAAAATCGCATCGCAATCGGATCGCACTAATGGAAATTACTGCTGCAGTTTCCATTAGTTTAATGTACCTTGCGATTTGCGATCAGAAGCAAATCGCAGGCTAGTGGAAAAAGGCTCTCAACCTTGCTTGTAAACACAAGTAATCAGAGGGTTTTTCTGATAAGCAGCTAGGCAGGGAAATAAATTGAAGAGGAGGAATATATTATAGATAAAAATAACTCCCACCATTCAACTCTGTGGCACTGTTTGGCACTAGGGCCAGTGCTCCTAAAGTATGTGATACCTACAAACCATAACAGCAGAAAAAGTTTTGCAAGTTTTGAATGCAGGCTTAGCATCTTTATCACTTAATACACTCAGATCAGTTGCTGTTGAAATTTGATTTTTATGGTGACAATACCACTTTTTAAGACAATGATTCTAAAGGGGAAACATGCATGGTGTGCAGGGGAATGGTATATGCAGTAGGTTTTTTTTTACCACAACGGTTGCGAATTAGCCCATTCATTAACATCACATCTAATGCAATTTTTTACTGAAGTCTCATATTCTTATTTTGGATTTGAAGGTTGAACATGTAAGTTAGAAGTTTGAACCAGATTTAAAGTATACCTGAGGTGACATGTCACATAAAAATGTGTATGTAAAGTGACAAACATATTAGCACAATGGTGTAGTGGTTAGCACTGTTTGCACAGAGTTTGTATTTCCTCTCTGTTCGTATTTCCTCTCTGTGTCTTCCTGGATTTGTGTCTGCATTCCAGTTTCCTCCCACATTCCAGAAGCATACAGATAAGTTAATTACCCCCCCCCGCCCCAAGAAAAAATAATAATAATAATGGCCATAGACTACAATGAACATATGACTATGATAGGGATTACATGACTATATACTCTGTAAAGCACTGCAGATGTCAGCGCTATTTAAAGAGAAACCATAACCAAGGATTGAACTTTATCCCAATCAGTAGCTGATACACCCTTTCCCACGAGAAATATTTTCCTTTTCCCAAACGGATCATCGGGGGGGGGGGGGGGGGTCTGTATGGCTGATATTGTGGTGAAACCCCTCCCACAGTGTGATGTCACACAATTTCAGCTGCATCACACTGAACTGCCCTCAGCCAATCAGTGAGGAGCAGAAATGTGGGAGGGGAGATGACAAGCTCCCCTCTCTCCGGCAATGTACCAAATAAAGCCAGGCTGACTGAGATTTATTGAAGATTTATTACAGCAGAAACATTTATGAGTAGGTTGGAATGCTTGCATTGCAGGGTCATATTGTAGACTGCATAATAAACACAGAGCAGTTGGTAAATGGAATTTGATTTTATGCCTGACAATTCCGGTAGAGCTCAACCAGATCCTTTTGTATGCTCTGCTTGCTCCATGCTCTGTAGCAGTCAGATGATTAATATACAATATCACAACCCTAATATTATTTTACAGCACCTCTGACAAGTTTGTAACATTTGCTGAAGCCTGTGTTATGAAGGTTCTCTCACTTGTATTTTCATATTTGAAGGTTAATGGTGGCAGCCTGTGTTAATCATTGTTTCCTTGCAGTCTGTCTATCACTCTCTGCCTTCAGAAGCACTGTCCATAATTTTTATGTTACGTTGATGGGTTTTAAATGTGCTGTACCCAAGCCTATGGCTAAGACAATCATTTCAGAAAAGCACAAAAGGAAACAATGGGAAATTTAGGCTGCCGTGAAACAATCACTAGATATCACAGCGGTTGATTACTTGTCATGTTTATTGGCTTGTATTAGACGCTGAGTGCACAAAAGGGTGGAGAGCAGTCAGCAAAAAAATTGTACCCAGTGAGAAATGGATGCACAAAGTATTTACAACTTTGGCTACTATATAAACAACCCCAAATGAAGCAATAAGAAACAATAAACAGACAGATAAAATACCAACGGCTGTATGAGAGACGCTTTAATGATGGCAGCTTACGTACTTATTCTATCTTGCTCAAAACAGCAGAAAAGAAACAACTTTGAAACATTTTTTTTCCATTGTCCAAGTTATTCTAGGGTTTATTTTTTTTTTGTCATCTCAGCAAGAATATTGTAACAAAGAACACCTTCAGTCACCGCAAATAATGGGCTTTCCAGGGACTGGTAATCACTAAGCTTAATCACAACCTGTGCTTTCTGTAAGGCAAATTACTGTAATAAAAACATGTTTTAATTATCATGCCTGACACTGTGTTATTTATTACACTGACTCCTTTTCACTTAAAAAGTCACAGTGTGAGGCAGGCTACTAAACTGCGATCAATTAGGATGGAAGATTACCCTGAAATTATAGTCCTGCTAATAGGTGTATAGACAGACAGATAGATGGACATATAAATACACGGATGTAAAAGAAGAAGTTAGGAAATTATAGGTGTTTGGATATTTCTCTCCGGACTAAAAATACTGAGTCTGTTCAATGGGTCTCCATGTATTATATAGTTAGAAAAGAGCACTGGAGTTTCTGCTATCTATTGCATATTATTCCCCACTACTATCCGCCATAGCCAAAGCATACCAGACCTAAGAGATGCTCAACAAAATAGAATTAACTTCTGTGAGTACTGAGAATATAAACACTTTATCCTTCCACAATGTTAAATCTTCTACATCCCACACTAGAACTTGTGTATTTTTAGGAAATAAGGTAGTTTTATTTGCATACATCGAAATAGGGCACCAGTGAATTTGGGCACCATGTGAAGCAGCAAGTAGAATATCAGCAATAACCCTCCTTCTTCCTACTCCTAACACTAACCGTCGTCCTAGCTACTCCTAAACCTAACTCTCCTGCTACCCTACACCTAACACCACTTGTCCCTTCCTTCATATAATCCTCTACCGTCTATATGTCTGGTACCTAAATTATACATCGGGCACCACCATACCCTCAATTATCATTGTGGTCTATGGTGGTGCTCAAATTACCTGCCTTGGTTTCATTTTCCCCTTCGCATTCCTTTGCAAGCCTCTTGTAACATAAGGATGCCCACTGGGCAAACAACAGGTAGTTATCAGATAAGTAAACAATGGGGAGCTCACGGTGATTGAAAGACAGTGGTAAAGGGATAAGGACAGATAAGAGCATATGATGATAGCATTGCTCAAATATACAGAAACTCTGTTTAGTTTGTGCCAGTTAAACTGCAGCCAACCTCATACAGAGAATGGGAGGGCAGCCGCAAGAAAATATCTTGAAAAATATCTTGTCGAATATTTTCAGACGGTCCCAGCACTGAAATTGGGAGGTCATGGAGGATGGGGGTGTAATAAATCTTAGTTGGTTGCTATGGGCAACAACACTATACCTTCGTTCGGCACCATAGCACAGGATATAGACCTTCTTAAACGTCATCAAAGTTTCAGGAGTTCATTCAGTAAACAGATATACAGATGCTTATCTCTATATGTTCGTTACACCTCAGCCAAGCAATTGGTCTGTAGTAAGTCCTCTTTGCGTTACAGGCTCTTGGTCCATTCTTTTTGTATGGCAACCAGGCTCTCTCTTATGTTACATCTATACTACATTGCACTTAGGCCTATGTACAGCATTCAGTTAGATAAGATGACAAGACATTACAAAAAGAGTAGAAAGTGGAAGTCATCAGCCAGAAGTCAGAAGTAGCAGTAGCCCCCCCCCCCCTCCGGGAGCTCATTAGCTCTTCTTATACTAAACTGTAAAGAGTTAAATGTGACATCATCTGAGCAGGGACGGATCACTAACACATCGCCTGCTATTGGCTGATAAGAACTCGTGATATCATGACAAGCACTGTCTTTACTGTGCATGCCCTGGAAACCTCCATGTTCCAGGGACCTGACTCTTAATCTAATAAGAACATTGTTTAATGCACATAGCTTTTTGTTGACCTTTAGGAAATATGAAAACACTCAATGTTTACCGAAAAGACTGCCTCTCTGTCTGACCATGGTGGCTAGATAAGCCCTCTGGCCTTGTATAGGCAGAAACACACTGTTATGCAGTGATTCTAGAAATGCTCCTTAAAGGTATACTCTGCACATCAAGTCTTTTAACAAACTCAGTTAAAGTAACTGAGGCCTACGAATTCAAGCATATAATACTTACATTCTAACAAGGGGAAGCCTCTAAAACAATCCAGAGGCTTCCCACTGTTGAGGTAAGAATACAATTTTATATCTTCTTTTTTTCTCAGATACCCTTTAAAGTAAACCATAGCTGAGCTAAATGCAAAAATTGTTACTTACCCACGGCTTCCTCCAGCAGCATAAGCCCGTCTGAGTCGCACACCATCCTCCCGCAGTCTTCCTTTCAGCCGTGATCAAAAAACTTATAAGCTGGTCTCTATTGCTTAGTTATTATTTAAATAGGTGGAACCTGCTGGAGTGAATACACATAATAAGCTAAAAGAATGTAGAATGTATTCATAAAAGCACAATAAAACTGGCATGCACATACTTTTTTACTGGTACTTATGGCAATCTAACATGCATTGGGTAACTAGTGCAACTCAAGTTATGTATGCAGCGGGCACATTGATCATATACTGCCCATTATGCTACTTGCATAACGAGCGGTGTACAACAGGAGTTGCGCTAGTGACACAATGAGCATTACACAAATTTACTGTGTGCATCATTTGTATCAGGGTTACGTGAATCAACCCCATGGTGTCTAGAAATGAACACTAAGATGCAATTCTTATGCCTAAATTCAAATGTTGTTGCAATTTGCATGCATCTTGGAATCGGACTAGCCCAAATCAATTCACTTACAAACTGCAACAAAGATTTGCAATCATTGACTATATCTAACAATATCAAGCAGTTGGAAGATATTTTGGAAAGCAGAATGCATGATGGAAAAAAGTATCCATGTGTGATATGTGAATATACTGTATATTTGTATATGTGTGTGTGCATATATATATATATATATATATATATATATATATATATATATATATATATATATATATATATATATATATATATATCGTGAACATCTCCAAAAAGTGAATCCATATCCATTCTGTAATTAAGTCTGCCCAATACTCCAACTCCCAGCCTGAAATCCAGTACACTGTCTCCTCTCCAAGAATTTTTATTATAAGCTTCTTTTGTTTACTAATAGTTACCCATTATAGATCCATTGGTGTCCCTGGCATGGACCCGGTAAAAATGGTGTGCAACATTAGATGAATTTATTCCGTCCAGTTTAGTAGTATTAGGAAATGTTCTGCAATAATATGATTTCATAGTCAAACTGTTATTCAGAAAATATTGTGCAACTTATTACATATAGAACAATCTAACATCAAAGTTTATAGAATCTGTAATAGTTGTTTAAAGTTTACCAGAGACGATATCAAATAAAAGTTTCATACATACCTGGGGCTTCCTCCAGCCCCATGCGCACGGATAGCTCTCATGCTGCCATCCTCAGCCTTTTGTATCGCCGGTACCGGGTCCCGTAACTTCGGCCAGTCACAGCCAGTCTGCGCAAGAGAAGTGCGCTCTCTACCTATCTCTCCGGCGCATGGGGCTGGAGGAAGCCCCAGGTATGTATAAATCTTTTATTTGATATTGTCTCTCATTTCCTTTAAAAACAATAACAAACAGCACTCTCATAAAACAACAACTAAATCACATAAACAATGCTGATGGAGTCTACAAGTCTTTTTTGTATTAGTTGAATTATCAGTTCAAAATCAGTGCAATGGACAGTAAAAGGCATCAGGTGTTCTGGCATTAACTACCTGAAATCAAGAAAGGAAATTGTGTACTTGAGCGATTGTTGTAACCTTATAACTGGCAACAGCTGGTAAGCCTTCAATTGTTATGGTCGTGGAAACACTGCAGTGTTCAAGCACATGTGGGCTTTTACCATACACTGCCCTGTTTTTTGTTTTAATAATCAGTAAATGATTGGCTATTAGTTTAAAAATGCTTGGCAGTCCTAATAACAGAATGGATAAAAATGTAGGTTTTAGAGATCATTTTTTTAAATGTATGCCCCCTTTTTATGTATTCTTGCAAGTGTAAATATGTATGTTTGTTTGCTGCCATGATAGATAAAGTGGGGGGTTCTCCAACCTTAACCTGCCACAAAAACGCTTGTAACAAGGTAGATGATGTGTGGGTGCGCTACTTACAGGCAAGGGATTAAAGAGGAACTCCAGTGAAAATAATGTAATAAAAAAAGTGCTTCATTTTTACAATAATTATGTATAAATGATTTAGTCAGTGTTTGCCCATTGTAAAATCTTTTAAATCCCTGATTTACATTCTGACATTTATTACATGGTGACATTTTTACTGCTGGCAGGTGATGTAGCTGCTGCATGCTTTTTTGACAGTTGGAAACAGCTGTAAACTACTATTTCCCACAATGCAACAAGGTTCACAGACAGGAAACTGCCAGGAGTACCACGGTCCTCAAAATTTCTTGTGAGAGGGGTTTCACCACAATATCAGTCATACAGCGCCCCCTGATGGTCTGTTTGTGAAAAGGAGTAGATTTCTCATGTAAAATGGGGTATCAGCTACTGATTGGGATAATGTTCAATTCTTCTTCGGAGTCTCTCTTTAAAATAAAAGAAAATTGAATACTTTTTTTTTTTTACATATGTAGCAATAAAAAATGTTCTAGTGCAAATACATACAGGTATAGCTTTTAAAACTGCAAGATAAACACTGCAAGAAGCATGTCGTTTGCAAACTATATATAAATACTTAAAGTCAATCCAAAGTTATGGATAAACTAAAGAGGTATACAATTGCATCTACCATTCTACTCCTAAAAATGACATTTTTGGGAAGGCTAGCCCTCCGTTTTATTTTATGTTTAAAAACTTAAATAGTAGATTTTATGTTTTATTACCTCTGCTCAATGATTTTCCATGTCCCAGAGCTTAAATATATGAACTGTTGACCTGTTTTATCTATCATGCACTCAGAAGCTGTTCTCTGCCAGGCAACAGTTTTATGACTATAATTTCTTATCAGCGAGGGTTATCCTATAATCTGACTAAAGGTAGCCATACACTGGTCAATTTGCCATTAGATCGACCAGCTGACAGATCCCTATCTGATCGAATCTGATCAGAGAGGGATCGTATGGCTGCCTTTACTGCAAACAGATTGTGAATCGATTTCAGCCTGAAACCGATCACAATCTGTGGAGCCGCCGCTGCCGCCTGTCCCCTTCCCCGATCATACATTACCTGACGCTGGCTCCCGGGCATCTTCTCCGCATCTTCTCCACGCTGCACCCGCTCCATCCCGGCGCTTCCTATGTCACTCTGTGACCAGGAAGTTCAAATAGAACGCCCTCTATTTGAACTTCCTGGTCACTGCAGTGACAGGAAGCGCCGGGATGGAGCGGGTGCAGCGTGGAGAAGATGCGGAGAAGACGCCCGGGAGCCAGCGTCAGGTAATGTATACCTGATCGGATCGGCCCCCGCTAGCGACGTGCTCCTACCCGCGGGCGATCGAGGGTAATTTCCCGCACGGCGCGATCTACGGACCGATCCGATTTAGGGAGGAAATCGGATCGGCGGGTGCGTTTAGCGCGAACGATTGGCAGCAGATTCGATCCCAGGATCGAATCTGCTGTCGATACGGCCGCAAATCGGGCCAGTGTATGGCCACCTTAAGTCTCGACTGGAGAGAAACTGTCACTTGCATACCTGGATATTAACTCTTTGAGGTAAAAAAAGAAGAAAAGGAAAATTGTCTAATTATGAATACGGTATGTTTCAACATACGTGTCTATATCATGATCATATATTACATGTCAACGGATACAATTGCACAAGTCAAAACCTTTGTCACACCCACATGTGTAGTGATCCACTGAATGTTTAGACCTTAATGTTATAAAGGGTCAAACAGCCATTTGTTTAAGACATGGGCCTGTGATTTTTTTTTCATTGCCTGAGGTGAGCTTAAAAATGACAACCCTAAACCCAGCAAAACAAACACATATCTGGGATATGCATAGAATCCAGGTAGTGCCAGAGGTGAATATCTAACCCAAAACTATAAACAGATAAAATAACCCCCAAATCTTGTAACATTAAAATATAAAATACAATCACAATGACACAAAGGCATATTAAAAATTGGCATCTACCCATTTTACCACAGGAGAGATGTTGCAAACATAGAATTTTCTGTTCACAAACGGTGAACGGGAACTTCCGCAAAATATTTGCAAACAATTAACTCTTGCGAATCTCTATAGATTTCAATGGGCAGGCGAAATTTAAAACCTACAAAGACTGTTTCTGGCCACAAAAGTGATGAAAAAGTTGTTTCAAGGGGTCTAATACCTGGACAGGGATATGCCAGAGGGGGATCCATGCCAAAAGCCTCACCAAAAATTACGGAGTTGACGCAAAGTCAGGTTTTAAACCCTAATGGGTAGAAATCACATTATGCACAGCTCTGGGTGTCAGTGGGCTGTGGAGTGTCTCACACAGAGAAATGCAATATTACTATCAGAATACAGTGAAATAATAATGCATTGGAGTGGTTCTGTGCCTGCAACTTAATGAGGCCACAGCAGTAGTGTGCACACAGCTTTGGGTGTCAGTGGACTGTGGAGTGTCTCACACAGAGAAATGCAATAGTACTATCAGAATACAGTGAAATAATAATGCACAGGAGTGGTTCTGTGCCTGTAACTTACTGAGGCGACAGCAGTAGTGTGCACACAGCTCCGGGTGTCAGTGGGCTGTGGAGTGTCTCACAAAAAAACAAAAAAAAACAAAAGAAAAAAACACAGGAGACCAATGTGCTCGCCCTCAAAAGGGTTATTTGGAGGGCTTTCACAGCAAGTAAGGAACAATAACACAGTCCTAGCTAATACTTTCCCTACCTATCTATAGCAAGTCTGACCCTGCTCTCACTAACAGTCAGCGGCCAGCAGCCAGCAGCCAGCAGCCAGCAGCCAGCAGCCAGCAGCCAGCATTGAATTGATCCAATAAGGCCACTGCAACTGCTTTTTGATAGGGTGGGGTCCAGGAAAGGGTAAATTCCAATACTCCAATGTCTACAAAAACATATTTACTTTATTCCAAAAAGCTTGTACAAAATCCCCCATAACCCATTAAAAGAGCAGATCTGCGGTATCCCTCCTAAGCTGACTCACAGCCGGCTGTGTCACACATTCAGCACCCACCACATCACTGCATGCATACATGTAAGGAAGTCCTTATACTCCCGGGAGTGACACACACAATTGCTGTAAATAAGCTATTTCATTGGCGCTCCGGAATAACACAATCCCTCATGCAGTTGCAGTATATTGTATTGAAACACTTGGGGACAATAGCATCCTGCTGGCAGGCTGTATTAAGGGCTTGCTTGGTAAGTGCTTATGGTTAGTAACATACCCAGCGTTATCTTTACCCAAGAGGTGGCGCTCAAGGTACACGTGTAGATGTTAGCACATATAGAAATACAGGCAAATTATAGCAGACAAAACAAATGAGTCCTTGATGTTAAATATAGTCCACAATCAGTTGTAGGTATCTCCAGTTCAAAGGACGAATATAATAAGTTCCAGCAGAATCAACGTCTCAGGCATTAACCACCACCAGCACCCTTTGTGTGCCACTCACCGAATTGACTGACCACCAGGTCAGTATGAGCCTTGGGACAGTTCCCAGGTCGTCCCCCACCTTTCCGACCACATCAACAATCCACTTTAATCCCAGAAGGTTTCTTCAATGTCAATCACCTCAAAGAAAACTCCACATAGTGTGATACCGTATAAAAAATGTATTTATTTAAAACATATTGCACTCACATGCTCCAAAAGGATAAAATCGCCTAGAGTTTTTAAAACGGGCTCTCCCCCGTATGGATGGCCAGGGCTGGCAGGCTACAGATCCGCCGGGCTCTCTCCCATCACCGCCGCGCGCTCGGTGTGTGGTGGATTCCCTTCCGCGTACCGCCTCGCCGCCTCCACGCCAGTCCGTGTAGCCTCAGTCCCGCTTCCGCATCAGGCTCCGCCCTATCGATTTCGTCACACAGTGACTCATCAGGGGCATGGAGCCTGATGCGTACTGCGGGGATACTTATGGGACAATGCACATCACGCGCATGCTCCCTCCAAACTTCCCAAAAGCCTGCAAACCCGCCATCTAGTGTTCGATTTACATATTGCACCAAGTTTAAATGCCAATGCATGCCACATCTACTAAAGCTATCCTATTAATACGATCATTAAGATTAAAAATCCTAAAAAAATAAAAAACATTATACGGTACCCTCTTAGAGGTGAGAGGTCCCTCAATTAATGCATACTACCATACATCTATGTGCTAAAAATAATTATCTCCATACAACTTTCTTTGGGGTTGCATGTGGTGTGTGGTAAACCACTCCTGCCATCCGCCAGGTTGTATGTGGTGCTATACATCTCCCCTCTACCCCCACCCCCATCTACCCTCCATCCATAACCTGTAGGTTTTCCTGGCCAGGATGTCAGGATAGGACACCCACACATCCATGCACACCCCATTCACCATGTTGTCCCCAAAAAAAACATTGTTTCAAACCAACTCCAGCTCATTCTTATGGTCACCATGAACATCAATATACCCTCCAGGACAGAGATGCATGAATACACCTACACCCCTTTTGCACCATGAACAGTATTGAACCCTCCAGGACAGGAGTGCATGAAGACACATGCACCCCTAATACCACCATGGCCCGACCGACTTTGGCCATACCAGGTCCGGTGTGCATGCACACACATCACACTCCTAATCACCTAGAAAACAGACCAAGTCGATGTCTATATTGAGGCCATCAGGTCTAAGTGTACCCATCCTGTGGATCCACCTAGTTTCTTCCTGCGATACCCTTTTAAGTTTGTTACACCCCCTCCAGTTAGGTATGATTTTCTGAAGTCCACAGAAAGATAATTCTTTGGGGTTGCAGTCATGATGACTGCCAAAATGGGCTGATACCCCATGATTGGGATATCCTTTCTTAATGTTGCGGACATGCTCCCCCATTCTCTCCTTGAGGGTTCTGGTGGTCCTACCTATATACTGCCATCCACATCTGCACCAGGCAAGGTATACGACAAATCGATCATTACAGGTGATGAATTCCTGAATCTTGAAGCTCCTCCCATTACTGAATGATACCACCCTATTAGTTTTTACCCCCATTTGCCTCCCTGCAGGCCTTACATGCCCTGCATGGAAAAAACCCCGCTGTTTGCCACCCCTGCATGCGTGGCGTCTTTTTTGGCTCCACACAGCTCGGTGCAAGTATTTGTTTTAAATTTTGGGCCTTTCTACCCAGCGTTAGTTCATGCAAAGCAACACTCACTGGTTGCCACTGAGGGCTCTCACCACCTCTTCTGTGTAAGGCTCCCTCAGTGATGTCTGGTTCCCAGTCCTTTTATTGCAGTCTCCGCTTGTGCTCCATCCACACCGCGCTATACTGTCCCAGCTATCCGCCAGCCTGCCGCTTGGTTTCTCCGTTCCCAGCGTGTAACAAACACAGCCGTCGGGGAACTGGATGTGACGTCACCGCTCTGCTCCGCTCATCACTAGTATCGGCCGCCCACCGGCCTTCGTCAGATGATAGTGGGCGGCTGTTCAAACTTACATACAAATAGTCTCCGCATTCCTTTCTCATTTGCATACTCCTCCCCGTGCTGTCTTAAAGCCATATGTTGCTATTTCCTATTTACAGCGCTATCATGGTCCAAAGCATTCTGTTAGGTGTCTGTAGGTGGAGAAGTCTTATTTTGCATCATATTCGTGTCGGGCAGGTACTATTTCAGGACACTTCAAGTTTTATCACATTCTTACCCATACATGCATAAATATACACCCTGCAAACTGTTCTCATGCGCACGCTAGCTAACATATCTCAGCGTTCTGTGCAGTTAGATCGTTTCTAATTATGGGGTACCTAGTCCTGTAAGTCCTATCTGTCACTGTCTACTGTGGTAGGAACGGTGCTAGGGGGAGTTCAGAGTTCAAGCCATGGGGAATGACTGTGCCTAACCTAAAAATCCAACTGGATTCTATTTGGCACAATTTTCTATCTAGGTCACCTCCCCTCCCAGGAATCTGCATTTTGACAATACCTTTAAATCTTAGACCTTCTGGGTTTTTTCATGTTTCAGCATAAAGTGTAGACCCAGGGGGCTAGTCTCATCTCCTCCAGTTATGTTGCAAACATGTTGCTGGATCCGTTTTTTGAGCATCTGTGTCGTTTTGCCAACATATTTTAACCCACAAGGGCATGTAATCATATAAACTACGTATTTGCTTTCACAGTTCATGAATGATTGTATCTCATACGTTTTACGTCCTCGTGAGTCCTGAAAGTCATTTACCCGGTCACTCAGATGGCACACACTGCACCGTCCACATCGATACATTCCACTTGGTCGCATCGATGGTCCGAGCCACATTCGCGTTGACTGCGGCGTAACTGTTCGAAATTCCGACTTAACTAGTAAATCGCGAAGGTTCGGCGCTCTTTTCGCTGCTAATTTAGGGTAATCTCCTACTACCTCAATAATTTGAGGATCCAACCGTAGGAGATGCCAATGTTTGGCCATTGCTTTTCGTAACTGGTTCCAGTGTGTACCATACTGTGCTACAAGTCTCACATGATTATCTCAAGATCTCTGTTTACTTGTAGTTCCCGTCAACAGACTTTCTCTGGGTGTTGCGTCAGCTCTCTGTCTAGCTCTAGCCAAGGTTTCATCACTGTAGCCTCTTCTCCTAAACCGTTCACACATATCAGATGCCTCCCTTTCATAGTCATCCCCATTTGTACAATTTCTGCGTACTCTCAGTAGTTGTCCTACTGGTATGCCTTGTAACAAAGATGGAGGGTGAAAGCTTGTTGCGTGGAGTAATGTGTTTCCTGCCGTCGGTTTTCTGAAGGTTGTAGTTGTCAGACTATGACCATCCTTTCGTATAACGAGATCAAGGAAACTGATCTCATTCTCGTCAACTGTGTGTGTCAGGGCGATGTTCCTGTCATTCATATTTAAATGATCTAGGAACACCGCCAGTTCTTCCCTTGACCCCCTCCAGACCAGGAAGACATCATCCACATAGCGGATCCAGGACGTGGCGTGTGCCCCAAACGCCATATTAGTGTAAACCTCCTGGCGTTCCCAAAGGCAGAAAATGGAGGCACGCATAGGCTGGGGCACACGCCGCGCCCATCGACGTCCCCCTGATCTGTCGGTAAAAGGAAGCATCAAACCTGAAGCAGTTGCAATTGAGAATCATCTCCAAAAGGTCCATGAGTAGCTGACACCTACCTCTCTGTATTCTGGCTACGTTCTTTAAAAAGAACTCAGCCGCTCTCAACCCCACATGATGTGGGATTGAGGTGTACAGACCTTCGACGTCTATACCTACCAGCAGGTCACTAGGACCTACCTGTATATCCTCCAAGAAGTACAATACATGGCGTGTGTCTCATGCATAGGAGGGCAACTCCTCCACTAAATGTTTTAAATTCTCATCCAGAAACACAGTAACCTTTTCGAATGGGCCACCTATTGCCGATACGATCGGCATTCCCGGCGGGCATTCCGTATTTTTATGTACCTTTGGTATTAGGTATAGCACGGGAATTCTGTAGGCATCAACCTTCATGAACCTCCATTCATCATGGCTAATGTCACCCTGCCCCAATGCCTCATTTAATCTCCCATTCAATCTTTTGACTATCTCAGGAAAGGGGTCACTTGTCAACTTCTTATAGACATCTCGTTCTCCCAACTGTCTCCACACTTCATTTAGGTATAGTTCCTTCCCCCACAACACTACATTCCCTCCCTTGTCACTCGGCCTCACCACAATGGAATCAGCCCGTCGCAATTCCTGAAGCGCTCGATTTTCATCTGGCGATAAATTACTACGCACCGAGGGTTGCCAGTTCAGGGACCTCAATTCCCTTTCAACTGCTTCACCAAACGTCCTCAAATGTGGGTTCAGTGACAAGGGAGGGAAATACTTGGACCTTGGATTCAAGTTGGTGTAAATCATTGGTCGTGCGTCTATGTCCTGTGTTTCAACCATATTGATATCTAGTAGGGCTTCCAAGTCAATCAGAGCCTGTCTATCAGAGACTGTCAAATCTGTCTCTAACATGTCAGTTCCTTCCTCTGTCTGTTGTGACTTCTTGGCCCACATTGTTCTAAACAGGACTCTCCGCAAAAAAAGTCTTAGATCTTTGTACACCTCAAAATGGTCCCCATGATGTGTGAGGCAAAAAGACAATACCCTGTTTAACACTTTCCTATGCGAATCCTCCACTTTAAATTCTGACAAATTGACTATGTTGAGCGTCTCATGGACGGTGGCTACTTCATGAGCTCCCACATCTATGCTTGATTCTTGGATTTGACTGCCCTTGGCAGATGTTCCCGTTTCAGAATAGATTTTGGATCTTTTTTCTGTCTGTTCTTTTTCTTTGTTTTTGGCTTTTTCTTTTTGACCAAATCTTGTGCCTCTCCCCCTTCCCCCTCTCTTTCTTCGTCCTCGCCACTGTCGTCTAAAAAACCCACAGATTTATCTGAGGAATCTCTCCTCCCTGAGCCTACGGATTCACCAGACTTGGATCCTGATCTCGTTCTGGGCTGCCCAGGTTGATGTTCAAAGTATGCACCCTCCTTCCACTCCTCCACATCAATCAGGAATTTTTCCCTCTTGACATTTTTAATTTTCCTCTGAGTAATCTCTATTTCTTTTTTCAGTTGAGCATTAAATTTTTCGAACTCGGGGTGAGCCTCAAAACTGTTCATTCGCCTGAGGCTCTCCTCGATTTCCACTTGCAACTCTTCCACCTGAACTTCCTCCTCTTCCTTCATCATAAGCATTGTTCTCACTCCCCTCTCTATGCATTCCTGTCTCCACTTTGGTAAAAATCTCGGGTTCAACAAATGCCCTGAAGGTTTAATTTTCTCCCTTAATCCCCATGGGATAACTCTTTTGGCTATGTAAGACTCAAGTGTAGTCACAGTCCATTTACGCCTCAACATCTTAAGTGTAAGCCGCCTATGTGTGCGAAAGGTACGTCTCCATTCCCTGTTATCACCTCCCGTTTGTCCAGATGATGTAATGGTTGTTTGCTCAAAGGCAGAGACCATGTCAGTCTCCAATTCAGCAGTGAGTGAGTATGCCATGTTCCTGAATAATGTTGACTATTCAAAATAATTAAAAACACCCCATGGGGGATTTTGCGTGCACTTGCACATAAAGCTTGGTACTGATATTTAGGCAGCGAAGGAATGTACACAATTTCGATTCTATTCCAACAATATCCTGCGCCAAAACTGTATTCACTATGTAAACCCTTAATGGGGAGCCAGAGGAGAATATCTAATCCAAAGTACAAATTCCAATACTCCAATGTCTACAAAAACATATTTACTTTATTCCAAAAAGCTTGTACAAAATCCCCCATAACCCATTAAAAGAGCAGATCTGCGGTATCCCTCCTAAGCTGACTCACAGCCGGCTGTGTCACACATTCAGCACCCACCACATCACTGCATGCATACATGTAAGGAAGTCCTTATACTCCCGGGAGTGACACACACAATTGCTGTAAATAAGCTATTTCATTGGCGCTCCGGAATAACACAATCCCTCATGCAGTTGCAGTATATTGTATTGAAACACTTGGGGACAATAGCATCCTGCTGGCAGGCTGTATTAAGGGCTTGCTTGGTAAGCGCTTGTGGTTAGTAACATACCCAGCGTTAGTTCATGCAAAGCAACACTCACTGGTTGCCACTGAGGGTTCTCACCACCTCTGTTTGTATGTAAGTTTGAACAGCCGCCCACTATCATCTGACGAAGGCCGGTGGGCGGCCGATACTAGTGATGAGCGGAGCAGAGCGGTGACGTCACATCCAGTTCCCCGACGGCTGTGTTTGTTACACGCTGGGAACGGAGATACCAAGCGGCAGGCTGGCGGATAGCTGGGACAGTATAGCGCGGTGTGGATGGAGCACAAGTGGAGACTGCAATAAAAGGACTGGGAACCAGACATCACTGAGGGAGCCTTACACAGAAGAGGTGGTGAGAGCCCTCAGTGGCAACCAGTGAGTGTTGCTTTGTATGAACTAACACTGGGTATGTTACTAACCACAAGCGCTTACCAAGCAAGCCCTTAATACAGCCTGCCAGCAGGATGCTATTGTCCCCAAGTGTTTCAATACAATATACTGCAACTGCATGAGGGATTGTGTTATTCCGGAGCGCCAATGAAATAGCTTATTTACAGCAATTGTGTGTGTCACTCCCGGGAGTATAAGGACTTCCTTACATGTACAGTATGCATGCAGTGATGTGGTGGGTGCTGAATGTGTGGCACAGCCGGCTGTGAGTCAGCTTAGGAGGGATACCGCAGATCTGCTCTTTTAATGGGTTATGGGGGATTTTGTACAAGCTTTTTGGAATAAAGTAAATATGTTTTTGTAGACATTGGAGTATTGGAATTTGTACTTTGGATTAGATGTTCTCCTCTGGCTCCCCATTAAGGGTTTACATAGTGAATACAGTTTTGGCGCAGGATATTGTTGGAATAGAATCGAAATTGTGTACATTCCTTCGCTGCCTAAATATCAGTACCAAGCTTTATGTGCAAGTGCACGCAAAACCCCCCATGGGGTGTTTTTAATTATTTTGAATAGTCAACATTATTCAGGAACATGGCATACTCACTCACTGCTGAATTGGAGACTGACATGGTCTCTGCCTTTGAGCAAACAACCATTACATCATCTGGACAAACGGGAGATGATAACAGGGAATGGAGACGTACCTTTCGCACACATAGGAGGCTTACACTTAAGATGTTGAGGCGTAAATGGACTGTGGCTACACTTGAGTCTTACATAGCCAAAAGAGTTATCCCATGGGGATTAAGGGAGAAAATTAAACCTTCAGGGCATTTGTTGAACCCGAGATTTTTACCAAAGTGGAGACAGGAATGCATAGAGAGGGGAGTGAGAACAATGCTTATGATGAAGGAAGAGGAGGAAGTTCAGGTGGAAGAGTTGCAAGTGGAAATCGAGGAGAGCCTCAGGCGAATGAACAGTTTTGAGGCTCACCCCGAGTTCGAAAAATTTAATGCTCAACTGAAAAAAGAAATAGAGATTACTCAGAGGAAAATTAAAAATGTCAAGAGGGAAAAATTCCTGATTGATGTGGAGGAGTGGAAGGAGGGTGCATACTTTGAACATCAACCTGGGCAGCCCAGAACGAGATCAGGATCCAAGTCTGGTGAATCCGTAGGCTCAGGGAGGAGAGATTCCTCAGATAAATCTGTGGGTTTTTTAGACGACAGTGGCGAGGACGAAGAAAGAGAGGGGGAAGGGGGAGAGGCACAAGATTTGGTCAAAAAGAAAAAGCCAAAAACAAAGAAAAAGAACAGACAGAAAAAAGATCCAAAATCTATTCTGAAACGGGAACATCTGCCAAGGGCAGTCAAATCCAAGAATCAAGCATAGATGTGGGAGCTCATGAAGTAGCCACCGTCCATGAGACGCTCAACATAGTCAATTTGTCAGAATTTAAAGTGGAGGATTCGCATAGGAAAGTGTTAAACAGGGTATTGTCTTTTTGCCTCACACATCATGGGGACCATTTTGAGGTGTACAAAGATCTAAGACTTTTTTTGCGGAGAGTCCTGTTTAGAACAATGTGGGCCAAGAAGTCACAACAGACAGAGGAAGGAACTGACATGTTAGAGACAGATTTGACAGTCTCTGATAGACAGGCTCTGATTGACTTGGAAGCCCTACTAGATACCAATATGGTTGAAACACAGGACATAGACGCACGACCAATGATTTACACCAACTTGAATCCAAGGTCCAAGTATTTCCCTCCCTTGTCACTGAACCCACATTTGAGGACGTTTGGTGAAGCAGTTGAAAGGGAATTGAGGTCCCTGAACTGGCAACCCTCGGTGCGTAGTAATTTATCGCCAGATGAAAATCGAGCGCTTCAGGAGTTGCGACGGGCTGATTCCGTTGTGGTGAGGCCGAGTGACAAGGGAGGGAATGTAGTGTTGTGGGGAAAGGAACTATACCTAAATGAAGTGTGGAGACAGTTGGGAGAACGAGATGTCTATAAGAAGTTGACAAGTGACCCCTTTCCTGAGATAGTCAAAAGATTGAATGGGAGATTAGATGAGGCATTGGGGCAGGGTGACATTAGCCATGATGAATGGAGGTTCATGAAGGTTGATGCCTACAGAATTCCCGTGCTATACCTAATACCAAAGGTACATAAAAATACAGAATGCCCGCCGGGAAGGCCGATCGTATCGGCAATAGGTGGCCCATTCGAAAAGGTTACTGTGTTTCTGGATGAGAATTTAAAACATTTAGTGGAGGAGTTGCCCTCCTATGCACGAGACACACGCCATGTATTGTACCTCTTGGAGGATATACAGGTAGGTCCTAGTGACCTGCTGGTAGGTATAGCCGTCGAAGGTCTGTACACCTCAATCCCACATCATGTGGGGTTGAGAGCGGCTGAGTTCTTTTTAAAGAACGTAGCCAGAATACAGAGAGGTAGGTGTCAGCTACTCATGGACTTTTTGGAGATGATTCTCAATTGCAACTGCTTCAGGTTTGATGCTTCCTTTTACCGACAGATCAGGGGGACCTCGATGGGCGCGGCGTGTGCCCCAGCCTATGCGTGCCTCCATTTAGGCCTTTGGGAACGCCAGGAGGTTTACACTAATATGGCGTTTGGGGCACACGCCGCGTCCTGGATCCGCTATGTGGATGATGTCTTCCTGGTCTGGAGGGGGTCAAGGGAAGAACTGGCGGTGTTCCTAGATCATTTAAATATGAATGACAGGAACATCGCCCTGACACACACAGTTGACGAGAATGAGATCAGTTTCCTTGATCTCGTTATACGAAAGGATGGTCATAGTCTGACAACTACAACCTTCAGAAAACTGACGGCAGGAAACACATTACTCCATGCAACAAGCTTTCACCCTCCATCTTTGTTACAAGGCATACCAGTAGGACAACTACTGAGAGTACGCAGAAATTGTACAAATGGGGATGACTATGAAAGGGAGGCATCTGATATGTGTGAACGGTTTAGGAGAAGAGGCTACAGTGATGAAACCTTGGCTAGAGCTAGACAGAGAGCTGACGCAACACCCAGAGAAAGTCTGTTGACGGGAACTACAAGTAAATAGAGATCTAGAGATAATCATGTGAGACTTGTAACACAGTATGGTACACACTGGAACCAGTTACGAAAAGCAATGGCCAAACATTGGCATCTCCTACGGTTGGATCCTCAAATTATTGAGGTAGTAGGAGATTACCCTAAATTAGCAGCGAAAAGAGCGCCGAACCTTCGCGATTTACTAGTTAAGTCGGAATTTTGAACGGTTACGCCGCAGTCGACGCAAATGTGGCTCGGACCATCGATGCGACCAAGTGGAATGTATCGATGTGGACGGTGCAGTGTGTGCCATCTGAGTGACCGGGTAAATGACTTTCAGGACTCACGAGGACGTAAAACGTATGAGATACAATCATTCATGAACTGTCGAAGCAAATACGTAGTTTATATGATTACATGCCCTTGTGGGTTAAAATATGTTGGCAAAACGACACAGATGCTCAAAAAACGGATCCAGCAACATGTTTGCAACATAACTGGAGGAGATGAGACTAGCCCCCTGGGTCTACACTTTATGCTGAATCATGAGAAAAACCCAGAAGGTCTAAGATTTAAAGGTATTGTCAAAATGCAGATTCCTGGGAGGGGAGGTGACCTAGATAGAAAATTGTGCCAAATAGAATCCAGTTGGATTTTTAGGTTAGGCACAGTCATTCCCCATGGCTTGAACTCTGAACTCCCCCTAGCACCGTTCCTACCACAGTAGACAGTGACAGATAGGACTTACAGGACTAGGTACCCCATAATTAGAAACGATCTAACTGCACAGAACGCTGAGATATGTTAGCTAGCGTGCGCATGAGAACAGTTTGCAGGGTGTATATTTATGCATGTATGGGTAAGAATGTGATAAAACTTGAAGTGTCCTGAAATAGTACCTGCCCGACACGAATATGATGCAAAATAAGACTTCTCCACCTACAGACACCTAACAGAATGCTTTGGACCATGATAGCGCTGTAAATAGGAAATAGCAACATATGGCTTTAAGACAGCATGGGGAGGAGTATGCAAATGAGAAAGGAATGCGGAGACTATTTGTATGTAAGTTTGAACAGCCGCCCACTATCATCTGACGAAGGCCGGTGGGCGGCTGATACTAGTGATGAGCGGAGCAGAGCGGTGACGTCACATCCAGTTCCCCGACGGCTGTGTTTGTTACACGCTGGGAACGGAGATACCAAGCGGCAGGCTGGCGGATAGCTGGGACAGTATAGCGCGGTGTGGATGGAGCACAAGCGGAGACTGCAATAAAAGGACTGGGAACCAGACATCACTGAGGGAGCCTTACACAGAAGAGGTGGTGAGAGCCCTCAGTGGCAACCAGTGAGTGTTGCTTTGCATGAACTAACGCTGGGTATGTTACTAACCACAAGCGCTTACCAAGCAAGCCCTTAATACAGCCTGCCAGCAGGATGCTATTGTCCCCAAGTGTTTCAATACAATATACTGCAACTGCATGAGGGATTGTGTTATTCCGGAGCGCCAATGAAATAGCTTATTTACAGCAATTGTGTGTGTCACTCACTCCTGGGAGTATAAGGACTTCCTTACATGTATGCATGCAGTGATGTGGTGGGTGCTGAATGTGTGACACAGCCGGCTGTGAGTCAGCTTAGGAGGGATACCGCAGATCTGCTCTTTTAATGGGTTATGGGGGATTTTGTACAAGCTTTTTGGAATAAAGTAAATATGTTTTTGTAGACATTGGAGTATTGGAATTTGTACTTTGGATTAGATGTTCTCCTCTGGCTCCCCATTAAGGGTTTACATAGTGAATACAGTTTTGGCGCAGGATATTGTTGGAATAGAGTCCAGGAAAGGGTGCTAGCTGATTGGCTGCTGTGTATCTGCTGACTGTGAGGTAAGGGGTCAATAATGATGTATAATGTGTAGGGGGCGAAATGAATACTTCAAATGTTCGCTGTTCGTGGTGAATGCAACAGCTGATATTCGCTGAAAAACAGAGTGCAAGCAATTAAAATAACATTCCAAGACACAAAAGCGTGAAAGCCCTGCCCTTGCGAGCTTACAATCTAAGAGACACCTGTTGTTACCTATGAGAGGCAAGGGAAGTAAAAGAGAAGTGACAGCTGGGCAGCCAGCACACTTGCAGTGCAGTTCAGCTGAGATTTGTAGGTTCATGGAGGGCGAAGTCTAAGGTGCCAGGACATCTGTGTCTATAGGCTCCTGTGAGGTAAATCCAGAGCCGTATTATCCACCAGGCAACAGAGGCAGTTGCTTTGATCTAGTGAAAGGTCAGTGGCCCCGCCAGCCCCAGTAAAGATTTATTGCTCCTGTTCATGTAACTCTTTATGGCCAGCTAAAAACAAAGTCTGTAGGAATGATCTCTGTAACAGACAAGACATTAAAGTGTTTCTCTCACCCCTGCATCCTCTACCCTCTTTTTAGCTTGTAAAGCTGTCAGACACAGGCTGGGGGCTAGAAAGACAAGGGTTATCTGTGTGATCTCTGTCCAGTTCAATCCAGCATTCAGAAGCTGCTTGCTAGCCAGGAAGGATACAGGTACATCTATAGTTAACTTTTCTTCCATAATAGCATCATCATTAAGACAAACTGCTCTGCTAAAAAGCCTTTGGCCGATAGCACACTTGCCTGTCAGTTTTCTGTGCGCACTTTTCTGCATGCATTTTTTACCATGGCCTCAATTCACTAAGCTTTATCAAACACTTTATCAAACATTTGATAATTTACCTCATGCGTAAAATCTAATTTTGAATTCACTAAGGTGTTATAGATTTATTGAATGTTTTATCGATAAAACATTCAATAAATCTATAACACCTTAGAGAATTCAAAGTTAGATTTTACTCATGAGGTAAATTATCAAACGTTTGATAAAGTGTTTGATAAAGCTTAGTGAATTGAGGCCCATGTGTGTCTGTACATGGGAAAACACAGGCATTTTTTCCACAGAAGCTACTTTAATTGATATAGACTAACCAGCAAGCTCATGGTGACCCAGAACGCATTGGAGTGTAAGGGACTACAATGGTCCTAAAAGCCCCCTTACTAAAATGCTAAGAAAAAAGGTTTGCTTCTAAGGGTAATAATGGTTAATTTGCATATATTCAGCAGTGATGCACTGGGAGACATCTCAAGCTCACTCCAACTTGAATTATCGCAAATTCTTTCTGTTTTAAAGGGACTCCGAGCTCAGCGAAAAAAGTAAAGTTGTACTCACCAGGGTCTTTCTCCAGCCCAGTGCTGGTCGGGAGGTCCCACGCCGGCGTCCTGGCTCCTCTCCTTCACCCCGCTCCGGTATGGCTGACAGGCCGCAGCCCGGGCGACACTCGGTGGAGTGTCGGGCTGCAGCTTCCGCGTATGACGCGGATTACGTCACACGCCGGCCGCCTCGCGTCATCACGGCGGCCGGCGTGAAAGTACTGCGCATGCGCGATTAAAGCGCGCATGCGCAGTACTTTCACGCCGGCCGCCGTGATGACGCGAGGCGGCCGGCGTGTGACGTAATCCGCGTCATACGCGGAAGCTGCAGCCCGACATTCCACCGAGTGTCGCCCGGGCTGCGGCCTGTCAGCCATACCGGAGCGGGGTGAAGGAGAGGAGCCAGGACGCCGGCGTGGGACCTCCCGACCAGCACTGGGCTGGAGAAAGACCCTGGTGAGTACAACTTTACTTTTTTTGCTGAGCTCGGAGTCCCTTTAAGAAAGCAAACTTTTGTTTTTCTTTTAATTAATATAGGTAGTACACACTTTGCTTCACTGCTGTCAGGTGTTTTGATTTGCATTGGTTCTCAGTTTTCCTGGGCAGAAAACACAGAAAAGTCTGCTCCCAATCTATAGTTCTGTTTGTGATGTTTACAATTGGTTCCTGTCATTGCTGAGCTAATTTGCCTTAGTTTTATCACCCGAGTTATACCTGAACGTGGCCACAGCCATGCTCAGATGTGAATCTTGTTAGTTTGACATGTTGTGGCACTACCCGGCTGCAAAAAAGATGCATTTCACAGAGTGTGAGCAGAGAGGAGCAAAGTGTCTATTACCTCTCTAGGTTCCCACGCTGCGTCTTCAGTGCAGGTTCTCCTCAGTGCTTCTTAAGGTGGCCATACACTGATAGATTTGCAACAGATTCGACCACCAGATATATTTCTGTCAGACGCCTGTCAAGTCGAATCTGACAGGAATCTATCTGATGTGTGCCACAAAGTAGGAACAGATTTCCAATAGCTTTCAGAATGAAATCTATTGGAAATCTTTTGAAAATGGATCTAAAGGCAATACTGCACCATTAGATCCAATGCACCTCTATTTGTCAATGATCTGCTGCCAGCAATAGATCAACCTAGATTTTCCATCCTGACAGATCAAATCGATCGAAATCGGCCGCAAATCGTTCGATCGTGCATCGATTTGTGATTGATTCGATGGCTGAAATTGACCAGGGTATGGACCCCTTTAGTGTCTGTTCTTCACGGTGAAAGCTAGGTTCTCATATCATGTGACCCACCTGTGAGACACTGGCTGGGAGAAATTTGGATCTGGATACCTCTACTGGGGGGGGGTCGTCTGGCTATCCATACTGAGGGGGTGTCTGGCTACCTATACTGTGGAAATAGCGGGCTTTCTGGGTGGGAGGACATCTGGCTACCTATACTGGGGGGTGACAGTTGGCTATATATACTGGGGGGTCATCTGGCTACCTATTGTGGAAGGGGAGTCACTTGGCTACCTATACTGGAGGAGCATCTAGCTACCTTTACTGGGGGGTTAAACATACATATATCCAGGCACATTGCCTCTAGTTAGGACATTAAATAAATTATTAGGGAAAGGGAGGTGCTGAAGGGGGTGTGGCTAGAAACAGCAAAAATCAATTAACCCTTCGCACTCTCACATGCAAATGTTCAAACAAATGCATTCACAGATCTGTGAATGCATTTGTTTGAACATTTGCATGTGAGAGTGCAAAGGGTTAATTGATTTTTACTGGGGGGTTGTCTTGCTATCTATTCTGGGGGGACATCTGGCTATTACCTATAGTAGGGGGACATCCGGCCACCTATACTGGCGGGACATCCTTTGAACATGGTGACTGAGGGGGGCCCTAAATGTATTGCTCTGCTTGGGGCCCTGTGTGGTCTTAATCCGGCTCTGGGTAAACCCGGGCCTGAGTGTACACAGTTTGTTTTTCAATTTATCATGACCCCATTTTAAGTATACTTAAAGGACCTAGAGATCCTTTATAGATCCTTTCTAGGAAGTGCAAAATTAACCATTTAAGGACCAGCGGTCTCTGGGCACTTAAAGACCAGTGACCGCTGGTCCAATCCCGACGGAATCCTGACGAATTGCCGCACATACCCGCCGCAACCACCGTCATCGCCGCTCGCCGAGACCCCCAGGACATAGACTCTGCCGTCTCTATGATGGCAGAGTCATGTGAGCCAGGAACGGCTTACATTGAAAGAAGAAATGAAATCGGCTCCTGACCCGCTCACATAACTCTGCCGTCATAGAGACAGGCAGAGCCTGTGAGATGCGGCGCGAATCGTCGGGTTTGAGTAGTGTGATTGGCGGTGAGCGGCGGAAACGGTGGATGCGCGCTGCGGACAGTGATTGAGATCTACGCCCTGCCAGCCAGGAGCCCACCAAAACAGGGCGTAGATCTCAATCACTGCGGTCCTTATCTAGTTAAAGAATAAATTAAATACTTACAAATAATCCCCCATGAGGTATAAAACCTGTCAGATCTGTCAGATATTTACTGCCTGCTGTAAGTGACTGCAATATAGGAAGAAGAAAAGTAATTTATAGTGCATGTAATTTGGGAGAAATGTACGTTTAAGTATGTGTACATATGTATATTATTATTATTTTTTTACAGCAGTGGTCCTACACTTTAAGACAACTGGCATTACATTTACATTTGTTAAGGAATTGGCTAAAAGCACATTATTTCCAAAAATGTTGTCTATACGCGCTAGATAATACATTTTCACGTTACAAACTGTCTACCTAGTAACCAGTCTAAAGCTATCATGCTCCATTTTCAACCATAATGGCACTTACAAAAGGTTCCACTCCAAGATCTGTAGTCTTGTTCCATCAAACATTCTGCCTTAGGCAGGGTTCCCTCATATTATAGATCAAAAGCAAACATTGTTTTCCTATATGAAGTTCTGAGATCAAACGGCATTGCCTAATCAACACATATTTCCCATGAGCATCATTGTAATTAACTTTAAACAATAACAGTGACTTGAAATAATTATGTCTCTCTGTATTACATTAGGCACGAATCTGTGAAATGATGTCTACCGATGTTTAGGACTGTGTGATCTTTTTATTATCAGATCAGACTTCCTCACCCTGCATTTGGTGGCCTTTCAGTAGGCCGAGGAGAGGTATCTATAGATCTACAGTTAATTTCAGTGAATTTTTCCGTGCGCACACTGAGGCTAAACCACTGCTCTGGCATCACAGGGAGCATGGAACTAAATAATAAATGAAAAGCAAACAATGTTTTCTTTACTCATTCGTTTCAGATGCTCTCGAGTCCCCAAGTGAAGTATTTTTAGTTATTCTACCTTGCCAGAAAAACATCAAAGAACAAACAAAAGGTAATGATTAACTTTTCTTTCTCATTCGGCACTTTTAAAACAAGCTTTTAATGTGGATGCCAAAAACTGAATGCAGTATAATTTACTAAATCATATATTTGGCCTTGTTTATCATTTATTGTAAAGCAGGTGCGTAGCTGAATGTAAATGTTACCTATAATGTAAATAACTGAGGACACCATAGTTAGAGGAATGTGCAATCCTGAAGGCTGGTATCATTTTATAACTAGTCATTCCTGTGACTATTATGGTTATCTTTTTGAGCCACACATCTGCAGTGAGCATACTATGGGCTTGATTCACTAACCAGCACTAAGTCGGTTAGTGAGCCTTACCACCCAGTGGGCGCAAACCACGGAGTTAAGTGGTTTGCGCCCACACATTACACACAACCCCGCTCAGTGCGCGCACAGCGCTGTGCGCCGGTAATAGTGCGCGGTGCGACAATAACGTCGCACCCGCTGTCCTGTAACGGCGCATCGGGTGCTTGTAAAGCAGCGCATTGATGCGCCGTTTCGGGGGCACCAGGTGCAACGTTCTGGCACTGCGCACGCATTGAGCGGGGCTGTGCGCAAAGTAGCTCTGCACGGCTGTTAGTGCGCGCAGAGCTACTTATGGGGCACTAAGAGGCTTTTCACTCCGACGATAACACTTAGCGCCGGTTAGTGAATCAAATCCTATGAGGAGAAGCGGGATGGAGTTAGTTGACCTGAACAATCATTCCAGATACTGACTCAGGGAGCATCACAGACAGAGAATTGCCATGACTGCCATGTAGGGATGCTCATGCGGATTCTGCAGAATTGAAATTTCCACATTTCCCATTGGAAATTGGCATCTCTGATCGGAAAACGGAAATCGAATTTCCACGGAAATCCAATTTACCCCATCTCAGTAATTTTAGCCCAGTCACAGAACCCAAAAGCATTGGATCGAGAAGAGAATGCAGAATTTTTTTGAGAAAATCGGATTGCTGCAGTAATTTTAGAGTAATCCCAAGACTTGGCTACTACTGAAAATCCCTGAGTCTCATGATTGGCCTACAATGTCCTTGATATTCCAATTTCTGTGGTAAAATTCTGCATTCTCTGATTAGTCCAATACTTCAGTGTCAACTTGGGAGTATTTGGCCAATCAGGGAATGCAAACATTGCAAAAAGAGACTCCTTGGGAACGGAAATGGGAAAATTTGGAAATCTAAAATCTGCAGAATTGGTAATCGGGATTGGTTGAAATCGGAATTTCCATGGAATTGGCATTTCCGACCATCCCTACTGCCAGGTAAATAGCAGCGTTTTTCCAAAATTAGAGAAGAAAAAAAGAAACTAGGTGGTGCCCATGAGCGGCATTTGTGGATTGGAGAAAGTAGTATAGTAATTGGAAAACCAGTGGTTGTGTTTGCACTAGGGCCACTGAATCAGAGAAGCCCACTAGGAGCCCTCCTTCAACAAATATATTGGCTCTTCATTGATGGAAATGAGCATATGTGTATGTGTTTTGCGTAATGGTAATTATTATCCACTTTTGGCAAGTTTTGGTGCACCACATCAATTGTTATGTGCTTAAAGGACAACTAAAGTGAGAGCAATATGGAGGCTGCCCTTCGTTCTGGGGCTGGGCTTAATCCAGGGGCATGACACCCCCCCAGGACTAATGGCAGTCCAGGCAGTGGCCTGGAATGCCTTTGTCTAAAAACGTCCCTGCTCCTTAGCTACTCCACTGTCTGGGGCCTGTTCAACTGGGTGAAAGCTAGAGCTAAACTCACACTAAATGTATGGTTGAAATACCTGTTCCTAAATGTGGGTAATGATAGGACAGGGACAAAAGAAACAACCTTCGGGTGTTGTCCTTGTATAAAATGTATCGTGCAAGTGCATGTGATTAGTGTTTCTTTTTTTATTAGGCAAAGGATTTTGGATTTTGAATCACGATGGGGGACACATCATATATTGGGCTTGATTCACAAAAGAGTGCTAACTGTTAGCACGGCCATTTTCGCACAAATTTTCGCGTTTGCTCACGATCGCGAATTTTCACGCGCAATGAAACTGTTTCTCGCGCAAATGCGAAAATGCGTGCAAAATCATGATCGTTTTCGCATGCAAACAACTATTTCACGTGAAAATTCGCACTTACGGACAAAACCGTTTCATTGCGCATGAAAATTCACGATCGCGCGCGAATGCGAAAATTCGCGTGAAAACGGCCGTGCTAACCGATAGCACTCTTTTGTGAATCAAGCCCATTGTGTCATATTCAAGTTACATTTTTTAAATAAAATAGGTGACCAGCCCAACTCTAAGGCCCATCATAAGCCAGGCATTGTTTGGTCTGAGACGTTTGTCATTTTGTTATTTTTTAAATAGCATATTTTTACAAAATATTGTATAAATGCTTCCAGATCACATGGATCATATTCTTGTGCTTTGAGTCTTATGAGAGAAAAACTCTTTACAAATGTTGTTTAAAGAAGACCATCACAGAATCCCTGAAGCTGCCATGCCCTCTACTGCGCTACATATGCAAATAATCACCCCACAGCACCTCCTGTATAAATGTTTCTTGATCCCTCTTACAGTCTGTCCATCATAGATGCTTGTAGGAGATTTTATTCTAGAACCTGTAAAAACAGTGGGTATAAGAGACAGGGATGTGACCATTTCAACTGTAGGCATCCATTAGACTATTTGTACCCACACAACCTCCAGCTACAACAGGGGTGTCAAACTCAAATACCAAGTGGGCAAACATTTTGGACCAAATCAAAAGCCAACCTCCATGTTAAGTGGACACTGGCTACTTCCCTCCCTTATAAAGTTTCCTGGTGTCTAATGGCCCCACTCTCTCCTCTATACCATTTCCTGGTGTGTAGTGGCTCCCTCTCTCCCCTACACAATTCCCTGGTGACTAGTGGCCCCTTCCCTCCCCTATGCAATTCCTTGGTGCCTAATGCCCCCCCCCCCCCCCCCTATACAATTCACTGGTGTCTAGTGCTTTCCCCATCTCTCCCTCATATGGCCTGCCTGGTGAAATGGACTTCACCTCCAATATAGCTCCCCTGGTAGTCTAGAGTGGGCCAAATATAATGCAAAGTGGAGAAAACACTAGGGGCCAAATTTGATGACCCTGCAGGCCAGATTTGGACCTCGAGCTGGAGGTTGACATGTATGAGCTACACAAACATATGTCACTGTATGGAAAAAATAACATTATTTTTCCACTGTGGTAAGTTTGTTTAGTGCAAAAATGAAAAAAAAAATTAGTTACAGAACAGCAGTCAGATGATTATTAACTCAGAGAATGATGGAAGCTGCCATCTCGACCTTCTATAAAATGTTACCTTCCTGACAATAATGCTGACCCTCTGGCTAGATTAGTTTGTATCACGCACCTGGAGCAAGTACAGAGATCAGATGTTGTGACTTTCTTTTGCCTTGCCTAATGTGCACACCTGTTACAGGAGGTTGGATCGGAAAGCACTGAATGCAGAGGGTCAGCAGTACAACCAGAATACTAGCATTTTACAGACAGAGGTCAAGATGGCAGCCTTTATAGCTACTAATGCATTTTTACTGCTGTAACAGGAAAACAAGCTCATATCTATAAGCTCTAAAATAAAAGTTCTAAAATAAAATAAATTTTACAGCTTGCTAAGGACAGATTCAATTTCTGTCTCTACCTGTTAACAATCTTTAGACTGTACATACACACACACACTACTCACACTACACACACTAACACTACACACATACCACACTAACACACAAATACCACACAAACACTACACTTATGCATCCCACAGATAAACCCGTATGCAATTGGAATGCACCCACCAGGGGAAACATTTATATCATTCTCTTTGACCATGTGATTGATTCTTGTAACTTTCCCTAAACATGAACCACAATTCAGTAAGCTTATCTCCTGACTTTAATAATGATTCTGAGCTGTTTTCACTGTTATCATCATAGTGATAAATTATTTAGTATTCACAATCGCTAAGCAATTTACCACATGCAATCTTTAAAGAGAACCCGAGGTGGGTTCTAAGAATCTTATTAGCACACAGAGGCTGGGCCTGCATATAATACCCAGCCTCTGTTGCTATACTGCTTCCCCCCAGCCCCCCTCTGTGCTCTGCGATGCCCCCATAAATCATACGCCGTGCTCACAACACGCAGCATGTCGCAGCCAGCTGATTACATCTGTACTTGTCAGTCACACCACTCCCCGCCTCCTCTAAGTTGCCACTCCCCGCCTGCGTCCCTTTCCTCTCCGCTGATTGGAGGGAAGGGACGCAGGCGGGGAGCGGTGACTTAGTGCCCTGTCAGTCGCAGCTGGCCCTTGGTAATTCCTACTGTGCCATTACCAGGCCCAGCACATTTAGTGCCTACCTTTTCACTGCACGTGTGTGACAGCTGCACATTTGTAATACCAGTCACTGCATACCTGTTCAGGGTACCTGTGTGTGTGACAGGCAGCTGCACATTGTATTGATACCAGTCACTGCATACCTGTTCAGTGCACCTGCGTGACAGCACACAGTGTTATATTATATACCAGTCACTGCATACCTGTTCAGGGTACCTGTGTGTGTGACAGGCAGCTGCACATTGTATTGTTACCAGTCACTGCATACCTATTCAGTGCACCTACGTGACCGCACTCAATGTTATATTATATACCAGTCACTGCATACCTGTTCACGGCACTTGTGTGTGACAGCTGCACATTTGTAATACTAGTCACTGCATACCTGTTCACGGTACCTGTGTGTATGACAGCTGCACATTTGTAATACTAGTCACTGCATACCTGCTCACAATACCTGTGTGTGTGACAGCTGCACATACCAGTCACTGCATACCTGTTCATTGCACCTACGTTACCGCACTCAGTGGTATATTATATACCAGTCACTGCATACCTGTTCATGGTGCCTGTGTGTGTGACAGCTGCACCTTTGTAATACTAGTCACTGCATACCTGTTCACCGCACCTGTGTGACCACACGCTGTTTTATATACCAGTCCGGGCATACCTGTTAACTGCACCTGTGTAACAGCTGCACATTGTATTGTAATACTAGTCACTGCATACCTTTCACTGCACCTGTGTGACTGCACATTGCCCCTTCAGGGCAGCTGGAGGCATTGTCACTGAGAAGAGAAGTCGCCTAGGTCAAAAAAAGTGTTCAGTACCTCACCTTTATCAAAATGAATGAGGCATGGATCCCAGAGGGCTACTGCCCGCCCTAAGACTAAGTCAGTCCCCGCACACAGCATCTCTGCCTGCACACTGGTGTGACTGCCTGCCCCAAGACTAAGCTGGTCCCCACACAGCATCTCTGCCTTCAGGCTGCTTGACTGCCTTCTCCGCCACCACCAACAGGGTCCAGGACTCCAGGCGGATTCCTGAATTTTTAAGGCCGCTGCTAGCAGCGGGCGCTAACAAAACCAGTAACAATTTTTTCTGGTGTGTGTACATGCCTGCTTAATTTTTCTGGCTGTACTGCAGCTGCAACAACAAAACAAAAGGCATGTGTAATGATCGGTATAGCAACACAGATGTCTGATACAAGATACAAGATACAAGATGGTGACCTGATTATGTGTGATCTGCAGAATCACCAATAATGCAAGTATAGCTAACAGGATAATGCAATAGTGTATAGTGCTTGGTGCAACAGTAACAGAGTAGAATAACTAGGCCTCACCAGAGGAGCTGGTGGGCACTATTAGAACACAGTATCGGATAGATAGATAGATAGATAGATAGATAGATAGATAGATAGAACCTCACCAGAGGAGCTGGTGGGAACTATTAGAACACAGTAACTGGATAGTTTGGCAGAACCTCACCAGAGGAGCTGGTGGGTACTATTAGAACACAGTTACTGACTAGTTTGGCAGAACTTCACCAGAGGAGCTGGTGGGCACTGTTAGAACACAGTAACTGACTAGTTTGGCAGAACCTCACCAGAAGAGCTGGTGGGTACTATTAGAACACAGTTACTGACTAGTTTGGCAGAACCTCACCAGAGGAGCTGGTGGGTACTGTTAGAACACAGTAACTGACTAGTTTGGCAGAACCTTACCAGAGGAGCTGGTGGGAACTGTTAGAACACCTCACCAGTGGCAAGGGCCCACTGGTGAGTAGAGAGGTCAGACAGGCTGGGTTCAGCAACTGAGAGACAGATACGGTACAGAATCAGTAAGCAAGAGAGTAGTAAGTATTCAGGCAGAGGTCCAGCAACTAGATCAGATGGGCAGAGGTACAGAATCAATAAGCAAGAGCAGAGTCAGAGATAGCCAGAGTCATACACAGAGTATCAAATATACAGTAATAACAATAATCCTAGTCTTGTGTGAAATCCCTGGTTTCCTCCCAGATCAAAGCACACCGGATACTAGTCTAAGGTCTGAGCGCTAACACGTATGTATTCGCAACCGCAGACAGGTTGCGAGTGAGCAGAGAAGGCTTAAGAAGCAGAGGAGACCTCACAGCCACGCCCACCAATAATCAACCAATCCAGAGCGGTGTGAGTCCCCTCTGACGTCAGCTGACCAGCGGGTCAGCTGACGCGCCTCCTCCCAGCACAAAGGTCCTGTCTAGGCGCGCGGCCGTGTGACACAGCAACCCTCTGTGTAAATGACAATTCCATCCTCGGTGTGCTAGACGCCGACGGAACGGAAAACACCTCTGAACAGGGACCCGAGGCAGTTTCAGAGACACCCGCCGTGTCCGCAGCCGCAGATGTTACAGCATGTACATGTGTCAATTCCCCTTCGTGATCATTACCTTGCCGCGGTGAAGGGGCTTGCGTATCACAATGAAGCAGTGACCGACGGCTATATGAGTGTCTCGGGGGGGAGGGGGGGGACCAAATTCGATCAGCTGGACAGTCACTGTTGCTCTGTCATTAAGCTACCTCAGTGCCCAACCATATGGGCTGGAAAGCCACCATCACCTGCACTCTCGCCATCGTGCGCACCAGTCCAGCACGGCCATCACTACACAAACAGCTGTTTGCAGTCACTGCATACCTTTCACTGCATCTGTATGACTGCACATTGTTTTATTATACCAGTCAGTGCATACCTTTCACTGCATCTGTCACTGCATCTGTTACTGCACATTGTATTATACCTGGTAGTCAGTGCATACCTTTCACTTGAATGGATGGCAGACTTGCCCTCCATAACAGATTTTTGCTAAAGGATTTAAAGTTTATTTGTCTCATATACAGCAGGGCCTCGAAAGAGTCCCCCTGTATTGTTATTTTTCGTCACTACCTCCCTGAGTCGGGACTTGCGTGCTGTACCAGCTGCCTTCCTTGGATGTGTGGTGGTAGCCGTTCCTGCTCCTTTGCCCACAGCAGCAGCCAGGTGTCTGTTAAGGAAATCTTTGAGCAGAAGAAGCCAATGTCTGCCAGTCACCCCCTTGCCCGGCATCTGACAGCTGGCTTGGCGGAACTGTTAGCCTGCCAGCTGTTACCATACCAGCTGGTGTACTCTGAGGCCTTCCGAAAATTTGTGGCCATTTGGACACCGCAGTAGAAGATACCAGGCCACAATTATTTTTCTAAAAAGGCGATACCCAAACTGTACTGTGATGTTGAAGGGCAAGTGGTGTCCTCTCTGGCACACAGTGTTGGGTCAAGGGTCCATCTGATCACAGATGCCTGGTCTGCAAAGCACGGTCAGGGCAGATACATTACTTATACGGCACATTTGGGTCCTTCCTTGGATGTGTGTTGGTAGCAGTTTCTCAGGCTCCCACTCCGGACTGGAATCGAACCCTGATTCCCCAGCCATTACCCGTGGTCACCATGGTACTGAGAAAGTAAATTAAGTAATATTGAAAGTTTATTAGTCACACAGTTGAATGAATGGCAGACTTGCCCTCCATAACAGATGCTCGTTAAAGGTACTGAACAGCCAGCAGAAAAAGTAATTTAAAAAAATAGATGTAAGTTTTACCAATGGTAGAGAAAGAACCATCGAACGTTGATAAGGCAGTCAAACATTACCTGACATCGCTGAGGAGGAGCAATCTCGCCATGGTGCACACCAGTTCAGCACAGCCATCACTACACAAACAGCTGTTTGCGGTGCGTTACACAGTGCGTTTGATCTGTCAGTGTGAAGCAGTACACTAATTACACTACCTGATTGACGTACACACATGCAAGATGTTTTAAAGCACTTTAGGCCTCCAATTTAGCAATAAAATGTGATTTCTGCCCTTAAACCCTTCTGTGCGTTAAATCCGGATTTTTCCCCGGGACTTTTGGCGTGTATCCCACTCCGCCATGCCCCCCTCCATCACATCTTTTCCATCACTTTTGTTGCCAGCATAAATGTTTGTAATTTTTAAAGTTCGCCTCCCCATTGAAGTCTATTGCGGTTCGCAAAGTTCACGCGAATCCGAACTTTTTCGGAAGTTCCCGATCGAGGTTTCGCGAACCTAAAATCGAAGGTTCAAGCCATCTCTTCTGTAGTGGTGTAAAAAGTGGTTAAAGGATAACCAAGGTTAAATGTGACATGATGAGATAGAAATGTGTATGTATAGTGCCAAGCACACAAAAACGTTGTGTTCCTTTTTTTTCTTTCTCCACCTGAAAGAGTTAAAAATCAGGTATGCAAGTGACCAGGCCCGGCCCTAGACTTTTTGCCGCCTGAGGCAAAATTCAAAAAAATCGCCGCAGGAAGTGACGTCAGTGGAGCGCAGGCTCGGGCTGGAACGAGGAAGAGGTGAGTGATCCCCGCCCGTTGCCTCTTACAATATAGCTGCAGCCAGCGACCTCACTTTTAAAGCTGGAGGGGAGCGGAGGACGGGGGACCCAGGCGAGGGAGGGGGGGGTCCAACCCCCCTCCCCGCCGCTAGGCCCAATACCCCCTTCCTGCCCGCTATCCCCTCCAGCTCGGGCGGCCCCCCACACACACAGACGGGCGGGTGCCGCCCCTCCAGAAGTGCCGCCTGAGGCAAAAGTTTCACCCCGCCTCATGGGCGGGCCGGCCCTGCAAGTGACAGTTTCTGTCTGGGTCGGGACCGGGTCAGACTATAGCATAACCCTCACTGATTACTAATTACAGCCATACAATACTTTCCTGTCAGTAAATGGCTTCTGAGAGCGGGAAATAAATAAAAAAGGTCAATAATTCATAGATTTGAGCTCTAGCATACTTCAATGCAGGTGTCATTGAGCAGAGACAATAAAACAAAAACTTAAAAAATTAGATTTAAATATAAAATAAAACCGTGGGATATCTAAAAAATTCATTTTTAGGAGACTGATGTTTTCTCATCAGTTTATTTTCACTTTAAATGTCTTTTAAAATACAGGTTCTGTTCTTGAGTTAAAGAACAACTGAAGTGAGAAGTATATGGAGGGTGCCATATTTATTTCCTTTGAAACAATACGATTTTCCTGGCAGCCCAGCTGATCTATTTGGCTGCAGTAGTGTCTGAATAACACCAGAAACAAGCATGCAGCTAGTCTTGTCAGATCTGACAGTAATGACAGTAATGCCAATCACGCAGGCGCAGTACAGAGTGACCTCCAGGTCGCTCTGATGTCATCGCCAGGGACCGGGTCAGAGCTCCGGCGAACGGCTGCGGGCAGAGCTGCGGCGAGGGAGGTCCTGGGAGCTTGGGGCTGGAGGAAGCCGGTAAGTACCACTCATTTTACTCGATTTGCCCTGATGACTCCTTTAACCTCTTGACGACCAGCTAACGCCGATTGGCGTAAACTGGTCGTCTGCGGGTTACCATTTCCATGTCAGTTCACGGAGGGTGTCTCCGTGAACAGCCGGAGAGCCGCCGATAGCGGCTCGCCGGCAAAATGTAAACAGGCGGGGAAGAAATCCCCGCTGTTTACATCATACGGCGCTGCTGCGCAACAGCGCCGTAAGTCAGATCGGCGATCCCCGGCCTCTGATTGGCCGGGGATCGCCGCCATATGATAGGCTGAAGCCTATCCCACAATGCGCAGCCCAGCAAGGGAGAGGGAGGTAAGGGGAGGGAGGGAGCGCACAAAACGCTGCGGAGGGGGGCTTTGAGGAGCCCCCCCCCCCGCTACCCACTAATGGCCGGCGGCGATCAGACCCCCCCAGCAGGACATCCCCCTAGTGGGGAAAAAAGGGGGGTAGTCTGATCGCCCTGCTGCACTGCTGATCGGTGCTGCGGGCTGTAGAGCCCACGCAGCACCGATCAGTGAAAATTCCCCTGGTCGGCAAGTGGTTAAAGACAGAATATTAATTCACAGAAAGGAATGCAAGTGATAACAGCTGTAAAGTGTGCAAGGAATTACCATGTGACCTGAGTTGTCAAGTGGAGTGTTACTAGAGATGGCAGTGTAGAGTGGAGGTTTCTGTGAGGTCTGCTTTATTTTGTAGTATTTTATACACATTAAAGCTCTATATAAAGAGAAATACACAGCAGGCAGGCACACAGATAGGGAGAAAGAGAGACATCAGGTATATGTATAGTATACTTAAAGTGAAGATCCATGCTGAAAAAAAAACAAACTCCACTTACCTGGATCTTCTTCCAGCCCCTGACAGTCAATCTGTGCCCTCGTCGCAGCTCCTCTCACTCCCGGTGTCCTGCGCTGAAGAAGCCGACCTCGCCAGGTCGGCTTCCAGGGCGGCTTCATGTGCATTTCACGGTGCGGGTCACGTGGTGTATGTGACGTCATCAGGTCTAGTCTTCCTCGGTTAGTCTTGTGTACAAATAGTTTTTTTTTTAAGGTTTATTTGAAAACTTAAAAACAAGAGGCTTGATATTCATTTGGCAACACATTTTATAAGCATTTGGAAACCTAACTTTCTTGATTGTCTAGTCTCTCTGCAATAAGAAAAAAAAAAAAACTAAAAAAATAAACTTCTTGCTAAAATTGATGTTTCAAATAATTAAACAGTTGAAAGGAAAGTTTAATCAAAACAGCTTACCGTCAAGAATAAAGCTATGGTAGGAGATTTCAAGGCTGCAATTATGGTAAAAAAAAAATGTAGAAGCAAATTCTTTCTTCATTTTCAGCACAAGATGTGTGTTGATCCACAAATGATTTCACTGAGGATGCATTGTTCTGTACTTAAAATAAGAAGAGTGTGTTACTTCCAGATTGACACATGTAAATTCCAACTGCAGATTTTTGAGCCGTAAGCAGTATTTAAGATATTTTAACCAAATGTTTCATTTCATATAGCAGCCTAATAGTAGTATTTGGAAATGTATATAGCACAACATGCTTGTAATGAGCCACTTTTTTCAGCAAGTTCATCTTCTATTAACTTTATAAAACAAAGCTGAAGCTCCATGAAAAAAATAAAAATGTTTGCAAAGTCCATTGTGCAAGTGCAAGCTGCTTGATAAGATATGTTAAATAAATCAGTTTTAAAGCAAACCTAAACTCAGAAATTCCTCTAAAAGATGAGCAACAAAGGAACAGCATAATAACCATTCATTTATACAACTGATACAAATCCTAAAATAAATCTGCAGTGTGTCTACTTCCTGCTTTCATGGAAGCAGACATAGGGTTAACATCCTGTGTTTACAAATAAGCTGCTCTGTCGAGGCAGCCAGTTGACACAGCCGAGATATCAAATTCACTTGTGATTAGTCACAGATGAGGGGGGATTAGACAGGCTAAACTCTCTAAATACATACATGGTGCATTTCTCTACGTTTTCCTTCGGTCCTGTGCATTTCAGGTCCACTTACAAATATTTGTAGCCACTTTACAAACACATTCTGCACCATAGACTTACACCATTGTATGTGGCAGATTTCAGTGTGGAAGTGGAAGTTAGTTAGACATGTCAAACATATCACGCTATTGTGACATGTCCGTTACAACATCAATAGACTACTGGGAAAAACTAAGACGGTCTCAGCGGAACATAAATGGATCATAAATTGTATCCATTAAGCATGTCCAATGTCCATAGCATGGCTGTGGTCTAATGTGAACACAGCTGTACACGTTGCTCAACTGCATACACCTGCCATGTGATTGAACATGGTTGGTGGAAGCAGGTGAAAGGCAATGACTGTGCTGCTTTACAATCATTCCTGACCTAACTGAATAGATGGAAATGTCAAGCTCTTGAGATAACTTGGTCTTTCTGCCAGAAAAAGTGTAATACAGAACCAGAGAATTTGAATGTTTTATACTCTGCACAGAAAATGTTATATTTCAGGTTCTTTACTACACAATATTAAGCAAACAGAATTGAACTGTGTCCAACGCTTGCAAGTGTAATCTTATCTGGATTTCAAGAAATACTTTAACTCTCCATCTTCCTGTTCCTACTGACAGCTAATACACTTCAACAAACACAATGGCACTGTTCTTGTTTAAGGCAGGCTGAGCAAAAATCCAAAGTAAAGAATCGCATATCGGTTTACAGTAGTCAGACTAACAAAAGATGAATTGTCCTTGGTGATTGTGACTTCTGCAATTGCCAAATTATTCTTTGTCCTAAAAGAACCCCCATAAACCGTTAAAGCTACATTTCAACCTCCCTTTTTTTGGATTATGACTATTGTCATCTATGTGATTTAGTCAGGTTGTGTGTGTGCATGGGGGTGGGATTGGGGGACTTCATACAGTGAGAAATTCTAGTAATTCCACACAACATGCATGAAAAAGTCTGTGTCTGATTTTCAAAAAAGTGTAGTGAGCAACAATCACCCACAACAAGGGAAAAGTCCAGATGAGGGGGGCATTTTTTTTTCAAAAGGCCTTACAGCACTGGTACTTGTACAGCACCAATGAACAGAGCAGCTACCACAAAAGAAAAGATGCAATGCTGTGCAGTGTTTGAGGAGTGTGGCCCAGGGTAGTCCATGGAGCGAGAAGACACAAAGGAGACAAGGAAAACACCAGGAACAAACAGTGCAATGTGCCAGGATACCAAGATATGTAGGATACAGAAATTAACATACACTTTGTGCAAAGAAATGCAACTATCAATAAGGGATTTGGCTTGAAGAAGATACTCAAAGTTTTGCACTCCTGGTAATCAGATTATTCCAGCAAGGGGAAATGCTAAAAACACAACCTCCCTGTTGGCAGTATCAACAGAATTACGTAAATTGCAGTATAGTAAAGCAACCACAAGATATCACCGTAAAATGTAAAATGCTGCAATTATCTCTATGGTATTGTGATTTCCTGTATCATTTTTGTGTTCCTCTGTGTTCTAAGCAAGCTGCATTTCCTGGTGGTGGTGTATGATATATCTCTGCATGTTATTCTTCAGTGAAGAGTTCTAACTTGTTATACTGGGTACCTATCTATGTGTATAGAACACTCTGCTCCATCTCTCCCAACATACAGTAGACAGTAATAACAGGTGGATGGAGACATCCCAAAATATATCTTATAACACTTTAAAAAGAGATGTATGGTCTCCTGTAACATTCAAAATGTCACTGGTAATGTACAAGAGGCATTATTGTGGGGAAAAAAAACATTTCTCAGCTTTTATTTACATTTGAGCAAAAAGTGTCCAGTCCAAATGCATTCATATCCTGTAACAGTCTGTGGGAAAATCCAAAGTTGTATATTATTCCAAATAGTCCAAGCTGTTCTAAAGCATCCTAATTACCCTGATTAATTGGGAACATCTGCTTTAATCAACTCAACAGGGGAAAAACAGCAGCTCTTTGCAGTAAGTTTTTGGACAGTTGTGGCGAAGAAAAGGAGCTCAGTGAGGACCTGCGACTGCACATTGTGGTTGCTCACAAGTCAGGAAAGTGCTACAAGACCATTTATAAATGTTTTCAAGTTCCAGTGGCTACAGTGCAAAGTATTATTAAAAAACACAAGATGTTCCACACTGTGAAAAATCTCAGAGGACGTGATCAGAAGTCAAAAGTGATCCCTGTGCTGGCCAGGAGAATTGTGAGAGAGTTGAAAAAGAATCCAAGGATCACCACTAGTGTTGGGCGAACAGTGTTCGCCACTGTTCGGGTTCTGCAGAACATCACCCTGTTCGGGTGATGTTCGAGTTCGACCAAACACCTGATGGTGTTCGGCCAAACCGTTCGGCCATATGGCCGAACTAAGAGCGCATGGCCGAACGTTCGCTAGCGCTGTGATTGGCTGAACGGGTCACGTGATTCGGACCCGAACGCGCTCTAATTGGCCGAATGGATCACGTGGTTCGGGTAAATAAATACCCGATCCACGTCATTGAAACTTTACAATCAATTTTCTCAAAAACTATAAGCTCTTTTTCAAATATTTTTTTTCCTCTTGTACCCACTCCCAAGGTGCACATACCCTGTAAATTTGGGGTATGTAGCATGTAAGGAGGCTTTACAAAGCACGAAAGTGCTTGACTTCCATTATGTTCGGAGTTCGGCTCGAACACCCGAACATCGCGGCCATGTTCGGCCTGTTCGGCCCGAACCCGAACATCTAGATGTTCGCCCAACACTAATCACCACCAAGGCCATCCTGGTGAATCTGGGCTCTGAAGGTGGCAATGTCTCAAGGCAGACAATCCAACGGACACTGCACACTGCTGGGTTCCACGGATGCAGACCAAGGAGGACGCCACTTCTCTAGGTAAGGCACACAAAAGCTTGCTTGGTCTTTGTAAATGCTCATCTGGACAAAGATGATGACTTCTGGTCTTCTGTGTTATGGTCAGATGAAACAAAAATTGAATTGTTTGATCATAATGATATTTCCTTCATTTGACTTAAAAAAGGAGAAGCCTTCGACCCAAAGAACACCATCCTCACTGTCAAACATGGTGGTGGGAACCTAATGCTTTGGGGGTGTTTTTCAGCCAATGGACCAGGGAACCTAATCACAGTAAACGATACCATGAAAAATGAGAAATATATGAGTATTCTCAATGACAACATCAGGCAGTCTGCAGAGAAACTTGGTCTTGGGCACCAGTGGACATTTCAGCATGACAATGACCCAAAACACACAGCAAAAGTGCTGAAAAAATGGTTAGCAGACATTAACATTTTGGAGTGGCCCAGTCAGAGTCCTTACTTAAAGGGAACCAGAGACGATGGTTAGTTGAAAAAAAAAAAGTTATACATACCTGGGGCTTCCTCCAGCCCCATAAGCCTGGATCGCTCCCACGCTGCCATCCTCCGCTGCCTCTATCACCGGTACCGGGTCCTGTCACTTCTGCCGGATGCAACCAGTTGTATGCATGCACAGGGGCTCCCTCCGGCTCTGTACGCATGCACATGCGCAGTTCGGAGGGAGCGCACTACTCTTGCGTCGACTGGCTCGACTGGCCAAAATTACGGGACCCAGTAAAGGTGGACAGAGGCAGCGGAGGACGGCTGCGATTTTATGTTTTGTCACAAGTTAGCGGAAATTGATTTTTATTGTTTTTTTCTCAAAGTGTCATTTTCCACTAATATGTGACAAAAAATAAAATCTTCTATGAACTCACCATACACCTAACGGAATGTCTTGGGGTGTCTTCTTTGAAAATGGGGTCACTTGTGGGGTTTCTATACTGCCCTGGCATTTTAGGGGCCCTAAACCGTGACGAGTAGTCTAGAAACCAAATGCCTCAAAATGACCTGTGAAATCCTAAAGGTACTCATAGGACGTTGGGCCTCTTAGTGCACCTAGGCTGCAAAAAAGTGTCACACATGTGGTGGTATTGCCATACTCAGGAAAAGTAGTATAATGTGTTTTGGGGTGTATTTTTACACATACCCATGCTGGGTGGGAGAAATATCTCTGTAAATGGCAATTTTTTGATTTTTTTACACACAATTGTCCATTTACAGAGATATTTCTCCCACCCAGCATGGGTATGTGTAAAAATACACCCCAAAACACATTATACTACTTCTCCTGAGTACGACGATACCACATGTGTGACACTTTTTTGCAGCCTAGGTGCGCTAAGGGGCCCAACGTCCTATTCACAGGTCATTTTGAGGCATTTGGTTTCTAGACTACTCCTCACGGCTTAGGGCCCCTAAAATGCCAGGGCAGTATATGAACCCCACAAGTGACCCCATTTTAGAAAGATGATACCCCAAGGTATTCCGTTAGGTGTATGGTGAGTTCATAGAAGATTTTACTTTTTGTCACAAGTTAGAGGAAAATGACACTTTGTGAAAAAAAAATCAATTTCCGCTAACTGTTGAAAAAAAAATAAAATCATCTATGAACTCATCATACATCTAACAGAATACCTTGGGGTGTCTTCTTTCTAAAATGGGTAACTTGTGGGGTTCCTATACTGCCTTGGCATTTTAGGGGCCCAAAACCGTGAGGAGTAGTCTAGAAACCATATGCCTCAAAATGACTGTTCAGGGGTATAAGCATCTGCAAATTTTGATGACAGGTGGTCTATAAGGGGCCAAATGGGTGGCCTCTTAGATGGCAGGTTGTATTGGCACTGAAGTGCAGGATGTTCTCAAATAGTGACCTGGACATGGCAGCAGAGAACATGGGCATGTGATGTATTGGGTGCGTAGACCAATACGACTGCAATACATTCTTTTTGACTAGACCCATGTTAAGGAGAAGGCCCCAAAAAATGTTACATTGGACTGGCTTCCACCGAAAAGGCTGGGCATAGTAGCTTCTTGGATTGGCGGTTGCGTACTGTGTGGCATAACGGTTGGTCTCAGCCACAATTAAGTCATACCAGCAGTGATCAGTAAAAAAAAATTCTGTCACTGCGGTGGGGCAGGTGAGGGTTTGGCCGGGTGATCAGAAGCCCGCAGGTGGTGACAGGAGGTGATTGATGGGTGTCTCAGGGGGTGATTAGAGGTGAGAATAGATGCAATCATTGCAATGGGGAGGTGATCGGAAGGGGGTCTGAGGGGGATCTGAGGGTTTGGCCGAGTGATCAGGAGCCCAAACGGGGCAAATTAGGGCCTGATCTGATGGGTAGGTGTGCTGGGGGTGACAGGTGGTGACAGGAGGTGATTGATGGGTGTCTCAGGGTGTGAATAGAGGGGGGAATAGATGCAAGCAATGCACTGTTGAGGTGATCTGGGAGGGGGGGGGGGGTGAGGGCGATCTGAGGGTGGGGGTGGGTCATTGGGTGCCCACAAGGGGCAGATGAGGGTCTGATCTGATGGGTATGATGGGTAGCAGTGACAGGTGGTGACAGGGGGTGATTGATGGGTGATTGATGGGCGATCAGTGGGTGATTAGAGGGGAGAACAGATGTAAATAATGCACTGGGGAGGTGATCAGAGGGGGTCTGGGGGGCTATCTGAGGGTGTGGGCGGGTGATTAGGTGCCCGCAAGGGGCAGATTAGGGTCTGATCTGATGGGTAGCAGTGACAGGTGGTGACGGGGTGACTGGGTGATTGATAGGTGATCAGTAGGTGATTACAGGGGAGAATATATGCAAGCAATGTACTGGCGAGTTGATCAGAGGGGGTCTGGGGGGCTATCTGAGGGTGTGGGCGGGTGATTGGGTGCCTGCAAGGGGCAGATTAGGGTCTGATCTGATGGGTAGCAGTGACAGGTGGTGACAGGGTGACGGGGTGATTGATAGGTGATCAGTAGGTGATTACAGAGGAGAATATATGCAAGCAAAGCACTGGTGAGTTGATCAGAGGGGGTCTGGGGGCTATCTGAGGGTGTGGGCGGGTGATTGGGTGTCCACAAGGGGCAGATTAGGGTCTGATCTGATGGGTAGCAGTGACAGGTGGTGACAGGGGGTGATGGGGTGATTGATAGGTGATCAGTAGGTGATTACAGGGGAGAATATATGCAAGCAATGCACTGGCAAGATGATAAGAGGGGGTCTGGGAGGCTATCTGAGGGTGTGGGCGAGTGATTGGGTGCCCGCAAGGGGCAGATTATGGTCTGATCTGATGGGTAGCAGTGACAGGTGGTGACAGGGTGACGGGGTGATTGATAGGTGATCAGTAGGTGATTGCAGAGGAGAATATATGCAAGCAATGCACTGGCGAGTTGATCAGAGGGGCTCTGGGGGCTATCTGAGAGTGTGGGCGGGTGATTGGGTGCCCACAAGGGGCAGATTAGGGTCTGATCTGATGGGTAGCAGTGACAGGTGGTGACAGGGGGTGATGGGGTGATTGATAGGTGATCAGTAGGTGATTACAGGGGAGAATATATGCAAGCAATGCACTGGCGAGTTGATCAGAGGGGGTCTGGGGGCTATCTGAGGGAGTGGGCGGGTGATTGGGTGCCCGCAAGGGGCAGATTATGGTCTGATCTGATTGTTATCAGTGACAGGTGGTGACGGGGTGACAGGGGGTGATGGGGTGATTTATAGGTGATCAGTAGGTGATTACAGAGGAGAATATATGCAAGCAATGCACTGGTGAGTTAATCAGAGGGGGTCTGGGGGGCTATTTGAGGGTGTGGGCTGGTGATTGGGTGCCCGCAAGGGGCAGATTAGGGTCTGATCTAATGGGTGGCAGTGACAGGTGGTGACGGAGTGATTGATGGGTGATTAATGGGTGATCAGTGGGTGATTAGAGGGGAGAGCAGATATAAACAATGCAGTTTTGGAGGTGATCTGAGGGTGGGTCTTCGGGCAATCTGAGGGTGTGGGCGGGTGATCGGGTGCCCACAAGGGGCAGGTTAGGGTCAGATTTGATGGGTAGCAGTGACAGGTGGTGACAGGGGGTGATTGATGGGTGATTGACAGGTGATCAGAGGGTGATTACAGGGGAGAATAGATGTATACAGTACACAGAGGGGGCTCTTGGGGGGGTCTGGGGAGGATCTGAGGGTGTGTGGGGGGGGGGGTGATCCGGAGCCCCCAGGGGGCAGTTAGGACCTAATCTAAAAAATAGCTTTGACAGATCGTGACAGGGAGTGAATGATGGGGGAGTAGGGGGGGTGATTGGGTGCAAACAGGGGTCTGGGGGGTGATCAGAGGGAGTCTGATGGGTGCTATGGGCGATCAGATGGCAGCGGGGCAAGATCTGTGTGTGTGGGTGCTTACCAGGGGGGCTGCCTCCTGCCCTGGTGGTTCCTCGATCACTGGGACCACCAGGGCAGGAGGCAGCCTGTATAATACACGTTGTATACATTACAAAGTGTATTATACACGTGCAATGCGGCAGATCTGGGGTTAACAACCTGCCAGCGCTTCCGAACGGCCGGCGGGTTGACGTCGTGGGTGGGCGGAGCCTATTGCCGGCAGATGCGTGCGCATCCCAGTGCGCGATCCCCGACCATCTAGTGTCCCAGGAGCCGCTGCCAATTGCCGTTATGTGGTCCTGGGCGTGCCACTTTGCCACCGCCAATTGGCCTTGGGCGGTCGGCAAGTGGTTGAATAAATAATTATGGGCAGCATCCATTATATTCACATTTTTCAGGCAGGGGTCAGGCTGCTATGGCTCCTAAGGATTGACATTGGTTATTATTAAACAACTTTCTCATGAAAATTTGATCTGAAAATGCTTTGCTTTGAACCGGCTCAACCTGTTTGGTGTGTTTGAGCACTTGACAGCACTCGCTTCGTTGTTAAGGAAAAAAGATTGAGCTTGAAGGCTTCTCATGATGTAAACTGAACCTGAAATTACTACAGAATTCAGCACCATGGAAGTATTTGCAAACGTTGTAACAACCACTTGGTTCCAAAAATATTGTATAACTTTATAGTATGCTTAGGAAAATGTTTGTTTAGGAAAGAAATCGTAAATGGAAAGTGCTACAGTAGTGAGAGTAATAGGAAGGTTGCAATTTTTCTTCCTAATTTAACAATGCCAATTGCTTTGCTGCCCTGATGATATTTATTAGTTTATTAGGCTTTATTAGTGTCCAAATCACAGTGTTGTGTCTATTATGCTGTGAGTATGGTCACACATGAGATAGAGCACCTGGGCCCATATGCAATTGATTTTTTCTTTTATGTGTTTTCTCCTAAGTAATATTTTCATACTTTGTCATAAAAAGCTTTTTAAACCACCAGCAAGCAAAAAAAAATACTCAAACTAATTTTGATAATAGGTTTTCAGTAACTTTTGGGTATTTTTTTCAATTGTAAAATGCCTAAAAGTTATTTTAAAGAGAATATGAAAATTATCTCCTGGGTTATAACTCGGGAGAAAAAAAAAATATGCACTTCATTTTTTCTCTTGAGTTTTATCCTAGGAGATAATTTTTCAACTTCTTTTTAAAATAACTTTTCTGCACTTTGCAATGGAAAAAGTACCAACAAGTAGATGAAAGAGTACTATCAAATTATTTTGAGTATTTTCTCACTTGCTGGTGGTTTTAAAAGCATTTTATTTACAAGCTGTGAAAATATCACCTAGGAGAAAACTCAGGAAAAAAGGTAAATAGCATATGGGCCAAAAAATTGTATGTGTAGCATCACTGAATGAAGCAGGAAGAGGAAGTGACATGCATGGCCATGGCAAGAGGCTCCTCCAGAAGGGTAATAGCATGACTTTGTTGGAAGTCGTCTGGCTTAAAGGCATGCCCATGAGAGGTGCTCGGAGTCCCTTTAACATGAATCTGTTCTTAAAGCGGATCCGAGATGAAAAACTAACTATAACAAGTAACTTGTCTATATATCTTATCTAAAGTTTAGATGGTTTACACAGAAAATCTAGCCGCAAACAGTTTAAATAGAATATGATTATTTATTCCTGTGATACAATGACAGCAGCCATGTTGTTTGTAAACATTACACAGAGGCAGGCTTATCTTTATCTTAAAGGGGAACTTCAGCCTAAAAAAACATACTGTCATTAAGTTACATTACATATGTTAATTAGAATAGATTGGTAATATAATCTCTTACTCGCCCTGTTTTAAAAGAACAGGCAAATGTTTGTGATTCATGGGGGTGCCATCTTTGTCATGGTGGCAGCCATCTTTTTGGTTGAAAGGAGGTGACAGGGAGCAGGAGACACAGTTCCAACTGTCCTGTGTCCTGATAACCCCTCCCAGCTGCATGCGCTAGGCTTCAAATGTCAAATTCAACATGTAAGAAATAAAAATGTGCACCAAAACAGCAGAATGAGAGCAACAACATCAGAAATCCCATCATGCTTTGCACAGCATCAGGGGAAAAATGCCCGGGCAGTTTTCTTCTGTGCAGCTAAAAATGAGGCTTGTATAAGAGAAACAAAGTTCTGATTCTGTGAAACTGTTAAAGAAACACCAAGCCTTTTCAGTGCTGCTGAGTCGATTTTTAGTCTGGAGGTTCACTTTAAGTTCGATTTTCTCAAAAGAGACATCTGTGCTGGCCAGGAGAATTGTGAGAGAGTTGAAAAAATATCCAAGGATCACCACCAAGGCCATCCTGGTGAATCTGGGCTCTGCTGGTGGCAATGTCTCAAGGCAGACAATCCAACAGACACTGCACACTGCTGGGTTCCATGGATGCAGACCAAGGAGGACGCCACTTCTCTAGGTAAGGCACACAAAAGCTTGCTTGGCCTTTGTAAATGTTCATCTGGACAAAGATGACAACTTCTGGTCTTCTGTGTTATGGTCAGATGAAACCAAAATTGAATTGTTTGGTCATAATGAGGTTTCCTTCATTTGACTCAAAAAAGGAGAAGCATTTGACCCAAAGAACGGCATCCTCACTGTCAAACATGATGTTGGGAACCTAATGCTTCGGGGGTGTTTTTCAGCCAATGGATCAGAGAATCTAATCACAGTAAACGGTCCCATGAAAAAAGAGCAATACATGAGTATTCCCAATGACAACATCAGGCCATCTGCAGAGAAACTTGGCCTTGGGCACCAGTGTACATTTCAGCATGACAATGACCCAAAACACACAGCAAAAGTGGTGAAGAAATGGTTAGCAGACATTAATGTTTTGGAGTGGCCCAGTTAGAGTCCTTACTTAAATCCAATTGAGAATCTGTGAAGGCGCTGGAGGGAGCTAAAGATCAGGGTGATGGCAAGAAAACCCTCCAACCTGAAAGATTTGGAGCTCATTGCTAAAGATGAACGGGCATACCTTTGGAGACATGCAAAATGCTGGTCTGCAATTACAGGAAGCGTTTGATTGCTGTAATAGCCAATAAAGGACTTTCTATTGATTATTGAGAAGGGTATGAATCATTTTGGACTGGACACTTTTTTGCTCAAATGTAAATAAAAGCTGAACATGTTTTTTTTTTTTTCACACAATAATGCCTTTTGTACATCATTTTATTATCTTTTGGGAGACACCTATGTAATTTCCCATCAAAAATCATGTAAATAAATAATTATGGGCATTATCCACTCCTACATTATATTCACATTTTTCAGGCAGGGGTCAGGCTGCTATGGCTCCTAAGGACTGACATTGGTTATTATTAAACAGCTTTCTCATGAAAGTTTGACCTGAAAATGCTTTGCTTTGAACCGGCTCTACCTGTTTGGTGTGTTTGAGCACTTGACAGCACTCTCTTCGTTGTTAAGGAAAAAAGATTAAGCTTGAAGGCTTCTCATGATGTAAACTGAACCTGAAATTACTACAGAATTCAGCACCATGGAAGTATTTGCAAACGTTGTAACAACCACTTGGTTCCAAAAAATATTGTATAACTTTATAGTATGCTTAGGAAAATGTTTTTTTTAGGAAAGAAATCGTAAATGGAAAGTGCTACAGTAGTGAGAGTAATAGGAAGGTTGCAATTTTTCGTCCTAATTTAACAATGCCAATTGCTTTGCTGCCCTGATGGTATTTATTAGTTTACTAGCTGGTCGCCCGGCATTGCCCGGGTATGTAATTGGCTAGTGTTAGCTCTGCCCACTTTTTCTAATCCTAACACACAATTACTCAAGGATGACCTAGTTTGTGAGCTTTGCAGTCTTTGGCATCAATAATTGGCATTGAAATGAAATAAATCTAATTGGCTGTGGCTCCACTCCTTTGAAAATCAATAGGTGAATTTTGATTAGCTTTTGTAGGCTCCACCCACTTTTCTGAATATTATTCCCAGTCACCCAGTGACCAACTGTGCAAAGTTTAAGAACCCTGCCATTGACAGTGTAAGAAAAACAAACGTTGCTTTCTTAAAACAGAAAGAGTTTGCGATAATTCAGGTTGGAGTGAGCTTAAAATGTTGCCCAGTGCATCACTGCTGAATATATGCAAATTAACCGTTGTTACCTTTAAAAGCTAAACACACCTCCAGAACTGCTGGAATGCAATGATGTGTCATTTAGTTAATTTGTATAGAGCCATAATAATCCAACATGCATACAGACTGTTTTGGATTGTTTGCTCCGCATCAGTGCATGGCATGGCTTAATTTGGCTCTATGCAGTAGGGCTTGTAACACCGAGAGGTACAGACTAACCAGCAACCTCATGGTGACCCAGAACTCATTGGAGTGTGTAAGGGACTACAATGGTCCTAAAAGCCCCCTTACTAAGATGTTAAGAAAAACAAAAGTTTGCTTTCTTAAAACAGAAAGAATGTGCGATAATTCAGGTTGGAGTGAGCTTGAGATGTCTCCCAGGGCATCGCTGCTGAATATATGCAAATTAACCATTGTGCCCTTAGAAGCTAAACACACCTCCAGTGTAACAGTGTAAGAATGGCTGCAGTTTACATTTTCCAGTGAAATTTGTATTTGTCTCCGCCCCCTTTTTGGTTATGGGAATAAAAAGTATCCTATACTTTATTCCAGGTAATGTACTATGTGTGTGCCAAATTTCAGTTTACATTCTAGCAGTGAAATTTGTATTTTTCTCCACCCACTGATGTCCTAATGTTTCCTGGGTATGTATTTGGCTGCTGTTGGCTGTGGCCACTTTTTCTAACCCTAACACACAATTGTCAATAGTCAATGACCAAGTTTATGAGATTTGTGGTCTTTGGCATGAATAATTTTCATTGAAATGAAACACATCTGATTCGCTGTTTGTGGCCCCACGCCTTTTCTAAATATTTAACCCCAGTCACCCAATGATCAACTGTACCAGGTTTGAGGCTTGTGCCATTAACAGTGCAAAAATGGCAGCAATTAAATGTTTGCCTTGAAAATCAATAGGTGAATTGTGATTGGTTTTTGTAGGCTCCACCCACTTTTCTGAATATTAATCCCAGTCACCCAGTGACCTACTGGGCAAAGTTTTAGAACCCTACAATTAATAGTGTAAGAATGGCTGCAGTTTACATTTTCCCAGTGAAATTTGTGTTTGTCTCTGCCCACTGATGACTTGGCATTGCCCGGTTATGTATTTGGCTGGTGTTGGCTGTGCCCACTTTTCCTAACCCTAACTCTTACACACAATTACTCAATGACTAAGTTTGTGAGCTTTGCGGTCTTTGGCATCAATAACCTGCATTAAAATGAAACAAATTCAGATTAGCTGTTTGGGGCTCCACCCTCTTATATAAATTTAAACCCCAGTCACGCAATGATCAACCGTACCAGGTTTGAGTCTTGTGCCATTAACAGTGCAAGAATGGCAGCAATGAAATATTCCCCTGAAAAATCAATAGGTCATTTTTGATTGTTTTTTGTAGGCTCCACCCACTTTTATGAATATTAATCCCAGTCACCCAGTAACCAACTGTGCAAAGTTTGAGAACCCTACCATTAACAGTGTAAGAATGGCTGCTGTTTACATTTTCCTGGTAAAATTTGTATTTGTCTCCGCCCACTTAAGACCCTGCGTTGCCTGCTTATGTATTTGGCTGGTGTTGGCTGTGCCCACTTTCCTAACCCTAACACATAATTAATCAATTACTCAATTACCAAGTTTGTGAGCTTTGCGGTGTTTGGCAACAATAATTTGCATTGGAATGAAACAAATCTGATTGTCTATTTGTGGCTCCTCCCCCTCTCTGAAATTGAACCCCAGTCACCCAATGATCAACTATACCAGGTTTGAGGCTTGTGCCATTAACAGTGCAAAAATGGCAGGTTTGAGGCTTGTACCATTAACAGTGCAAGAATGGCAGAAATATTCCCCTTGAAAATCGACCAACTGTGCAAAGTTTGAGAACCCTACCATTAACAGTGTAAAAAAAAACTAAAGTTTGCTTTCTTAACACAGAAATAATTTGCAATAATTCAGGTTGGAGTGAGCTTGAGATGTCTCCCAGTGCATCACTGCTGAATATATGCAAATTAACCATTGTGCCCTTAGAAGCTAAACACACCTCCAGTGTAACAGTGTAAGAATGTCTGCAGTTTACATTTTCCAGTGAAATTTGTATTTGTCTCTTTTTGGTTATGGGAATAAAAAGTATATACTATACTTTATTTCAGGTAATGTACTATGTGTGTGCCAAATTTCATTCAAATCCGTTCAGCCGTTTTGCGTGATCGAGTAACAAACATCCAAACATATAAACATCCAAACATCCGAACTTTCCCATTTATTATATTAGTAGGATTAGGCTTTATTAGTGTCCAAATCACAGTGTTGTGTATATTATGCTGTGAGTGTGGTCAGATATGAGATAGATAGAGCACCTGGCCCCATATGCAATTGATTTTTTTTAATGTGTTTTCTCCTAAGTGATATTTTCATACTTTGTCATAAAATGCTTTTTAAACCACCAGCAAGCAAAAAAAAAAAAATACTCAAACTAATTTTGATAATAGGTTTTCAGTAACTTTTGGGTATTTTTTTCAATTGTAAAATGCCTAAAAGTTATTTTAAAGAGAATATGAAAATTATCTTGTAGAATGTACTCTAGCTTATGATACTTATTTCTATACTAGTGACCAGACACTTGAGGTAATTTCAAAGGGGTTAAATAAAAGGGATTTTATTTACAAATATACGTACAGTATGTACAAGTTAGAGCATACAGACTATGTGTCTCACATAATGGCTCTATATACCCTATGCACAGTCACACACTTTCATTAGCTGAGCCCCTTTCTGTCCCACAGTCCATGTCAGCATTCCAAGGGAGAGAGAGCTTCCCAAGTATTGTCTTATATCTGGATACCACAGGTATAGAGACCCCTCCTCTGTGTTATACATCAATAGTTCCTGCCCTTAACCGCTTGTGGGAAGGATCTTTTTGTAGCTACTCCAATGGACCATTGTTGACAAAACCAGACAAACCGGCTTCTGTAAGCTAGGAGTCCTCTGCTCAATCCTCCATTGCCGCTCGTCGGGGGCTGGGCATTGATGTCATTCCTATACAGCTATTGTGTGGCTGTAAACAGTCAGTTACAGTATGAAATACAGGCCTTTGTTTACCACTCAAGGCTTATCAAAAGCTTCCCTGTGTATAGCATACAAAGTTCAATCCATGTAGGCACATCTGAAATAACTTCCAACTCCAACATATCTCCTAGAACTCGGGAGAAAAAAAATATGCAATTCACTTTTTCTCTTGAGTTTTATCCCTTTAACCTGAATCTGTTCTTAAAGCGGATCCGAGATGAAAAACTAACTATAACAAGTAACATGTCTATATATCTTATGTACAGTTTAGATCAGGGGTCTCAAACTCGCGGCCCGCGGGCCATTTGCGGCCCTCGATACAATTTTTGTGGCCCTCGCTGGCAAAAGCTTCCTTATAGTTCGCTTCAGTGCTCCCAAGTAATCCGCCGCATCCCAGCTGCTAAACGAGGGCTGCAGAGCCCCCAAATCGCCCGGGGGGGCAATCCGCCGGCATTTTCTAGAAGGGGCAGAGCTTTCAGCTTCAGCTCTGCCCCTCCTGACGTCAATCGCCGCACGGATCGCCGCCTCTCCCCGCCCCTCTCTGTGAAGGAAGAGTGAGAGGGACAGGCAGAGGCGGCGGTGCACCGCGATTGTGAAATTCCTTATGCGGCCCAGCCTCATCCTGACTTTGCCTCCTGCGGCCCCCAGGTAAATTGAGTTTGAGACCCCTGGTTTAGATGGTTTAAACAGCAAATCTGTCTGCATACTGCTTTAATAGAATATGATTATTTCTTCATATGATACAATGACAGCAGCCATGTTGTTTGTAAACATTACACAGAGGCAGGCTTATCTGCACCATAAGCACTCAGACTGAAAAAAATCTAATCCCCTCTCCTCCTCCCTCCTCTCCTCTGCCTCTGAAATCTCTGGCTAGTAATACCTCTCCCTCCTCCTGCCCAGACTGAGCTCCCATGAGCCCTTGCTACTGCCAAGGCTCTATGAAAACTGTGGGTGGGGCTTATTAAGTTTATAGGGAATTAGAGTATTAAAACAAAATCAAAAAAGTATTTGGCTTGAGGAATGCCCTATAAACTATAGGAAAGGAACACAATTATGCAATGAGTAAAAGTTCACCTCGGATCCACTTTAAGTCGGAACATTGTGCCATCTCTGTCCCCTGTATCTCCTCTGTGCCCCCATTTGCCTGCGGTGTCCCCCTCTGTGTCACCACTGCACCTGCTTATACAAGTTTAAAAGCCATTTTTTCTTTGAATTTTTTAAAATCATTTTTCTCAAAAACTACGTTTTTTTAATGTTTTTTTACTTGTTCCCATGGAAACACAGAATCTTTGCTGTTCGTATCGGTGGGTCGTTCATAAGTCGGGTGTTCGTAAGTCAGGCACTAGCTGTATTGTTATCCAGTACAGGAGGAGCTAACTTCAGTTGCTATCTATGCAAAATAGCTTCTCTGAGCTACTGGATCCAACTTGAGTTGAATACAGTCTTGTTTTCTGAAGCACTTAAACAGCCGAGAAACAGCGAGAGACCGCTTGAGATAAGGTTTTACCGCAGGAAAGTTCAAAGGGTCAGTATTTCTGCTTTGTTATTTAGCTTGAAAGACAGAGTGTGGTTTTAAAATGGCAATTTTGAAAATCTGATGTAATGTTATAAAAAAAATCTATATAACTGAAAAAAAAGTATAAGATTCTTTTCTTTGCTACCAATGTTCTATTCTTATCCTCACTACACATACAATTTATTATATTGTAAGTTTTTTTTCGCTTTGGGTTTGCATTAAAATTGTGAGGTAGATAATCAGCAGAACAGCCAAGTTATTAGTATTTTTTAAAGAATATAAATGTATCAACCTCTATATCCCCATCACTCTAAGGATGATAGGACATGTTCGCTGGTGAATCGTTCACTACTCACGTGCACTACTCACGTGTTTGAGAGTCACGCCAACAATGCGGGCCATTAGCGCCTGTCCTATACTTTCCCATAATGCCATTTTTTCACCCACCCCCCTGAAGTCAGGTGGGAGAGGACAGCCAATCAGACATGGTCACCACCTGAGGCACTCCCTCCCCCATTAAAAGCACAATATCGGTGGCCATTTTCATTCTGCATTAGTCAGTAGGATAGGGGCTGCTGCTACATATAGAGGGACAGTGAGAGATGGGCTGTATTATTGTGAATATTGTGCTGTGAAGCTGCTTCCTAGGTGCTCTGCTACTTGCAGTTCACCAGCAAGGGACTCCCCAATAGTCTTTTTAAGGACTCTTCTTGACCACAAAAATATCTTTTGAGGACTGACATTGACCATGCTGTACTTTTTATTTGTTGTTGCTTTTTTTGGTGTGGTGTGTTGTAGCAACACGACACCCCCATACACAGTGTAGTGTGTGGCTGCATCACTGTGATAGTCCAGTAAAAGTAATTTAGTGTCTGACATTTGTGACACGACGCGTGCTGTTACCCCCACACATTGTCACAGCAACACCCATGTGACCAACCATACTGTGTTATCAGTGAACCAAAAAAAAAAAAATAGTGTGACAGACATTTGTGACAATACCCCTTTGCTGGTCACTGCCTGCTGTGTGATCACTGCCTACTGTTACCAAGTCATGTCAAGATCTGTGTGACTGTACTGTGTGTGGCTGCGTCACCATCACTGCGCAATAGCTATTTAGGGCTCTTTCACACTTGCGGCGATTTTGAGCGTTAACGCAAACGGCTAACGTTTGTGTTAACCAAGGTAAGATGAAAGTCCATAGACTTTCATTTTACCTTTCACACCCGACGCTGCGTTTCGATGCGTTGCGGTTCTGACGCACCCGGGCGCAGTTTTTCGTCCAACGCACCCGCGAGCCGGCGTTTTTTGTCGGGATTAATTACCAGCTACCGCCGCTGATTGCGTCGCACCGCAGATACCCGACGACACGCCGTAGGCAGACAACGCGTGCAGGAGAACGGCTCCTGCATACGTTGACTGATGCGAAAGAGCCCTCCGTGTCTGACATTTGTGGCACGCCACATGCTGTGTCGCCCCCACACAGCAAAACCCATGTGACCGACTGTACTATGATACTACCACGTTTATTTTGAGTATTGTGATCGGAAATTTTAGGCCAATCACAGGACTTGGAAATATTGTGATTTGTCCAATTCTTCCAAAGTATTTGGCCAAACAGAGAATTTAGTAATGTCCACATAAATACATTCCATAACTTTATTAACAAATATTACAAAAAAACACCTTTCTGCAGAAATCCGTATCGGAAATACGGATTCCGTGGAAATCCACGGAATGGGTAATGTGGCCACATGTATTAAGTGACCCCCTGGCAAAAGACCCCCTAGTCATGGTGGGGCCTACCAAAGTTTTGCCGAGGGCCCAGTGATTTGTAGATACACCCCCAGTGAGCAATTACTGCAATTTAAACCTTGTATATTTTGAACAAACGTACTTTAACCACTTTACCCCCAGCGGTACGGATTTCTCCGTCCCTTTTTTCACCCTGTTACCACCAAGGGACGGAGAAATCTGTACCTGATGCCGCTCCCGTCGCTCCAGCCGCTGTCCGCGCGCCCCTGCGCTCGTGCACGCCGCCGCCCGCTCGCCCAGAGATTAATGAACGGAAAAAAACCTTTCCCGTTCGTTGATCTCTGCCCCCCGCAATGATCAGCTGCTTCTATGAGAAGCAGCGATCATTGTGAGAAAAAACAGTGTCCCAGCCTCCTAACCCTTCCTACAAGCGTACTTCCTGTACGCTTGCAGGTCGCATAAACAAAAAGTTACTGTGGCCATCTTGTGGCCAAATAGTAAAACTACACCCTAAAGCATTTTTCATATACAAATACATTACTTTTACACTAAAAATTAACTCATTACCTCCTACACTCCCCAATTTTTATTTTTTTTTTAAATTAAAAAAAAAATTACAATAAAAAAATACATAAATAGTTACCTTAGGGACTGAACTTTTTAAATATTTATGTCAAGAGGGTATAACACTGTTACTTTATAAACTACTAGCTTGTCACCCAGCGTTGCACGGGTATGTAATTGGCTAGTGTTAGCTCTGCCCACTTTTTCTAATCCTAACACACAATTACTCAAGGATGACCTAGTTTGTGAGCTTTGCGGTCTTTGGCATCAATAATTGGCATTGAAATGAAATAAATTTAATTGGCTGTGGCTCCACTCCGTTGAAAATCAATAGGTGAATTTTGATTAGCTTTTGTAGGCTCCACCCACTTTTCTAAATATTAATTCCAGTCACCCAGTGACCAACTGTGCAAAGTTTAAGAACCCTGCCATTGACAGTGTAAGAAAAACAAAAGTTTGCTTTCTTAAAACAGAAAGAATTTGCGATAATTCAGGTTGAAGTGAGCTTAAAATGTCGCCCTGTGCATTACTGTTGAATATATACAAATTAACCGTTGGCCGCCCTTAAAAGCTAAACACACCTCTAGAACTGCTGGAATGCAAAGATGTGTCATTTTGTTAATTTGTATAGCGCCATAATAATCCAAAATGCATACAGACTGTTTTGCATTGTTTAATCCTCATCAGTGCATGGCATGGATTAATTTGGCTCTATGCAGTAGGGCTTGTAACACCGAGAGGTACAGACTAACCAGCAAGCTCATGGTGACCCAGAACTCATTGGAGTGTGTAAGGGACTACAATGCTCTTAAAAGCCCCCTTACTAAGATGTTAAGAAAAACAATAGTTTGCTTTCTTAAAACAGAAAGAATTTGTGATAATTCAGGTTGGAGTGAGCTTGAGATGTCTCCCAGTGCATCACTGCTGAATATATGCAAATTAACCATTGTGCCCTTAGAAGCTAAACACACCTCCAGTGTAACAGTGTAAGAATGGCTGCAGTTTACATTTTCCAGTGAAATTTGTATTTGTCTCCGCCCCCTTTTTGGTTATGGGAATAAAAAGTATCCTATACTTTATTCCAGGTAATGTACTATGTGTGTGCCAAATTTCAGTTTACATTCTATCAGTGAAATTTGTATTTTTCTCCACCCACTGATGTCCTAATGTTTCCCGGGTATGTATTTGACTGCTGTTGGCTGTGGCCACTTTTTCTAACCCTAACACACAATTGTCAATAGTCAATTACCAAGTTTGTGAGATTTGTGGTCTTTGGCATGAATAATTTTCATTGAAATGAAACACATCAGATTTGCTGTTTGTGGCCCCACCCCTTTTCTAAATACTTAACCCCAGTCACCCAATGATCAACTGTACCAGGTTTGAGGCTTGTGCCATTAACAGTGCAAAAATAACAGCAATTAAATATTTGCCTTGAAAATCAATAGGTGAATTGTGATTGGTTTTTGTAGGCTCCACCCACTTTTCTGAATATTAATCCCAGTCACCCAGTGACCAACTGTGCAAAGTTTTAGAACCCTACAATTAATAGTGTAAGAATGGCTGCAGTTTACATTTTCCCAGTGAAATTTGTGTTTGTCTCTGCCCACTGATGACTTGGCATTGCCCGATTATGTATTTGGCTGGTGTTGGCTGCGCCCACTTTTCCTAACCCTAACACACAATTACTCAATTACTCAATGACCAAGTTTGTGAGCTTTGCAGTCTTTGGCATCAATAACCTGCATTAAAATGAAACAAATTTAGATTAGCTGTTTTGGGCTCCACCCCCTTATATAAATTTAAACCCCAGTCATGCAATGATCAACCGTACCAGGTTTGAGTCTTGTGCCATTAACAGTGCAAGAATGGCAGCAATAAACTATTTCCCTGAAAAATCAATAGGTTATTTTTAATTGTTTTTTGTAGGCTCCACCCACTTTTATGAATATTAATCCCAGTCACCCAGTAACCAACTGTGCAAAGTTTGAGAACCCTACCATTAACAGTGTAAGAATGGCTGCTGTTTACATTTTCCCAGTAAAATTTGTATTTGTCTCCGCCCACTTATGACCCTGCATTGCCCGCTTATGTATTTGGCTGGTGTTGGCTGTGCCCACTTTCCTAACCCTAACACACAATTAATCAATTACTCAATTACCAAGTTTGTGAGCTTTGCGGTGTTTGGCAACAATAATTTGCATTGGAATGAAACAAATCTGATTGTCTATTTGTGGCTCCACCCCCTTTCTGAAATAGAACCCCTGTCACCCAATGATCAACTATACCAGGTTTGAGACTTGTGCCATTAACAGTGCAAGAATGTCAGGTTTGAGGCTTGTGCCATTAACAGTGCAAGAATGGCAGAAATATTCCTCTTGAAAATCAACCAATTGTGCAAAGTTTGAGAACCCTACCATTAACAGTGTAAGAAAAACAAAAGTTTGCTTTCTTAACACAGAAAACATTTGCAATAATTCAGGTTGGAGTGAGTTTGAGATGTCTCCCAATGCATCACTGCTAATTATATGCAAATTGACCATTGTTACCCTTAGAAGCTCAACACACTTCCAGAACCACTGGAATGCAATGGTGTGTCAGCTTATTAATTCGTACAGAGCCATAATAATCCAACATGCATACAGACTATTTTGGATTGTTTGATCCTCATCAGTGAATGGCATGGATTAATTTGGCTCTATGCAGTAAGGCTTCTAACACCGAGAGGTACAGACTAACCAGCAAGCTCATGGTGACCCAGAGCTCATTAGAGTGTGTAAGGGACTACAATAGTCCTAAAAGCCCCCTTACTAAGATGTTAAGAAAAACAAAAGTTTGCTTTCTTAAAACAGAAAAAAATTGCGATAATTCAGGTTGGAGTGAGCTTGAGATGTCTCCCAGTGCATCACTGCTGAATATATGCAAATTAACCATTCTACCCTTAGAAGCTAAATACACCTCCAGTGTAAAAGTGTAAGAATGTCTGCAGTTTACATTTTCCAGTTAAATTTGTATTTGCCTCTTTTTGGTTATGGGAATAAAAAGTATCCTATACTTTACTCCAGGTAATGTACTATGTGTGTGCCAAATTTCATTCAAATCCGTTTAGCCGTTTTTGCGTGATCGAGTAACAAACATCCAAACATCCAAACATCCAAACATCCAAACATCCGAACTTTCCCATTTATTATATTAGTAGGATGGGCTTGTAATTAGGGATGGACGCAAAACTGAAAAAAATGCACCTTTATTTCCAAATAAAATATTGGCGCCAAACATTGTGATAGGGACATAATTTAAACAGTTTTATAACCGGGACAAAAGGGCAAATACATTTCATGGGTTTTAATTACAGTAGCATGCATTATTTAAAAACTATAAAGGCCGAAAACTGAAAAATAATACATTTTTTCCCACATTTTTTCCTATTTTCCCATTAAAAAAACATTTAGAATAAAATAATTCTTGGCATAATGTCCCACCTAAAGAAAGCCTGATTGAAGATATAGTTCATTTCATTGTGATAAGTAATGATAAAGTTATAGACGAATGAATGGAAGGAGCCCTGAAAGGTGAAAATTGCTCTGGTGCTCAAGGGGTAAAACCCCTCAGTTGTGAAGTGGTTAATATATACAAGAGGTCTGCTTCTTGATAAATACTTTAGGAAAAACCAAAAAAAAAACAACCCTATTTAATTTCAGCTAAACTTCTGTTAAAGCTACTTGGATTAGTTTGATACCAACTGTCCTTCGTAAATCTGTACTGATATCTTTGGTACTACTTTCTATTACCTGAACTATACCATTTATATGGCCTCAGATATATTATATACAGATAGAAACTAAAATTTATAACAGTATATTGGTACCAAGCCAGCCATTTAAGAGTCTTAAAAAATTAGACATAATGGCAGAGAAATGATTGAGCTTAGCTCTCGAGGGACTCAAGCTCACCTATTTTGTCTGTTATGCTTTTGGAATTCGCAGATATATATTTTAAATTGCCATTCAATTTGGCTGGTTGATTTAAAGCATTTTTTAAAGCATTTTTTATATTTAAAGCATTTTTTTTATTATTATCCGTTGCATTCTTTGATGGTAACATCAATCAATCAGGATGTTCAGCCTCTGCAGCTTTTTGGCATATAGCCACTGTATGGTGAGGATTTAGTATAGGTTGCATTGTATTTGCTCAGAAAGATCAGAAAGCAATGGAAACCAGTATGCTAGGTGGTGTAGCAGCCCAAAACTCTGACTCAGGCTCATTTTTCTCTTGGATATATCATAATGGTACATGCTAGGCTGGCTTCAGCATGTAGTGTTGGTGGTGGTATAGTGGTGAGGAGAGCTGCCTACCAAGCACTAGACCTGGGTTCCATTCCCAGCCAATGTATGTGAGCTGGCTTTTGAAATCCTACAATTCCATGGAAGACAAGACCCTCCTCCTCCGCAGGAGGAGGAGGAAGGAGAGGAAGGAGAGGAGGGAGAGGTTGTGGGGTGCTATATAAGGAATAACAATCAGCCAGGAGAAAGCTAACAAGCCTACAAGAGCCTAACTAAGGTCTCCCTAGCAGAGTCTGTCAGCAGCTGTCCCTTAACTAATTACTGTAGGCAGATGAGTGAGTAAAACGGCTGGAGAACCTTGCCTTTTATAAGGGGGGGGTGGCGCTCCAGGAGTAGGTGTAGTCTGATTGGCGTTAATGTGCCTGCTGACTGTGATGTAGAGGGCCAAAGTTGACCCTTAATGGAGCATTATGGGGGCGAATCAGATTTCTGCAATAGTTCGCCTTCGCTGGCGAACGCGAACCACCCAAAGTTTGCCTGGAACCGTTCGCGGGCGAACCGTTCGGGCCTTCTCTGCTAAGGAGCTGTGGGCCCCAATGCAAGTTTTACAATGGGGCCCCCCAAGCACTCTATACATAACAATGGATACCAGCCCTGTACAACATGGATTCTGTTAAACACAATCAACAGTAATTCATGAAACTGAGCAAACTCCAATAACCTTAAGCTTAGTGCACATAAAACATTTCAAATTATTCTCCTAACACTTTAATCTGTTATGAAATAACCAAGGTTTTCATTTAAATAAATATATTTTCCCTCTTTACATGACAATTTGCGCAGTAAATCACCCCTGATGTCATTGGGTACCCTGGCACTGAGAGTAATTTCACGTTTTCAACACTTTCCACTTCAATTTCTAAAATTGCAAACATACTACTCTATATTGGCTCTCACTGTCTCCCCTGCTTTTACAGTGAGGTTCCTCATTCATTAGTTACAGCCTGACCATGGCTATGTCGACACCATTGAGGTTAATGGTGTGGTGGGGTGAGAGGGGGATTCAGGACTCTAAAGGGTTACTACAACAGAAAATGACATCAAATGCCCAGGGAAGCCCACCGTGTATCTATTTAATGGAAAACAATGGTAAAACTATGTAACGTGGTAGAGATGGTAAAGGTACCGGTCCTTCCAGGTACAACAGCATGCATTGACAGCACATAATTTGATCATATCAATATCTTCAATATCCTAAAAATTAATTTAAAGAAATACAAATCAAGATAGAAGGCTTTTCTTTTTTTAGCACAGGTATGATCCACAAAAAAACACATTGGGCTCTATTAATAAAAGGTTACCGCAAGTTTTCCGCTCAAAACAGCGGATTTTCCCGTCCATTTAGCAAAGTGGGCATTCATAAAAGCTGTTCCCGCATGAAAATCTACAACCCCCCAGCAGAGCGAGAAATTTCTGCCTTCTCCAGTGTTTTTCTAGATTTATCTAGAAAAAAGTAACAAAATGGCCATTCATAAAGTTTAGAGGAAGCGGTATGTGGACGGGAAATACCACTCCCTCTGATTTTGCGGATTACATACAAGTGAATGGGACAGACCTCCCAGAGAGAGCAGTGCACGGAGGGACTCTGCCGGCTGAAGTGTTTCCGCATGCCTTCCGACAGCTTACCGCCAGCCTTCAGCGGGAGATCTCCGCACTTGCATCGCAGCTGGCAAGATTTTTATGAATTTTTATGAAGTCTAAAATACCGCTGCAGTATTTTCCCTCCAGGAGTTTTTTCGCCACAAATGTTTTATGAATATAGCCCATCGTTTCAAAATTATCAGTTGGCAAAAAGTTCATTCTCTTAGTAGTTGTAACAACGATAGCAAACTCAATGCAAACATTGGGTTCATAGCAGGCATTTGTCACAGCATTTGACACATAGTTATAACTTCAGCCTTCTGGGTTCGGGAGTTAATTTGGTCTGCAACACCTACATGCGTCAAAGATAAGCAGAAGGCTCTTGGAAGTAATTTGTCTGAAAGATTAATTTATTTCTTTGCTTTGAAATTTAAAGTAAATTCTCAATTACTAAAGGGAATAAAAGAAAAGAGTGGTAAAGACCAAAAGCGAAATCATAGGGCCACTTTGTATTAGGAGGGCTCAGTGTACTTCTCTTACACAAACATTTAAATGTAATGAATAGTGGTGATCATAATATTGAGTAACAGAGACGTAACTAGACTTAATAGGGCCCCTCTGCAAAAATTATAGCATGGGGCCCCGTTGGTCCCCGAACCCCATGAGGGTTGTGTGATCGGGAGCCAGCGAATGGCAACAAGGAAAAAATGACAGCCGCTCCCGCTACCTGCTAATCTGCGTGATGGGAGGAAGCAGGGATGTTTTTTTGTGAGCGAACAGGGACATTTTTTTGCTAATGGACTGCACTTGCGGTTGGGGAGAGGATAGAGGAGGGCACCCAAAGCCTTTGGGTTCCCCTGCGATGGCAGGCATCTCATGGGTGATTGCTAACACCCATGTTAAGTCATTTTGGTTTTGTGAATTTGATTGTAATTACAATTTCATGGGTAATGTTGAAATTCATGATCTCTCATTTTCTAAAACTTAACATGGACAAGACTGACATGGAAATCTCAAGGCAGCGCCCCTGTCTGACATAACAATCTCTGTTGATGGCACTTCAATAACTCCCATCCTAAAGGGTCACTGCCTACTGCCTAGATGCAATACTGGACTTGAGTCTCTCATTCAAAGCACACATTGACAAACTATCCTCCTCTTGTTGTCTCCACCCAAGGAACTTCTCTTACATTCATCTTTTTCTCACACAGGGCTCTACCAAACTTCTTGGCCAAACCCTGATTATTTCACGAATATTGCAACTTTTTGCTCGGTGGCCCTGCTACATAGCATCATGAACTCTGCTACACAGGGGCGTAGCAATAGGGGGTGCAGAGGTTGTGACCGCATCAGGGCCCTTGGGCCAGAGGGGCCCCGAGGGGCCCTCGCTCATCCACAGTATTAGCTCTCTATTGGTCCTGTGCTCATAATAATCACTTCTATAGATACTTTGAATAGTGGTAATCATTAACAAGCTGTTCCCCATCCCCTTCTTGCACCTCTGACACTGTAGTTGCCATTGGCAGGTTTTGGTGCGCCTTATCAATTGTTATGTATAGAGTGCTTGGGAGGCCCCAATGTAAAACTTGCATCGGGGCCCATAGCTCCTTAGCTACTCCACTGCGTGCTACATGACTTATCCATCTCTCCTCCTGCTTTTCCAGCCCTATCCCTATCACGGGCTGCCAGTTACAATGAGGATACAAAAAAAAGGTTAAAAAACCTGACTCTCGCCTACAAAGCTCAATTACGTCACTTCTTCTTATCTTAATAAACCTATTTCCAGATACCACTCTACAAACAATTTCCCTTGTACTATCAATAGTCTCCTGTCTTCCTCACTGTTCACCTCTTCTCACAAACAAGACTTCTCTGGATCCTTTCCGATCCTCTGGAAGTCCCTTCCTCAACTCGTCTGTCACTCACCCACGCTTACCATTTGCCTTACCATTTCAGGCAAGCATAGTCTCCTACCTGGGTCACTTTGGCCACTGACCAGCAATTTTACCATCTCATATACAGCTTCCATTCACCTATTGTCCTAACCCTTAATTCTGTAGATTGTAAGGTTAACTGGACAGGATTGTCTCTTTCCTTCTGTCACAATGCTGTGTAATGTGCGAACTGTGTACATATGTTCTACCCCTGTGTAAAAATCTGTAGTTGATTTATTAACTACATCAGATGTAAAACTTAATAATAATAATTTAAAGTTTATATGGCATAAAATAGTTTTGTTTTGTTTTTTGCATATGAGAGAACACATTTTTGCACAAATGCATTGAAGTCTATGGGCCTGAGAAAGTTATATTTACTTATCACTGCAAAACTATGAATCATAAATATTTTGCATTGTAATTCTTAATTTTGCTGCACAAGTGGTGAAATCCACCACATTTTTTTAAATGTATACTTAAACAGTCATAAAAAACACACAAAAAATGCAAAGGCTGCCACGAGCAGTGTCACAGAGTCACTTAGTAACAAGAGAAAGATTGTTAAAAACAATTGGATCTTTAGAGGCAATGTACTGTAAAATAGTGACAGTGGATGTTATAAAATCTTACAGATCTTAAAAATATTACAGCATTTCCTCCTTACCCTTGTTCTGCCTCATGTAATATACTCTGCAGATGCAACTGAATAGGCCCCACATGACACAGTGACCACGCACATTAAAATAACACTGAAGTGTTCTGCAGAAGTCTTACTTCGAGTGTCCTAATAACAATAGTAAATGCAACTTAATAATCAAGCCTGAGTAATAATTCTGAGGAACATAAATGTTCTTCCCACAAAATCTCTGACCACACCCACCACAATGCCCTGATCAAACTGGCTACACCACTAGGCTATGAATGCTAGTGACTGTAAAGTGCCTAGTAAATAAAGTCACTGGGTGGGGCAATTTTACAGATGACCACTGGCATCCAGTGTGATGCATGGCATCACAAAATTGGTGGCTGGAATCATGTGGGGAGACATACGATTTTATGACCATGCTTAATGCCCCCTGCTGATTGAGTGCTTCAGGTTCTGGTGCATTGTGGGCTTTGCTGCTGAGTTTAGCACACGTTAACATTGCAAGTTTTCAACTGTAGAGTTTCAAACTGAAATCTGCAATATTTGGAAGCTTAAAAAATACTTAAAGAGGAGCTGTTAGGTATAAGGTCTCAGAGAAAATAAACACATATATCAGTAGCTAAAGATTGGCTGTACTTACATTACATATGCATTTCACTGTCCACATTTGTACTTCACAGAATTTTTATATAGTATATGCAGAGAATGATGCTCCTGACAGCTCATGGCAGGTTCCATGTTTGTCTGTCTCCTATGAAGCCAAATGTGTCGTCATGTCCTCCCTGCTTCCTGATCACAGAAAAGCTCGTACTGAATAACACTAGTGTGCAGTGAATATTAATTAGCCATGTGGCTAGGAACAATAGCGGACTCCTGCAGTGTACTCTGCCGGGAGATTTATCAGTGCCGTGTGCTGGACTGAGTTACATGCTATTGTTACTTGACCCTGTAACTTCTCATTAGCAGCGGAGGGGAGAGCCCCAGAATGCTTTGCAGTATGGTATGCGGCTTGCGTCTTCTTAAGAGCTTGGGAATAACAGCTTTGCTGATAAGCACACATCAAATGTAAGAGAGATTTTTATCTTCACTAATGCCTTTTTGGCTTCCTTCTAAACTGTTTAACACAGGAGAATAGAGGTTTAAATTAGCTTTTGTAGCCTGACAGTTACTCTTTAAGGTAAACACTGCATAGACTATCATGCCACTTACCTGTTTTGACGTCTGTGGGTCACAGGAGACACTTTGCCCCCTTTGTAAGGAGCGCAGCCATGGCTATGTTTCCAAAGACTGCCAAACCTCTTCAGAAACTGTTGCCTGCTTTGCTGTGGCCCACCCCCGCTTAGAAGCCACCAATTAGGCAGCGGCTTTTGAAATGGGGGTGGGCTATGGCAATGCAGATGGGGTGGCCAGAGCCTTGTCGCTGATTTTGAAGGGGGCAGAATGATCACCTGCCTTGAGCCATGATGCCAGAACAGGTAAGTATGTAATCCCGTGACCCCCTCATCATTCTCCTTAAAGGAGTTATCAGCCAAAATAGCAAAAATGAGCTTTACTCACCTGGGGCTTTCTCCAGCCCCTTGCAGCCGACTGTCTCACGCAGACCGCTCCACTCCCCGCCGCCGCCCCGGTCTCAGTGCTTGGTGCGGAGGCACAGGTGAGTAAAGCTATTTTTTGCTATTTTGGCTGATAACTCCTTTAAGACATAACCTGTCAAGACAGGTTCTCTCATTTTTTAATTTAGGTACTCTTTAACTTAAATGTGAACTAAACAAAAAAGGGCTAATGGAAGCTCCAGAACTGTTCTTTATGTAATGAACTGTACTGTTTTTCAAAAAACATTGTTACCATAGAGTCTTTTATGCAGGCAGACTTGGGATACAAGTGAAGTGATAGGACTGCTTTAACATTTTTACATTAGTCAGGAAGAGGGGACTGTCTTGCCTGTCAATGGTTGCCTTTAGCTGTTTGCATTTTCTGAGAAAATTATTGAAATAACTTTGACTTACCTTTTGCCTGCTCTGCGGAGCCATTCTTCAGCAAAGGTGTGCACAGCTAAATATACTGGCCCAAGGCGAGTCTTTAATTATTCTCTGTGCAACAAAATGGTTGTACTGGCTGTACTTACAAAAGACTGCCCCAGGTCTAGGAGCCACTCTATATATCACGCACTGAGAAGTTAGCTGAGAAATTCCTTTAACATGTTGCATGTGTATGCTGTTTAAATGGAGTGGAAATATACTGTATGTCACAAATAAACAAGTTTAAATCTAAACACGACTCGGCCAGACAATTCCATCCCTCATGTCTTCTGAATCCTGCCAAGATATACAGCACATCCAGCTTCTGTCATATAAACAGATGTTTAGCCTGAGGAAATTCAAAGTTACTTCTTACTGTGAAAGGATTTAAGGTGCAGTATGTTTATACTAGATATACTTTTTCTTTTAGCTTTACATATTTAAAACTAGAATGCAAAATTGGATTCAATTTAGAAACAAACAAGGCATATCCCAGTAATGCAAGCAAAATTATTATTTTTATTATATATTTAAAAAGTAGTTCCACTGACTGCAGAATTTTACAGAGTACTGTATACTGAGCAAGTCATGTTGATCAGAAGAGCTCGCAATCTAATCCATGCCATAGTCACAGTCTAATATCCTCACCCAAGTCCAAACCTGCTAGCATGGTTTGGGATGTAGGGGAAACCCGTGCAAAAACATGGAGAACATACAAACTCCATGTGAAAAGTGACCTGGATGAGAATTCTAGTCACTAAATTACTTGCCATCCTTAAAGCACCAATATTGCAAAAAAAAAAAAGTCAAAATTAAGCTGCAGCGTACATATATTTACCCCCACCTCTTGTTTCCACCCCATTCCTTTAGATTGTAAGCTCGCAAGGGCATGGCTCTCACCCTTTTGTGTCATTGAATGTTATTAATTTAATTGCTTGCACTCTGTTAGACATTTATACATTTTAGTCATCATGTTAAATTTGCTATTGTAATCAGCAGTTCTGTATTTTGTATCAGTGTTCATATTTGATGTATATCATTGTCTGTATCATTATGTATCCCTTGTTTGTTTTCTTACATTGTACAGCACCACAGAATATGTTGGCGATTTATAAATAAATACTGGTTGAACTCGATGGACGTATGTCTTCTTTCAACCAAAATAACTATGTAACTATGTAATAATAATAATAAAATGCACAAAAAATTACTTTTTTTCCTATGTCGCTGTCACTTAAAGGAGTTATCTGGGCACAATAAAGAAAATAAACGCTACTTACTGGGGGCTTTCTCCAGCCCCAAGCTCCCAGCATGTCCCACGCCGCAGCTCTGCCCGCAGCCATTCGCTGCAGGTCCGTCCCGGTCCCCGGCGATGACGTCAGAGCGACCTCTAGGTCGCTCTGTACTGCGCCTGCACGAGCAGCGCTGTCAATTACCGCCACGTGGGCCGGAGCGGACTGCGCAGGCGCAGTAGTTCTGCGCCTGCGCAGTCCGCTCCGGCCCACGTGGCGGTGATTGACAGCGCCGCTCGCTGGAGGTCGCTCTGATGTAATCGCCGGGGACCAGGTCGGAGCTCCGGCAAACGGCTGTGGGCAGAGCTGCGGCGAGGGACATGCTGGGAGCTTGGGGCTGGAGGAAGCCCCCGGTAAGTAGCATTTATTTTCTTTATTGTGCTCGGATGTCTCCTTTAAGTCTGAAAGATCTGACAGGTTTTGGACTAGTGCATTTCCTTCCTAATGGGACATTCTCAGTATTTCCTTTATTCTTTACCAAAGCACTGCCCTAAAATGATCCATACAAACTATTTTGGCAGCTGAACTGATAAACTACCATTCAGTAAGTGTTTTTGAAAATAAGGAAAACCCTGAGAACCCACCATGAGAAACTGGACTACTCCAAAACCTGTCAGACATTTCAGACTACATCCTACTGTAAGAGATAATGGCATAAGAAAAAGGTTATTTACAGTGCATCTTACTCCTTAGGGACAAATGCACAATTTATTTGATATGTTTTCCAGCATTTACGTGTGTGCTATTATTGATCACAAACAAACATCAGACAGGAGTGTATTATTATTATGCATTATAATTATTTTTATGTATACAGCACCAACATCTTCTGTTCCTGACGAAGGGGTCACGTGGACCACGACACGTGTGGAGTGTTTCTGTGCCTCCCTCTACCCTGACTGGTTGCTGCACTTATATTGCTTTATCCTGGTTACCTCAGTCTCCTATTTATATGCTCTGTTCATTTACCTTGTTGTCATATTATTATATACACATGCATACTTATAGCATGACTATGTGCATATTATTATACCCTACTGCTTGATCATTGTGCACTTTACTATTTTCACGGTTTATTTCTTGATGAGCATTAGCATTTTCTTTGGTACGTGTCACTTTTTTTGCACAATTCATTATCCAGTCCTGCATCTTTATCTCCCTCACAGGGCTCTTGCATGAGTCCTGGAGGGTTCATTAATGCAGCATACAGGGTTACCCATTACTGTGAGGTGAGGCACTCATTACTGATTGATTAGACATTGTTTGGTTTGTCTTATAGGGTTGTTTAGTGTGCTTTAGGAAACACTGTTTCAATTGATTTTATTGTGTTTGCTTCAGTTGTACAATAAAGTTCATATATTTGTATAGATTTTGGTGTTGCAGCTTTTGTTTGCAGAACTTATTTTGCTTGCTATACCATTGTTTGCTTGGTTCTGTAGTTTGCATGCCGCTTTACCTGGGTGTGCCGAGGGTTTTTGTGCCAACATCTTCTGTAGCATTTTACATTTTTGCAAAAACATACAATAATAGTGAGCATAAATACATGAGCAGTTTAACACACTATATACAGTTAGGAAAACCGGTGATACAAGCACAAATGCATACAATTTATATATAGTTTGTAACATTGCCAATGTATGAGCTGTCAGTTTTGATAGTAGTGGCTTCCAGTCTATCATTTTTTAATTTTATTTTTTAATAGTAGAGCAAAAAGAAATTTAGTTTTAAATGATTTATGCATTCCCCGCTGCCAGGAAGTCATCGCAGTGCACCACATGGTCAGCTCTAAGGCACCCAGGTAGTTCTGTGTAATACAGCTTGTTACAGTACTTCCAATGCATTTAACCAATATTAGTCTGGCGAGGACTTTTAAATTCATTTTTTCTTTTTTTTATTGATGCTACATTTTAGGCATACATTTTGCATGTATCTCACGGCACCCTGCTAACTGTCTTTTATAAGCTCTGCTTTTTAAAACACTTTTCACTCACAACAAGTTTATATTCTTGGTTTCTTTGACTTTGATACAGAAGACAAGAGTAACAGGAAAGATCAGTAAGCACCTGCTGTAAGCTGATATAGATAATTTAATATCATTTCAGAGATGGAGAAAAAAAATGAATTTCAGTAGTAGATGAAAGTAAAAGTTTAAATGGAAATCGTGTTTGAGAATATAATAAAAGGAGGTGGGGAAAAAAACATTTTGAATGGTCAGATCCTGTGATCTGACCAGCAATGAATAACAAGAACTCATCAAGAGAGGGAAGTCACCTGGTCTTCATAAGACCACTTTGTAAGGGCTGGTACCTGTAAAGAGGGCTGGCTTCTGCTGCTGCTGAGGATGCCTAGTAATAGCCACCAGACTTGTTTAACTGCCCCAGATGCTTTTTTCCCCAGAAAGGAATCTGGTAGATGATAGATAACAAAAACAATAACATAGATTTTCTGATTTACTCTAAATAATGGGAATTATAAGAATTGGGGCATTCATGGACCTGATGGGAAAGGGAATAACAACTTCAAAAATGTTTTAACCCCTTTCCATACTATCCAGAATGTTAAGAAATAGCAAAAAATCCTGGAGTACAGTTTTAATTAGAGTGTACAGTCATCGTCAAGATGGACTACACTAAAAACAGTAGTCAAATCAAAGTGTTGTGTAGACTGTACCTTTCTTTTTATAATCAGGTATACAGAGATGTGATTATATCTATATGTGCTGCTACAGCAAGGAAAAATAACGCAAAGAGCATATTTCTCTTGATCTTCCTGTTCACTGGCTTGAATCTAAAAATCCCTATTCAGTGACTCTTTGAAGGTATTCCACATTTTCTGCATAAACTATAGAAAGCATGTTTTTGTCTCATCAGAGAGAGTTGGTGGCTTAGTTTTGTCAAAATGTACACAAACTTCCCTGATCACTCTTGCCTGATTTACAAAGGTCAGAAGATTCAGTTAACAGAACTAAAGTTCCCATGAGGTAAGAGGAATTCCACACCCAGACTCCCTAAATACTAGAGAGAAGCACCCACATGCATAGCAGGATCAGCACTATACAAATTAAAAACATTCATTTACTTGCTAATTCGCTATGTTATACAGTGGTTTAATTTATTAAATTATTAAATTAATTTATTATGAAGAGATAAGTTAACTAATGGAAATGTGTCACCTGGTGCGTGTTATATATACAGTACATACTCGCATGCAAGCCACATTTTTGGAGCAAAAAAGTGTCCCAAAACTGGGGGCGTCAACTTATATAGTCATGTGTTAGCGGTGTGTGCGCGTATAGTTACATCTCCTCGTTCCTGGCAGCATCCCACGTGCAGCTGTGCTTGCTAGGTGTCCAGGACAGGTTTCACTTCTTCTCGGCCTAGGGAGCAACTTCCTGTTTCCCTTGCAATCCTGTACTCAGCAACTAGATTTCAGCGGTGAATACTAAGCTGCAAGGGAGATGAGAAGAGACCCAAAGACCAGAAAACACTGAAGCCTGGATCTGTAGCAAGTGCCAACACAGCCACTCACCGATGCTCCGGTTCGCTTCTGAAATTTCCGACTTTAAAGTCGGAAAACCACTGCGCCTGCGCGGCCGTGTTCTTGAACTTGCTGATGTCACCAGGAGTATACTGCACAGGCACAGACCGTACTGGGCCTGCACAATATACTCCTGGTGACGTCAGCGGGAGTGAGGGCTCAGCTGCGCAGGCACAGTGGTTTTTCGATTTTAACCTCCTGAGTGGTATGCAAGACACTGTCGGGCAAGGACTTTATGCTGAAAGCGGTATACCCTACAAAGTGTCGGACATGCCGCTCAGGGAGTTTCCCTAGCTACAGGAGCCCCACTGTGTATGTTAGTTAGGTGCAGGGGCTCCTGTACATTATAGGCAGCGTCTGTAACTGTGGGTAGAGTATGTATGGTGGCTGCATGGCGGGGGGGGGGGGGGGGGGGCGGGGGGTGGCAGGCACTCTACCCACAGTTACGGACGCTGCCCCTGCACCTAACTAACATATACAGTGGGGCTCCTGTACCTAGCTAGCCAGCCTATACTGGAGGATTAGAGGGGGGGTTGGGGGTCACTTTATCTACAGTTACTGACACTGCCTATAATGTACAGGAGTCCCTTCACCTAACTAGCATACACTGTGGGGCTCCTGTACCTAGCTAGCCTATACTGGGGGATTAGAGGGGGGGGTTGAAGGTCAGGTCACTATACCTAAATTACTGATGCTGCCTATAATGTACAGGAGCCCCTGCACCTAACTAACTTATACTGTGGGGCTCCTGTACCCACCTAGCCTATACTTAGGGACACCTGTACCTAGCTATCCTATACTGGGGGCACCTAGACCTGCCTACCTACCTACAATAATCTGCGGGGGATTCCGAAGACAGATGGGCACCACGCGGTGGGCGACACAAGACAGGTAATGTATAAATGCACACACAGGAGTACATTTTTACATTGGGGGGCAAGCGATGAGCCAACAGGAGCGGCCAATTGCCGAGTGATTTCATGTTGAAATTTATCAGGAATCAGTCTGCGGACTATGGGCAACCAACCGATCTCTCTCTAATCAGATTTGATTCGATAAAAATGTCTCTTGGTCGAATTTGCCCATCATCTCTATTGTATTATTGCAGGTTGAGCAGCTGCAGCTTGGAAGTATAAATGATCAGAGATTTTGGGGAGTAATTTTGAAATTTAGTTTAGATTTTTTTGTTTCAAGCTTTTATTGAACTAAAAATGTATACTAGACTCCTGCTTGATATATGTTGTTCAGTTACAGGAAAAAAGGTTATAAAAATTAATTGGATCACTTTTTGCACAGAAATCCAGCATAAACGGGGGCGCATGTGCGGCGCGTCAGGGATCGGAAGCAGCCGAATGTAGCTCCGCTTTCCCTGCTACTAATCACCACTACCACGGGGCCTCAGGTCGCTGTATTTGGCACAAAACTATAGAAGCCCCTTCTACTTGTGCATGTCGAGGAGGAAGAAGTTCGCTCTAGCGCAACGGCAGCCATCGGTTTCTGAATTCTTCCCTCGGGCACATGTAAACATGTCTCAAGATGGCCGCGCCTCTCCTTCACAGGATGCCTTCTCCTCTGCGGATCCTGACTGGGCACACGCAAGACCGGAGAGATCTAAAAGCCTGACTAAACAGGACTTGGAAGACAGCCTGGAGGCCATGTACAACAGAATTGCTGGGAAATCAGAACTTCGCCGGGTAGAGGCTTCTTTGTCACAAGAGATAGCCTCCCTGGGCAGCAGAATGGAGCTTTTAGAAACTAAACATGACGATCTGCTCAAATCTCATGAAGAATTAAAGGCTGATCACTCTGCTTTACAGGACACAGTCCAGGTGTTACAACTTCAAGCTGAGGACTTTGACAACCGTACAATAAGGAATAATTTAAGAATTAGAGGGCTGCCTGATGCATACTCTGATCTCATTCCGCATGTCACCAAGATTTTTAATACTTTGCTCCCTGACCTGCAACCTGAAGCTTTTGTTTGTGATAGACTACACAGAGCGCTTCGTGTACAACCTGCTGTGGATCAACCACCCAGGGATATTATACTCTGTATGAAAGATTTTCTCATAAAGGAGCAGATTCTTAAAGCAGCACGTGCCAACCTAGATCTCAAATACGAAGAGCACTAAATTCAAATCTTTTAGGATATATCACCAATAACCCTGGAGAAGCGTCGAATATTGCCACAACGCTCTCAAAAGCTCAAATCCGTTATAGATGGGGCTTCCCTTTCAAGTTAATCGTGGTACATAATGGAGTCAAACATATTGTTGCGACAACAAGGGACGACGGGAAACTTTTACACAAGCTTGGATTACAACCACCTCCCATTACTCCGCAGAAGACCCCACATCGGCCTTATCTCCTATTCGGACACCTACACGTTCTCGCACTTTAAGATCTTCGCCTTCCGCAAGGCCTCCAACATCTGCAAGATCCTCACCTCCTGCTTCTGACCCTCTACTAATGGACTAATCTTGGTATAGGTGATATTTTGCCTAATCTATGTAACCCAGTTAGCATATTCTTTCCATTCTAACCTTCTCACATGCTAATATCTATATTTTTCTTTAAGGTGAGCTATATGGCAGCTGGTTTCGGGCTGGGCTCAGTGCATAGTTCTCCCCCCTCAGCTTCCGGGTTTTTCTTGGGCTGTTGTAGTTCAGGAATTTTCTCTCTAAATTGACAAGATTTTTACCTGATGCCAATATAACATTGATTGTCCCTCACATAGCTATTTGGTTTTTCTTATGTTCGATGTTTTTGAATCGTTACCTTTTTTGTTATTTGAATAAGGTTTTAAATATTATTGTTCAATCCGCTTATCTTTGTTGTTGTTTGAACAAAATAAGAGCTTACCGTTGTACTGGATATATGACCCATACCTGTAACTTATTTTGGATATGTATGTTTAACAATTTGATCCTAATAGCCAAAACTACTGTATTTCCTCAGAGCTGGTATATATGCGTTTGTTGTTATTTTGTTAAAAATGACGTTGCAGGTCTTTAGTCACAATGTACAGGGATTTAACTCCCCTAATAAACGCAGGAAAACTTTTCGGCAATACAAACAATTAAATGCTGATATACTCCTGCTACAGGAGACTCATTTCTCTAAAGCTCATAGTCCCAACTTTTTTGATAAGACCTTTAATAAAGTGTTTTACACTACTTACACTAACAAAACTAGAGGGGTAGCTATTCTTTTCCGTAATAGACTCTCTTTTGACTTAAAAAAATCCTATAAAGACCCAGAAAGTAGATTTCTGATTTTGCAGGGTTCTTTAGCAGGGAAAGAAATCATGATCTGTAACGTCTATGCACTTCACACTGGGCAAGCACAATTCTTTAAAAACTTGTTCAGAATCCTAGAAAAATATTTATGCAATCATTTGATTCTTGGGGGGGGGGGGGGGGGGACTTTAATTGTGTAATCAACCCATTATGTGATAGAAGTAGTATATCTGATGGTAGTAAGGTTTTCCATAGGAGTTTGCATAAAGCCCTGTCAATGTACCAACTCACTGACTTGTGGAGGGATTTTAATATGGGAGACAAGAGCTACTCATATTACTCATATCCTCAAAACTCTTATGCTCGGCTTGACTATCTGCTCCTCTCTCCCATATTGATGTCCAATGCTCAGTCAGCCACCATACAAACTTGTGTATGGTCAGATCATCATATTGTGTGTGTATCACGAGCACTCCAGGCACACCTTATTTGAGTGAGAACTGGAGACTTAATGATCTACTTTTGCAGTATGACACTCTGGTTAATGAGCTTCAACAGGCTCTAGAAGAATACTTTATTCTTAATGACATGGAAGAGACCTCAATTGGCACTTTGTGGGCAGCACACAAACCTGTCATTCGGGGTAAACTTATTCAGATGGCAACTAGGCGTAAAAAATTTGGCTATTATACTTAAATTAACAAAGGAACTGGATACCTTATATAAGTTACACCGTTCAAATATGGAGCGAGATACTTTACTTTTAATTCGGGAAAAACGGCAGGAGCTTGACCAGAGCCTATCAGAAAAAATGGAAAAAACTTTAAAATTTTCCCATGCAAAATTTCTGCTTTATGGCAATGCCCCAAGTACAATGTTTGCCAGGAAATTGATGCAATTTCATAAGCCTCCTCATCTATATAATCTCCAACATAAAAAAGGTATAGTGGACTCTATCCCACAGACAGTTATGGATATCTTTGAAGAGTACTATACTAAACTATTTGCTGCCCCATATTCTCCCTCGATTGCTAGGATAGACGATTGGCTGGGGTCGCTTCCCATACCCTCATTATCTTCTGATAAACTGGAGGCCTTAAATGCCCCCATTTCTACTCAGGAAATTATTGGGGCTATTAACTCACTCAAAAAATCCAACGCCCCTGGACCAGACGGCTTTTCTGGACTTTATTACAAGAAATTTGCTCATATTTTAGCCCCTCAACTAACAATGTTAGCACATAATTTGCATCTGATTTGTATTCAAGGTGTGTATTTAGCCCCAAGAGGCTGGGCATATCTCTGGAGCTTTCACTTCACTTGCAGCCTGTGAGCACTGCCCATTGCTTGCTGTCTTTGAACAAATGTGTATACCATTTATGGCTAGCTGCATCAGGTAAGGATTATGTTTTTAATTTTAGACTAGCTAGGGTTCACTGTTGGAAATGTTACACTGTTGAATATGCTTCACTGTTACTTTAGTTTGAGGTTTTAACCCTTTTTTTTGGGACAATTTTCACTGTTTGAACATGCTTCACTTTTTGATATGTTTTACTGCTAGATTAGTGGTTAGTTTCTCTCCTGTGGGGGCACGTCACCGCCGTAGGAGAGTCTATTAGGGATAATTTGTGCACAACTTATGCTGAAGCTAACGCCCCCCTTTACTGTACCTGTTTTGAATGCAAGGTGTGTAATCTGCCCGTCATTCGAGCTCTGCATACTTGTGCAAGTAGTCAATTCAGGTGCAGCATCTGTTTGAAAGCGCTGCCATTTCCTTCTGCTGTACAAAACTTAAGTATACTTCAGGCTAGCTGCCTCCAGGGGTGTCAGCTTGCATTCAAATTTTAGAATTTAGATTAGTGTTAGCACATAATTTGCATCTGATTTGTATTCAAGGTGTGTATTTAGCCCCAAGCGGCTGGGCATATCTCTGGAGCTTTCACTTCACTTGCAGCCTGTGAGCGCCGCCCATTTCTTGCTGTCTTTTGAACAAATGTGTATACCTTAGTTATTACTGATCTGATTTCTCCCTCTCAATCTGGGTTTATCCCGCAAAGACAAACTACGGATAATACTAGATTAGCCTGCAATATACTTCAAGATGCCAAACTTAATAACCAAAGGCTCTTGATGTTAAGTTTGGATCTGCATAAGGCCTTTGATTCGGTCCTATGGCCTTACCTACACCGGGTCATAGCTAAAATGGGGATAATGGGGTCATTTGTCAATGGTATTTTGGCTTTGTATAACTCTTCACAAACTAAATTAAGAATTCCTGGCGTCCTTTCTAGGCCTTTTCAAATTGGTAGGGGCACCAGGCAGGGATGCCCCTTATCACCCCTGCTGTTTTCAATTGCTATAGAGCCCTTATCACTCTCATTTCCAGCATAATCCAGACATTAAAGGATATGTTCATAATGGGAAAGAATTTAAAATTAGCTTATACGCTGATGACGCTCTTCTCTTTCTTTCACAACCTATAACATCCATGCCAATTGTATTTCAGACTTTAAATCAATTTGGTGAATTATCAGGTCTAACAGTTAACGTGGTATGTCCCGCACGCTACTATTCCTTGGGTACAATTTGAAATGGGTTCAGTTCTTCCCTTTAACTTAACCTCAGTTCCAACCCTAGAATTACACTCTGCTAGACCAACAAAGTTTCTGAATCTCATAGTATGGGATAACTTTTCTTTATGGCATACACATAAAAAACTTATGAAGCTTTGCTCAGATAAGCCTCCTGGGGCCGTATGCAATTCACTTTTTCACCTGAGTTTTCTCCTAGGAGATCATTTTTCATCTTCTATTTAAAATAACTTTTTCAGTACTGACAAATTGATTTCAGTATTTTCTTGGTTGCTGGTTGCTTACAAGGCATTTTACTGACAATTTTGAAACTATCACCTAGGAGAAAACTCAGGAGAAAAAATTAATTTCATATGGGCCCTAGACTCTCCTTCCTTGGACATCCAGGGCCATATGCAATTCACTTTTTCACCTGAGTTTTCTCCTAGGAGATAATTTTTCATCTTAAATTTAAAATAACTTTCCAGCACTTTTCAACTAAAAGAGTACCAAAAAGTAGGCGAGAAAGTACTATTAAAATTATTTGGATTATTTTCTTGCTTGCTGATGGCTTAAAATGCATTTTATTGACAAGTTTAAAATTATCACCTTGGAGAAAACTCAGGTGAAAAAGTGAATTGCATATGGGCCCCAGATTTTCCACCTGCGTATCAGGACTCCTCTCAATTTCAATGGTGGGTTGCTAATTCGCTTACCACCTCTAACCATTTTTGGATAGCAGATAAATTTATCCCATTTTCTTTATTGAGATTCAACTATAATATTCCCTATTCAGAATACAAATTAAAAGCTTTTTTCAGAAATATACCGGTCCTTATGGTAGATTTCATTGCACAGTTTATGAGAACCTTTATTTATCTTCAATTTCCTATAAGGGAGTTATTTCCCAAATTTATCAGCAATTTAAAGCAATGTTAGATTGGGAAGAAGAACTGCATGTTAATTTAGATCAGGCTGACTGGCTTAGGATAAACCTTAATATGATATCGGTGACCAAAACACCCATGATCAGAGACACTGCATTGAAGCTCTTCACAAGATGGCATAATATTCCCTTAAAAATACATACAATATTTCCAAGTGCATCTCCTAGATGTTATAGAGGGTGTCAAGATGATGGATAATTTTCTCATATTTTCTGGAACTGCCCTGTGGTACAAAATATCTGGAAGGGTTTTCGAGACGGTCTGAGCAACCTCATATCTTCAGATATGAATCTGGAGGCAAAACATGTGATCTTATTAACACCAAATGAGTGTATTCCTAAAAAATGGAGAATATATTTTGCATTTCTATGTTCTATCTTATGGGTTATTGTGCGTAATCAGTGTTACCTCTGGAACAAATTTGGCACCGAGTGGAATCGGTTAGAACTATGGACTATCTCTATCATACTCTACATGATACTATGTATACATTTCATGCTGATTGGGACTGTTGGTCTAATGCTACTATTTTGGGTATTCAGGAATTATCCTAATACTAGCCGACCCGCGGCGTAGCATACGCCTCATAAGAGGGTAGAGAGCAGGAAGGGGGTATTGGGCACAGCGGTGGGGAGGGGGGGTTGGACCCTCCCTCAACTGGGTCCCCCATGTGTGCTCTACCTCCAGCTTAAGCTCAGCAGGAACCCCCCCTCACCTGGGTCGCCCATGTGCACTCCCCCCCCCCCCCCAGCTTAAGCTCAGCAGAACCCCCCCCTCACTTGGGTCCCCCATGTGTGCTCCCCCTCCTTCTTAAGCACAGTAGCAGCCGCCACTATTAGTAAGAGGCAGTAGGTGGGGATGACTCACCTCTTCCGTGTTCCATCGTGCGTTCCACTGTCATCACTTCCTGCAATGCCGCACACTGTATTGGTGTAATTTGCCTTTTTAAAACAGAAGGAAATCTGCAATAATTCAGCTATAAGTGAACATTTGTGGTTACCCACAATGCACTGCTACTAAATATGCAAATTACCCCTTTTCCCCCTTGGTAAGCCAAGCACGCATCCAGAGCCGCTGGTGTTTAGCAAGCATATAGCTTTTAATTTTACACAGTCATATCAAACCCACATGTAGACAGCCTGTTTCAGACTTTTGGTCCTCATCCATACATAGCAGAGTGTACGGATAGGGCTTGGACCAGTACAACAGAGTAACCAAGCAGCTCAGGGTGACCCAAACCACTCGGAATGTATAGGGGCATAAAAGGGCCAAAAAGACCTCCTACTACAAAAAGCAAAGCTTGGTGTAATTTGCCTTCCTAAAACAGAAGGAAATCTGCAATAATTCAGCTATAAGTGAACATTTGTGGTTGCCCACAATGCACTGCTACTAAATATGCAAATAATTCCTTTTCACCCTTAGTAAGCCAAGTAAGCCAAGCAAGCATCCAGAACCACTGGTGTATAGCAAGCCTATAGCTTTAAATTTTACACAGCCATATCAGACCCACATGTGACAGCCTGTTTCAGACTTTTGGTGCTCATCTGTACATGGCAAGGATTGATATGGCTGTATGAGACAGAGCTTGGACCAGTACAACGGAGTACCGTATATACTCGCATACAAGCCGACCCGCGTATAAGCCGAGGTACCCACCTTTTCCTCAGAAACCAGGAAAAAGTGATTGACTCGCAAATAAGCCCTCTCCACAGTATAACCCATTGCCATAGTAGCCAGATGTGCTCCCAGTAGAAGTAATTCCCTCTCCCCTTAGCCAGATGTGCCCCAGGATGATACAGCTGTTTCTCAAGATGACAATAGATGGCGTCATAGATATGAGACACAGCAATTGCCACACAGGAATAATCCCTGATCACTACACTGCTGACATGTTGCTTGCACACTTCGCTCCACAAGCCAGGGTACACAGGTAGTCTTGAGCATGTTGCAAGAGATGCAAGGCATGAGCACAGCAGGTAGCCAGCTGCTGAGAGCAGGATCACTAGTGCACGATCCTTATGCTCCTCTGCCAGTAACAAAACTTTCTCCACCATCTATTCTGATCCACTGACTCACATATAAGCTGAGGGGGTAACTTTTCAGCACATTTTTTGTGCTGAAAAATTAGGCTTATATGCAAGTATATACAGTAACCAAGCAGCTCAGGGTGACCCACACCACTCGGAATGTATAGGTGGATAAAAGGGACCAAAACAACCTTCTACTAAAAAAATCAAAGCTTGGTGCAATTTGCCTTCTTAAAACAGAAGAAAATCTACAATAATTCAACTATAAGTGAACATTTGTGATTACCCACAACGCACCACTAATAAATATGCAAATTATTCCTTTTCACCCTTGGAAAGTCAAGCAAGCCTACAGCTTTAAGTTTTACAATGCCATATCAAACCCACACGTGACAGCCTATATTTTTTTTTTTTTTTTTTTTTTTTAGCTTGTCTTGGCTCCTGTTGCATGCAACAGGAGTCCCGGTCAGCAAGGCTATTAGCCCCGTGCACGGAAAAAGCGTGAGTGCCCTAAAGCACCCCCACAAAACGTGCACGAGTAGCCACGGGCCCCACAATACAGCAGGGCCCTTCCGGTTGTTCCCCGAAGGGAACCTTCCCCCTTTGCCATCGGCTCAGGGGGTGGCATCCTCCAACACCCGAGGGGTTGAAGGATCCTGGAGTCCTCCGAGGAGGACCCCTACTGTGCCCAGTGGTTACCCAAAGGGCCTGGCCATGTGGCATCCCACATGGACCGGGTGGCTCCCCCGAGAGGGAGCCGGGTGGGAACCGAAGTCCCCGGTGCCAGCAAGCTGGCCCCGACCTTTCGGCCGGAGTGATAAAAATTCCGCACTCTCCCTAGCCAAAAGGCCGGGGAGCTGCGTTAGTTGGCGATGCATATGGGTAGTACAGACCAAAGCACCCTACTTCCGCCTGAGATCTGCCACATCTCAGGTTTTTTCAGGTGCACCTGGAGCGCCACTTCCAGGGGCAGTACGCCTAAGCAAAGCCCTCAGCCATTCAGCCTCGACCATGGTATAGCTCCATTCAATCAACTCCTGGGAATTACGACCAGGAAGGACACCCTGCCACAGTGCCATCCTTCCAGGTCCCCCCAAAAATTTCAAGAACAGATACTACACTTGATCTTAGCCAAAAGGCCGAGAAGCCGAGTAACCAAAAAGCTCAGGGTGACCCAAACCACTTGGAATGTATAGGTGGATACAAAGGACCAAAAAGATCTTCTACTAAAAAAAATCAAAGCTTGGTGTAATTTGCCTTCTTAAAAAAGAAGAAAATCTGTAATAATTCAGCTATAAGTGAAAAATTGTGATTACCCACACTGCCCTGCTACTAAATATGCAAATTTATCCTTTTCACCTTTGGTAAGTTAAGCAAGGCTATAGTTTTAAGTTTTACACTGTCATATCAAACCCACATGTGACAGTCTATTTCAGACATTCAATCCTCATCAGTACATAGCGGGGATTGATAAAGCTGTATGAGATAGGGCTTGGACCAGTACAGCAGAGTAACCAAGCAGCTCAGGGTGACCCAAACTACTAAGAATGTATAGGAGGATAAAAGAGACCAAAAAGCCCTCCTACTAAAAAATGCAAAGCTTGGTGTAATTTTCTTTCTTAAAACAGAAGCAAATCTGCAAAAATGCAGCTATAAGTGGACATTTGTGGTTACCCACAATGCACTGCTACTGAATATGCAAATTATCCTTCTTTGCCCTTGGTTTGATATGACACTACTTCTTCATGCTTGGACCAGCCCCTTCTTCTTGCTTGGACCAGCCCTGGGGGCAGGGCGCTACTTCTTCTTCTTGTTTGAAGGTTGAGGCACTTACTCTATTATATATATAGATAGTAACATGTTCTTCAGACAAGTGATGGGCTTCCCGAACACCAAACTTCAATGGTGTTTGGATTCAAGACCTTTTAAAGTGTACATAAAATCATCTTTAGAAAATCAAAAATTACATATCTGCCCGGGTAGAGGAAAGCGTTTGAAAAATCCAGAGGCTCCCTCATCCCCCTCGAGCGCTCCATTCCAGCACTGGGACCCTCTTAACCTATTTCACAAGAGCTCGTTGAGTAGGTTTGTACAGCTACACTCCCGTCTATGTATGAGCAAGGGCACACTGCGCAGGTGCATACTATTGTGCACCTGCGCAGTGTGCACTTGTTCATACATAGACACAGCATCGCTCGTGCACCACTTTCTTCCCCCGGGCATGGCGTTGTGTTACTGCACAGGTGGCTGGTTGTCATTGTGCCTGCGCAGTGCAGCTCACAGACAGAATTGTGGCCCCAAATAAAGAACAGTGGGTCTCAGCAACCATTAGTGGGCTGCAGGAGGATCAGAGAAGCCACTGAAGGAACAAGACCTCACTTTTTAGTTGGCAAAGTCACGGGTTTGCTTTAAAGAGGAACTTTAACTAAGGATTGGAGTTCATCCCCATCAGTAGCTGATATCCCTTTTTCCATGAGAAATCTTTACCTTTTTTTGAATAGATCATCAGGGGAGGTCTGTATGGCTGTTATTGTGGTGAAACCTCTCCTGCAGTGTGAAGTCATGACCAAGGTCCTGACAGTTTTCTATCTGTGAACCTCATTGCATTGTGGGAAATAACAGCTTTTTTCCAAAAGCCCTGCAAGCAGTATTCTTACCTGTGCATAGAACTTTCAGTAACAAACATTCCATACAGATCACCTGGCAGAACTACAGAAATCACCACTAGTGATACATTTCAAAATAAGGGAGAGGAAAGATTTTACAATGAGCAAACACTGACTAAATAATCTGCAAATGAATATTGTAGAACATAAGCAATGTTATAAATTTTATTATGTTATTTTCGCTACAATTTCCCTTTTAAATCCAGAATGTTCTGCCCTGTTGGACTGAACAATGTAGGAAATAATCAGAGGCATTCTCAAGCAACTCTATTGTAGACAACCGTGAAATAAGTATAAGTATGTGTGTTGAGAGGTATGATGCCAGGCATAGTGACTCTGGATACACTGCTGGGCATAATAATGTGAGTTCACTATGTCAATTGTGATGATGAACATGTTAACCATTTGTTTTATCACGTGCATGAAGAAAGGGCGCCGTGAAAAAAGGGCAGAGGTGGATAACGAAATCTGATAACGATAAACATCGTTGTCAAACTTGGTTAACAATGAATTCCGATGTTAAAACAGCCGGGAAATAATAACGAAAAGATATTAATGTTAAAAATCGTAACCTAATTCAACAATACAGCTTAACCCAACCCTACTCTCACACAGAGTCCTCCTCTGCTGGTGCCTAAAACTAACCACTCCCCTGGTGGCGCCTAACCATAACCAACTCCCCGGTTGTTGCCTAACCCTAACCCCCCCCGGTTGTGCCTAACCCTAACCCCCCCGGTTGTGCCTAACCACCCAACTGGTGGTGCCTAACCGTAACCACCCCCCCTGGTGTTGCCTAAAACTAACTGCTACCTGGGTGGTGCCTAACCCAAACCACTCCCTCTGCAGAATCACCCTTTTCCACATAGTAACGATAATATCTTTAATAACATAAAATCTGTAGATACAAACGAAATACTATGATAAAAATGATAACGTTGCAAGCTCCTAAAACGATAACGCACTTCAAAAACGTTAATGTTCTAATGTTGTTAACAATATTAATTGTGGCGCCCTTTTTTCTGCTTTTTTGCCATATTAATTATAATTGTATTAAAGTCTATGGCGGCACCCTTTTCATCCACCCTTACCCGGCGCCTTTTTTTCCTGCCACCGTTTTATCTATCCAGCTAATCTTCTTTTATATTAGAAAGCCACACTAAGCACTGTTCCATCCTGTATAGAATAAAAAGTTACCCCCTCAAGTTATAGTAGTTATAGTAGTCATTGCAAAATGGTACCTAAAGTATCTTTTTAACTATCAAGAGAACAGAGGCGCCAGCAGGATAAAAATACCCTTAAAACTTTCAAATTTTCTAGGGAGGCAGTGGTGGACTTACCTCCCTGAAGCAGACATGAAACTATCAATTTTCAAACAAATTAAATTTATTCACATACTCCAGAATACAAATCAACGCGTTTCGCAGGTATATTCCTGCTTCCTCAGGCAATAACAGCATACAACAGTATAGGAGGGAATAAATGAAAATAAAAAAAATAGGCATGTTTATTTTTAAAAAAATAAAAAAAAAACAAATAATTGCAAATACAAAAAATAAACAAACATCTGAAGGGCAATCAGACCCCACCAACAGAAAGCTCTGTTGGTGGGGAGAAAAGGGGGGGATCACTTGTGTGCTGAGTTGTGCGGCCCTGCAGCTAGGCCTTAAAGCTGCAGTGGCCTATTAAGTGAAAAATGGCCTGGTCTTTGGGGGGTTTAACACGCGGTCCTCAAGAGGTTAAGAAGCAGTGATTGACAGACAAATCTGGCGTGTGTAACCTCGTGCATGTGTGTCACTGCAATGGACACTCACATCAAGCGTTAAATATGCAATTACTTTTTGTGTGAAGTGCTGCTGTAAAGGGAGCCTGCAGGTGCTGCCAGGGGAAGCCCATGAGCAGGAAATAAGCAAGAGAAGCTAGACATGTGCTGGGGGAAATGGCAGTTTTGTTTTGGCAGTTGAAGGCTAGTGAGGGGGAGGAGCCTAGGAAGCTGTTGGGACTGAGTTGATGATGCAGCAAGAAATGAGCTTGATATGTGATGATATGGAGGAGAGGCACAAAAAGAGAGCAGCAATTTGTGAGACAGACTGAGTAGGGCAAAGCCACAGACAAGGGAGCACAGCCACAGATAAGAGAGCACAACTTAAAACTAAAGCAAGGAAGAGAAATAGTTGCAGACATTACAGGAGCAGGGGCGGCGCTACACTGGGGCTTGCCGGGGCTGAAGCCCCAGCTGACAAACTGTGGGCCTCCCCCAAAGCCCCCCCAGAGCTGAGTGGACTTAAAAAAAACAAAACCTTTCCCTCATGCTGCTGCTGCTTAAATGTTCTGTCCTCATCAGTGTCGTTGTTAGCTCAATTTATTTCTAGCACGTGCCGGTATCAGCCCCATTGTGCCCCGAACGGGCATTTCTACTGTACAAAATAGTCCCGATTGCTGCATATTTACACTAGCTGTCTGACTCAAAGGCGTAAGGATACAGGATTTTGCAGCTGCAAGGCGGAGGGATACAGTTTCAGCTGACAGCGCGGGTGTTTGAAAAGCTTTTAGGAACTAGGAAGGAAGAATTGAAGAGAGGAGGAGGAGAAGCAGGAGGCTGGAGGAATGTCTGATGCTGTAGTCAGAAATCAGCGGTGTCTGTGAGTGTTTCTCCCCCACGACTTCACTCACACCACCAGTGGACAAGAGGGCAGATCATGGATGTCTGTTACCAGGGAGAGGCGCAGACATGGAGGAATTACTAGTGACTAGTGTGAGTCTATGACATCCAGGGAAAAGCAGCAGCAGGATAGATACTGTGAAAGCAAGCAGGGATTCTGGGCATACATTAGAATAGATGACAGATCACCAAGTACATTTCTCTTAGCATGCAGGGAACTTGGTTACTCTGCTGTGCAGGGAACGCAGTCACACATCCTCACCATACACTGAAAATAATGCACTTTACCTGACTGCTTAATAGCTAACCTGTTGCCTATTATATGAATGATATGGTGCAAAATCAGGGTGCCTAATTGCTATATGGGAAACGTCTACTTTCAAGTGGTATGTGTCACTAATTGCTGTGTGCTCTGCTACCTTACTACTTCCTACTATCCATCTGCTACCTTACTACTGTGCAGAGGGATACGCTGCCTAACTGCTATGCAAGGGTATAAATGGGGGATACATGCAGTCCTATTGCTATGTGATGGATGCCTAATTACTGTACTATGTGGGACATATGCAGCTGTATTACTATGTGGTAGATGTAGTGCCTAACTGCTAAATGGGGGATTTGCTGCCTAAAAATTGCTATGTGTGAGATATTTTTGGCTGTTATGTGGGAAGATTCTATAGGAGACTTCGGAGCTAATCTACTTTAGGGGACCCAGCAGGAAATCTAGCTAACGTGATTGGGTGGACGGCATGCTCTTGAACTTATAGGTTTCAGATAGGTTGTAATAAACTACACCCACGTTGTTCAGCCAATCACAATGCTCTGTGCGGTAAAGGGTGCTGTGATTGAAGAGCTGTACCCTATGAGGTTTCCTGCTGGGTCCCCTAAAGTAGACTAGCTCTGAGACTTCTAGCCTTATTTTTGTTGTGGTGACATATAACCTGTCATTGCCATGCCCACAAACACCACAGTATGTCGCACGGTTTCCTTTTATTGGTGCCCAGAAGTGCCCCGAATCTTTTGGGATGCTGGCAACGCCCCTGCCCCTCATTCTCCCCTGTGGAGGTGCTGCTGCCACCGCTAACTCACCTCAGATCAGCGGCGAGCAGTAGATAGGAATCAGCCAGACCAGCGCATAGCAGCCGCACGGTGGACTTTATATGCTGGACGTGACCGATGATGTCACTTCCTGCATTTGAATTCACCGCGTGGCTGCAATGCGCTGTTCTGGCTGACTCCTATCTCCTGCTCGCCGCCGATTTGAGGTGTGTTAGCGTCAGCAGCAGCACCACCACAGAGGAGAATTAGGGGGGGGGGGGGTATATTTAGCAGCCGCGGGCGATGCATGATGGCTTCTTCCTCCTCCATGCCCCCAGACAGACCCAGGACCATGGGAGCCACATACTTCTCTTGCTGCCACTCAAGTACCAGCTGCTGTGGGGTCCTGGGCTGAAGGATGAGGTCAGTGCTAGAGGCAGGAATGAGATGTGCTGCTGGGGTTACAGAGGGACATGGGTGTGATATGCTGGGGGAGGGGGGTGGCTGGAGTGTGATGTTTTTGGGGGGACAGGTGTGTGATGTACTGGAGGGGACTGGGGTGTGATGTGCTGGAGGGGACTGGGGTGTGAGGTGCTGGAGGGGACTGGGGTGTGATGTGTTGAGGGGGACAGTATTGGCCTGTTCTGGAGTGGACAGGGGTGTGATTTTCTGGGAGTACAGGGGTTTTGTGCTGGAGGGGGCACGGGTGTCATGTGCTTGGGAGACAGGGGTGTCATGACACCCCTGTCTCCCCAGCTCACAATACCCCCTGTCCTCCCAGCATGACACCCCTGTCCCTCTGTTTCCTCAGCATACATTTACTGGTGAAAGGCTGTCTGTCATTATGTGCATTTACTGGTGAAAAGCTGTCTCTTATGTGCATTTACTGGTGAAATGCTGTCTGGGGAAACGCTGTCCCTCATTACATGCATTTACTGGTGAAACGCTGTCTCTCATTATGTGCATTTACTGGTGAAATGCTGTCTGGGGAAACGCTGTCCCTCATTACATGCATTTACTGGTGAAAGGCTGTCTGTCATTACGTGCATTTACTGGTGAAAAGCTGTCTCTTATGTGCATTTACTGGTGAAACTTTCTCTCATTACGTGCATTTACTGGTGAAATGCTGTCTCTTATTACATGCATTTACTGGGGAAACGCTGTCTGTCATAATGTGCATTAACTGGTGAAAAGCTGTCTCTCATTACATGATTGTTGATTGATGCTTTTACTGGTGAAACACTGTCTCTTACGTGCATCTTACGTGCATTTACTGGAGAAACGCTGTCTGTCATTACGTGCATTTGCTGGGGAAACGCTGTCTGTCATTATGTGCATTTACTTTATATTTTTTTTATGCAACTACATTAGCTGGTACAAATACATTACAGTTAGTCCCTCCCACACGATGTCATGACCACACCCACATGAACGCCGCGGCGCACTTCGCGCGCCGCAAATTCCCCCCATGAGCCCCGCCTGCCAGCCATTGTGCCCCTCTTGAGCCCCCCCAGAAATCTGAAGCTGGAGCCGCCACTGTACAGGAGAGGAGAGAAACCACTCACAGCTACAGACCAATAAAGAGCAGCAATACTGGAGAGATAAGCCAGAAAAGAAATAAAAAGGAAAAGACTAGGAAAGTAAAAATTACCTGTAACCGAGTGAGGTAATAGAAAACAGCAGAGACACGACAGTGACACAGAGACAGCAGCACAGCAATGCATACAAGAGAGAGACAGAGAAACAAGTGACATGATTACAGAAAAAGAGTGAAGTATGCAGTGCAGTGTCTGGAGAGACTGTGTGACAGCAGCTGGCAGACAAGCAACAGAGGAAACAGTAGTGAAGCAACCTTAAAAAGACAGCGGTGAAGAGCTGGCAGACAGCTGAGGAAAATTATTGCAAGTTAATGCTAATAAACTGTATCACATATTTGTTTCTTGAACTAGGCCTGATCCTAGCAGGCTGAAGATATATAATAGGCCTACCTATACTCATTCTGCTGAAAGAGAAGCTTATGAATGTGTTTTGTCTCTGAACTTTTTATACTTATGATTTAATACAAATATTTCTTAAAAATAACTGGATGTCTGGAAGATTCCTGTACAGTTCAAGCATTCTGGAGGTGTTACACGTTCAAAGCACAAATGGTCACAAAGAATCAGAGTTGACTAAATGAATGAGGAGAAAGATGATCCCTGAAACCTACCTAATAACTCTAGGTTGGGGATCCGTTGAAAAGGGTGCCTGAGCTGCCTGTATGAAAAGGACACCTTCATAGATATTTCTGCAAATATCGGTTACAAGGTGGCGAAAAAGGGCGCCTGAGTTTTGATATAGGCTACAAGCGGGTGCCCCTTTGTAGCCCATATTTTTTTCGGCTACAAGGTTTTCTGCAACAGTAGGACGCCCCTTTGTAGCCCATTTTTTTGGGCTACAAGGTTTTTGGCTACAGTAGGGCACCTCTTTGTAGCCCATATTTTTTCCTCCGGCTACAGGGTTTTCGGCTACAGTAGGATGGCCCTTTGTAGTCCATATTTTTTTGGGCTACAAGGTTTTTGGCTACAGTAGGGCACCCCTTTGTAGCTCATATTTTTTTTTCGGCTACAAGGTTTTCGGCTACAAGGTTTTTGATTCTGCTACAAAAGGGCACCCTTTTATAGCCGAGATTTTTGATTCAGGGGTGCGTGGGGGATTAGGATTAGGCATCACAAGTGGGGGGGTCTTAGGGTTAGCTACCACTAGGGGGGTTTAGGGTTAGGCACCACCAGGGGGACATAGGGTTAGGCACCACCAGGGGAGTCTTAGGGTTAGACGCCACCTGGGGGTCTTAGCTTTAGGCACCACTAGGGGAGTCTTAGGGTTAGGCACCACCAGGGGAATCTTAGGGTTAGGCAAAACCTAGGGGGGTCTTAGGGTTAGGCACCACCTAAGGGGTCTTGGGGTTAGGCACCACCTGGGGGGTCTTAGGGTTAGGCACCATCAGGGTAGTCTTAGGGTTAGGCACCACCAGGGGGATTAGGGTAAGGGGAGGGTTCTGTGTGAGAGTAGGTAGAAGTTAGGTCATAGTAACCACCAGGAGCTTTCTTAGGGTTAAGCACCACCAGGGATGAGCTAGGGTTAGGCTCCATCTGGGGAGGGTGCTGTGTGAGAGTAGGGAGAAGTTAGGTCATAGTAATCACTTTTCTCAGCTATATCTAGAGCAGCGATCAGCAGGGATTGACGCAAGTGGAGGCAGATTTACAGCACAAAGCTCTGCCTCTTACAGGAAGCGCTCCACCCATTTTCCCCCGGGGATTTGGGGGGGGGGGGTTTAAGGACATTGTCTGCCGTGGAAATGCAGCGTTTTAGCACTGCTGATATTGCTAAAGATAAATGTCTAATAAAAAGATGATTTTTAGAAGGCTTCAGGCTCTCTTTAAACACGTGTAAATTAAATACCCACAAAATTACTACACTTTGTATTTCTACCAGACAAACAGTGTTGTTTTTCATCCTATCTCTATTGTATATCTATCGTTAACCTAGAATTCTCTCTTATTTTTATAAATCTTCCTTCTGCTTTTGACACCATTGCATACCCTCATCAACTTTAAATTCTGCAGTCTGTTTATAATGGTAATGCTGTCCTCTCTTGGTTCACAACCTACTTATACAACCACTCCTTCCAAATCTCTTTAAATGGTAACTCTGCCTATAGTACTCCCTCTATGTGTTCCCCAAGGTTCAACCCTTGGACCTATGCTCTTCTCTCTTTACAACTATTCTGTTGGCAAACACAAATCTTCCTTTGTCCGGCAACACCATTGGTGTCCAGTTAATACAATATGGTGAGCAAAATGACTGCACAAGTCCTTTTGTTATCAAAATCCATCTCTCAAAAACTCTTTTAAGCTCAGTTAGGCAGTGTCCTCCTGTTCATAGTTTGCACTTCCTATGTATAAAGGTTTGTCATCTGAACCCCCTATTTATTGTTCAATTCCGGGTAATGTGTTGATTATTATCATTATTAGCAAAAAGTGCCTTTTACTCTGCACTTTGACCCTGGCATCATCCTAAAAGGTTGAATGAAAGAGCCCTTTCTACACAGCTGGCTTAGGGATGCACTCTAGAAATGTAAATCACATTTTGCATAATTTAAACAGCAAATACCCATTGGACACAGTGGCAACTTCTGTAATTATGTTTCACGTTCAAATGAATGATGAGAGCCGCTTACTACATCTGTGTCTGCCAAGACAGGTCAAGCTGCAAATCAGATTCTAATGTGCTGCCAGCACAGGTCCAACTGACAGCAAGTCTCTGCAGAGTACCACATCTCAGTCAATCCTTCTAAACTGACTAAAGCACTACAAGACAAGCTTTCTAAACAGGTTACAGCATTTAAGAGACAATACGTGTATGCCATGTGTAGTCCATATTTCCACCATACACAGTACATAGTTGTTTTCAAAACATGTGAAATAACATCTGCTGTCTCCTAAAAAGCTCTGTGTGGCATTATCTGTGTCATTATATGTGTGACAAGGCAGCAGTTTCATTTCTAAACACATAACATCCTGAATTTTCATCCTGGTTAAATAACAGGAGATGGGAAAATAGATGTTAAATTCTGACTTGCATACAAATTTAATGCAAATTATACACAGTTTGGAACTGGGCCAAATTAAATTGGTAGGAAGTGCACTGATTGGCCCATTTTAAATTGGTAGAAAGCGCATTGATTGGCCCAATTCCAAGCTGCATTCAGAGATGTGCGATGCTTTTAGCAGTTAAAGTTTGGGGGTGGGGAGCTTGTGAGCTAGGCAGGAAGGGGTTGGGCTGGAAGTCAGACAGGGAGTAGAGTAGCATCCGGGGGGAGGTTCATTACCTCCGGGATCTGGCAGTGGTAGCAAACTTCCAGCCAGCCCTCCCTATTTTTGTTTTGGGATGAGCTAGCGGGGGGGGGGGGGGCTTTTTTATTTTGAGTTAGGGGCCGCAATGTGTGGCACCTTGGTGGCAGCTGGGACACAGTTTTTTAGGGGTTAGGGGGTTACATTTCTGGGTGTGAAGTGTAAGGTTACTGTACTAATATTGTCTTGTTTCATTCTAGATGTCACAGCGGCGGCGGTCCCTCCCTAGGGTGGTAGTTGAAGGTGGCAAACATCGTGACCGAGGGGTCACATAACCTGGTGACCTGTGAAAGGTTTTTTTTTAGGGGGGGGTGAAAAAAGTGCATTTGGGGTATCTTTGTTAAAGTGAAAACAAATGGCATTTACGCATGCAAGCCCGGACCCCTCAGGCTTAGTTGCACGGCTGGTGAGGTAATTTGGTTTGCATGTTCAAAAGTGTTGGGGTTGGTTATGTTGGGGCTCCTCAGTCGCCACTAGTCATGCTGAAGGCGAGGGACGAAAAACAGAATTTGGGATACTGCTATTGTATTGTGTCACATGTTGTTATGGATTGTTTCACACATTACTGTTTGATGGTGTTATTTACTGTTTTTTTTTATGTTTAAGCTGTGGCCGACAATAAACGTGTCACTTCAAATAAAGATAGAGTCTGATTGATTTGTAGGATGAGTGGTGAGTAGAGGTTGTCGGTCGACTGGCTTATCCATATATATACATATAAGAAAATTATTGGTCGTAGTTGGTTGGGATGCAGGGGTGAGGTGTAGTGTTGGGCGAACAGTGTTCGCCACTGTTCGGGTTCTGCAGAACATCACCCTGTTCGGGTGATGTTCGAGTTCGGCCGAACACCTGACGGTGCTCGGCCAAACCGTTCGGCCATATGGCCGAACTAAGAGCGCATGGCCGAACGTTCCCCGAACGTTCGGCTAGCGCTGTGATTGGCCGAACGGGTCACGTGGTTCGGACCCGAACGCGCTCTGATTGGCCGAACTGTCACGTGGTTCGGGTAAATAAATACCCGAACCACGTCATATCTCCGCCATTTGTCTGTGGGTTTAGCTTTGGGTAGGCAGGCAGGGTAGTTCGCGCTCCAGCCACGCTAGCCAGGGTCCCCCCCAGTCATTGTGTGTCACTGCTGGGAACAGTAGTACACCGCTCGTTCAGCCACACTATATAGCATTCTGTGTACTGTTCTGTGTCTGCTGGGAACAGTGGTACACCGCTCGTTCAGCCACACTATATAGCATTCTGTGTACTGTTCTGTGTCTGCTGGGAACAGTAGTACACCGCTCGTTCAGCCACACTATATAGCATTCTGTGTACTGTTCTGTGTCTGCTGGGAACAGTAGTACACCGCTCGTTCAGCCACACTATATAGCATTCTGTGTACTGTTCTGTGTCTGCTGGGAACAGTAGTACACCGCTCGTTCAGCCACACTATATAGCATTCTGTGTACTGTTCTGTGTCTGCTGGGAATAGTGGTACACCGCTCGTTCAGCCACACTATATAGCATTCTGTGTACTGTTCTGTGTCTGCTGGGAACAGTAGTACACCGCTCGTTTAGCCACACTATATAGCATTCTGTGTACTGTTCTGTGTCTGCTGGGAACAGTAGTACACCGCTCGTTCAGCCACACTATATAGCATTCTGTGTACTGTTCTGTGTCTGCTGGGAACAGTAGTACACCGCTCGTTCAGCCACACTATATAGCATTCTGTGTACTGTTCTGTGTCTGCTGGGAACAGTAGTACACCGCTCGTTCAGCCACACTATATAGCATTCTGTGTACTGTTCTGTGTCTGCTGGGAATAGTGGTACACCGCTCGTTCAGCCACACTATATAGCATTCTGTGTACTGTTCTGTGTCTGCTGGGAATAGTGGTACACCGCTCGTTCAGCCACACTATATAGCATTCTGTGTACTGTTCTGTGTCTGCTGGGAACAGTGGTACACCGCTCGTTCAGCCACACTATATAGCATTCTGTGTACTGTTCTGTGTCTGCTGGGAACAGTAGTACACCGCTCGTTCAGCCACACTATATAGCATTCTGTGTACTGTTCTGTGTCTGCTGGGAATAGTGGTACACCGCTCGTTCAGCCACACTATATAGCATTCTGTGTACTGTTCTGTGTCTGCTGGGAATAGTGGTACACCGCTCGTTCAGCCACACTATATAGCATTCTGTGTACTGTTCTGTGTCTGCTGGGAACAGTGGTACACCGCTCGTTCAGCCACACTATATAGCATTCTGTGTACTGTTCTGTGTCTGCTGGGAACAGTAGTACACCGCTCGTTCAGCCACACTATATAGCATTCTGTGTACTGTTCTGTGTCTGCTGGGAACAGTAGTACACCGCTCGTTCAGCCACACTATATAGCATTCTGTGTACTGTTCTGTGTCTGCTGGGAATAGTGGTACACCGCTCGTTCAGCCACACTATATAGCATTCTGTGTACTGTTCTGTGTCTGCTGGGAATAGTGGTACACCGCTCGTTCGCCACTGTATAGCATTGTGCTCTGTGTCGCTGCTGGGAATAGTGGTACACCGCTCACCCGTCACTGTATAGCATTGTGCTCTGTGTCGCTGCTGGGAATAGTGGTACACCGCTCACCCGTCACTGTATAGCATTGTGCTCTGTGTCGCTGCTGGGAATAGTGGTACACCGCTCACCCGTCACTGTATAGCATTGTGCTCTGTGTCGCTGCTGGGAATAGTGGTACTGTATAGCATTTCTGTACTGCCACTGTACTGCTGCCAGTCAGCGTGTACTGTAAGGATAAGTGAAATGAGGAAGAAATCCGGTGAAAGAGGGAGGGGCAAGGGAAGAGGTGTTTCCCCTGACGGTTCACGTACAGGCCACAGGGGAGCACCCAAGAAAACCCACTCAATACCGCCCATGTTGTCCAGGACAACAACCCTCACAAATCCAAAAGAACAGGACCAGATAATTACTTGGATGACCTCTCAAGCGTCCAGCAGTGGGTTAAGCAGCACCAGCACATCACGCACGAGGTCCGAGTCCTCAGCCAGTTACAAGGAGCCAGTGGGCACAAAGCTGACACAACCGGCAGCGACACCACGCACACAACTGCCAGATAACCAGTCCGATGAATTACCTCAGGACACAATGGGGTATTCGCAGGAGCTATTCCCAGCCCAACAAACTTCCACCTTTCAAAGGTCAATGGAGGAACAGCCAGAAATGTTGTGCCTGGATTCACAACCGTTAACTGTGGGAAATGCACCGCGCACTGAAATACAAGGCGAGTCCGAAGAGGACTCGGAAACCCAAATCCCAGAGCAATTTGGGCAGGAGGGGTTGCAATTGCAGGAGGTCGGCCGACAAGATCTGGAAGACGACGTTGGAGTGTGCTGCGCAGAGGTTGTTGTGGGGAGCTCTACTCCACGGCGGTGGCCCACAATGACATATGACGAGTTTGAGGAGATGGAAGAGGAGGGTATGGACAATGTGGACAGAGACCCAGATTTTGTTTGTGAACGAGAACATCGCCGTCGTAGCAGCAGCACAGATGAGTCTGTTGAAGAACACACTGCTGCACGAGTTCGCCTTGTGCCACAAGGTAGGCGGCGCGCAATTTCAGGCACCACAAGCGTGGAAGTTCAAGTGAGAGGCAAAAGAGGAGCAAACAGAAATCGCCAGCAAGGAGGCAGGTGCTCCAAAGTCTGGGCTTTCTTTGAAGACTGCACTGAGGATGTTACCATGGCGATTTGCAAGGTGTGCAAGACCCGCCTGAGCAGGGGGAAAAATATTAACAACCTCTCCACCACCAGCATGAGCCGTCACATGCTATCCAAACATCCCACTCTTTGGGCAAACGCGTCAGGACAGGGTACCAGAAACAACACTGCCTCCCTTGGGTTCACCAGACCCGCCTCAGCAGCAGCAGTAGCCCAGCCATTGCGTGGTTCACAACATTCACAAACATCAGACGACGCTGACACTGTCACTTTCCGGAGTAGTGCTCTTGAGGTCTCCCAGTGTTCATCAAACACAACAACCAACAGCCCTTCCGTGTGCAGCGCTACGGTTCAGTTGTCTGTGTCGGAGATGTTTGAGCGCAAGAGGAAATTGCCAGCAAATGACCCCCGGGCCGTGGCAGTAACAGCCAGCATAGCCAAGCTTCTGGCCTGCGAAATGCTGCCATATCGATTGGTGGAGACAAACAGCTTCAAGGGCATGATGTCAGTGGCCATCCCACGTTACGTGGTTCCCAGCCGCTACCACTTTGCACGCTCTGCAGTGCCTGAGTTGCATGAGCACGTGGTCAGCAAAATAACCCGAAGCTTGAAGAATGCCGTTGCCTGCAAGGTTCACCTCACCACTGACACCTGGACGAGTGCGTTCGGCCAGGGTCGATACATCTCCCTTACCGCGCACTGGGTGAACCTTGTGGAGCCTGGCAGCGATTCCTCACCTGCTACGGCACGGGTGTTGCCCACGCCACAAACAGCTGCACCGCCGTCCCTCCCACTGGATAACAGCAGCACCTACCTCTCTGACTCCTTCTCCTCCAACGCATCTCAAAGCTGTACCTCATCCGGAAACGCTAACCCAGCAGCAGTAGGATCGTGGAAGCAGTGCAGCACAGCTGTTGGCATGCGTCAGCAAGCGTTGCTGAAGCTAATCTGCCTTGGGGATAAGCAGCACACAGGGGAGGAAATTTGGAGGGGAATAAAGGAACAGACGGATTTGTGGCTGGCACCGCTGGACCTTAAACCGGGCATGGTTGTGTGTGATAATGGGAGTAATCTCATTCGCGCTTTAAGGTTGGCTAAGCTGACACACATCCCTTGCCTGGCGCACGTGATGAACCTAGTAGTTCAGCGGTTCCTGAGGACATACCCAGGCGTGCCCGATCTGCTGTTGAAGGTGCGTCGAGTGTCCAAACATTGTAGAAATTCCAGTACTGCTTCGGGGGCACTCGCCAAGATGCAGGAGCGCTTCAATCTCCCCCACCATCGCTTGCTGTGTGATGTCCCTACGCGCTGGAATTCTACGCTGCACATGCTAGCCCGCTTTTGCGAGCAGAAGAGTGCAGTGGTCCAGTACATGACGGCGCAGTACCGAGGCGCATCCGGCCAGCTGCCAAGCTTCTGTGGATCCGATTGGGCCAACATGTTGGACCTCTGCCAAGTCCTCCAAAATTTTGAGCAATCCACGTTGCTTGTGAGCAGTGACAACTCTTCAGTCAGCATTACCATACCACTGCTGTGTTTACTGAAGAGGTCGATGTTAAAAATCAAGGAAACAGCTGTCATGATGCAACTGGGGGAATCTGAAGGAGAAAACGATCAGCGTGATGGTACCAACATCAGGCCATCCGCCTCAGGGAACGCTGGCCCCAGCAGCTATGACGAAGAAGAGGAGGAGGAACAGCTGGAGTTGGAGCAGGAATTTCATGCCACCACTGACGAGGGCCAGAGCGGTGCACGTTGGACTTCCACAATTCAACGCGAATGGTCAGCAGAAGCAGACCAGGAGGAAGGTGACGACTATGATGCATCACAACAACTATCACAACGCTCACAAGAGGATGATGAGGATTCTGGTAGGACTCTGGCACACATGGCTCAATTCATGCTAGACTGCATTGAACGTGACCCACGCATTGTGCGCATTCTGGACAACACCAATTACTGGGTTTATACCCTTCTGGATCCACGGTACAAACACAATGTTCCAAAACTGCTTGAAGAAAGAGTCAGACAGGTCAAAATGGAAGAATACCAGCAGGCCCTTGTGGAGACTTTAGAGAGGAGATTGACATCCTCCCCCTCCTCTAGCCAGTTGTACGCAGACAGACTGACTTCCGCAAACCCAGGACGACCAGGAGGGCAGCAAACAACGCAAGCCGCAGCTAGTACCCAAAAGGGAATGGTATCGGCAGTGTCCTTGGAGTGGGAAAATTTTCTGACACCCATGCAGCCGCAGCCCACTGAACAGCAAGCGTGCAGATCCACCTCCAACACCGATCGCCTGGAGAAGATGGTCAAGGACTACATGTCAGATGGCGTAGCTGTGTCGAACCATCCATCTGCACCCTTCAACTATTGGGTATCGAAGCTAGACACCTGGCACGAACTGGCAATGTACGCAATAGAGGTGCTGGCTTGCCCGGCAGCCAGCGTTATGTCGGAACGCTGTTTCAGTGCTGCCGGAGGCATCGTCACAGATCGGCGTATCCGCCTCTCTACAGAAAATGCAGACCGTCTGACTCAAATTAAAATGAATCAATCCTGGATTGGAAATGACTACGCAACACTCCAGGACCCCAACCAAGTAACATGACCAATGAACATCTGGGATGGTGTTGCGTTTCCGGGCCCTGTTTATTGAACCTCTCATCTGTATTACATTTATGACTGCATGGCGGCAAAAAGCATTGCTGCTATATCCGCACGCTTTTTGTCCACATGCAAGGCCTGGGTTGTTGTGTCTCACAAAGCGTGGCCTTCTCCTCCTGCGCCTGCTCCTGTTCCATCACGTCTGCTGCTGCTGGGTTAGCGTTGCCGCGTGGTCCCTGTTTATTGAACCACTTATCTTTATTACATTTATGACTGCATGGCGGTACAAAGCATGCTATCCGCACGCTTCTTGCCCTCATGCAAGGCCTGGGTTGTTGTGTCTCACAAAGCGTGGCCTTCTCCTCCTGCGCCTGCTCCTGTTCCATCACGTCTGCTGCTGCTGGGTTAGCGTTGCCGCGTGGTCCCTGTTTATTGAACCACTTATCTTTATTACATTTATGACTGCATGGCGGTACAAAGCATGCTATCCGCACGCTTCTTGCCCTCATGCAAGGCCGGGGTTGTTGTGTCTCACAAAGCGTGGCCTTCTTCTCCTCCTGCGCCACCCTCCTCCTGTTCCATCACGTGTGCTGCTGCTGGGTTAGCGTTACCGGTCCCTTTTCCTGGAACCTCTTATATGTATTACATTTATGACTGCATGCCGACAAAAAACATGTTACCTGTGCAAAGAAAACAGACATTTCCCGCATTTAAAAGACAGTTTTCCCTTTGAAACTTTAAAATCGATTTTCTCAAAAACTATAAGCTCTTTTTGCTAATTTTTTTTTCCTCTTGTACCCACTCCCAAGGTGCACATACCCTGTAAATTTGGGGTATGTAGCATGTAAGGAGGCTTTACAAACCACAAAAGTTCGGGTCCCCATTGACTTCCATTATGTTCGGAGTTCGGGTCGAACACCCGAACATCGCGGCCATGTTCGGCCTGTTCGGCCCGAACCCGAACATCTAGATGTTCGCCCAACACTAGTGAGGTGAGTTGAGTGGGAAACGTATGGATGCTGCCGGGTCAAGTTTACTTTATATTTGCATACAAGCCAGGAAAATTAGCAACTCACTGAGAATTTCTAGCACTGGATAATGAGGATGCAAAAATGCATGTGAGTGCATGGGTAAAGCTTTGCATGTGCCCCCCCCCCCTTCATATTTATTTTACATTAAAAAGGGTAGTCCAACCTTTTCAGATCATTATAGAGATCTGAGAAGGAAGCCTTGGCAAGACAACATTGATTCTCTTAACTAGAGCTCCCCATTGATGTGAACCAAGGGAATCTGTTTGTAATGATCGCTGCTGCAGCAGGTGTTGCTGGAAGTAGTAGTGCTGCAGCTCAGGCAGTTCTGATCTCTTTCCATGCAAGCTGCATAGCTTTGTCTGCCTTTCCCTGCTGTCAGCTTGTGACTGATTATCATTCACCTGTGTGGGAATCTGCATGTCTGCTCCCATTGGATGACCTCAGTATAAAGATCTGCTTCCTGCAGGACTCCTCGGGTTTTCATAGCCTCAGTTTAAGCTAGTCTTGCTGTCGCTTCAGCCCCCGATCGTGGTTCTTGTTCTAAAAGATACTTTGCTGGTTTTGCATCACATATTGGTTCATTGCCCATATATATGCATACCAGCACGTTTATTATTTTCCTTGTATTCGTGTTACGTTGATACATCAGTGTCGCTGATGTATACGTACACGAACTGTTTATATCCTGTGTGCAGTTAGTCAGCTTTCCAGCACGTTTTGGTAGTTTGCGCGTATCGTGAGCACCCGTGCTGAGCTAGCATCCTGCTCCTGGTCCTGTTTGTGGATTGCGTTCATCTCTGCGAAGAGATAACGAATCCTTCTGAATCCTGTTCTGTTACCGTTTGTGGATTGCGTTCATCTCTGCGAAGAGATAGCGAATCCTTCTGAGTCCTGTTCCCTGTATTACTCCAGTCCTAGTCAGCGTTCCTGCTTATGTCATATATCGGTTCATTGCCGATATATACATATGTTAGTCAGACGTTACAAATAGTTTCATTGATAGCTGTAATTGTAATACGCTAGGAAAACATACTTTTTGTATATTTGTCTGTGTTACGTTCATCTATCTTGATCCTGCTATTTCCTGACTATCCTGTCCTGTCTTTGTGAGGCACGCCATCGCTGCAATCGCATTGGCTGCCTCATTCCAGTCTGTCTTGTTTTGGACGCTTGCTGTCGCTAAGTAGCCGCTAGCTAGCAAGCGTTCATTCTGTCTACCTGTCCTGATCTCCTCAGTTCTGGTTTATGCGCTCAGCGCTACTTTGCGCTGAGACGTTATAACGAAAGCATTGTTTGTGGCTGTCAGATCTGCACCGGCTCTGTGCGCCACAATCTCCTATTGGAGTCAGTCCTCCCCTCCACTATACTAGGGATAGCCTGTTTCCTTGTGCTGGTGTGTGTACCTCCTCCACGCCAGCTCATGCGTTGCATGCTGACTGTGGAGAATACACCACCAAGCCTTACATTATGAAAACCCCATTACCAATCCCCATTGTGGGGGGGATTCCCAGAAAGTATGACACTGTTAATTATGGTTCCTGTTCCTTTAAGAAATTTGAAGAATTTAACTCCGAAACAGAAAATGAGTTTTTCTCTGAATGTGCCAGGTTCCTGGCCAATCCCGATCTCCAAGCGACTCCTGTTTCAACCTGGGCACTCCAACTAAGTTATATTTTGTTTAAAGGGGAATTATTCCAGTGGGCATTTGATGTTCTCAATCATTCCGATTTGAAAGAGAGACCACTGGAATTTCTAGCGTTTGTGATCCATAACTGGTTGCGCATAGATCCATTGCCTTTTCCTCTTAATGAACTCCTGGCAGCAGGCCAATCAGCTTCTCCTTCAATTGCTTGCAAAAATGTTCAGCAAGCAGAAAGTGTTACTGATAATTTTCCTGCAGCCTTGAATAAATCACCAAAAACAGCAGGGTCTAAGGCAAAACGCAAACGTTCTAAGAAACGTGTTCGATCTGCAGAGTCGTTATCCTTAGCGACTGAGACCTATAATGAGATTCTGCCATTAACAGATAATGAAATGCAATTGTCTTTCAGGGGAGTTAAATGGACTTATGAAACTACTAATGAACTTTCCTCCCTGGCTAGGGAAAATAAAGATTTTTGTTTAAAAGAATTATCTGAGTATGATTATGAGGAGATATTACAGAGTATTGAACAAATCAACTTATTTGTGAAGCAAGGAAAGTTTGCATACACTACAGTTCAGCACTTGCTACAGGTATTGGAGATTCTTAGGAATAAGGAATCTGCCAATCACCTGCTAATTAACCCAATATATGTCCCTGCTACAATCATATCTGCAAACCATGATCTGCCTGTTAAGTATGCTTGGAATCCTCCATTTGAGAAAGGAGAGATGGAAGCTCTGGTCAATGAATGGAAGAATGATTCAAGTTCATTTTGTCAATTTTACAGTGCAAAAAGTGAATTAGTATTGAATGCATGCATTAAGTCTGCCTATAACCTAATAAAAACTGGTGTGTGTGGGTATGACTTTGTGGCTCCATTGATTGATGTGTGGGAACTGATTTTGGATGATTTTTATGTGACTCCGAATTCGCAAATTTGGCGTTCTGACCCGCCTGCTTCAGCACCTTTGGCTGATTCAGCAGGTGATTCGGAGCTCTTTTTGTATGAAATTGAAGTTCCTGCAATTCCACCCTGTACCATGGATAACTCAGTGTTACTTACCAGTAAAAAAGAAGCCACTGATACATTCTTAACCACTTCCCGACCGCCGTATATACAATTGGCGGCCGGGAAGTGGACGCCGCAAGGACCGCCGTATTGACAATTGGCGGAGGTCCTTGTATGGGCATGGGCGGAGCGATCGCGTCATCCGTGACGCGATCCTCCGCCTCCGCCTGGCGCCGCTCACCCGCCGCAACATCCCGCTGGCCATACGGAAGCGCCGGCGGGATGTTAACCCGACGATCGCCGCATACAAAGTGTATAATACACTTTGTAATGTTTACAAAGTGTATTATACAGGCTGCCTCCTGCCCTGGTGGTCCCAATGTCCGAGGGACCACCAGGGCAGGCTGCAGCCACCCTAGTCTGCACCAAGCACACTGATTTCCCCCCCCTGCCCCAGATCGCCCACAGCACCCATCAGACCCCCCCTGCCCACCCCCCAGACCCCTGTTTGCACCCAATCACCCCCCTAATCACCCATCAATCACTCCCTGTCACTATCTGTCAACGCTATTTTTTTTTTATCCCCCCCCCTGCCCCCCGCTCCCTCCTGATCACCCCCCCACCCCTCAGATTCTCCCCAGACCCCCTCCCCCAGACCCCCCCCCCATGTACTGTATGCATCTATCCCCCCTGATCACCTGTCAATCACCTGTCCATCACCTGTCAATCACCCGTCAATCACCCGTCAATCACCCCCTGTCACTGCCACCCATCAATCAGCCCCTAACCTGCCCCTTGCGGGCAATCTGATCACCCCCCCCCACACTAATAGATCGCCCGCAGATCCGACATCAGATCACCTCCCAAATCCATTGTTTACATCTATTCTCTCCTCTAAACACCCACTAATTACCCATCAATCACCCATCAATCACCCCCTATCACCACCTGTCACTTTTACCTATCAGATCAGACCCTAATCTGCCCCTTGCGGGCACCCAATCACCCGCCCACACGCTCAGATTGCCCTCTGACCTCCCCCTTATCAATTCACCAGTGCATTAATTACATCTGTTCTTCCCTGTAATAACCCACTGATCACCTGTCAATCACCTGCCAATCACCTATCACCCATCAATCACCCCCTGTCACCCCCTGTCACTGCCACCCATCAATCAGCCCCTAACCTGCCCCTTGCGGGCAATCTGATCACCCACCCACACCATTAGATCGCCCGCAAACCCGCCGTCAGATTACCTCCCAAATGTATCGTTTACATCTGTTATCTTCTCTAAACACCCACTAATTACCCATCAATCACCCATCAATCACCCCCTATCACCACCTGTCACTGTTACCTATCAGATCAGACCCTAATCTGCCCCTTGCGGGCACCCAATCACCCGCCCACACGCTCAGATTGCCCTCACACACCCCCCCCCCCTTATCAATTCGCCAGTGCATTAATTACATCTGTCCTTCCCTGTAATAACCCACTGATCACCTGTCAATCACCTGCCAATCACCTATCACCCATCAATCACCCCCTGTCACTGCCACCCAACAATCAGCCCCTAACCTGCCCCTTGCGGGCAATATGATCACCCACCCACACCAATAGATCGCCCGCGGATCCGACATCAGATCACCACCCAAGCGCAGCGTTTACATCTATTCTCTCCTCTAAACACCCACTAATTACCCATCAATCACCCATCAATCACTCCCTATCACCACCTGTCACTGTTACCTATCAGATCAGACCCTAATCTGCCCCTTGCGGGCACCCAATCACCCGCCTACACGCTCAGATTGCCCTCAGACCCCCCTTTATCAATTCGCCAGTGCAATATTTACATCTGTCCTTCCCTGTAATAACCCACTGATCACCTGTCAATCACCTGCCAATCACCTATCACCCATCAATCACCCCCTGTCACTGCCACCCAACAATCAGCCCCTAACCTGCCCCTTGCGGGCAAACTGATCACCCACCCACACCAATAGATCGCCCGCAGATCCGACATCAGATCACCACCCAAGCGCAGTGTTTCCATCTATTCTCTCCTCTAAACACCCACTAATTACCCATCAATCACCCATCAATCACCCCCTATCACCACCTGTCACTGTTACCCATCAGATCAGACCCTAATCTGCCCCTTGCGGGCACCCAATCGCCCGCCTACACGCTCAGATTGCTCTCAGACCCCCCCTTATCAATTTGCCAGTGCAATATTTACATCTGTTCTCACCTGTAATAACCCACTGATTACCTGTCAATCACCTATCAATCACCCATCAATCACCCCCTGTCACTGCCACCCATCAATCACCCCCTGTCACTGCCACCCATCAATCACCCGCTGTCACTGCCACCCATCAATCAGCCCCTAACCTGCCCCTTGCGGGCAAACTGATCACCCACCCACACCAATAGATCGCCCGCAGATCCGACATCAGATCACCACCCAAGCGCAGTGTTTCCATCTATTCTCTACCCTAAACACCCACTAATTACCCATCAATCACCCCCTGTCACTGCTACCTATCAGATTAGACCCCTATCTGCCCCTAGGGCACTCAATCACCCGCCCACACCCTCAGAATGCCCTCAGACCCCAGCCCTGATCACCTCGCCAGTGCATTGCTTGCATCTATTCCCCCCTCTAATCACACCTTGAGACACCCATCAATCACCTCCTGTCACCCCCTAGCACACCTACCCATCAGATCAGGCCCGAATTTGCCCCGTGTGGGCTCCTGATCACTCGGCCAAACCCTCAGATCCCCCTCAGACCCCCTTCCGATCACCTCCCCAGTGCATTGATTGCATCTATTTTCCCCTCTAACCACCCCCTGAGACACCCATCAATCACCTCCTGTCACCCCCCTAGCACTCCTATCCATCAGATCAGGCCCAATACAACCTGTCATCTAAAAGGCCACCCTGCTTATGACCGGTTCCACAAAATTCGGCCCCTCATAGACCACCTGTCATCAAAATTTGCAGATGCTTATACCCCTGAACAGTCATTTTGAGACATTTGGTTTCCAGACTACTCACGGTTTTGGGCCTGTAAAATGCCAGGGCGGTATAGGAACCCCACAAGTGACCCCATTTTAGAAAAAAAGACACCCCAAGGTATTCTGTTAGGTGTATGACGAGTTCATAGAAGATTTTATTTTTTGTCAAAAGTTAGCGGAAATTAATTTTTATTGTTTTTTTTTCACAAAGTGTCATTTTTCACTAACTTGTGACAAAAAATAAAATCTTCTATGAACTCGCCATACACCTAACGGAATACCTTGGGGTGTCTTCTTTCTAAAATGGGGTCACTTGTGGGGTTCCAATACTGCCCTGGCATTTTAGGGGCCCTAAACCGCGAGGAGTAGTCTAGAAAACAAATGCTTCAAAATGACCTGTGAATAGGACGTTGGGCCCCTTAGCGCACCTAGGCTGCAAAAAAGTGTCACACATGTGGTACCGCCGTACTCATGAAAAGTAGTATAATGTGTTTTGGGGTGTATTTTTACACATACCCATCCTGGGTGGGAGAAATTTCTATGTAAATGGACAATTGTGTGTAAAAAAATCAAACAATTGTCATTTACAGAGATATTTCTCCCACTTAGCATGGGTATGTGTAAAAATACACCCCAAAACGCATTATACTACTTCTCCTGAGTACGGCGGTACCACATGTGTGGCACTTTTTTACACCCTAAGTACGCTAAGGGGCCCAAAGTCCAATGAGTACCTTTAGGATTTCACAGGTCATTTTGCGACATTTGGTTTCAAGACTACTCCTCACGGTTTAGGGCCCCTAAAATGCCAGGGCAGTATAGGAACCCCACAAATGACCCCATTCTAGAAAGAAGACACCCAAAGGTATTCCGTACGGAGTATGGTGAGTTCATAGAAGTTTTTATTTTTTGTCACAAGTTAGCGGAAAATGACACTTTGTGAAAAAAAACTATTAAAATCAATTTCCGCTAACTTGTGACAAAAAAATAAAAACTTCTATGAACTCACCATACTCCTAACGGAATACCTTGGGGTGTCTTCTTTCTAAAATGGGGTCATTAGTGGGGTTCCTATACTGCCCTGGCATTTTAGGGGCCCTAAACCGTGAGGAGTAGTCTTGAAACAAAAATGACCTGTGAAATCCTAAAGGTACTCATTGGACTTTGGGCCCCTTAGTGCAGTTAGGGTGCAAAAAAGTGCCACACATGTGGTATCGCCGTACTCGGGAGAAGTAGTACAATGTGTTTTGGGGTGTATTTTTACACATACCCATGCTGGGTGGGAGAAATACCTCTGTAAATGACAATCTTTTGATTTTTTTACACACAATTGTCCATTTACAGAGGTATTTCTCCCACCCAGCATGGGTATGTGTAAAAATACACCCCAAAACACATTGTACTACTTCTCCCGAGTATGGCGATACCACATGTGTGGCACTTTTTTGCACCCTAACTGCGCTAAAGGGCCCAAAGTCCAATGAGTACCTTTAGGATTTCACAGGTCATTTTGAGAAATTTCGTTTCAAGACTACTCCTCACGGTTTAGTACCCCTAAAATGCCAGGGCAGTATAGGAACCCCACAAATGACCCCATTTTAGAAATAAGACACCCCAAGGTATTCCGTTAGGAGTATGGTGAGTTCATAGAAGATTTTATTTTTTGTCAAAAGTTAGCGGAAATTGATTTTAATTGTGTTTTTTCACAAAGTGTCATTTTCCGCTAACTTTTGACAAAAAATAAAATCTTCTATGAACTCACCATACTCCTAACGGAATTCCTTGGGGTGTCTTCTTTCTAAAATGGGGTCATTTGTGGGGTTCCTATACTGCTCTGGCATTTTAGGGGCCCTAAACCGTGAGGAGTAGTCTTAAAATGAAATTTCTCAAAATGACCTGTGAAATCCTAAAGGTACTCATTGGACTTTGGGCCCTTTAGCGCAGTTAGGGTGCAAAAAAGTGCCACACATGTGGTATCGCCGTACTCAGGAGAAGTAGTATAATGTGTTTTGTGGTGTATTTTTACACATACCCATGCTGAGTGGGAGAAATATCTCTGTAAATGGACAATTGTGTGTAAAAAAAAATTAACAAATTGTCATTTACAGAGATATTTCTCCCACCCAGCATGGGTATGTGTAAAAATACACCCCAAAACACATTATACTACTTCTCCTGAGTACGTCAATACCACATGTGTGGCACTTTTTTGCAGCCTAACTGCGCTAAGGGGTCCAAAGTCCAATGAGCACCTTTAGGCTTTACAGGGGTGCTTACAATTTAGCACCCCCCAAAATGTCAGGACAGTAAACACACCCCACAAATGACCCCATTTTGGAAAGTAGACCCTTCAAGGTATTCAGAGAGGGGCATGGTGAGTCCGTGGCAGATTTCATTTTTTTTTGTCGCAAGTTAGAAGAAATGGAAACTTTTTTTTTTTTTTTCCCTCACAAAGTGTCATTTTCCGCTTACTTGTGACAAAAAATAAAATCTTCTATGAACTCACTATGCCTCTCAGTGAATACTTTGGGATGTCTTCTTTCCAAAATGGGGTCATTTGGGGGGTATTTATACTATCCTGGAATTCTAGCCCCTCATGAAACATGACAGGGGGTCAGAAAAGTCAGAGATGCTTGAAAATGGGAAAATTCACTTTTTGCACCATAGTTTGTAAACGCTATAACTTTTACCCAAACCAATAAATATACACTGAATGGTTTTTTTTTTATCAAAAACATGTTTGTCCACATTTTTCGTGCTGCATGTATACAGAAATTTTACTTTATTTGAAAAATGTCAGCACAGAAAGTTAAAAAAATCATTTTTTTGCCAAAATTCATGTCTTTTTTGATTAATATAATAAAAAGTAAAAATCACAGGAGCAATCAAATAGCACCAAAAGAAAGCTTTATTAGTGACAAGAAAAGGAGCCAAAATTCATTTAGGTGGTAGGTTGTATGAGCGAGCAATAAACCGTGAAAGCTGCAGTGGTCTGAATGGAAAAAAAGTGGCCGGTCCTTAAAGGGAACCTTAACTGGCGAGCAAAAAAAAATTCACTTACCTGGGGGCTTTCCCAAGCCTCCCGCAGCCGTCCGGTGCCCGCGCCGGTCCTTCGGTGCCCTCCGGTCTCCCTCCGCCGCTAAGTTTCGTTTTCGGACGACTGCCAGTCGTCCTCGGGCCTCTTCCGCACTCCTCGTCGTAAACTGCAGTAAAGCGCGTCCGCATGACGCCGAACGCGTCATGTGCATGACGCCAAACGCGTCATGCGGCGCGCTTTACTGCAGTTTACGACGAGGAATGCGGAAGTGGCCCGAGGACGACTGGCAGTCGTCCGAAAACGAAACTTAGCGGCGGAGGGAGACCGGAGGGCACCGAAGGACCGGCGCGGGCACCGGACGGCTGCGGGAGGCTTGGGAAAGCCCCCAGGTAAGTGAATTTTTTTTTGCTCGCCAGTTAAGGTTCCCTTTAAGGGGTAGAAAGCCCTAGGTCCTCAAGTGGTTAACCTTGCCCTGCGCAAATTTCTCAGCAGAGAATCCAGAGGTCCTGCTGACTTCCGAGTCCAGCCTAGCCAGTACTCATGACTCTTTGTTCAGTGAAACAGACACCAGAAAAATCTTGCCTGCCTCTGCAAACACTTTTGCAGAAATTACCTGTGTTAATAAAGTTCAACTCCTGTCTGATCCAGCAGATGCCAATAGATGCACTACATCAGTTTCCGAGTCCCAGCAATCCTGTCTAGAAACCTCAGAACCCCAGCATCTGAATTTTCCAATTTTACAAATGAATGGTGATTCAGATGCGCAAACATTGTGTCTTGATCTTCCTGTTTCTACACCTCGCTCTAGTTTCGTGAATAGCTCAGAGCATCTGCTATGTGAACCTGAAATCGCAGAATTATTACCTTGTTCAGAAAATATTCCAGTAAATTTGCCCTGTACCATGAATTGTGCAGTAGATCTCTCCAATGAAACTCAGGTCACAGAATCATTATGCTGTCCAGCAGGTGCTTCCATGGTTTTGCCCTGCAATATGGACTGTTCAGTGATCCTGTCCAGTGAAGCTGTGGTCGCAGAGTCTTATGCTTCACCCAGTACTTTGGATACTTCAAACCCTCTAGCGGAGGAGTCTGAGGCACTGCTTACCTCAGTTGGTGTTGCAGTAATATTCACTTGTCTAGCAGCTGTTTTGGAATTACAGTCTGCTCTAATAAAACTTGATGAATTTCTGCCCAGCAAAGCAGAAGCCATTGAAATATTGTCCTCGTCAGCAAGTGTGTTAGATACCTTGCCCTGTACACAGTCTGATTTAACCAATGTTGTTGAGTCCCTCTCCAGTGTTGTAACAGCCGAGGAACTCCAGCCCTGTCCTCTGAATGTTTCAGAAGTCTTGCCCTGTAACATGGATAATTCTGATTCTCTGGTCAAAATAATAGAAATCTCAGAATTTCAGTCCGGTCTGATGAGTGTTCCTGAAACCCAGCCCTGTATCCTGAAAGATTCTGGTTCTCTGGCCGCTGTGGCAGAGGTTCCAGAGTCCCCTTCCTGTCCAGGGAATTCCTCAGTTTTGCCTAGTCCAGTGGGGGCTGCTGCAATACTGACTTGTTCTGCAGCGCCTCATGAGCTCCAATCCAGTGTATTAGATGAGTCTCTGTCCAGTCCAGAGGTAGTTGTGGAGTCCCTATCTGGTTCAGTGCATACATCAGAAGATTTGTCCTGTCTTGTTAGTGCCCCTGAATCTGATTTGTTACTGACTTTGCTGGAATCAGCGACATCTAAGTCTGATCCTGCATTCTCGTGTAAAAGTCCAGTAGTTGCGAAGTCTAGTCATGATGATTTTTTTTTTGGCCAGTCCTGGTTTTGGTCCTGTCTTGGCTGACCCTGAGGCTCACAGTTCCTTGACATGCCCAGAGGTTTCTCTTGTGCCAGTGTGCCCAGATGTTCTTTGTGTGCCATAATGCCCAAGTGTGTCTAAGGTGTTAGCGTGCTCTGATGCTTCCTTAGTAGGAACATGTTCTGATGTTGCCAGTCTGCCTGCATGCCCAGAGATGGTTCTGGTCCCTGAAAGCCCTGATCTTGATGTTTGTCCTTGTGGCCCTGACTCGGGAATTGCCCTAGGTTCCATAGGGGTTCTTGATAGTTCTCCATGTGAGCCTAAGGGGCGTTCTGACCTATGGGAGCTTCAAGGTGTTCTGGGAGGTCTCTGAGAAAACTTGTCCTGGTGCCTTGGACTGGTTCAACAGTGGGTTTTGTGTTGGTAAAGATAGTCCCGGTGGGCATTGCAAAGGCTTTGGCGTTTTTGAACGGTTCCTGGAAGGCGGTGGGTATCGCTCAGGGAGTTTCGGAGGGCTTTCTTCTGGAAATCATGGTTCTGATGGGTGTCACACTGGGGCTTGTAGTACTGATGGGCATGGTTCTGTAGGTTCTGGTTCTGTTGGGTCCAGTCTTGTGGGGGCTGATTCTGGAATTCGGTCTTGCCGGGCTGTCCCGGTCATCATGAATTATCAGTCAGACTGTTTTGTTGGGAATTTCAGTTTTGAAAAGCGTCTGGAATCCGCTTTTAAGGGCGGGGGTACTGTAATGATCGCTGCTGCAGCAGGTGTTGCTGGAAGTAGTAGTGCTGCAGCTCAGGCAGTTCTGATCTCTTTCCATGCAAGCTGCATAGCTTTGTCTGCCTTTCCCTGCTGTCAGCTTGTGACTGATTATCATTCACCTGTGTGGGAATCTGCATGTCTGCTCCCATTGGATGACCTCAGTATAAAGATCTGCTTCCTGCAGGACTCCTCGGGTTTTCATAGCTTCAGTTTAAGCTAGTCTTGCTGTCGCTTCAGCCCCCGATCGTGGTTCTTGTTCTAAAAGATACTTTGCTGGTTTTGCATCATATATTGGTTCATTGCCCATATATATGCATACCAGCACGTTTATTATTTTCCTTGTATTCGTGTTACGTTGATACATCAGTGTCGCTGATGTATACGTACACGAACTGTTTATATCCTGTGTGCAGTTAGTCAGCTTTCCAGCACGTTTTGGTAGTTTGCGCGTATCGTGAGCACCCGTGCTGAGCTAGTATCCTGCTCCTGGTCCTGTTTGTGGATTGCGTTCATCTCTGCGAAGAGTCCTGTTCCCTGTATTACTCCAGTCCTAGTCAGCGTTCCTGCTTATGTCATATATCGGTTCATTGCCGATATATACATATGTTAGTCAGACGTTACAAATAGTTTCATTGATAGCTGTAATTGTAATACGCTAGGAAAACATACTTATTGTATATTTGTCTGTGTTACGTTCATCTATCTTGATCCTGCTATTTCCTGACTATCCTGTCCTGTCTTTGTGAGGCACGCCATCGCTGCAATCGCATTGGCTGCCTCATTCCAGTCTGTCTTGTTTTGGACGCTTGCTGTCGCTAAGTAGCCGCTAGCTAGCAAGCGTTCATTCTGTCTACCTGTCCTGATCTCCTCAGTTCTGGTTTATGCGCTCAGCGCTACTTTGCGCTGAGACGTTATAACGAAAGCATTGTTTGTGGCTGTCAGATCTGCACCGGCTCTGTGTGCCACAATCTCCTATTGGAGTCAGTCCTCCCCTCCACTATACTAGGGATAGCCTGTTTCCTTGTGCTGGTGTGTGTACCTCCTCCACGCCAGCTCATGCGTTGCATGCTGACTGTGGAGAATACACCACCAAGCCTTACACTGTTCTTGTTGAGGATCATCATAGGTCAAATCAGTGGACCATGGTGGAAGATTTGAAGATGCTTTCCTTGGAATGTCCTTAGCACTGGTGCATTAATCTGTCCAAATGAAAATGTCCATATCCCTCTCAGTTCAGGCATACCCTTAACACCCCTGATGTTTACAATAAATAATACAACTTCTATGACTTTTTTGTAACTAAAATACACTTAACATTTCTTGCAACTGAAGAGGAGGATATCTCAATTACATCATTGTTAAGAAAAGACAATGTAATCTTTTAAACCCCCTTTAAGTAATCCTGTATCACATGTACGAGGCATGTAACCTAGTGAAGATCGGGACCCGACCTCTCTGGTGACATTGCAGGGCCAAGGCTATACAGATGTGTTGCTAGCCTGCAACAAGCTGAATGCTGGCCAAGATGTTGGAGGGCATCAGAGGCTGCTATACACATACTAGATTCCCGGCAGAGGTGGTCATTTTTGGCTGCCTAGGTCAATGTTATAATTGCAGGCCACAGCTCCTTGGATAGTGTCCCCCATTCTCTGTGCGCTCGCTGCTGGCCGTGGTTTGTTGGTTATGGCTGGGGGCATGTGCAGGCATCACATACGCATGTGCGAGGGTTTGGCGTACGATTGTGCGCAAGCGCATGCGTCCGTTTTTTGTGCCAAATGGGCTATAAAAGACCTGCCCTCCCAAACGGTCAGTGCTGTTCATTCTGACAACTGAGTGGTTTCTCTAGCCTTGCGCTCCCAGCCACCCCACCTGTTCTTTTGTTGATTGTGTTTCTGACATGGCCTGCCTCTGACTCTCCTCGATCTGCACCCCTCGTTAGACTCGGATTGTGACCTGGATTCTGCTATTGCCTGCTGCCTGCTCCTGACTCAATTGTGACTAGGATTCTGCTATTGCCTGCTGCCTGCCCCTAACTCTGTTTGTGACCTAGGTTCTGCTATTGCCTGCTGCCTGCGCCTGACTCGGATTGCAACCTGAATTCTTCTATTGCCTCTGCCTGCTACCTGCTCCTGACTCGGTTTGTGACCTAGATTCTGCTATTGCCTGCTGGCTGCTGTCTGCCCCTAACTCTGATTGTGACCTGGATTCTGCTATTGCCTGCTGTCTGCCCCTGACTTGGATTGCAATCTGGATTAATTCTTCTATTGCCTCTGCCTGCTACCTGCACCTGACTAGGATTGTGACCTGGATTCTGCTATTACCTGCTGCCTGCTCCTGACTCAGATTGGGACCACCTGGACTCTGCTAATTGTCTGCCTCCTGTCTCTGACCCAGATTGCTACTTAGATTCTGATGCTCACCTGAAGTCTTGAAACACTTTTAAAACCAGAACCCTCTGTATTACACAACAAACAATATTGAAAAGCAAGAGTAGACTGAAAACTGAGCAATTTCTGCACTTCAATTACAGCATCATTCTTTAATTGCTTTGCTCAAAGTGAATGCTCAAAGGTAAACTAAAAAAGACCAGCAAACTGCACAAACACCCCAAATTACACCATATGGGAGTTTTACAAAAATCACCCACTGTTTTATTTTGCGCCTGTGCTTATTTAGAGGAAGAATTTTCCTATTATATAACAAGCTTTTCTTTCCAACAACATACACACAAAAAAATTATAATTATGCGCAAAGTGTTAATCATTAACAATCTGTTTAAACAAAGTTTAGATTAATATAAAATTAGTGTGAAACAAAGAAAAAAAAAAGGACAAACATATAAAGCATGAAATAAAAAGATATTTCCTATATATTGTAGATGAGAAATCCTGAATAACCTGAAAATCATATACACTTTTAAATCTGGGAGAATTTTATAGCCGTTGTCTGTGCCAACAGCATTCTATGTGTATGGAATTGTCATTAGACGTTTGCCTGCGTGTCTCAGTTTGCATAGTCACAGTGAATAGCTACTAATACTTACACTGACCGTATCTAATATAACACAAGAAGCATAGTTATTGTTTGATTCTATTCTTTGTTCTGCTTTGTCATAACATTTGTGCAAGTCACAATGATCAGCTTAAGACAACAGGAGTTCCTGTAACTACCCCAGATTTTGTGTAATAAGATCAAGTTTGTGTTTTCTTTCCTTGTGCAACAAGCTGCTTTGTAGGAATTGCTGACTAATGAAAGGTCTTTCCTGTGGCTGATGCAAACCTGGGGAATTTGCATCATCATTCAGCAGCAATAACTTAGTATGACAGCACTTTAAATGCTGTACACATTTTGAAACCCATGCGGAAGCTGGCTGGGTCCCTGAAGATAGGACAGCCAAGCAGCGTGAATGAACAGGTGTCAACAAGAAGCAAGATCAGCAGCTTCCAGCTTTGGTTGTAAGAAAAGTTTGACATCAGAAGCATCTGGCACTTTGTCTTCCACAGAGTGACGCTACATACTACCTGCATAGCACTTTTTTTTCTGCATTGAGATTCTAGTGGTCTTTTTTTATTCATCATGTATAAGAAATCTGCTTCTCCTGATGTAGCCATGATTTCCAAAGGCAGCTACTATCCCACAAAGGAATCACAAGGAATACCCTTAGCGAGCAATAAACAGTCTGACAAGAGGGACAAGGTGGTTCTGAAAAAGAAAGTAACTTTGTTAAGAGGAATCTCAATAATCATCGGAACTATCATTGGAGGTGGAATATTTATATCTCCAAAAGCAATACAAAAGCACACGGGCAGCGTAGGAATGTCGCTGATTGTATGGACAGCATGTGGCATCCTGTCTCTCTTTGGTGAGTATGGAATTCATTGTGTACACGTGTTATATCGCAGATGTCATCTGTAATTCTGTACGCTACTCCAACCTGCAGTGATCAGCAGTTAACCATTAGTGTGAATGTCTTTCTGTGTAGGAAAAGTTTGTATTATAATGTGCCTTTTTAAATGTTTAAAACTTTATTAGGGTAAAGTGTTTAACTTTTAACCATCTTGTGTCAGTTTCGAGGTTTGCAATATTTGAATACAAAATAGGAATGAACAAGTATAACTTATGAATCAACTCAGTTTTATTTTCATAGAGGTATATGTATGTTCTTGTGATTTGTCATTTTCATACTGATTCAGCCCTGCCGGTATGACATATGCAGGGCGTGTATTGTGCATTTCAGCACTGGCTTTTACTACCTGCTTAACCACTTCCCCAGCTAGAAAAATCAGTGCATTGGTTATCTATCTATCTATCTATCTATCTATCTATCTATCTATCTATCTATCTACATGCATGCATAAACACACACACGCACTAGACATGGCCCGAACCTGGTTCGCGAACCTCCACCCCCAGTATCATTATAACACCACTGGTGAGTTGGGCACAGGGTGAGCCAAACGGTGGCTCAAATTCCCGGTGGCATTAAATACTTTTCCCCTTCGAGTCATAGCAACTTTGAGGGAGAAGTAATTTGGGGTCCAGAGATCACCAGTACCTCAAATTACCCTTAGGCCCCGTTTACACTTAAAGTGAAACTTAAGTCAACAATAAAAAATGAGATTTACTCACCTGGGGCTTCCCTCAGCCCCCAGCAGTCGATCGGTGCCCTCGCAGCCCCGCTCTGACGCTCCAGGACCCGCCGGCGAACACTTCCGGTTTGGCCGTCACCGGCCAGCTGGCCGCAATAGCAGCATAGGGGGTGATATACAGGCTGGGAATGCGAAGAATCACTCGCGTTCCCATGCCTGTCGGCCGGTGACGGCCAAACCGGAAGTGTTCGCCGGTGGGTCCTGGAGCGTCAGAGCGGGGCTGCAAGGGTACCGATCGGCTGCTGGGGGCTGAGGGAAGCCCCAGGTCAGTAAATCTCATTTTTTATTCCTGACTTAAGTTTCACTTTAATCAGTTGATACGCGTTAGTGTGCGTTAGTACGCGTTGGTACAGGTTAGTAGGTGTTTTTTCTATAGCAGTGCATTGGGAAGAAGATTTCAGTTAAAACGCGTTAAGTGTGAAAGGTGCCATAGGAAAGCATGAGCATTACTTCCGTTTTAACTGAGAGCAACTGATTAAGTGTAAAAGGGCCCTTACGCAGGATGCAAACTATAGCATTAGTGGTATAGCTGTGCCCAGCTTCTGCGGTTGGCGTTAAGTGCCAACATAACCTAGTTTGCTGCGGCAGGGAGTTTCAGGGTGGCAATAAAGAGTCAAGGATGAGACTGCCTGATACTGGTGTTACAGAGCTTGACAATGAGAATATTAAAGCAGATGGAGTCTGAAGCAGATTTGATACAGTATCAGATGGGCTACAGCACATAAACTTAGGTCACATACATTTACCCTCAATATTTGATATTACCCACAATCGTCTACGACCATATCCACTTTTTGTCCCAGGACACTGAGCACGTTTTGTCACAGCACAGGACATAATAGTTTCAATTCATCAAAGGCTGTTCGATAACAAAATCCCAGTCGTTAAAATACCGCATTCAGTATTTTACACTTGTGTGTGCTAATTCATCAATATTTTCACACATGTGGTAGATGTTCGGTAATTTACCAAACTACTATGGCTTAAATTCATCAAAGGCTGTTCAATAACAGCAGAGCAGTGCAGAGCAGCTTGGAGGGTCTGTGTTGTTACAAGGCATCCCGACATCCCTTTAGATGTAAACATTTGTTATATTCATTCTTTTTTATACTGCCTCTGCTGCTCTGAATCTGTCCATCAGTCTTTCTTAACATTTTATTTAATTGCCACAGCTTAGATGCACTTCCTGGAGACCTTACAAATGCCATGCTTGTTGATTTCAGCACTAGCAACTTTGCAGTTTCAAACAGGGACTCAAAGGGTTACACCACCGAAGGGTGCCTGGAAAATATCTTTTGTCTGGTTCTTTCTGCTCACTGCCTGGGGGGTCTAAAAGCTTGTTCCACTGGAGAAGCCTGCCTATCAGCAGCATTTGCAGGAGAACAGGGGCTGTTTCTATTGGCTGCCTGCTCCTGTCAATCATGGGGACATCCACCGGAAGTCATTCGAAGCTAGTTACCGACAGAGGAGAGCTGGGGATAATCACCGAATGTGTTAACGAATGCTGTAACCTTGATGAATTATTATTATTATTATTATTATTATTTAGTATTTATATAGCGCCGACATATTACGCAGCGCTGTACAGTGTATATATATATATATTTATCTTGTCACTAACTGTCCCTCAAAGGAGCTCACAATCTAATCCCTACCATTGCCATATGTCTATATTATGTAGTGTAAACATACATATATCCAGGCACATCGCCTCTAGTTAGGACATTAAATAAATTATTAGGGAAAGGGAGGTGCTGAAGGGGGTGTGGCTAGAAAACAGCAAAAATCTATTAACCCTTCGCACACTCACATGCAAATGTTCAAACAATTGCATTCACAGATTCACTCATCCAGGCACAACTGTTATCCCTACAGCTAAATTAAAAGCCAGGGTTTTAGTTCACAGAAGAATGCATTCTTATGCTTAATCACCTATACTGCGCAGAAGTACCCAGGTAAACATAGGTGTCCTAACTCTGGCCCTGTAACATGCATAGTGCAGACATGCAAACACATTCATTGCATCAAACCTATCAATGGATTAGGAGCACACATCCTAACTTCCTCTCCTGGGAAAGACAGTGCATCTTACCAATCGCACAAGGGAGCTAATGTTATGTGTCCATGTGCACAATGCGCATACACCAGCATAAGCTGTCTGCATGCTGACAAACATACAGGGGAAGGGGGGAGTGCACCGAATTGGACCCTAGCCACAGGGGTCAATGATAAGAATAAACATACATATATCCAGGCACATCGCCTCTAGTTAGGACATTAAATAAATTATTAGGGAAAGGGAGGTGCTGAAGGGGGTGTGGCTAGAAAACAGCAAAAATCTATTAACCCTTCGCACACTCACATGCAAATGTTCAAACAATTGCATTCACAGATTCACTCATCCAGGCACAACTGTTATCCCTACAGCTAAATTAAAAGCCAGGGTTTTAGTTCACAGAAGAATGCATTCTTATGCTTAATCACCTATACTGCGCAGAAGTACCCAGGTAAACATAGGTGTCCTAACTCTGGCCCTGTAACATGCATAGTGCAGACATGCAAACACATTCATTGCATCAAACCTATCAATGGATTAGGAGCACACATCCTAACTTCCTCTCCTGGGAAAGACAGTGCATCTTACCAATCGCACAAGGGAGCTAATGTTATGTGTCCATGTGCACAATGCGCATACACCAGCATAAGCTGTCTGCATGCTGACAAACATACAGGGGAAGGGGGGAGTGCACCGAATTGGACCCTAGCCACAGGGGTCAATGATAAGAATAAACATACATATATCCAGGCACATCGCCTCTAGTTAGGACATTAAATAAATTATTAGGGAAAGGGAGGTGCTGAAGGGGGTGTGGCTAGAAAACAGCAAAAATCTATTAACCCTTCGCACACTCACATGCAAATGTTCAAACAATTGCATTCACAGATTCACTCATCCAGGCACAACTGTTATCCCTACAGCTAAATTAAAAGCCAGGGTTTTAGTTCACAGAAGAATGCATTCTTATGCTTAATCACCTATACTGCGCAGAAGTACCCAGGTAAACATAGGTGTCCTAACTCTGGCCCTGTAACATGCATAGTGCAGACATGCAAACACATTCATTGCATCAAACCTATCAATGCAAATGTTCAATGAATCTGTGAATGCAATTGTTTGAACATTTGCATGTGAGTGTGCGAAGGGTTAATAGATTTTTGCTGTTTTCTAGCCACACCCCCTTCAGCACCTCCCTTTCCCTAATAATTTATTTAATGTCCTAACTAGAGGCGATGTGCCTGGATATATGTATGTTTATTCTTATCATTGACCCCTGTGGCTAGGGTCCAATTCGGTGCACTCCCCCCTTCCCCTGTATGTTTGTCAGCATGCAGACAGCTTATGCTGGTGTATGCGCATTGTGCACATGGACACATAACATTAGCTCCCTTGTGCGATTGGTAAGATGCACTGTCTTTCCCAGGAGAGGAAGTTAGGATGTGTGCTCCTAATCCATTGATAGGTTTGATGCAATGAATGTGTTTGCATGTCTGCACTATGCATGTTACAGGGCCAGAGTTAGGACACCTATGTTTACCTGGGTACTTCTGCGCAGTATAGGTGATTAAGCATAAGAATGCATTCTTCTGTGAACTAAAACCCTGGCTTTTAATTTAGCTGTAGGGATAACAGTTGTGCCTGGATGAGTGAATCTGTGAATGCAATTGTTTGAACATTTGCATGTGAGTGTGCGAAGGGTTAATAGATTTTTGCTGTTTTCTAGCCACACCCCCTTCAGCACCTCCCTTTCCCTAATAATTTATTTAATGTCCTAACTAGAGGCGATGTGCCTGGATATATGTATGTTTATTCTTATCATTGACCCCTGTGGCTAGGGTCCAATTCGGTGCACTCCCCCCTTCCCCTGTATGTTTGTCAGCATGCAGACAGCTTATGCTGGTGTATGCGCATTGTGCACATGGACACATAACATTAGCTCCCTTGTGCGATTGGTAAGATGCACTGTCTTTCCCAGGAGAGGAAGTTAGGATGTGTGCTCCTAATCCATTGATAGGTTTGATGCAATGAATGTGTTTGCATGTCTGCACTATGCATGTTACAGGGCCAGAGTTAGGACACCTATGTTTACCTGGGTACTTCTGCGCAGTATAGGTGATTAAGCATAAGAATGCATTCTTCTGTGAACTAAAACCCTGGCTTTTAATTTAGCTGTAGGGATAACAGTTGTGCCTGGATGAGTGAATCTGTGAATGCAATTGTTTGAACATTTGCATGTGAGTGTGCGAAGGGTTAATAGATTTTTGCTGTTTTCTAGCCACACCCCCTTCAGCACCTCCCTTTCCCTAATAATTTATTTAATGTCCTAACTAGAGGCGATGTGCCTGGATATATGTATGTTTATTCTTATCATTGACCCCTGTGGCTAGGGTCCAATTCGGTGCACTCCCCCCTTCCCCTGTATGTTTGTCAGCATGCAGACAGCTTATGCTGGTGTATGCGCATTGTGCACATGGACACATAACATTAGCTCCCTTGTGCGATTGGTAAGATGCACTGTCTTTCCCAGGAGAGGAAGTTAGGATGTGTGCTCCTAATCCATTGATAGGTTTGATGCAATGAATGTGTTTGCATGTCTGCACTATGCATGTTACAGGGCCAGAGTTAGGACACCTATGTTTACCTGGGTACTTCTGCGCAGTATAGGTGATTAAGCATAAGAATGCATTCTTCTGTGAACTAAAACCCTGGCTTTTAATTTAGCTGTAGGGATAACAGTTGTGCCTGGATGAGTGAATCTGTGAATGCAATTGTTTGAACATTTGCATGTGAGTGTGCGAAGGGTTAATAGATTTTTGCTGTTTTCTAGCCACACCCCCTTCAGCACCTCCCTTTCCCTAATAATTTATTTAATGTCCTAACTAGAGGCGATGTGCCTGGATATATGTATGTTTATTCTTATCATTGACCCCTGTGGCTAGGGTCCAATTCGGTGCACTCCCCCCTTCCCCTGTATGTTTGTCAGCATGCAGACAGCTTATGCTGGTGTATGCGCATTGTGCACATGGACACATAACATTAGCTCCCTTGTGCGATTGGTAAGATGCACTGTCTTTCCCAGGAGAGGAAGTTAGGATGTGTGCTCCTAATCCATTGATAGGTTTGATGCAATGAATGTGTTTGCATGTCTGCACTATGCATGTTACAGGGCCAGAGTTAGGACACCTATGTTTACCTGGGTACTTCTGCGCAGTATAGGTGATTAAGCATAAGAATGCATTCTTCTGTGAACTAAAACCCTGGCTTTTAATTTAGCTGTAGGGATAACAGTTGTGCCTGGATGAGTGAATCTGTGAATGCAATTGTTTGAACATTTGCATGTGAGTGTGCGAAGGGTTAATAGATTTTTGCTGTTTTCTAGCCACACCCCCTTCAGCACCTCCCTTTCCCTAATAATTTATTTAATGTCCTAACTAGAGGCGATGTGCCTGGATATATGTATGTTTATTCTTATCATTGACCCCTGTGGCTAGGGTCCAATTCGGTGCACTCCCCCCTTCCCCTGTATGTTTGTCAGCATGCAGACAGCTTATGCTGGTGTATGCGCATTGTGCACATGGACACATAACATTAGCTCCCTTGTGCGATTGGTAAGATGCACTGTCTTTCCCAGGAGAGGAAGTTAGGATGTGTGCTCCTAATCCATTGATAGGTTTGATGCAATGAATGTGTTTGCATGTCTGCACTATGCATGTTACAGGGCCAGAGTTAGGACACCTATGTTTACCTGGGTACTTCTGCGCAGTATAGGTGATTAAGCATAAGAATGCATTCTTCTGTGAACTAAAACCCTGGCTTTTAATTTAGCTGTAGGGATAACAGTTGTGCCTGGATGAGTGAATCTGTGAATGCAATTGTTTGAACATTTGCATGTGAGTGTGCGAAGGGTTAATAGATTTTTGCTGTTTTCTAGCCACACCCCCTTCAGCACCTCCCTTTCCCTAATAATTTATTTAATGTCCTAACTAGAGGCGATGTGCCTGGATATATGTATGTTTATTCTTATCATTGACCCCTGTGGCTAGGGTCCAATTCGGTGCACTCCCCCCTTCCCCTGTATGTTTGTCAGCATGCAGACAGCTTATGCTGGTGTATGCGCATTGTGCACATGGACACATAACATTAGCTCCCTTGTGCGATTGGTAAGATGCACTGTCTTTCCCAGGAGAGGAAGTTAGGATGTGTGCTCCTAATCCATTGATAGGTTTGATGCAATGAATGTGTTTGCATGTCTGCACTATGCATGTTACAGGGCCAGAGTTAGGACACCTATTATGTAGTGTAAGTACTGTAGTCTAGGGCCAATTTTAGGGGGAGCCAATTAACTTATCCGTATGTTTGTGGAATGTGGGAGGAAACCGGAGTGCCCGGAGGAAACCCACGCAGACACAGAGAGAACATACAAACTCTTTGCAGATAGTGCCCTGGCTGGGATTCGAACCAGGGACCCAGTGCTGCAAGGCGAGAGAGCTAACCACTACGCCACCGTGAATTGACATTTACTGACATTTGCTGACATGTGTTGAGCAGAAGTCGGTAATTTATCTTATTGCTCTGTAATTTCAGGTTTTCATGCAGTAACAGCTTTGATGAATTAACATTTTCTTAAGTGCTCCGTAAAGTCAGCTGTTTTCAGCATTACCGAATGCGGTAATGCTTGATGAATTGAAGCCATTATCTTTATGTAGGAAATGTGGTGACTACAAGGAGTTATATAGGGAGTACATTTTATTTGATTATCAACTCCAACTTTAAAGGTTCTTTACAAGTTATGGACAAAAGGAAAATTACAAAAGCTTCACCTAAATCTATAGATATGGCAAGATGATGAAGCTGGAAACTCAAATCACCTCTGGCTATGGATTATATCAATTTACTGTCACAATTACCTAACCCAGATACATCATGTAGTGGTGTCATACTGCTGACTCTATAAATACAGACAGGGCTGGTGGCTACACAGAAACTAGTCCAATGTGACATGAAGAGGATGCATGCTGCGGACAGCGTCACTTCAAACAACAAAGGCACCTGTGAGCAACATAGAAGATTCCCAGATGCAAGCAGCAGGAAAAGTTTATTCAAACAACATAAAAGAAGACTTCTAGCAATCAGCCAGGAGACCTCTGGCAATTAAGAAGAAAACATCTAAGTGGGCAGGTGGATCAAGACAGGGTCCCTGAGAAGAACCCTAAAGAAACATAACGGATATAACTACACATTCTGGTGCTCCCTAGAAAACTTTTGGTGGGGGTCCCCTACATTTCTTCCACCTTGTCCCCACACTTGAAGTGGCCCCGAAAAAAACCAAGGGGTCATAAGACAAAAGCCATAATCCCCCCTATAAAAGTTCAGCCTTCTTGACTCCCTCCACCCATAACACTTTGGCCACCATGACACTTTTCTACTCCCGATGACAATATCAGCCAAGTAAAGTAATGTCTGCTGAATATGGCATTAGAACCCATGGTATAACCATGCAAACCCTCCCTGCCCCCTACCCCCCCCCCCCCCCCTCACACACACACACACATTCACACCTCTTAGTATAATATTGTCCCCCCCCCCCTCATGGAAAGTGGTGTATGGAAGCAAGTGTTGTCCTGGCTACTTTGTCTCCCCTGCACTGCAGTGCCTATTGTTCCGCCTGTCTTGCTCTGCTTACTGCTCTCCTGTTCTCATTTGACATTGAATGATTTCCAGCGGGAAATGGATTTAAGGAGAAGGTGGCTTGAGGGAGAGTAGGGTAGATGAAGAATAACTGCAGTAGATGATGAGTAGTTATGACAGCTCATGCTTCCCTCCACTGCTCTGTTTATTTACCCAGGTGGGCATGACTACTTTTCACCTCCTTATAAAGGCAGTGTAAAATCTGCAACTATGGCGGCTGCGGACACGCAGGGTATACCCGCAGCCGCCTTTGTTCCCTGTTCACAGGCCTCATCCGTTCTGTCGGCGTCTAGCACGCCGGGAACGGTACTGTCTCGTGCTCATAGGGTCGCTGTATCGCGCGGGCGCGCGCGGAGACAGGACCTTTATGCTGGAAGAAGGCGCGTCAGCTGACCTGCTGGTCGGCTGACGTCAGAGGTGACTCACGCCGCTCAGATTGGCTGATTGGTAAGGGGTGCAGCTGTGAGCTCTCCTCAGCTTCTTAAGCCTTCACTGGTCACTTGCAATTTGTCTGCTGTTGCGAATACACTCGTGTTAGTACTCAGACCTTAGTCTAGTATCCGGTGTGCTTTGATCTGGAAGGAAACCAGGATTTTCACACAAGACTAGGACTATTGTTATATTGTATTACTGATTACCTGTGTATGATTCTGGCTATACTCTGACCTTGCTATTGCTTATCGATTCTGTACTTCTGCCTATCTGACCTTAGTTGCTGAACCTCTGCCTGATAACTCGCTATTCTTCTGCCTCACGTTTCTGTACTGTATTCGCCTCTCAGTTGCCAAACCTTGCCTGTCTGACCTCTCTACTCACCAGTGGGCCCTTGCCACTGGTGAGGTGCTCTTTTGACTAAATACCCACCAGCTCCTCTGGTGAGGTTAGTTTAAGTTATACAGCTCCTGAGACTGATAGTACCTTACCAGCTCCTCTGGTAAGGTCTAGTTAAACTATTCAGTCGCTTGTGCTGATAGTACCTTACCAGCTCCTCTGGTAAGGTTTAGCCAAACTTTGTTGTCAGTCACTCTTGCTGTTAGTACTTTACCAGCTCCTCTGGTAAAGACCTATTATTAATACTACTGTTGTTGCAGCTAGTACCCACCAACTCCCCTGGTGAGGGCTAGCACTGTTGTTGCAGCTAGTACCCACCAGCTCCCCTGGTGAGGTCTAGCACTGTTGTCTTATATAGTACTCACCAGCTTCTCTGGTGAGATCTATCCATTTAATCTACTGTTGCACCAAACACTTTACACCTCTGTTTCTCAGCCTTCTATTCTTGCATTATTGGTGATACTGCAGATCACCACATCATCAGGTATAGAGTCTGTATTATTGGTGATTCTGCAGATCACCCAATAATCAGACGTCTGTGTTTTACACCAATCGTTACAGACAGGACCAGATAGCACCATAGCCCTCCTTACCGCATTACTCTTTTTTTCAACATTTTTTTATTGTTTTGTAAAAAGCAAAAACATAGAGTACAGTTGAAAGAACAGATATGACAGAATCTCTCAGTATATTACAAACATATTATCTTTCAGTATGGAGGACGTGATTATCTCCAGCTTGACACAACATCTAGGCCAATGATGACTTGTTACATTCAATATAAGGGGAGCAAGACTAATACACAAGTCCAATGAAAATACTATATGAACTGATATGAAATCTTAAATCCGCCAGGAATCCATTTATTTTATTTATTCATTATATTTATTCTCGTTATGTAGAAGTGAGTTGAGAGAAGAAAGATGAATAAAGAAAAAAGGAAAGAACCGGTGTATAGTCCTCCTCCCCTTACCACTATGTTTTTTACTGCATCATTCTTACATCTTTTTAGGTGGTTGAAGGTGGGATAGAACATTGAGCCATACTCACTAAATATTGGAAAGTTGCCATGTGTAGCAAGCACACTGCAAATGTATTATTACTTACACTGACCAGGAAGCCCTTGATACCTAGGTAAAGCAAGCATTGCTAGGGTAATAATAATAACAACCCTAACACTTGTAGTGCTTTTCTCCTGTCAGACTCAAAGCGCTAGAGAACTGCAGCCAATAAGGGCACAGTCAGTAGGCCACCCTGCAGGGCTATTTTAAATGATCCCTTTCAGGGTGAAATCTGTGCCCTTCTTCAACATTTCCTTTCATGACAATTTCATCTCCTCAGCCATGAGTTCTGCTGCCCTAGTCTACCTTTGTAGTCCTGTTCAGGTTAAATTGGGGGCCAAACTTGAATTTCATTGAAGTACAGTAGTTTCAGTTTGTGTCCGTTTGTGCTTGTTGGAGTCTTTTGGTCTGTTTCCATCCATTTTCCATTTGTTGTCCATAACGATTTAAAAAAAAAATAGGTTTAATCTATAAAGCTCAAATGATGCAAGTTGAATTTGAGGGTGACTAGAATTCAAACAACACCAGTACTTATGAGCATTTTGGAATTCCAAATCCCCCAAAAATGGTTTTGACTTTTGAATATAGGGGAAAGGGGTTAGAAAGGTTTAATGTTTTTATTTAGCCAAAATATCACCACGTGGGTCCTTGAATACCACACGTTCACAATAAGTAGGTAATGCAAATGTATACTGCCATGGTGATGTGTGTGATTGCTTTTTACAAAGACAAAATTCTCTCTCTCTCTCCCCAAGCACTTCCTGGCCCCCTGCTCTTCCCCAACATTATTTTAACCCCTGGTGGCCCCAGCAGTGTAGCGGCTCACCTGTTCTGTCCGACATGCGCTCCTCCATATGTCCGTGGCTCCCCTTCCATTTTCATACTCGCAGGGTGCCTCTCCTAAATGATATGGCATATGCTACAGTGGTGTGAAAAACTATTTGCCCCCTTCCTGATTTCTTATTCTTTTGCATGTTTGTCACACTTAAATGTTTCTGCTCATCAAAAACCGTTAACTATTAGTCAAAGATAACATAATTGAAAACAAAATGCAGTTTTAAATGATGGTTTTTATTATTTAGTAAGAAAAAAACCTCCACATCTACATGGCCCTGTGTGAAAAAGAAATTGCCCCGCTTGTTAAAAAATAACTTAACTGTGGTTTATCACACCTGAGTTCAATTTCTGTAGTCACCCACAGGCCTGATTACTGCTACACCTGTTTCAATCAAGAAATCACTTAAATAGGAGCTATCTGACACAGAGAAGTAGACCAAAAGCACCTCAAAAGCTAGACATCATGCTAAGATCCAAAGAAATTCAGGAACAAAGTACTGTAAGTTCTGTAAGTTTTTCACACCACTGTATATGTAATAACATGTGCCTGGTCATGGAGTTCATGGAGGAGAGGCCCCTTCCACATGGATGAAGATCAGAGTGCACAAAGCAACAGACACATGGAGAAGCACGTGCCAGCCGAAACACATGAGCTGCTACAGGAGCCCTAGGGACCAAATACAGTTGGGGAAAAACCTGTTGGGGCCCTTGTGGGGTGTCAGGCGAATTTGGCAGCCCATAGTGCTGCTTTGAGAGGTCTGTCAAAGGGGCCCCAATATTAATGTTGACTGGGGGCCCCATTGTACCTAGAACCATCCCTGGATGCACATCCTTTTATTCTTGTACACAGTCTTGCTAGATCTAGCTTTTTATTATTCTGTGCTGGTTTAGTTGAACCCTTTGGGGACCTGCCGCCTAACCCCCCTTAAGAACCAGGCAAAATTGCATGCGAAGGAGAGCGTTTGGGCAGGTCAGGCAGCCGGATTCATGCAAGGGCTTGCTGGGCATCGTGTCCCCTGTGTGGCTAGGTGTCACCCCTGTATGCAGCAGCCTTTACTCACCTCCCAGGCTCCGGTGATGAGCCACTGTGGACAGGCCTGGCCCTAGACTTTTTGCCGCCTGAGGCAAACTTTAAAGAAATCACCGCCCCCTCCCCCCCAAGGCGTGGGTGTAAGTGGCCGCCGAACTGGAGGCGATAGCGGGCAAGAGGGGTATTGGGCCTAGCGGCGGGGAGTGTGGTCGGACCCCCCCCCCCTCGCCTGGGTCCCCCGTCCTCAGCTCCCCTCCAGCTTTAAAAAGTTAAGTTGCTGCAGCTATTGTAAGAGGCACGGGCGGGGATCACTCACCTTTTCCGCCTTCAAACGTGCGCTCCACTGACGTCACTTCCGGTAACGTTGTCCACTTACAATACAGTGGGCGGCGTAGCAGGAAGTGACGTCAGTGGAGCGCACGCTGGAACGCGGAAGAGGTGAGTGATCCCCAGCGGCGGCAACTTAACTTTTTAAAGCTGGAGGGCAGTGGAGGAAGGGGGACCCAGGTGAGGGAGGGGGGGTCCGACCCCCCCTCCCCGCCGCTATCCTCTCCAGCTTGGGCGTCCTCCCACACCCACGGATGGGCGGATGCTGCTGCCGCCTGCAAAAGGTTCACCCCGCCTTATGGGCGGACCGGCCCTGGCTGTGGATCCCTCCGCTCTCGCCGGCATCCCCGCTCGTACTGCCGCTCAGTTCCAGGTGGCGGATTGATGACGTCATCAAGGCGGGACACAGCACTGACATCAGAGAGAGCGGGGATGCCGGCCAGAGTGGAGGGGAGCGCTGACCGTCGTGGGAACGTCAGGGAGGTGAGTGGATCCTCTTCTTCCCCCCCCTACCGCCGCACAAGTCACAGTGATCACTATGATCTGCCGGCGATCATAGTGATCATGTGGTCAGAAGCCATTAGCGATGGCTTCTGATCACTGAGGGGAGATGTCAGTTTAATCGCTTTGGGAGTGGAAACAGCATGCAGCGTAGATCCTACGCCGCATCAGGCTAGAACAGCCTCAAGTGCAGCGTAGGCTCTAATTTAGGCGGTCCCCAAAAGGTTAAAACAAGAATACAGGTGCATGTAAAATTATAATGTTAGGCTTCTTACACACTATGTGAAATCATTTAAAATTGCATCACACCTTAACGGTGCGCCTCTACATTGAGGTAGTATTATTCATGTAAGCCTCACTTCCAAAGTATGTGTACTTGTCATTAGAGATGGCCCGAACGGTTCGCCGGCGAACGGTTCCCGGCGAACTTCCGGGGATTCGCGATCGCTGAAAACCGCAAACTTCACCAGAAGTTCAGTTTGCCCCCATAATGCACCATTAGGGTCAACTTTGACCCTTTACATCACAGTCAGCAGGCACATTGTAGCCAATCAGGGTACACTTCCTCCTGGAGCCACTCCCCTGCCTTATAAAAGGCAGGCAGCGCCGGCCATTTTACTCACTCGTGTGCCTGCAGTAAATAGAGAAGGGACAACTGCTGCTTCTGCAGACTCTCATAGGGAAAGATTAGTTAGGCTCTTATAGGCTTGTTAGCTTGCTCCTTGCTGATTCTTATTGCTAAAATAGCACCCCACAAGAGCTCTTTTTAGAGCTAATCTTGTTCTTGTGATCTATTTTTTTTTCCTGTGTGTCCCACTGACACTTGTGTTGCATAGACAGCCTTGATAATTTATACTGTGTGTGTGCCACTGCCAGGCCCAGCACATTCAGTGACTACCTGTGTGTGTGACAGGGGCACATTGTAATACCCAGTACTGCATATACCTACCTACCTGTTGTTCACAGTGCACCCACCTACCTACATGAGTTGAGCGCATGCAGTGTCACTGTGCCTGTCCGCTACCTGTCTGTGTATGACAGATGCACATTGTAATACCCATCACTGCATATACCTACCTACCTGTTGTTCACAGTGCACCGACCTACCTACATGAATTGAGAACACGCAGTGTCACTGTGCCTGTCCGCTACCTGTTTGTGTGTGACAGGTGCACATTGTAATACCCATCACTGCATATACCTACATACCTGTTGTTCACTTCAGTGCACTCACCTACCCACATGAGTTGAGTGCATGCAGTGTCACTGTGCCTGTCCGCTACCTGTCTGTGTGTGACAGGTGCACATTGTAATACCCATCACTGCATATACCTACCTACCTGTTGTTCACTTCAGTGCACCCACCTACCCACGTGAGTTGAGCGCACGCAGTGTCACTGGGCCTGTCCGCTACCTCTCTGTGTGTGACAGGTGCACATTGTAATACCCATCACTGCATATACCTACCTACCTGTTGTTCACAGTGCACCGACCTACCTACGTGAGTTGAGCGCACGCAGTGTCACTGGGCCTGTCTGCTACCTCTCTGTGTGTGACAGTTGCACATTGTAATACCCATCACTGCATATACCTACCTACCTGTTGTTCACTTCAGTGCACCCACCTACCTATGTGAGTTGAGCGCACGCAGTGTCACTGTGCCTGTCCGCTACCTGTCTGTATGTGACAGGTGCACATTGTAATACCCATCACTGCATATACCTACCTGTTGTGTTCAGTGCACCCACCTCATCACTGCATATGCCTAGCTTTTGTGTTAAGTGAATCCACCTCATCACAGCATATACCTAGCTGTTGTGTTGAGTGAACCCACCTCATCACTGCATATACCTAGCTGTTGTGTTGAGTGAACCCACCTCATCACTGCATATACCTAGCTGCTGTGTTCAGTGAACCCACCTATCTACATGAGTGCACGCAGTATGATATAACACTCCGTGCATACCTGTTAACTGCTGCACCTGTGTGACTGCACTTTGTATTAGTCAAATCAGTGCACACCTTTCACTTTATCCCCCCCGATATGGAAAAAATGGACAAAACAGGTAGCGGAAGAGGTAGAGGCAGACCCAGAGGAAGACCACCCGGCACCGGCAGGTCTGTGCGAGGTCGTGTTGATGTGATTTTGTGCGGCCCTGGTTGACTATTTAACACAGAACACCTCATCTTCCGCAGCCACCAGCGCTACTACAAGCACCACATCCGCTGCATTTGACAATTCGCTGGAGTTATTTGGTGGTGAAATCACAGATTCACAGTCACTACTGCTACAACAAGATGAAGGCACTAAGCAAGTTACACCACCTCATATGTCTGAGTTAGGTGGCGACACTATGGACATAACGTGTGAGGAGGAGGATGTTGAAGTACCTGCTGTTGGTGCAGTTTTGGAGTTGTCTGATGGTGTCTAGTCCAGTCTGTTAAGGGACCCCCGTATAAAAAAACTCAAGAGCTTGAGCTATACTGGGTGGCCACACTACTAGACCCTCGGTATAGGCACAAAGTAGCGGACATGTTACCAACTCACCAGAAGGCAGAAAGGATGCAGCGCATGCGGAACAAGCTGGCAACTATGCTTTACAATGCGTTTAAGGATGATGTCACACCACAATGCAAAGGTACCACTGCCAGTAATCCTCCTCCCACGTCCACGCAGGCAAGGACAGGACGCTCCAGCGATCTCATAGTGATGTCGGACATGCGGACATTCTTTAGTACAACGCCTCGCCTTAGCCACTCCGGATCCACCCTCCACCAACACCTGGACCGGCAGGTAGCCGACTACCTGGCCTTGAGTGTGGATGTAGACACTGTGAGCAGCAATGATGAACCCTTGGACTACTGGCTGCACAGGCTTGACCTGTGGCCAGAGCTGTCCCAATTTGCCATCCAACTTCTGTCTTGCCCTGCCTCAAGCGTCCTGTCAGAAAGGACCTTCAGTGCAGCTGGAGGCATTGTCACTGAGAAGAGAAGTTGCCTAAGTCATCAAAAAAGTGTTCAGTACCTCACCTTTATCAAAATGATTGAGGCATGGATCCCAGATGGCTACTGCCCGCTCCAAGACTAAGTCAGTCCCCACACACAGCATCTCTGCCTGCATGCCGTGTGACTGACTACCTTCCCCAAGACTAAGTCGCTCCCCACACAGCACCTCTGCCCGCAGGCCACTTCACTGCCTTCTCCGCCACCACCAACAGGGTACAGGACTCCAGGTGGATTCCTGAATTTTTAAGGTCGCTGCTAGCAGCGGCCACTATAGTAATTTTTCTGGTGCGTGTACATGCCTGCCTAATTTTTCTGCCTGCACTGCAGCTGCAACAACAAAACAAAAGGCATGTACATGTGCCAAATTCCCCTTCGTGATCATTACCTTGCCGCGGTGAAGGGGCTTGTGTATCATGATGAAGCAATGAACGCCGGCTATATGAGTGTCTCAGGGGTTGGCACACCAAAAATAATAAGGTCGTTGCTTCATTGTGGTCAGATCAAATTTGATCAGCTGGACAGTCACTGCTCTGTCATTCAGCTACCTCAGCCCGGACGGGACCAGATGAGCTGGAAAGCCGCCATCACCTGCACTCTCGTCATGGTGCGCAGTAGTCCAGCACGGCCGTCACTACACAAACAGCTGTTTGCGGTGCGTTACACAGTGAGTTTGGTGTGTCAGTGTGAAGCAGTACACTAATTACACTCCCTGATTGATGTATACACATGCAAGATGTTTTAAAGCACTTTAGGCCTGCAATTTAGCATTCAATGTGATTTCTGCCCTTAAAACGATGCTTTGCGTCCAAACCAGATTTTTCCCAGGTACTTTTGGCATTTATCCCACTCCGCCATGCCCCCCTCCAGGTGTTAGACCCCTTGAAACATCTTTTCCATCACTTTTGTGGCCAGCATAAATTTTTCTAGTTTTCAAAGTTCACCTACCCATTGAAGTCTATTGCGGTTCGCCAAAGTTTGCAGTTCGCGAACAGAAAATCGGAGGTTTGGGCCATCTCTACTTGTCATGCTATGACACAAGTAAATCAACTGTGTGCATTCACAGAACCCTCTGTGCCGTACTGCAATCAATGCGATAACCCCATAGGACTATCCTTGCATCTGAGTCACGATGCAACAGTTTTGTGCAACGCAATGCAACGTTCACAGTGTAAAAAGAACCTGAGTCAAGATGATGGTTTTCTAGTTCATTTGGATTAATGAATAGGCTTTTCCTTCATGTTGCTGGCTATGATGGGCAGGGCAAGGACAAAGTGTCTGTTTAACTCCTCTGACTTTATTAGACTCTTCTTATGAACTAGAAGTCATAGTAAAAAAAAAGTACTACTAGAAAAATGGGTCAAATAGCATTCAAATGTTTTGTTGTCTTGCGAGTAAACTCTTTTGCTTATCTTATGTCCACAGTAAGTCTGAGACTTAACTTCTTAGTGTTATGTCAGTCTCTTGTTTCCACTATCCCCATTACGCTGTCTCTGTTCCCTACTTATGGGAACTTTAAAAAAAAAACACGTTTATTTAAAGGCTGCCTGGAAGCAATCAAGATTTTTTTTTTCAACAAACCAAGACTTTAATTACTGAAGCCTCATTAGTAATCTCTCAGGAAAAGTTTTTAATGTAGCAAATAATCCACATTTATCCTCTGTTTCTCTTTTATTGCTTTTCACTACTAAATAATGACTTGTTTGTAGCTTTTGTAGCTAAATGTTATAGCTAATATGCTGGCCCTAATGGGTTTCTCTGGAGTAAATGCATGGACAAATGTAAAGAGTAATGTGACAGGAACATTTAGCTGCTGTCTAATCAGACAGAAGATAACAGTGTGAGGCATTAGAGAGCCAATAATCGACTCTTCATCTTTGGATCTACAGATAATTGCTGTTTGTTTTCCACTTCCAAGGAGCGCAAAACTCTTGATCACAATTCCAATGACTCATGCATCAAAGAAATGAGTCTCTCCCTTCTAGTGTATGAGAAGAACCAGTTTCACTGCGTTTGTCAAACATACCAAAAGCCTAAAGCGTCCCATAAATATTAAAGAGCCTTCACATGTGACAGCCTGATTCCATCGACCTCTAGGCAAAAAACATTCAGACAGCTGTAAATGCAATACAAGCTCATTTATTTAAAAACATAAACTTGTGTGCCTGCTGGGTGAGCCACGTTTTTAAGTGACATGTGGGTTAAATAATTTGAAAAACAGGTTAAACTACAACCAATCTGGTAAACATTTTTTTTTCAAATACATTTTCTATAGCTAACAAGGTCCATGTCAGGGCAATATAGATTAATATAGGTTAGGAAGTCTCCAATTCAAGTGATTGGTGTGGGGTGTGGTTGATGATGAAGGTTGGCCTGGGGTCCCAACATAACCAGAAGCAGCTTTTCCTAACTGCCAGTGCCACCTGAAAATTATAGATTGTGGGTACAGAAACAGCATTGTACTGCATGAAGGCTTCAAGTCTTCCCACCATCTTCCCATTCGTCTATGTTCCTTTGCCATGTATAGATTTCAGGGTTGACATTTGGACCATTCAAAATGTTATCTTGACTGAGACTGCCATTGATTTTGAGAACCTTTTTTTTACCTCTGGTATGTAACCTTTTTGAAAGCCTGTGCTCACTAAGTACCCCTGGCATGGTAAAGATTATCTTGACAAAGATATGTTTAATTGTAGTACTTGGTAATTATTTGTAGATGAAGCATTTGCTATTGCTTTTAATAAGTTAAAATACTAATTTGGTGTTTTTGTTTGTATTGGATTTATCATTTTCTAAAACTCATAAGGCCCTTATTTAATTCACTTTTTCTCCTATGTTTTCTCTTAGAAGATCATTTTTCATTTTCTGTGTAATATAACTTTTCAGCACTTTGCATTGGAAAAAGTACCAACATTTAGGTGAAGTACTGTCACAAAAATTCTGAGTAATTTCTTGCTTGATGGTGGCTTAATATGCATTTTATTGACAAGTGTGAAAACATCACTAGTAGAAAACTCAGTCGAAAAAGTTAAGTGCCTACAGGCCTAAATTTGCTATACAGGAAACTTTAAGTTATACAGTAGGTATATGGAGGAGGTCTCCATATTTATTTCACGTGTATCAAAAAAGGGCGCCTGGAAAAAAGGGCGCAGGATATAGCCAAAATTATAGGTTGTAATGTAAAACAATAATTGTCGTTTATAGCTTGTAAACGTAAATGTAGTGCTAAATAGGTTAAATAAATGGAAATCAAATGGCAAAATACCATCTATAACAACAAACAAATTCTGAAATGAAATGTCAAATAGCGTCTATAACAAAAAATGATATTTACACTTGTATTTAGCATAGTAATACAATGGTAAATTTTACAGATATTTTACTGCAATTATATGTAACTGTAGGCGCACACAGATCTCTCTCTATCCCTATCCCTAACCCCTAGACCCCCTCTTTGTTTAAATATACATAATTTAATAAATTGTATACATTACATATATTGTGCTGTAACTGTACCTAACCTTACTCTCACACAGAACCCTCCCTGTACCTATCCCTAACCCCTAGACCCCACTGGTGGTGCCTAACCCTAATCACCCCCCTGGTGGTGTATACTGTACTGTAACCATACCTAACCCTACTCTCACACAGAACTCTCCCTGTACCTATCCCTAACCCCTAGACCCCCCTGGTGGTGCCTAACCCTAACCCCTCCTGGTGGTGTATATTGTACTGTAACTATACCTAACCCTACTCTCACACAGAACCCTTCCTGTACCTATCCCTAAACCCTAGACCCCCCTGGTGGTGCCTAACCCTAACCCCCCCTGGTGGTGCCTAACCCTAACCACCCCCCTGGTGGTGCCTAACCCTAAGACCCCTCTGGTGGTGCCTAACCCTAAGACCCCCTGGTGGTGCCTAACCCTAAGACCCCCCTTGGTGGTTCCTAGCCCTAAGACCCCCCTGGTGGTGCCTAACCCTAAAACCCCCTGGTGGTGCCTAACCCTAACCATCCCCCTGGTGGTGCCTAACCCTAACCATCCCCACTGCACAAACACCCTGACACACATATAAACAATAATATATTTAATCCTTAAAATACTTCACTATAAATAACATGAATAGAATAATTTATATATATGTAATAGAATAAATAGCCCTAAAATCACGTACACATTAGTAATATTATAAATAGAAAAAGGTGTGTGTATCTATATATATAATAGAGTAAGTGCCTCAACCTTCAAGCAAGAAGAAAAAGTAGTGCCCTGCCCCCAGGGCCGGTCCAAGCAAGAAGAAGGGGCTGGTCCAAGCAAGAAGAAGAAGTAGTGTCAAATCAAACCAAGGGCAAAGAGGGATAATTTGCATATTCAGTAGCAGTGCATTGTGGTAACCACAAATGTTCACTTATAGCTGAATTATTGCATATTTCCTTCTGTTTTAAGAAGGAAAATTACACCAAGCGTTGGTTTTTTTAGTAGGAGGTCTTTTTGGTCTATTTTATCCTCCTATACATTCTGAGTGGTTTGGGTCACCCTGAGCTGCTTGGTTACTCTGTTGTACTGGTCCAAGCCCTATCTCATACAGCTTTATCAATCCCTGCTATGTACTGATGAGGACCAAATGGCTAAAATAGGCTGTCACATGTGGGTTTGATATGACTTTGTAAAACTTAAAGCTATAAGCTTGCTTCACTTTCCAAGGGTGAAAAGGAATAATTTGCATATTTAGTAGCAGTGCATTGTGGGTAATCACAAATGTTCAATTATTGCTGAATTATTGCAGATTTTCTTCTGTTTTAAGAAGGCAAATTGCACCAAGCTTTGATTTTTTTAGTAGAAGGTCTTTTTGGTCCTTTTTATCCACCTATACATTCCGAGTTGTTTGGGTCACCCTGAGCTGCTTGGTTATTCTGTTGTACTGGTCCAAGTCCTATCTCATACAGCTGTGTCAATCCCTGCTATGTACTGATGAGGACCAAAAGTTTGAAACAGGCTGTCTACATGTGGGTTTGATATGACTGTGTAAAATTAAAAGCTATATGCTTGCTATACACTAGCGGCTCTGGATGCGTGCTTGGCTTACCAAGGGGGAAAAGGGGTAATTTGCATATTTAGTAGCAGTGCATTGTGGGTAACCACAAATGTTCACTTATAGCTGAATTATTGCAGATTTCCTTTTGTTTTAAAAAGGCAAATTACACCAATACAGTGTGCAGCATTGCAGGAAGTGATGACAGTGGAACGCACGATGGAACACGGAAGAGTTGAGTCATCCCCGCCCGCTGCCTCTTACTAATAGTGGCGGCTGCTACTGTGCTTAAGCAGGAGGGGGAGTGCACATGGAGGACCCAGGTGAGGGGGGGGAGTTCTGCTGAGCTTAAGCTGGAGGGGGAGTGCACATGGGCGACCCAGGTGAGGGGCGGTTCCTTCTGAGCTTAAGCTGGAGGTAGAGCACACATGGGGGACCCAGTTGAGGGAGGGTCCAACCCCCCTCCCCACCGCTGTGCCCAATACCCCCTTCCTGCCCTCTACCCTCTTATGCGGCGTATGCTACGCCGCGGGTCGGCTAGTATGTATATATCCTACTAATATAATAAATGGGAACGTTCGGATGTTTGTTACTCGATCAAGCAAAAACGGCTGAACGGATTTGAATGAAATTTGGCACACACATAGTACATTACCTGGAATAAAGTATAGGATATTTTTTATTCCCATAACCAAAAAGAGACAAATACAAATTTCACTGGAAAATGTAAACTGCAGACATTCTTACACTGTTACACTGGAGGTGTGTTTAGCTTCTAAGGGTAGAATGGTTAATTTGCATATATTCAGCAGTGATGCACTGGGAGACATCTCAAGCTCACTCCAGCCTGAATTATCGCAAATTTTTTCTGTGTTAAGAAAGCAAACTTTTGTTTTTCTTACATTGTTAATGGTAGGGTTCTCAAACTTTGCACAGTTGGTCAATTTTCAAGGGGAATATTTCTGCCATTCTTGGACTGTTATAATGGCACAAGCCTCAAACCTGTCATCCTTGCACTGTTAATGGCACAAGCCTCAAACCTGGTATAGTTGATCATTGGGTGACTGGGGTTCAATTTCAGAAAGGGGGTGGAGCCACAAATAGACAATCAGATTTGTTTCATTCCAATGCAAATTATTGTTGCCAAACACCGCAAAGCTCACAAACTTGGTAATTGAGTAATTGATTAATTGTGTGTTAGGGTTAGGAAAGTGGGCACAGCCATCACCAGCCAAATACATAAGCGGGCAAAGCAGGGTCATAAGTGGGTGGAGACAAATACAAATTTTACTGGGAAAATGTAAACAGCAGCCATTCTTACACTGTTAATGGTAGGGTTCTCAAACTTTGCACAGTTGGTTACTGGGTGACTGGGATTAATATTCATAAAAGTGGATGGAGCCTACAAAAAACAATCAAAAATTACCTATTGATTTTTCAGGGGAATATTTCATTGCTGCCATTCTTGCACTGTTAATGGCACAAGACTCAAACCTGGTACAGTTGATCATTGCGTGACTGGGGTTTAAATTTATATAAGGGGGTGGAGCCCCAAACAGCCAATCTGATTTGTTTCATTTTAATGCAGGTTATTGATGCCAAAGACTGCAAAGCTCACAAACTTGGTCATTGAGTAATTGAGTAATTGTGTGTTAGGGTTAGGAAAAGTGGGCGCAGCCAACACCAGCCAAATACATAATCGGGAAATGCCGGGTCATCAGTAGGCGGAGACAAATACAAATTTCACTGAGAAAATGTAAACTGCAGCAATTCTTACACTATTAATGGTAGGGTTCTCAAACTTTGCACAGTTGGTCACTGGGTGACTGAGATTAAGATTCAGAAAAGTGGGTGGAGCCTACAAAAGCCAATCAAAATCCACCTATAAATCTTTAAGGGGAAAATTTAATTGATGCCAGTCTTGCACTGTTAATCACCTGTACCTGGTACAGTTGGCCATTGGGTGATTGGGGTTTAAATTCAGAAAAGGGGTGGAGCCACAGCCAATCAGATTTATTTTATTTCAATGCAAATTATTGATGCCAAAGACCGCAAAGCTCACAAACTTGGTCATTAAGTAATTTTGTGTTAGGGTTAGAAAAAGTGGGCGGAGCCAACACCAGCCAAATACATACCTGGGCAATGCCAAGTCATCAGTGGGCGGAGACAAACACAAATTTCACTGGGAAAATTTAAACTGCAGCCATTCTTACACTATTAATTGTAGGGTTCTAAAACTTTGCACAGTTGGTCACTGGATGACTGGGATTAATATTCAGAAAAGTGGGTGGAGCCTACACAAACCAATCGCAATTCACCTATTGATTTTCAAGGCAAATATTTAATTGCTGCCATTTTTTCACTGTTAATGGCACAAGCCTCAAACCTGGTACAGTTGATCATTGGGTGACTGGGGTTAAATATTTAGAAAAGGGGTGGGGCCACAATCAGCGAATCAGATGTGTTTAATTTCAATGAAAATTATTCATGCCAAAGACCACAAATCTCACAAACTTGGTAATTGACTATTGACAATTGTGTGTTAGGGTTAGAAAAAGTGGCCACAGCCAACAGCAGCAAAATACATACCTGGGAAACATTAGGACATCAGTGGGTGGAGAAAAATACAAATGTCACTGCTAGAATGTAAACTGAAATTTGGCACACACATACCACATTACCTGGAATAAAGTATAGGATACTTTTTATTCCCATAACCAAAAAGGGGGCGGAGACAAATACAAATTTCACTGGAAAATGTAAACTGCAGCCATTCTTACACTGTTACACCGGAGGTGTGTTTAGCTTCTACGGGCACAATGGTTAATTTGCATATATTCAGCAGTGATGCCCTGGGAGACATCTCAAGCTCACTCCAACCTGAATTATCGCAAATTCTTTCTGTTTTAAGAAAGCAAACTTTTGTTTTTCTTAACATCTTAGTAAGGGGGCTTTTAGGACCATTGTAGTCCCTTACACACTCCAATGAGTTCTGGGTCACCATGAGCTTGCTGGTTAGTCTGTACCTCTCGGTGTTACAAGCCCTACTGCATAGAGCCAAGTTAATCCATGCCATGCACTGATGAGGATCAAACAATCCGAATCAGGCTGTGCATCGCCGCTCGGCCTTTTGGCTGCGATCCGGGGTAAAACCTTGGTTGTGGTCGGAAGGGCTTAGCGAGAGGACCTCCTTTTGGGGGTCCTAGGAAAAACAGAGAGGCGAAGGAGGGAGCCATGGCGGACTGGCGGAAATTGCGCAGCTCCATAAAGGTGGAGGTTGCTAGAGACCAGATGGGGAGTGTCAGCCTGAGAGATGTGGTGTCGGATGTGATGTTCAAGATATTCAATGTCCAAGTAACGGATCTACATTCGGTTCAAGATTGTGTTCATTTGGGTTTAATTTGTTTTACGTTTCATTCCGAGGAAACCTGCATTACTGTGTATGAAAACTGGAAATTTAAAGCTTTCTCAGCGGACTATGCCATCCTGAGGAAGATGTCGGTGGAACTTTGCTTTGATCCTGGAGTGAAGGAACTTACTGTACACTGCTACAACCCCTACATGGAGGAGTATGTGGTGAGGACTTTTCTTTTGAGATTTTGTTCTGAAGTCAGCGAGGCTCAGAGGCTGTACAACCCATTTGGTTGCTACAGGAGCAAGCTGAAATACAAAGTTAAATTGCTTCCAGATGCAGATGGCTATGGCGGCACGGTGCACCCCCCAGCTTCCTTCCATGTGGCTGGGGAGAGATGCACCATTTACTATCAGGGCCAGCCTTAGTACTGTAGGGGGTGTTTTGAGTACGGGCACATAAGATCAGAGTGTCCCAATAAGATGTGTTGCCGGATATGTAAGGAGAGGGGCCACCAGGCTTCTGCGTGCCCTGCACCCCGAGTGTGTGATCTGTGCGGGGTGGGGGGTCACATGGCCCGGAACTGTACTAAGAACAAGGGACGCAGACTGTTCTCATATGCTGGGGTTGTGAAGGGGGAGGTGGGAGGATTGTTTGCTGGGTGGGCGGAAAAGACTCCGTTCTCTGTTTGTGTTATTGACAATACTGTATCTGATAATGTTGCTACTAATGTTGCTGAGGAGCGGATGGAGGCGTCCGGGCCGGTGGCAGAGGAGGGCGGAGGTTCTGTGGCCGGCTTGGCGTCTCACGTGACTGCTGAAGAGAGTGGTGGGCGTGGTCAGGAGAGCGGGGCTGCAGCGAAAGGGGAGGTGTCTGTGGAGCGTGGGGAGGTGACTGGAGTGAATGCTGAGAGTGGTGACGTCAGTGAGGTGGTCCCGCTCTCGGCGTCCTTGGATACTGTTGCTGGGGTGATTGAGGAGCTGGAGGAGTTGCTGGATGATGCGGCTGTGGTGGATGTGACGCTGGGTGGTGAGGAGGCGGATGTTGGGCTGCTGAATGTGTCCAGTAAGGAGGATGGCCGCCGGGAGACTGGGGTGAGTGACGAGCGTGCGGCGGAGGTGACAGCTGCTGTGATTGCGGAGGTGACTGGTGTGGGAGTGGCTGGGGTGATTGTGGGAGTGGTTGGTGAGAGTCCGTGTAGCCAGGCGGATCTGTTTGCGGAAGATGGGAATGTGACGGCTGAGGAGTCTGTGGGTGATGATTCTTGTGTCCGGGCTGTGGAGCGAATGGAGGAGGAGACTCGTGGAGGGAGAGTGAGCGGAGCTGCACCGGCAGAAGGTGACGTGTCTGGGGAGGAGGAGCCGGTGGGTGACGCTACCTGTGTGCAAGCCGTGCTGCGGGAGGAGGAGGAGGAGTCCCGGGCACGGAAAGCGGCTGTGCAGAGTGGGTCCGGTGTTGGGAAGACTGCGGAGGTGATTGCGGGGGTGAGTGAGGGGCAGGGGGTCACCCAGGAGCGGGGGAGACGGCGGGAGGAGGCGGGTCAGCCAGAGAGGAGGGAGGAGTCAGTATGCAAAGGTAAGGTGAGCAGTGGGATGGGCAGTGGGAAGGTGCAGAGTAGCCGGGCTGGGAGTAGTAGTTCCTCAGGAGTGGGGGGTGTGGCCAAGGCGCAGAAGCCCATAGATTGGGGGGCAGAGATGGATAAAAAGGAGGAGCAGGATAAGATGGGGTGGGAGGAACAGAAGTCAAGGATGAGGCATGGAGGGAGGGGGAGGTTGAGGAAGGAGGAGGAGGAAAGCAGAGTAGGAGGGGGTAAGAAGCTGAAGTTGGGGGTAGGGAGTGCTCCAGAGGTGCCCCTGTCGCCTAATCCGTATGTTGTACTGGAAGATTCGGATGATGAGATGGAAGTTCAGGTGGAAGATGCTGGGCAGCCGGATAGCCCTGATCCGCAGCCCAGGCGATGTGTTGCTGTATCTGGGAGAGAAGGAGGTGATCAGACTGTGTTATTGGAACATAGTATACCCAGTGTGCGGCTGGATAGGCAGTATTATGAGCCACTTGAGAGGGACTGTGTGATACAGACTAGAAGTTGTGCTAAAGAGATTGTGAAGGTGGTGGAAGAGACGAATAAGTTGTGGAATAGTATGTCGGATAATGTTGCTTTACGCATAATGATGGTAGTGAGAGAGATGCTTGGAGAAGATACTGCTATAACAGCGAGGAGGTATGGTTTCCCATTGTGGCTTGTAAGAAGGATGCAGGTGTATCATTATAATTTGTCAGATTATCGTCAGGATGATATGACCGTGAGGATAATGGGTTATTATGTGTCTAAACTGGAAAGACTGTGGGGAAAATTAATTTCTGGAGAATATTGATTTTTTTATGACCTAAGAAAAAGATTACAAAAATAAAACGCCATATGATGATTGGACTGATTCCTCTTTTAGGGGGCATTTATGTCTCTATGGAGAGATTAAGACTAATCTGAGGTAAAAAAAAGGAAAAAAAAAAAAAAAAAAAATCCAAAACAGTCTGTATGCATGTTGGATTATTATGGCTCTGTACAAATTAACAAATTGACACAGCATCGCATTCCAGCAGTTCTGGAGGTGTGTTTAGCTTTTACGGGTAACAATGGTTAATTTGCGTATATTAAACAGTGATGCACTGGGTGATATCTTAAGCTCACTCCAACCTGAATTACTGCAAATTCTTTCTGTTTTAAGAAAGCAAACTTTTGGTTTTCTTACTCTGTCAATGGCAGGGTTCTTAAACTTTGCACAGTTGGTCACTGGGTGACTGGGATTAATATTCAGAAAAGTGGGTGGAGCCTACAAAAGCTAATCAAAATTCACCTATTGATTTTCAAAGGAGTGGAGCCACAGCCAATTAGATTTATTTCATTTCAATGTCAATTATTGATGCCAAAGACCACAAAGCTCACAAACTAGGTCATCCTTGAGTAATTGTGTGTTAGGATTAGAAAAAGTGGGTAGAGCTAACACTAGCCAATTACATACCCGGGCAACGCCGGACGACCAGCTAGTATATATATATATATATATATATATATATACATATATATACATATATACAGTATGTGTAATAGAATAAATAGCCTTACAATCACGTACGCATTAGAATTCTTAAAATGACGGTAATATTAAAAGCGATATATTAGTAAGTTAATAAAACTATAATTGACGCATTATAAGTGTGAAAAACAAAGTTAATACCAAAAGCGATGTATTTCTAATAGAGTAAGGCTGAAAACGATATTTAAGCATTATACGTATGAAAACAAATTTTACATGACAAAATAAGTGTAAACGAAAATTTACTTGTTACAGTCCTGTAAGCGAAATTTAAAAACGGGAAAATAAGTAAAAGCTCCTATAAGCGAAATTTAAAAACAAAAAATAAGTATAACACAAGGTCAAAATGAACTTGTAAACGATATTTGTTATAAACCTTATTCTGTAAATGAAAACTTTTGTTAACACGATCCCTGCAACCGCTATTTCTCGGGTGCCCTTTTTCCTGTCGGGCGCCCAATAGCCGATATTTTGCATTGCAGTCTATGGCGGCGCTCTTTTTGTCCACTAGCCATGTGCGTCCCCGATTTATTTCCATTTATACAATGCCTGATGCATGGCAGACCTGATGATCATTCCGATATCAATATTGTCCGAATCCCACATCTGTAAAATGCATGCAGTTAATCTTGTCAGATTTTTGTCAGAAGCATATGAACGGCATGCTTGGTCAGGGTCTATGGGTAAATGTTTAAGAGGCAGAGAATCATCAGAACAGCCAGACAACTAGTGTTGTTTAAGGGAATAAATATGGCAGCCTCCATATCCCTTTCACTTCACATGTTCTTTAAGTTTATCAAGTCTGCTTACCCCCTGGAACCATCAAAAGTACCTTCTGAGCTATGCATACCATACATCTGAGAACCTGGGGCTTAGAGAAATGGTAGAGCGTCAAGCTAGTATTAATCACCCAGTTGCTAGATTTTGTTCACAGACATGCACTTTAAGATGAAATACAGCAACTGAACAGTCGCTGCGGGCTACAACTCCTTTTGTGTTTGGTCCATTTTTTTTTTTAATAAATAAAATAATCCTCTATACTTGTATAATTATATTTTTTGAAGCAACACCAAATTATATCTAAACTGGCTTTTCACTGCCAGCTAAAGTTCACGTTCTTTTATTATCTCCTCCAGCATATACTTTTCAGTACAATGTTCATACTTTGTACATCTGCTCAGTACTCATATGCTTTTTCCCCAAGTTCATTTTGTCTAATTTTTACCGTATGCTTTTCTAATTTAAAGGTGACATTTTGTTCTTTTCCTTTTTGTTTGGCCTATTTACAGTATAACTCAGTTGTGCTCTCTCTCTGCTACTTCTTTTTTCTCTTTTGTATTGAACAGCTGCTCACTGGGCACCCAATAAAAGTGGTCTTTATATATAGTTTTCATTTTGCTCTCTGATAACCCCCCACCCCCTTACTTATCTAGAGTCTTTGTGAAAAAACACACGATTGGTTCACACGATGGCCAGGGGCCCCGGACCTCTCTCACTGGCCGGGGCCCCAAGACCAATGCGCGATACCTGGAGGGGAGTGCAGGTGGGCCTGGACCTCTCACACCCAGGCTCTGGACCTCTCACATCCAGAAAACCCACCAACACTGCCTCCATACTGAATGCTAAATTCGACACACACAAGCAATAGAACACAGCAATACATGCATGCAGCTACATTTGAGTCGTCAGCAGGTGCTCGTCAGCCAATCAGGATGCACTGTCATACACCCTTTACCTGCCATACCACATCTAGCAGCCATTAGCATTCAGGTGGGAGGCTTCAGTTGGACGCAAATCGCAAGATTGCGTCGCTAGCAGGACCGCCCCGTGCAGGCATCCCTCCCACAGGGGTCCCTCCCTAACCGCTCACCTGTCCGCCATGTCCTAGAGCTGAAAAAAAAAACGTTTAAAAACACACGATTGGTTCGCACGATGGCCAGGGGCCCCGAACCTCTCTCACTGGCCGGAGCCCCAAGACCAATGCGCGATACCTGGAGGGGAGTGCAGGTGGGCCTGGACCTCTCACACCCAGGCTCTGGACCTCTCACATCCAGAAAACCCACCAACACTGCCTCCATACTGAATGCTAAATTCGACACACACAAGCAATAGAACACAGCAATACATGCATGCAGCTACATTTGAGTCGTCAGCAGGTGCTCGTCAGCCAATCAGGATGCACTGTCTTACACCCTTTACCTGCCATACCACATCTAGCAGCCATTAGCATTCAGGTGGGAGGCTTCAGTTCTATTGCTTGTGTGTGTCGAATTTAGCATTCAGTATGGAGGCAGTGTTGGTGGGTTTTCTGGATGTGAGAGGTCCAGAGCCTGGGTGTGAGAGGTCCAGGCCCACCTGCACTCCCCTCCAGGTATCGCGCATTGGTCTTGGGGCCCCGGCCAGTGAGAGAGGTCCGGGGCCCCTGGCCATCGTGCGAACCAATCGTGTGTTTTTAAACGTTTTTTTTTCAGCTCTAGGACATGGCAGACAGGTGAGCGGTTAGGGAGGGACCCCTGTGGGAGGGATGCCTGCACGCGGCGGTCCTGCTAGCGACGCAATCTTGCGATTTGCGTCCAACTGAAGCCCCCCACCTGAATGCTAATGGCTGCTAGATGTGGTATGGCAGGTAAAGGGTGTATGACAGTGCATCCTGATTGGCTGACGAGCACCTGCTGACGACTCAAATGTAGCTGCATGCATGTATTGCTGTGTTCTATTGCTTGTGTGTGTCGAATTTAGCATTCAGTATGGAGGCAGTGTTGGTGGGTTTTCTGGATGTGAGAGGTCCAGAGCCTGGGTGTGAGAAGTCCAGGCCCACCCGCACTCCCCTCCAGGTATCGCGCATTGGTCTTGGGGCCCCGGCCAGTGAGAGAGGTCCGGGGCCCCTGGCCATCGTGCGAACCAATCGTGTGTTTTTAACCCTTTTTTTTAGCTCTAGGACATGGCGGACAGGTGAGCGGTTAGGGAGGGACCCCTGTGGGAGGGATGCCTGCACGGGGCGGTCCTGCTAGCGACGCAATCTTGCGATTTGCGTCCAACTGAAGCCTCCCACCTGAATGCTAATGGCTGCTAGATGTGGTATGGCAGGTAAAGGGTGTATGACAGTGCATCCTGATTGGCTGACGAGCACCTGCTGACGACTAAAATGTAGCTGCATGCATGTATTGCTGTGTTCTATTGCTTGTGTGTGTCGAATTTAGCATTCAGTATGGAGGCAGTGTTGGTGGGTTTTCTGGATGTGAGAGGTCCAGAGCCTGGGTGTGAGAGGTCCAGGCCCACCTGCACTCCCCTCCAGGTATCGCGCATTGGTCTTGGGGCCCCGGCCAGTGAGAGAGGTCCGGGGCCCCTGGCCATCGTGCGAACCAATCGTGTGTTTTTAAACGTTTTTTTTTCAGCTCTAGGACATGGCGGACAGGTGAGCGGTTAGGGAGGGACCCCTGTGGGAGGGATGCCTGCACGGGTGGTCCTGCTAGCGACGTAATCTTGCGATTTGCGTCCAACTGAAGCCTCCCACCTGAATGCTAATGGCTGCTAGATGTGGTATGGCAGGTAAAGGGTGTATGACAATGCATCCTGATTGGCTGATCAGCACCTGCTGACGACTCAAATGTAGCTGCATGCATGTATTGCTGTGTTCTATTGCTTGTGTGTGTAGAGTCTTTGTGGTCAGTTTTTCCAGAAATCAATACCTTATGCCTTTTCTTACAGCTTGCACTGTTCATACATTCTGTATTATCTATCATCCTGCAATAATCAGTAGTGCTTTCTATAGAATACAACAGCCAGACCACTATGAATTTTGCCTTAGCATGTAAATACAAATCCCACTATATGTAGTGGAACTTGTTCAAATTCAAGGTGTTAAAAAGTGCATGCCTTTAAGTTATAGATTGAGATTCTGAGTATTCAGTTAAACCTAAAATAATGTGTTCTTGTTGACACAGAGTGTGGGGGCTTATAATGTTGGAGGTTTAACAACATAGTAACCTTAAACTTAAGTATAGTAAAACAACCACAAAATGTCACTGTGTGTAAACGATGAAGGTAATTCTTATGGGATTGTCACTTCCTGTATTCACGCGGTATTCTCTAAGCAAGCTGCATTTCCTGATGGTGTGTATGATATATCTCTGCATGTTTTCTTTCAGTAAAGAGCTCTAATATGGTATAGTGGATGCTGAGGATTCAGCCTATGCACTGCTATTGAGACTTCCCTGCACTGATTTTCCAACATCTACAATTGGCCAGGGATGCTCAATCGGATCTCAGGTATCCGAATTAACCCGGGTATCCGACCTTTTTCTATTATCCGGGTCGGATCCGGATTCCAGATAGTTTTGCAGATATCCGGATTGCTATCTGCAGATAGTTTAACCACCAATCCGGATACCCGCGGATATCCGAATTACCCGGACTACCCGAATCGCTCTCTCTCTCTCTCTCTCTCTCTCTCTCTCTTCTTCCGCCTCCTCCTCCTCCTTCCATCCATCCATCCATCCAGTAGGGAATTGCAGTTTTTCAAAACAGCTTATATACCATAGCTGGGATTAGAACCCAGGACTCAGTGTGTAGTAGGTCTCTGTCTTACCCACTAGACCATCAGCCACACTACATGCTAAAGCTGGCCTAGCATCATTGTACCATACTACCATTATGATCAATTCAATAGAAAAAGTAGCATGATTAAGGATTTGTACTTTTTGAAAAGCCAGCTCACATACCATAGCTGGGATTAGAACCCAGGACTCAGTGTGTAGTAGGTCTCTGTCTTACCCACTAGACCATTAGCCACACTACATGCTAAAGCTGGCCTAGCATCATTGTACCATACTACCATTATGATCAATTCAATAGAAAAAGTAGCATGATTAAGGGATTTGTACTTTTTGAAAAGCCAGCTCACATACCATAGCTGGGATTAGAACCAAGGACTCAGTATGTAGTAGGTATCTGCCTTACCCACTAGACCATCAGCCACACTAGGAGAGAGGTCACACCTACAACAGGAGTGCAATAAAATGTATTTCCAATAAAAACTTCAATAAAAAGATTCTAATACAGTACTGTATTTCTGCCAGGTCACAAAAATCTTCAAAGTCTGTGACTGGAGGCAACGTTTGGTGAACCCTTTCCCTTTTGAGAGAAGTCTGTTTTGTTGTGTTCTCATTGTAGTGGCTAAAACACTGGTTAAAAAGTGACTGGCCTTCAAAAAATCATTAACCAGCTTTAGCATGTAGTGTGGCTGATGGTCTAGTGGGTAAGGCAGATACCTACTACACACTGAGTCCTGGGTTCTAATCCCAGCTATGGTATGTGAGCTGGCTTTTCAAAAAGTACAAATCCTTAATCATGCTACTTTTTCTATTGAATTGATTGATGGATGGATGGATGGATAGATGGATGGATGGAGGAGGAGGAGAGAGAGAGAGAGAGAGAGAGAGTAATCTGTGATTCGGGTAATTCGGATATCCGCGGGTATCCGGATTGGTGGTTAAACTATCTGCAGATAGCAATCCGGATATCTGCAAAACTATTTGGAATCCGGATCCGACCCGGATAATAGAAAAAGGTCGGATACCCGGGATAATTCGGATACCCGAGATCCGATTGAGCATCCCTGGATAATAGCGTCGGGTATCCGAATTCTGTTCGGGTAGAAAAAATGTCAAATTCGGATATCCGAATCGGATCCGAATAACTGGGTACCCGGATCCGGATTTGGGCGGGTAGTAAAATGTACTACCCGAGCATCCCTGCAATTGGCCAGGTTGAAGTGACTGATGTCCAGAGCCACACAATAATATACATTGTCTGATAGCACCAACTGATTGTACGTCCAAGGTCTTGCCTACCTTGCTAGACAATTGTGTAATAGTGTTTTAAAGCAGCTGCCAAATGCATTGTTTAAATATGTTGCAATTTATTAATGTAGCTGTCCAAATACTGTATATACATATTTTGAAATGGTAGCACGAAGCAGTGGTTCTGCTTGCTCCAAACAAAGATGCCACTTTTGCTAAGTAGCTCACTAAGTGGTTAAAGATCTTGTATGTAGGCTTCTTAGAAAGCATTTACTTTAATGTTTTAATACATTTTTGTGTGACATAAATTGAAGCCAGTTTTGTGATAATCCACACATCATTTTATGTACTGCATTGGGTGGAGTCTTTCATTAGTTTGTCTTTGCTTCTTTGGAATTCTAGTAAAATGATGAACACCCCACTTATAGTTTTCTTGGCTACGTATGAACCCCACCCTATGTGAAGGCCCAACCTGACCCTGAGGAAGAAAGTCTGGAGGTTTAACGACATACTGTATACATTAATGTAGTTTTGTAGACAAATAACACAGTGATAACGCAGCAGTCATGTTATAGCTCATGCATTAGGTAACAAACAGATGATTTGATGTGTTCATAGTTCTCAGTAGATTTTATTATGTGAAAAGAAAGGAGGATGCTTTTTCATCATATATATCCAGCTGTTTGGATTCCATAGCTTATTGCATCTTGTACAAGAAGGTTGAGGGTGAGTATATGCACCCTATGGAAAGATACACAGAGACAAGGGGAGCCCAGAGATTGATGAATAAATTAAATGGTGCTAAAATAATACTCACAAAGGCGGGTTGCAGAAGGGCAACCGACCACTGAAGGCAGCTGGAGATGCACAAACCCGACTTCACTCGGATTTGTGGAAAAAACTCTTACACACTGGCAAACTAGGTAGTGTCAGAGACTGCCAGTGGTCAGGTGTAGGAGCACCCCACGGATGGGGTGAGACACAGTAAAAAGGGGTAAAGAAAAGGCGCCTAAGGTGAATAAAATACATTAAAAGCAACTAAAATAAAAATAAATGAGGTGGTGTAAGAGATTGTGGAGAAGCCGCCGCGCAGACTGGCGGCGAGGCAGCTGATTCCGCGTCCAACGCGGCGGTTTGCATGCAGCAGCGTGCGTCTGAGGTGGCTGGGCCTGTTAGTGCACACAGACTGAGGAATACGCGCGTGCGGAGAGGCAGAACTTTTATGCCAAACGAGGAGGGATGAGCTGACCAGGTTGGTCAGCTGATCCCAGAACTAGTGGCCATTGGTCGATCAGCGGTGGGTGGCACCGGTGAGCGCCGCTCTATATATACCTATTGCTGGTCAGTCTCAAGTTGACTGCCGTTGGGAACACTTACGTGAAAGCACTCAGACCATAGTCAGATCCCACAGTGTGTTTGAACCAGGAGGACCTGGGAATTCACACTGAGCCAGATTACTTCTGTATTATCATTGTGTTATACTTCAGACTAGTTCCAGGGTGCTGAGACCACGGACCTCACACCCAAGACTAGGGATTCTGTGTTACCATCATATTATACTTCAGACTAGTTCCAGGATGTAGAGACCACAGACCTCACACCCAAGACTAGGCATTGTTTGATATCTGTTATGACCTACTGCATTCTTGACTATCCCTCTGCTTTCTTATTCGGTACCTACGCTTATCTGATATCCTGTTGCCAATCCTGCCTGCCCCAAGTTTCCGAATCAGCCTTCTGTCTCTGTACCTTATCTGCCCGTGTGTTGCCGACCTGGCCTGCCCGACCTTGAGAGCTATCCCTCTCCATTGAGAGATTAGTCTCCAGACCTGCTTGTGACGCCCACCTTTTAGGTGTCACTTTGCCTCAGGGCCTTTCTGCTATTCAGCCTGGGGCTTCACCCCTTTGGACGTCTCAGGCTGCTGAAAGGTCTCTGCACTTATCTGAGGGAGGTACTCCCATACGGCCAAAGACCACCTGCTCCTCGGGTGGTCCCACTCAAAGTCATTACTGTTGCACCAAACACTCACATTACATAGGTGTCCAGAGGTTAGCTATGTCTGTATTATTGGTGATTCTGCAGATCATTAATAATCAGGTATATATCTGTATTCTTGGTGATACTACAGATCACCAATAATCAGATTATCTCTGTGTGCTGACACCGATCGTTACAGAACGGCAGACCAAAACCAAATGGACGCACTCAACAGCCGTCTTGATGCGCTCACCACCGCGGTGGAAAATTCCATCCGAGTGCTGGACAGCCATCAGACCCAGATCAACGCTTTATCTGGGTCTATACAAGTCTTTCAAACTGCTGTGAATACAGTGCGATCTCCTCTAGGTAAAGACTTACATATGCCTGTGCCCGAAAAGGTTTTCTGGTCACAGATCTGACTTTCAGAATTTTAGAAATAGAGTGTTATCATACTTTGAGTTGAGGCCTAATTCATCAGGGACCGTGGCACAGAGAATTACGTTTATTAAGACTCTGTTGTCAGGGGATTCCCAGACTTGGGCATATAGTCTCCAGACAGGGCATGAGGCCCTAACCTCAGTTGAGGAGTTTTTTAAAGCAATGGCTATAATTTATGATGATCCGGACATTGCTTCTACCGCTGAGCGGAAGCTCAAGACGTTGCGGCAGGGCAAGGATCCGGTTGAAAATTACGCAGCTGAGTTCAGGAAATGGGCAGTATCTGCTAGATGGGGGTCATTTGCACTTCTGGATTGTTTTTTATGAGAGTTGTCAGACGCAGTCTCTGATCTAATGTTGGGACATCCTGAGCCAAAGTCTATTGATGAGGCCATTTCATTAGCAGTCAGGGTTGATCGTCGTCTATGCTACCAGAGACAGACTCGGAGTAGGAACAATGTAAGATATGTTTCCTACGCTTCACCTCCGCCGGAACCAATGCAGATTGGTCAGTCAAAATTGTCTCGGGTGGAGCAGAATCGTAGAAAGACAGAACAGCTCTGTTTATACTGTGCAGAGGAGGGTCACAGAGTGCAGAATTGTCCCAAGAAGTCGTGAAACGCTGCTGCCTAGGTGTAGTCGGAGGTAATACCCTAGGCACGCAGTCTTTTCCTCCTAAACGATAAACAGTTTCTCCTACTGAGGCCTTTCTGGACTCTGGCTCAGCAGCTAACTTTATGGATTACGAATTTGCGAAGAAATTGGGGATTCCTATTGTCCCTTTGAAGCAACAGATTCTGGTCACTGCCATGGACAACTCCCCTCTGCAGAGTAGACACCCTCTGTCTCAGACCCCCGAGTTGAAACTCACAGTGGGGGTGTTACATAGTGAATGTCTGCAATTTCTGGTTTTGTGGATGACAACTTCCACGATCATTCTTGGCATGCCACGGTTACAACTTCACTCCCCTCAGATCAATTGGGCTTCAGGTCAGCTAATGAGCTGGTCTACCCATTGCCATCATCATTGTTTAGCAAAGATAACCTTGGGTAACACCAAAATTCAGGTGGAAGGTTTGCCAAGCCAGTATTCAGAATTTGCTGACGTGTTTTGTCCCAAATCAGCGGATAAACTTCCTCCCCACCGTCCCTTTGACTGTCCCATCGATCTCAGGTCTGGTTGTATGTCCCCTAGAGGTCATCTCTATAATTTGTCTGGGCCAGAGAAACTGGCTATGCAGGAATACATCCGAGAAAATTTGGCTAAAGGTTTTATTCGTCCCTCTCGGTCACCGGCAGGTGCAGGATTCTTTTTCGTGAAAAAGAAGGACGGAGGCCTCCGTCCCTGCATTGATTATCGGGGCTTAAATAAGATTACAGTAAAAAATCTCTATCCTTTGCCTTTGATTGACGATTTGTTTACTCAGGTCTCTAACGCAAGAATTTTCTCGAAGCTGGATTTGAGGGGTGCATACAACCTTGTACATATCAGGGACGGTGATGAATGGAAGACGGCCTTTAACACACCCGACGGGCATTACGAGTACCTGGTGATGCCCTTTGGGTTGTGCAACGCCCCAGCTGTCTTCCAGGAGCTGATTAATGAGGTGTTCAGGGAGGTGTTGGGCAGGTTCGTCTTAGTGTATCTAGACGATATTCTGATTTTCTCATCCAACCTCTCAGAGCATAGGAAACATGTTAGGTTTGCTGTATGCTAAATTGGAAAAATGCATTTTCGAAGTGACCTCTGTCACATTTTTGGGGTACATTATCTCGACCTCTGGCCTCTCTATGGACCCTGGAAAAGTTTCTGCTGTCTTGGAGTGGCCTCAACCTGTGGGTTTGAAGGCACTCCAGAGGTTTCTGGGGTTTGCCAACTACTACAGGAGGTTCATAAAGGGGTACTCTACGATGATCGCGCCCCTCACCAGTCTCACCAAGAAAGGGGCAGATACTCACCACTGGTCCACAGAGGCCCATGCTGCTTTTTCCACTCTGAAGAAACTGTTCTGTTCTGCACCCATATTGAGACATGTAGATGTCACCTTTCCCTTTGTCGTGGAGGTTGATGCCTCAGAGGTAGGGGTGGGGGCTGTGTTGTCTCAGCATTCTGGGTTGCAGGGAAAACTCGATCCATGTGCTTATTTTTCCCGTAGATTTTCACCCGCAGAGAAAAACTACGATATCGGCAACCGAGAACTTCTAGCCATCAAGTTGGCCTTTGAGGAATGGCGATATTGGCTAGAAGGGGCCGAACACACCATTACAGTTTACACTGACCACAAAAATTTAGAGTACATCGAGGGCGCTAAGAGACTTAGCCCCCGACAGGCTCTGTGGTCGTTGTTCTTTTCGAGATTCAGATTTGTAATTACGTATACCCCTGGGAGTAAGAACATCAAGGGCGATGCCTTATCCCAGTGTTTTGAGCCTGAGAAAACACAGCCCTCAGCCCCTGAGACCATTCTACCTCAGAAGGACGTGCTGGCGGCCACTGAGACCTGGAAAGACTGGACGGTCACTCTGAGTCCATTCCAACAGGACGTTCCAGAGGGGAAGCCTGAGGGGGTCCTGTTCGTACCATTGCCTTTTTGTCTACAACTGTTATAGCTGTTTCATTCCCACAAGAATGCTGGGCATCCTGGGGCCACCAGAACTCAGGATCTGCTTGCTAGATGTGCTTGGTGGCCGTCATTGGCAACAGACTGTGAGGAGTTTGTAAGAGAGTGTGCAATGTGTGCTAGGAGCAAACCCTCTCGTCAGGCACCTGTTGGAACGTTGCAACCACTACCAATTCCGAGTGAACCTTGGACCCATGTGTCCATGGATTTTGTGGGAGAGTTCCCCAGGTCTGAGGGCATGTCGGTCATTTGGGTGGTAGTTGATCGATTCAGTAAGATGGCTCATTTTGCATGACATTCCGGAAAATGTAGTGTCAGATCGGAGAGTCCAGTTCGTTAGACATGGATCTTTCCTTTTCATCAGGCTACCACCCACAGACCAATGGCCAGACCGAAAGAGTCAACCAGTCCCTGGAACAGTTTCTTAGATGTTATGTTGCAGATGCACAAACCGACTGGGTAAAGTTTTTGCCGTTTGCAGAATTTGAACAGAACAATCTGAAAAGTTCCTCTTCAGGATTTTCCTCATTTCAGGTGGTATCGGGAAGGTCACCCAAGTTTGCCCCATTGTCAGTGGCTTCCACTCCATTTCCAGCCCTGGAGGATTGGCAGAGGGCCTTGAAGCAAATTTGGGGAATGGTTAAAAGAAATTTGGGGAAGGCTTTTCAGAACCAAAAGAAACAGGCGGATAAGAGGCGGTCCATAGAATGGGAATTCTCTCCAGGGGACTTGGTCTGGGTGTCCACGCGACATCTGGCTCTAAAACAGTTGTCACCCAAACTGGGCTGTAAGAGATTGCGGAGAAGCCGCCGCACAGACTGGCAGCGAGGCGGCTGATTCCGCGTCCAGCGCGGCGGTTTGCACGCAGCAGCGTGCGTCTGAGGTGGCTGGGCCTGTTAGTGCACATGGACTGAGGAATACACGCGTGCGGAGAGGCAGAACCTTTATGCCAAACGAGGAGGGATCAGCTGACCAGGTTGGTCAGCTGATCCCAGAACTAGTGGCCATTGGTTGATCAGCGGTGGGTGGCGCCGGTGAGCGCCGCTCTAAATATACCTATTGCTGGTCAGTCTCAAGTTGTCTGCCGTTGCGAACACTTATGTGAAAGCACTCAGACCATAGTCAGATCCCACAGTGTGTTTGAACCAGGAGGACCTGGGAATTCACACTGAGCCAGATTACTTTTGTATTATCATTGTGTTATAATTCAGACTAGTTCCAGGGTACTGAGACCACGGACCTCACACCCAAGACTAGGGATTCTGTGTTACCATCATATTATACTTCAGACTAGTTCCAGGGTGTAGAGATCACGGACTTCACACCCAAGACTAGGCATTGTTTGATATCTGTTATGACCTACTGCATTCTTGACTATCCCTCTGCTTTCTGATTCGGTACCTACGCTTATCTGATATCCTGTTGCCAATCCTGCCTGTCCCAGTTTTCCGAATCAGCCTTCTGTCTCTGTACCTTATCTGCCCGTGTGTTCCCGACCTGGCCTTCCCGACCTTGAGAGCTATCCCCAGGGCCGGTCCTGGACTTTCTGCTGCCTGAGGCAAAGATCGTGAAGGCGCCCCCCCGCCTCCGGCCGACCTAACACCCCCCCCCCCGGGATAAAAATACAAAAATACGGGGACTGCAGCACAAGTAACTATTTTTGATTGGTTTATTTCATTTTTGTGGACTAAGCACAGCTATTACTGTATATATAAATGATTTATGATGACCATTACATGAAAAATAGAACATTTTATCATATTGTCTATTTTAATTACAGTTTAAATTCATTAGGAGTGGGAGTCAGAGTATTTTTTCCCGACTCCGACTCCAGGTACCCAAAATTGCTCCGACTCCAACTCCACAGCCCTGATGAAATGACTCACATTAAGGACCATTTCATTTAGTAATTCTGCACACAAGTGAAATGCTGTCATCTGGCATGGCATTAACCCCTGCAGAGTGACAAAGGCCTATGTTGCAGAAAGTGTAGGCCCTACTCTGGGGTTCAATGTGGATGTACCATCCTGCGGTTCCCTTCACACTGGATCTGCTGGTGTGTGTCTCTGCCTCCATGCTCTGCTTGTTCTTCCTCCTGTCTATCTTAGCGGAATTAAGCCTGATACATACTTTCAATTATGATTGACCAATTTTACCACCTGCCTCCATGTAGTATAAGGGATACCTACATAATCTGCTCATAGTCTTTAATATCTGTTGCCCCTCATACTACATGCAGGTGGTAAAATTGGTCAGTGATTGGCCAATCATAATTGAAAGTGTGTACCAGGCTTTATGACAATAAACCCATAATCTAAGTAGGTGCTATGTAAGCATAAGTGCAGTCGCAGGTAGCAACCTGTGCTAAGATGAGCTGGTGCGGTGAAAATGCTGCTGCAAGATCGCTGCAAAAGTGTCAGTGCATGGAATAAAGTGCAGAAGTGAAAGTGTAGAAATCCTTACCCGTGTGTAGGTCAGGAGGGCAGGAGACAGCCTAATCAAAGCCCAAAAAATAAATAACAGCAACAGGATGATATATACCCTCCTGCAATGCAGGGCCCAGCCTGTATATGCAGGCCCTGCATATACAGGCTGGGGCCCTGCATTGCAGGGGGTAGTGCTTGGCTGCATATACCAATACCACACTAGACACTACCAGCAACATGATGATATATACACCCCCCTGCAATGCAGGGGGCCCCAGCCTGTATATGCAGCCTGGCAGGGGCATAACTAAAACTCTCTGGGCCCCCCTGCAAAACATTTGGATGCCCCCCCCCCAAAAAAAAGTGAGGGCCACAATAGTTGCCCCTAGTAATATTATAGATGGAGATTTGGGTACCTGCTATTTGAAGCCACAGTTTACATGACGGGTGGCCACAATGCCCCAAATTTCAATGGAGGTGACCAATTTTTTTTTGTTATTTACGGCGGGGAGCACGGTTAAGGTTAGGAAGGAGGGTTTTTAAGGTAAGGTTAAGGTTAGGTGCCAGGAAGGGGGGCGCGGGGGGGGGGGGGGAGGGGGAAATATAATGTTATAGGCATCAGCGGGGGGAGTGGGTTTAGAGTTCGGTATCGAAGGAGGGAGAGTTCTCTGTGAAAGTAGGATTAGGTTTAGCTGTAGTAATATATTGGCAACATTACCGACCACTTCAGCTTAGTTTTATCTAGCATGTGTACAGGTCACATGATGGAGGGGAGGGATGGGTGGATTGACAGAGGTGGGGTAGTGATACAGAGAGGCATAGAAAGCTACATAGGGGAGAAAATGTGACAGAGAGGGAGAGACAGTGACATTGTGGGTAGTGAGCAAGAATGAGCGTTTAAATTTGGAACAGCATTCCTAATGCTTTGGATCAGATTCTGAATCATTCATTACTTATTTGGATCACAGCAGGGATTGTTAACTCACCCTCATTGCCCCTTCTGCCTGCTGCGCGCCACATTGCATTCCAGCTCTCTGACACTTCCTTCTTTTGGCTGGGATGGAGGAAGAATCCTGGAGCTGCCTGGAACTCAACGCAGGGCACAAGCGAGCAGAGGCAGCAAAATGGGTGAGTTAAAATCCTCTGCTGCTGTCCGAATATGTAAAGATTCAGATTCTAAGCATTCAAAACGCTGTACGCTCATAATCACTCCCAGTAGTGACAGAAAAGGGGGGGGGGGGGGGGACAGCCATGGGGATGTACCAAACTCATAGAAAAACACATGGTAAGGGGGAAAGGCACAGAGAAACACACAGACACACGTAAGGGGAGTAAGAGATACACGTGAAAGACAAAAACATGCAGAGTTGTCAGCTTTGTGAAAGGGGAGACAGAACTCACAGGCGAGTTGCAGGAAGCTAAATAGCTCAACAACACAGAGTTAACTTTACTCATACCATATATTCCCTTCCTGCTGGTGGGGGGGGAGGAGAGAGGGCATGCAGTCTGGCCAGCTTAATTACCTGCTTCCTGGGAATGAAGTGTGGAGCACACAGCAGCAGCACAGAAGTTATGGTCAAGAAAGGTCAGAGGTGAGCTGAGTGATCAGCACTGATCACTCATTTGCATACTCACAGCACGCAGCTCTCCCGCGGCTTCTCTCTCTCTGCCAGCTGCTGAAGCACACAGTGCAGCTGATGTCCAGAGACCTGCGTCATCTTGCTCTGCCTGCAATCATCGGTAGATGCTGTGCAGCAGCAGGAATTCCCCACACATCGGCACTTCAGCACTGCACACCAAGGTCGCCGGCAGTAGGTAGGCAGCAGAGGCAGAGCTCAGAGTCCAGCATGGTGAGTGGGCTGCGGGCGGCAGGTCACGTGGCAGGGTTGACTCCCACTTCCAGTCCTGTATTCTGCCTGGCGCCCACCATCAAGCAGGCAGGGGCAGCGACAGCGTGCAGGTGCAGCCTCACAGTCACAGAAGCCTGCTAGCAGAGGCAGAGCTCGGAGACCGGCATGGTGGGTGGGCCGCGGGCAGCACGTCACGTGGCAGGGCTGGCGTGCACTGTGCACCGGGTCAGTCACTCACGATTGACGATTCTTCAGCGCAGACTTCACTGCAGTCAGGGTCTGCAGCCAAATTGAGGCTATCAAGCGGGCCGGGTAACCAGCACACACTCCAGTCTGAGCAGTCTCTCCAGAAGGCGGCAAACCAGGCCATTTAATTCCTCTTTATGGCTCCTGGTGCCGCCCCTCCACTTCCTGCCGCCTGAGGAACCCGCCTCACCCCGCCTCATGAGCGGGCCGGCCCTGCCTGCCTCTCTCATCTATCCAGCATTACGTTTTACCCTTATAGCCTTTACCACGTCCCAGCTCTGATATTCTGCCGTCATTAGTTCCACACACCACTTTCACCCCTCCATTACTTCACCTTCGCTTGCCAACCCCCCCCCCCTCTTTCCACCCCGCCCCCACACACATTTTAAATATGATACCTTCCTCTAATGTTACACTACACACATGCACTCATGTCTTAATAATGTATAAACAATTTCTATTAACAACTGTCAATCTGCAACAGCTGTATAGCCCTCCCAGTTACAGTCATCAATGTTGATTGCGTATTGTTTTCTCTGTCTACAGTTGTCCCCCAATTTTGCCTGATGAAGCGGGCTTGACCTGCGAAACGCGTTGCATTTCTTTTTGGGGTACCGTATAATAAATGTGTTAAACCTGCATCAACAGAATTTCTTGTTTGCTTTTGGGAGGTTAGTCCACCACTTCCTCCAAGCATTTTTAAAGATTTTATGAATTTTTATCCTGCTGCCGCCTCTGTTTTACACTCAATTGCAGATCACCAATAATCAGGTTCTCTCTGTGTGCTGACACCGATCGTTACAGGTGGCTTACCTCAATGATGACACACCCATATAGGAATGGATATTTATTAGTAAAAAAAGCACAGGCCACTAAAGGCTGGTAGCCAGATTCAAGGCGCCTTGAATCCGGCTACCGGCATTTAGTGGCACTTTATTTGGCCTGAGGAAGTGGGCGAGTTCCCACAAAACGCGCTGCCTGTACTTTTTTTTTTACTAATAAATATCCATTCCTATATAGGTGTGTCATCATTGAGGTAAGCCACCTCATTTATTTATATTTTAGTTGCTTTTAATGTTTGTTATTCACCTTGGGCGCCTCTTTACCCCCTTTTTATTGCATCTTTTGTTATTCTGAACACTTATCATCTGTTTGTTTGTTTTTTGTAAAATTATTCATTTTTGAAATTATGTTAATATTTATGTTTTTAAGACATATTATACACTTAACTTGGCTAAACACTTAGCTTACACTTAGCTAAACTTAACACATTACTGTGTGTGTTATACAGTATATGTAAGTAAAGTGCCCTATTTCTAATGAAACAGTGATGGTTTGGAACCCTAGTGGGTGGTAGGACTGCACTTTGCCCCATTATTTAAGACTCTCTAAATCAGGAATAACTACAAATGATAACTAATAGTCTTGGAGTTATGACAATGGGTAGAGAATTAGGAGAAATCCAAAAAAGGAATTGTAGACGCATGAATTAAATCAATGTGATCGGGTGGGGGGAGGGTATCAATGGCATACTATTGTTGGGCAAGTTATTATCCCCTACTCAACAGAAAGCTGCTTTGTTCTCAGTTGCTGCCATGTGACTCCGGATCTAAATAAACTAAAAAAAAGTATGTCTCCATGCAGCTCGTTTGCCCAGAAGTACATTATCAGACTTTTTTTTTTACTGTATATACTGTATATACATACAATAGGGGTATCTTGGTATCTTGAACACCCACCTCTTCCCTCTCTTTCCTGGCAATATTTATGCTAGGTCATGACAGAAGCTGCCCACTCAGTCTCTGGGCACTTTTCTATTATATCTAATGCATAGTGGAGTGGTGTCCAGAACACACACCACAGTTAGTGTGCCACCATGAAGAATGCCAGGGAGCTGGTAAGTGCAACAGATTTGGTACTTTTCCCCTATTTAAAGGGAAAGATTATGAGGGGAGCAATAAAGGTGAAAAAAATGAGTGGAGATCTAACGGAGGACATTATAGCATGATGCTTGCTTTTGGACAAGTAGTATCAGGTGCAGGCTGTATAGGTACAGAAAGTGGTGCACGTGAACACAGTAGTTACCACATGTAACTTTGAGTCATGTACGTTGGATAAAATCCCCCACTTCCAACCTGGATAATCTCAGGTCAGCCTTTCACTTGCGCTACATCGTACAGCATCTTGTTAACATGAACTTTGTTCTACCTGTGACTAGTCAGCCTTTCACTGACAGAACTGTGCTTTCATCTATCACAGAAACATCTCTCATGGAACTGTGTCAACTATATGCTTTAACCAGGAAACTCTAAGCCAGCCTTTCGCTGGTATTATAGCAAATTGCATCCATATAACAGGAACTTGTTTTGCCTTCTACAAAGGAATACTCTCCGTGGAACTGTGGTAATATGTTAATAGCCCCGTCTTTGCATGGATTACATTTGAGAATTGTGTCAACATTAGAATACAGGGTGTTCTTGCCTTACAATTGCTGATGTATGTCTGATTTTTCCTCCAGCTGACAGGCTATTCAGATCTCAAGATTCATATGACTTTTTAACTTTTTATAAGCGTATTAATAAATTTGATATGCTTAATTTGCTTGTGTTTATGACTCATTGAGGTGTATTTTGGGTGCAGATGGTCTGTCTTGCTCTTTTACCTGATTCCTCATGCAGCACAAAGTGAGTGGGTTTTCCTTGGAGTATATATACAGTATATATATTACATTCCTTCCAAAACTGAGATGTACATTGTAGTGAAGTCCTTAAATCTCAGCTATTACAGTACGTTTTTAATGTCACTACTTGCTATGATAGCTATAAGTCAAAGTTCAGCATTGTTCTAATATTCATAGCTCATTATTACTTTATAACATCTTAAAGTAAATGTATAGAAGACTATTGAAACACTAATACTGTCAGGAGGACTGCAGGGCATTTCTCGGTAGTTACAGGATTTATTCACCTACTGCATGTGAATTTCCTGGGAAATAAATCTTCCTATCAAGTATGAATATTGTATGGCAGAATGTGCTGTGAAAAGTTGTTAAGGGAATATCCTGGAACTAAATATATGTCTTGCTGTATAATTAACATAGCCGGAGTGTGTGTGAAAGTATGGCCACTTGGCCAGAGCAAATATACCTAGTTCTGTTTGGTTTTAAAACAACAACCTGCTATCACTAATTTTTCCTCAAACTCCATTTTTTAACTAGCATTTTGATTTTTACAAGGGAAACTAATTATTCTGGGATGAAGAGATCTAAAGGAAATGATAATGAATATTAACGCTAATGTTGATCAAAATGTATGTGGCAATGAAGGTCATATTTATTGAACAGGAACATTAGAAGTACTTTTGCTACTAGTCTGAAGGGTGTGACTGTTATATTGAGGTAATGATACTTGCATTACCAAATAAGGCAAGTGCAGGCGTTTGTTTATGCTCAGGGAAGATTATAGTAAGTTAGGATCAATTAAATAGTTTACCATCAGGTTAGTGTTGGGTTAATGTTAGGCATACTACAATTGTTAAAGTGTTTCTAGAGACAAAAATGGAAAATCTGTGGATGATACAATGCTATAGATTTCCTATACAGCTAATTAAAAGCTTAACTAGTACTAGTGCATAACTCAAAAGTAAACTTTTTCCTGACTTCCTGTTATTTGGACCCTTAAAGGGAGCCTAAACTGAGAAGGATATGGATTTTTCCTTTTAAAATAATACCAGTTGCCCGACTCTCCTGCTGATCCTGTGTCTCTACAGTAATACTTTCAGTCACAGCACCTCAACAAGCATGCAGACCAGGTGCTCTGACTGAAGTCAGACTGGATTAGCTGCATGCTTGTTTCAGGGGAGTGATTCAGCCACTACTCCAGCCAAAGAGATCAGCTAGACTGCCAGGAAACTGGTATAGTTTAAAAGTAAACATCCATATCCCTCTCAGTTTAGGTTCCCTTTAAAGACTTCTCTAAGAAGAAATGGTTCTGACAAACTGTAATTAGGACTAAAAAATTGCATGCCATTAGTCTGTTGTAATATTTAGGCATGACCTCTAAAGAATGGAAATGCTACATAATAATGATGTGAACTGACTGCCAATTTAAAGGGTTAAACTATTATAGTTAAACCTTCGCTGAGATAATGGAGGTGACAGTGGCTATTTTAGGTGCATGGCAATGGCCAGCACTGATTAAGTAATTTGGGTGCCAGAGTTTGTCTAATATAGCTGAACTCTGGTGGGATTGAGGTGGTGACAGCATCTATAGTCTATAGTCAGCTGCAGGTGGAATTGTGGTAATAGGCGCTGGGGTTTTGGCAACATTAGCTGCAGTGGTTAGTGGCATAGATAGGGTGGAGGTTAATGGTAGGAGTAGGTAGGGGAAAGTAAGTGTTAAGCATAGGTACAGGAGGTTTGGTGTGAGAATAATGGTAGAATAAGGGATAGAAGAATATTGGTATAAGTTGATATTCTACCTTTGAGGATCGGGGATAGTAGACTAATGGTTAAATATATTCAATTATTCAATAAATTATATATACCTATATTCGAGTACTGAGATTTTCCAATGCCAATTTTACCGGACACCCTTTTAAATGTATGCCTCTAGGTAGTCCTCTGCACTACATATTAATGCTCATATACACATACAACAACCGCACAACCAACCACACACATGACCAAACCCACGACAAGTTGTTTACATGACAAGTACATACACACATGCCAACCAACTAAACAACCAACTCAGTTAAATATTATACGCACAAGCAAAACGACAAACTGCACAACTAGCCCGCATTTAAAAACAATAAAGTTGTTCAAATGACTTGTACACATATGGCCACCTGCAAGGTAGTTTTGCAGGTTCATCCTTCTGTTATCTGTTGGTCATCTTCCTTTTTACAACGCGTACACATGTCCACCGGTCTTCCAATAGTTATCTTCCTGTTTACAAGGCGTGCACATGTCCACCGGTCTTCCAATAGTTATCTTCCTGTTTACAAGGCATGCACATGTCAACTGGTCTTCCAATAGTCCAAGTTTAGATAATAGTTTGGCTGATTGTTTGGGTGTGTGTATAAGCCTTTGGCAGTGTCGGTCTGGGAGATGGTAAAGCTGAGGAAATCCCCTTGCTGGCTAAGCAGCAGTAATCATGTGTTGCTGCTCATAGTGAAGACTTGCTGCTGGTTTCTATTAGGGAGTGATAACACAGGGTTTCTGCTGCTCGGTCACCAGGTGGATTTCCTCAGCTTTTTCACCACCCAGTCTGAAACTGGCCTTTGGAGTTTCTGTGTTTCCTGCCTCTGTTATCTGAATGTCTGAAGTAAGTGACTCATACAGCCAGCTGACATTTCTGATCAATGCAGGTGCTGCCAGGAGTGTGACAATATAAATAAAGTCTCACCCTATAGGTTAACATTAACTCCTAATGCACACTTCAGCAGAGGCTGTGCATTAAGAATTGGTATTAGCCTACACCTCCAAATGCATACCCAAGCAGGTGGTACACAGGTAAACTTGATATCAACCTATAGGGTGGGGCTACACGCTAGCATTTTTGTTTTGTTTTTTCACATCCCACAAAGCTCCTCAAATCTCTTTTAGGGGCCAGGTGAGAAAGATACTGTAGGTGTAATTAAAAAAAAACACCCGGAGACCTGATAGTGTAGTATGGTAGCAAAGTTCAGGCATGTAGATTAGAATAAAGATAAACTGAAGGGTACCCACAAACCTGGGATGCTGTTGCTATGGGAACCACCACCAATATAAGCGTGTGGCAAAACCCGTCCCCACTTGGGCTTGTTATTGCACTTCAGTAAAAAAGACAATTTTATGAAAACATAAACAAATCATAAAAAATTAGGGAGGGAGAGGGCCCCAACAATTATAACATTATTAAAAACAGATAAAAAGGGAGGTAAGTGTTAATTTACCTTCAATCAATAAGATGACCAATCGACAAGAAATATGAACAATTTTGACTAAGCATCAGTATGCCAGACAATGGGCTCGATTCACAAAGCGGTGCTAACCCAGTTAGAGACTTTAGGCGTGATAACCATTTCCCCACGCTGGTGAAAAGCCAATTTAGGCATGATAAGTTTAGGCGTGATAAGTTTAGATCGTGCGCAAAGTCCCGCACGCAAAGCAGCGCCATTAAACTCTATGCCAAGTGCACCAGACTTTGCTAGCGCAAAACTTTTGATCAGCTGTGCACTGCGGTGCTAACCCAGTTGGTGCTATAGTTATCACGCCTAAACTTATCACGCCTAAACTTATCACACCTAAACTTATCACACCTAAACTTATCACACCTAAACTTATCACACAAAAGAGTTTGTCAGCACCCCAAGTAATAATGACTGCGTGTGCTGGGGTAGAGCATGTATACATAGTACTAAAGAGAAAAGATACCCCTATACACAGCACCACTGCAGACCATATGTATCAATCAAAAAAATGTATTTTTATTACCAGCTTTGCAAACACATATCAATGATACACAAACATTTAAAAACATCTAAAAACAGCATAATATTGTATTTCCAGCCATATTCAACATAATGGGCCTGCTAGATATAATAATCTATTATGTTCAGTCTCAGTGGATGTATAACCTGTAACCACTGGGGGCTCAAAGAATGAGCCCCCTCGTGGATGAACCCGGGTTCAGTAAGAATTATAAAGTGCAAAAAAATTGGAACCATGAAAGTGCATATAGTGCTACACAAAAACAATCATTCAACATATGCAATAACTGTGCAACCTATAAGACTAAAAGTGCAGTTTAAATACAGTCAGAGTCACTAATGACCAAGTGGAAGCAGCCTATTAGGATCTGCAAAGAAGTGAATAAGTAAAAGATACTTAGCCGGGTATGAAAAGAAAGGCAGGCAGACTGGCATGGAAAGACGGAAGTATCCCCTCAGGACATAGCCCACATGCTCCGCGGTCGTCACTCCGCTTTGAAAGGTGAGGTAGATAGCCGTGCTGTGTAGCCGCCATTGCAGCTTTAAATAAGAAAGAGAAGGGTGAACCACTCCCTACATCATCTCCAGCTGCCGGAAATGATGTAAGCCAGGAGGAAGAGGAAGAACCAGTGTGGAGAGCAAACCTCAGAGCAATGAAAAAGCCATATAAGGAGATGTCTAAGAGAGATGTGGGCTGCAAATCCGCGCCACCCAGTGGTAGAAAGCAGGAATGCAGATAATACACATCTATATCAGGTTACTGCAATAAGATATAGGAGATATAAAGGATGTAGATAATCAGAACCACACCACCCGGTGGCAGAAAGTGGAATTGCAGACTAACACATCTTATGCACTCTAGTGTAGAAGCTGCAATCCATATTTATGGATGATCTATGACTTAACCAAGTGGCAAAATGTATAATTACAAACCTCACACATCTCTGCAGTCAAATACAGGAATATCACAACAACAAGATATCAGAATACACACATGAAGTAATGCATTAGGAAATCGCAATCTCCTCAAAAGTTCTAATTACTGAATGCGAAGTCCATAGGCGGCAACAGAAATTCCAACCTTCTTATAATACGCATAGAACCAGTGTGGCCATGATGGGCAATCTTGCGTTAGGCCAAAAAATATGCAGTTTTACAAAGTATCTCTGCGAGTCCAACAGCGTCCAAGTACAAAGGTCCACATACAATGTCCACATATGCAGGCCATTACAGCCTGGACAAATCAATTGGGGATTCTGTTTATATCTGGTATGTAGTAAAGAGGATCTCTCAGTAGATTTTGCCCTCTGGTAAGCCTTTGAAATGCATTTCCGTGGGTAACCCCTTTCCTTGAATCGGTTGGTTAAATCTGCAGCCTAGTATGTGCACTGGTATAATGGAGCAGCGAGTTGACCGCGGTCGGTTTGCGATATAGATCCGTATTAATTTGGCCATCTGGGTTCAACTTAATATTTATATCCAGAAAATCAATGTTAATAATGCTTCCTTGGGCACCGTGATACCATCCAAGATCTTCAAGAGGTCCGAGCTGTCCCTTAGATATGAGTCCAAACTGATTACATGTTGCTGGTAGTCTCATGTAATTATTCTGATTCTTCAGCTGTCTTAGTGCTTCTTGCATATACAGATCCCTGGGCCAAAGGACGATATTCCCACCCTTGTCAGCCTCCAGGTCACTTTGTTCATTTTCTCGTAATAGATCCATAAGGTCATCAAAAGCCTGTCTATCTGTCCTTTCCATGTGAGGAATAATGTCCATTCCACCTTCAAAGTGTTTCTTAAACATGAGCTTCCTACAGAAAAGAAAAATATCCTTCAACAATTCAAACTTATCCAATTGCTTGGTGGGAGAAAATGACAGTCCTCTGATTAACACCTTTTCCTCAGTTTCCGTAAGCACATGGTCGGATAAATTGACAATCTTTAGGCCACATAATCCTGTACTCTCGATCTCTTGACCTGTGGGGTGACTTCGGCTCTTTGAAATCTTTGTCTGATAGCGCCTCCCACCCCTCCTTGTTCGTTTTCTATGTCGCTTTCGCATAAAAAATCGTCCTCACTTGTAGAGGCATTAGTGCTGCTAGCGCCATTCATCCCTCTTGGACTGCCATTATTGAGTGGTACTCTGGGGTGTCCATTTTTGGGTTTAGGGGGTCTGGGATTCTTCCTATATCTCCTCCTATTACCTCTATGCTTCCACCTATAGGCTGCTCCACTGTCATAGTCTTGTCGGTCCCTCAATAGTTTTTTCTGTTTACCGTCTATAATAAATTTTTCAAAACCATCCATATCCTTTTTAAGCTGGTCCATAAAGGGTTTAATAATAGTGTGTTTATCAAAAGTTAAGAGGGCTGTTTCTAATTCCTTAATTTCTTGTTTCTTTTTGCTTAATAGTTTTTCATCATGTTCAATAAGCATGTCAATAATAATCACTGAGCATTTACCCAGACCAGCCTCCCATGTGGCTTTATAATCATCTGTCACCTCCCAGGTGGGAAAAATTTGTACTCTAAGGCCCCTGGGATAAATCTTTTCCTCTTTATATTGTTTAAGACTATGTATATTCCACCAGAGTCTTAGGTACATTTTATTACTATCTTTGTATGTTCTGCATAATTGTCTAGCATCATCTGGTATGGCCCCCTCCCCTCTGGGACAATTCCGATTAAACACTGTCTCAAATCTCCTATTCCACCCTAATTCAAGGGATTCAACAAACCCTTCCATAGTGGACCACAGAGATGTGTTTGCAACTATGCAAAACTGCAAGTAATTCCTGCAAGTATAATAAAACTCGCAGAACAAGATATATTACTGGGTGCTTGGACTGAACGGGCAGTATAGGGATAGACCACTACCCAAAAAAATTAGAACACAAAAGAGTTTGTCAGCACCCCAAGTAATAATGACTACGTGTGCTGGGGTAGAGCATGTATACATAGTACTAAAGAGAAAAGATACCCCTATACACAGCACCACTGCAGACCATATGTATCAATCAAAAAAATGTATTTTTATTACCAGCTTTGCAAACACATATCAATGATACACAAACATTTAAAAACATCTAAAAACAGCATAATATTGTATTTCCAGCCATATTCAACATAATGGGCCTGCTAGATATAATAATCTATTATGTTCAGTCTCAGTGGATGTATAACCTGTAACCACTGGGGGCTCAAAGAATGAGCCCCCTCGTGGATGAACCCGGGTTCAGTAAGAATTATAAAGTGCAAAAAAATTGGAACCATGAAAGTGCATATAGTGCTACACAAAAACAATCATTCAACATATGCAATAACTGTGCAACCTATCAGACTAAAAGTGCAGTTTAAATACAGTCAGAGTCACTAATGACCAAGTGGAAGCAGCCTATTAGGATCTGCAAAGAAGTGAATAAGTAAAAGATACTTAGCCGGGTATGAAAAGAAAGGCAGGCAGACTGGCATGGAAAGACGGAAGTATCCCCTCAGGACATAGCCCACATGCTCCGCGGTCGTCACTCCGCTTTGAAAGGTGAGGTAGATAGCCGTGCTGTGTAGCCGCCATTGCAGCTTTAAATAAGAAAGAGAAGGGTGAACCACTCCCTACATCATCTCCAGCTGCCGGAAATGATGTAAGCCAGGAGGAAGAGGAAGAACTTTTTTCCACCTGGGAGGTGACAGATGATTATAAAGCCACATGGGAGGCTGGTCTGGGTAAATGCTCAGTGATTATTATTGACATGCTTATTGAACATGATGAAAAACTATTAAGCAAAAAGAAACAAGAAATTAAGGAATTAGAAACAGCCCTCTTAACTTTTGATAAACACACTATTATTAAACCCTTTATGGACCAGCTTAAAAAGGATATGGATGGTTTTGAAAAATTTATTATAGACGGTAAACAGAAAAAACTATTGAGGGACCGACAAGACTATGACAGTGGAGCAGCCTATAGGTGGAAGCATAGAGGTAATAGGAGGAGATATAGGAAGAATCCCAGACCCCCTAAACCCAAAAATGGACACCCCAGAGTACCACTCAATAAAGTGACGACCGCGGAGCATGTGGGCTATGTCCTGAGGGGATACTTCCGTCTTTCCATGCCAGTCTGCCTGCCTTTCTTTTCATACCCGGCTAAGTATCTTTTACTTATTCACTTCTTTGCAGATCCTAATAGGCTGCTTCCACTTGGTCATTAGTGACTCTGACTGTATTTAAACTGCACTTTTAGTCTGATAGGTTGCACAGTTATTGCATATGTTGAATGATTGTTTTTGTGTAGCACTATATGCACTTTCATGGTTCCAATTTTTTTGCACTTTATAATTCTTACTGAACCCGGGTTCATCCACGAGGGGGCTCATTCTTTGAGCCCCCAGTGGTTACAGGTTATACTTCCACTGAGACTGAACATAATAGATTATTATATCTAGCAGGCCCATTATGTTGAATATGGCTGGAAATACAATATTATGCTGTTTTTAGATGTTTTTAAATGTTTGTGTATCATTGATATGTGTTTGCAAAGCTGGTAATAAAAATACATTTTTTTGATTGATACATATGGTCTGCAGTGGTGCTGTGTATAGGGGTATCTTTTCTCTTTAGTACTACCTAAACTTATCACACCTAAACTGAGTTTAGGCATGATAAAGGGCTTTTCACCAGCGTGCTAACTGTTAGCACCATTTTGTGAATCAAGCCCAATGTGTTTTTAAGCGGTTTTGAATTATTTTATCACTAGCTGGTGGTGCGCACTATGCTGTGGGGAGGGGGGGGGGGGGGGTGTGAGTGCCATCTCTCTGGATGCAGCGGCGTAGGGATAGCCATAGCAGGCATAGCAAATGCTATGGGGCCCTCCGCCACTAGGGGGACCAGTCACGGTTGCAAAGGACTTTTTTTTTTAGTAATATATATATATAAAAACAAAAATTTGCTTTCCTAAAACAGAAAGAATTTGCGATAATTCAGGTTGGAGTGAGCTCGAGATGTCTCCCAGGCACCACTGCTGAATATATGCAAATTAATCATTGTACCCTTAGAAGCTAAACACACCTCCAGAACCGCTGGAATGCAATGATGTGTCAGCTTGTTAAATTGTACAGAGCCATAATAATCCAACATGCATACAGACTGTTTCGGATTGTTTGATCCTCATCAGTGCATGGCATGGATTAATTTGGCTCTATGGAGTAGGGCTTGTAAACCGAGAGGTACAGACTAACCAGCAAGCTCATGGTGACCCAGAACTCATTGGAGTGTGTAAGGGACTACAATGGTCCTAAAAGCCCCCTTACTAAGATGTTAAGAAAAACAAAAATTTGCTTTCCTAAAACAGAAAGAATTTGCGATAATTCAGGTTGGAGTGAGCTCGACATGTCTCCCAGGCACCACTGCTGAATATATGCAAATTAACCATTGTACCCTTAGAAGCTAAACACACCTCCAGAACCGCTGGAATGCAATGATGTGTCAGCTTGTTAAATTGTACAGAGCCATAATAATCCAACATGCATACAGACTGTTTCAGATTGTTTGATCCTCATCAGTGCATGGCATGGATTAATTTGGCTCTATGGAGTAGGGCTTGTAAACCGAGAGGTACAGACTAACCAGCAAGCTCATGGTGACCCAGAACTCATTGGAGTGTGTAAGGGACTACAATGGTCCTAAAAGCCCCCTTACTAAGATGTTAAGAAAAACAAAAATTTGCTTTCCTAAAACAGAAAGAATTTGTGATAATTCAGGTTGGAGTGAGCTCGAGATGTCTCCCAGGCACCACTGCTGAATATATGCAAATTAACCATTGTACCCATAGAGCCAAATTAATCCATGCCATGCACTGATGAGGATCAAACAATCCGAAACAGTCTGTATGCATGTTGGATTATTATGGCTCTGTACAATTTAACAAGCTGACACATCATTGCATTCCAGCGGTTCTGGAGGTGTGTTTAGCTTCTAAGGGCACAATGGTTAATTTGCATATATTCAGCAGTGGTGCTCTGGGAGACATCTCGAGCTCACTCCAACCTGAATTATCGCAAATTCTTTCTGTTTTAGGAAAACAAATTTTTGTTTTTCTTAACATCTTAGTAAGGGGGCTTTTAGGACCATTGTAGTCCCTTACACACTCCAATGAGTTCTGGGTCACCATGAGCTTGTTGGTTAGTCTGTACCTCTCGGTTTACAAGCCCTACTCCATAGAGCCAAATTAATCCATGCCATGCACTGATGAGGATCAAACAATCCGAAACAGTCTGTATGCATGTTGGATTATTATGGCTCTGTACAATTTAACAAGCTGACACATCATTGCATTCCAGCGGTTCTGGAGGTGTGTTTAGCTTCTAAGGGTACAATGGTTAATTTGCATATATTCAGCAGTGGTGCCTGGGAGACATCTCGAGCTCACTCCAACCTGAATTATCGCAAATTCTTTCTGTTTTAGGAAAGCAAATTTTTGTTTTTCTTAACATCTTAGTAAGGGGGCTTTTAGGACCATTGTAGTCCCTTACACACTCCAATGAGTTCTGGGTCACCATGAGCTTGCTGGTTAGTCTGTATATATATATAAGTACCATCTCCCGATACCCTCCCTCCCTTAGCCCCAACATGCAGCCATGTGCGCACATCTCACTTCCCAGCTAAGTACAACACAGGCATGTGAAGTGGGACTATTTTGGCTTGTGAATACCTTCCTGGCCAGCCCGACACTAAATCTATAGTTCCAGCCAGGGAGGAGTGGCTGCTGCTATTGCTCTGTGCGGATCCAGGCAGGATGATTCATGACAGTCTTCCCCCTTCTGTAAAGGGGCCCATACACTGGTCGATTTCAGCCATCAATCATTTCTATAGAATCGATCAATCAGAAATCGATTCTTTCAAATCTATCGATCAATCGATTTATGGCCGATTTCAATGGATTTGATCTATCTGACAGGATGGAGGATCTAGGTCAATCTGCTGCTGGTAGCAGATCGCTGGCCCATAGAGATGCATTTCATCTAATGGTCCAATAATGCATTTAGATAGATTTCCAATAGATTTAATTCTGAAATCTATTGGAAATCTGTTCCTAGTGTGTGGCACACATCAGATAGATTCCTGTCAGATTCGACTTGACAGGCCTCTGACAGAAATCTATCTGATGGTCGAATCTGCTGCAAATCTATACGTGTATGGCCACCTTAACAATGCAGCAAGTCCTCTTTGCACATACTTGTACTTTGTTTTTGCTATCTTATTTATCTAGGTGGTTTATATCTAGTGATTATTCTAGCTTGATTGGTTAGTTGATATTTGCCTGTGTCTGTTATGCCTGATACACACCATGCAATTTCCTGTCAGATTTTGGGTCTCACCGATAATTTTCAAAAGGTCCAATGTGATTTTAGATTGTTTTTCAGATGGTTTTTTTGATTACTTCTGTGCACACTCGATCAGAAAAACGATCAAAAATCAGATTGGATCTGTCCAAAAATATTGTTTTGACCCAAAATCTGATGGGAAATTGCATGATGTGTACCAGGCATTATGCCGGACATACACGGCTCGTTTTATGCGCGCCGGCGCATCCCTGCTCGTCCGCGCGTGCGCGCAGATCGATTGCCCTTTGTGCGGGTCGAGCGGCATGATCGGGCCAGCTGAATATTATCAGCTGGCCGGATCAGCTGGTCGATTCATGGGACAGAAACGTACCGTGTATCCCCAGCATTAGGCCCATTTCCCACTTGGCCCACTTTAGATACTTACAGTTGGTTGAAAAAGTATTCGGCCCCCTTGAAGTATTCCACATTTTGTCACATTACTGCCACAAACATGCATCAATTTTATTTGAATTCCACGTGAAAGACCAATACAAAGTGGTGTACACGTGAGAAGTGGATCGAAAATCATACATCATTCCAAACATTTTTTACAAATAAATAACTGCAAAGTGGGGTGTGTGTAATTATTCGGCCCCCTGAGTCAACACTTTGTAGAACCACCTTTTGCTGCAATTACAGCTGCCAATCTTTTAGGGTATGTCTCTACCAGCTTTGCACATCTAGAGACTGAAATCCTTGCCGTTTCTTCTTTGCAAAACAGCTCCAGCTCAGTCAGATTAGATGGAGAGCGTTTGTGAACAGCAGTTTTCAGATCTTGCCACAGATTCTTGATTGGATTTGGATCTGGACTTTGACTGGGCCATTCTAACACTTAGATATGTTTTGTTTTAAACCATTCCATTGTTGGCCTGGCTTTATGTTTAGGGTCATTGTCCTGCTGGAAGGTGAACCTCCGCCCCAGTCTCAAGTCTTTTGCAGTCTCCAAGAGGTTTTCTTCCAAGTTTGCCCTGTATTTGTCTCCATCCATCTTCCCATCAACTCTGACCAGCTTCCCTGTCCCTGCTGAAGAGATGTACCCCCCGAGCATGATGCTGCCACCACCATATTTGACAGTGGGGATGGTGTGTTCAGAGTGATGTGCAGTGTTAGTTTTCCGCCACACATTTTGCATTTTGGCCAAAAAGTTCCATTTTGGTCTCATCTGACCAGAGCACCTTCTTCCACATGGTTGCTGTGTCCCCCACATGGCTTGTGGCAAACTGCAAACGGGACTGCTTATGCTTTCTATTAACAATGCCTTTCTTCTTGCCACTCTTCCATAAAAGCCAACTTTGTACAGTGCATGACTAATAGTTGTCCTATGGACAGAGTCTCCCACTTGAGCTGTAGATCTCTGCAGCTCATCCAGAGTCACCATGGGCCTCTTGACTGCATTTCTGATCAGCGCTCTCCTTGTTCGGCCTGTGAGTTTAGGTGGATGGCCTTGTCTTGGTAGGTTTACAGTTGTGTCATACTCCTTCCATTTCTGAATGATCGCTTGAACAATGCTCTGTGGGATGTTCAAGGCTTTGGAAATTTTTTTGTAGCCTAAGCCTGCTTTACATTTATCAATAACTTTATCCCTGACCTGTCTGGTGTGTTCTTTGGACTTCACGGGGTTGTTGCTCCAAATATTCTCTTAGACAACCTCTGAGGTATTTGTACTGACATTAGATTACACACAGGTGCACTCTATTTAGTCATTAGCACTCATCAGGCAATGTCTATAGGCAACTGACTGCACTCAGATCAAAGGGGGGAGAAATAATTATGCACACACCACTTTGCAGTTATTTATTTGTAAAAAATGTTTGTATTCATGTATGATTTTCATTCCACTTCTCACGTGTACACCACTTTGTATTGGTCTTTCACATGGAATTCCAATAAAATTGATTCATGTTTGTGGCAGCAATGTGACAAAATGTGGAAAACTTCAAGGGGGCCGAATACTTTTGCAACCCACTGTATACTGTGGCTACCTAACACTGGGGGGAATATCTAGCTGGGGGGCCCAATGAAAATGTTTCCACGAAGCCCCATGATTTCTAGCTACTCCCCTGTCTGGATGTTGCGCCATACTGTATTACATAATTGGATGAATCAAACGGGACCAATTAAATTGCATGATTGAGATACTCAGATTAGACCAATAAAATTGCATGATTGGGCCATCAGGTAGGAAAAACTGAATGAAATTGCATGATTGCGCCAATTAAATACAGCCAATTGTATTGCACAATTGGACCAATCAGACTAGACCAATCACATTGGATAATTGGGCCAAATCTGATGAATCCAATCTGGTCCAATTGTGTTATTCAATTGGTTAAATCTGATTGGACCCCAGTCACCCTGTGATCAACTGTGCCAAGTTTGAAGATTCTGCCATTAACAGTCTAAGGCCCCATACACACATCAGACCATAGTCTTTGGAAAATGAAAGATCACAGACCAATCTTACCACCCTTCATGTAGTATGAGAGCCATACTCTACACAGTCTTTTCTATGGAGCTGAACTCCACATCAGGAAAAAATCTTTGCAAGATGCTGCACACAGATGCTGTACAGACACAACAGATCAGTATCTGCAAAAGATCTGTTCCTGCCAAAAATCCATTCCTGCAAATTGCAATGATAGTCTATGAGATCTGCAGATCATCATACACACATGATTTAACAGACATTCATCTGCAGATCAGATCCACCAGGATGGATTTTCAGATCTGCGGATCTGCAGATGAATGTCAGTTAAATCATGTGTGTATGATGATCTGCAGATCTCATAGACTATGCTTCAGTTCAGCTCCATAGGAAAGACTGTGTAGGTATGGCTCTCCTACTACATGGAGGGTGGTAAGATTGGTCTGTGATCTTTCATTTTCCAAAGACTATAGTCTGATGTGTGTATGAGCCTTTAGGCTTTGTTCTCATTATAAATTGCCAGCACTATCTCAAGCGCTGAGCGATTTATATTGTGATTTTTACAGAGCTTTTCCCAGTGCTTTTCACTTAGAAAAGCAATTTTCTAAGCGCTTTTCTAAGTGCTTTTGCTCAGTGATGATTTTTTTCACTTCCTGACGTCAATGAACTGTTTAACCCGAAAATTAATAAATACATTGTATTTATTCATAAAAACGCTCGGGAAATCGCTACATAAAGCGCTTTTTCAAGCGCTTTGCAATTCACCTATACCTATACTTTCCATTGAGCCAAAGCGTTCAGAAAGCGGCTTCAAGAAAATCGAAACGCTTACATGTGAACACTGTCATAGGAAATCGTTGAACAAGCGCTTTTAGGGCTTTTAGAACTTTTCCCCTTTTACAATGAATGGCTGAAATTTGGCTGTTATAGGCTCGGCCTACTTTTTCAGAATTTTAAACCCAATCGCCCACTGACTGACTGTGCCATGTTTGGGGATTCTGGCTTAAATACTGTGAGGATTACAGCTTTTTACATTTTCCCAATTAAATGAAATGAGTGAAATGAGTGAAATCTAATTGGCTGTTTGTTGTGGCACACTGTAGAGGACCACAGTCACAGTCTTCAGGGATGTTCCGGGCATTGGTGGTAGAGGCGAGGTGGACAAGGTAAGCCATTGAAGGATGCAGAAGCTTATCTCTTCCAAGGTAAGTGTCTCTCTTCTGTGTTCCTGGCCACCTCCAGTACTCTTCAAGCTGCAGCCCAGGAACTGTGTGGCAAATCCTTGCGCTTGTTTCCCATAGCAATCAGTCATATTTCTTACTTGTCTATTTGGCTGTACTATTTAACCATTTGAAAATAACCATGATGAAATACATTTTTATTATTATTATTTATATGTGTAGGCTGTAGCCAAATCAGTTGATCTTATACTTTAAGGCCAATGCTCAGTATGCACCATAGAATTTGGAGAGAAGTTAGGACCACAACCGTTAATGCAATTTCAAATGAGCTACAGTGTTTTCTTTTTCTTTTTGTTTTGTTTTGTAGCTAACATTCAAAAATGCTTAGAAAAACGAAATGTATATAAGATTTACTATCAGATCTTTTTGGCTAATTACACTTACAAGACAGGGACAAGGTGTGCCCACTGGCGTAACAATAGGCCCTGCAGCCCCTGCTTCCGTGGGGTGTTCGGGGCCATTTTGTGGGGGCTGGAGGGGTGGCAACATGAGGGGAAAGCCTTGGCCACAGTCGTCGGGGAGAGGGGAAGTCCCCCCCCTCTCCCTTACCTTGGGGCTCTCCCCTCTGCGCTCCCCTCCAGCTAGTTACAGTGTGGGCAGCGGGCAGCGGCGGGCAGATACATACCTTCCATGCGTTCCACCGCATACTCCTCACTCTAGGGCCCCAGGGAGGGAGGGACCCACTCTGAAATTCTGCAGGGGGCCTGTTGGGGCCTAATTACGCCCCTGGGTGTGCCCACTGCCCAAGCCCAGAGATTCTTACACTCTGGGATCCAAACCAGTAGTAAACAAAAGAGGGCTGGCACTACCAATAAAAAATGCTCTTTTACTTTATTGGCATAAGTGCAAAAACATTGATGGCTTGCCAGCGACAGCCTGCTGTTTCTGGCTCTCTGCCTGTCTTCAAACTGTGCAGCCAACCTGCACGGCTTGAAGAGAGGCGGAGAGGCAGAAACAGCAGGTTGTCCCCAGTAAGACATCAATGTTTTTGCACTTATGCCAATAAAGTAAAAGAGAATGGTTTATTGGTAGTGCCAGCCCTCTTTTGTTTACTACTGGAAAAAGAGCATATGGAGCAGGTATGCCTTCTAGCCCAGACACTAATGAATATTTTTGCGGTTTAAGTGCAGAAAACACAGAGTATAAATCTTTATTGGACAATGTCATAGTTTTTGAACGTTGATAAGTGTTATATTTTAATTTTACTGAGTAGAAATGCTGCACGCTGCTGTTTATTTTCACAGTCTCAAATATCATGCTCAAAATGTTTGCTTTAAATGCAGCAACGTACGTCATTATAACGTCAGGGAATCATTCATTTTAACTGAGCCTAAAGCACAAGGACCATGTCATTTATATCCATGAGTACCTAAAGAGCTACTGTATATTCAGTCATTTCTAATCCATTATGTATAATCTCGTTATGCCTTGTTCCAGGTATAAATATTTTCCTAGATCTGTGTCGGCTCTCAGATGCAGAGTTTGTTCTTATCTGTCTGTAAGAGCTCCCTGATCAACTAATAATGGTGGCGTAGTGGTTAGCACTCTCACTTTGCAGCGCTGCCTGTATTCCACCCAGGGCACTATCTTCACAGAGTTTGTTATCCCCGCTTCTGCGTGGGATTCCTCAGGGCACTTTGGTTTTCCTCCCACATCCCAAAAACATACACAGTTAATTGGCTTTCCCTAAATTGGCCCTAGACTACGATTTCAATGAGTTCAACTAAAAACCTTTGAAACCAGAGCTTCCTGTCGTGCTGCCCCTGCCCAGTGGAATACCGTGGCGTGCTAAGTCAGGACAGCTCCAACCCTGGACACATTTAAATAAAAACTGAAAGGCCACATGTTTAGTCTTGCATTTATGATCACATAACTTGTCCCCTTGTACACATCACTATGTACTGATCTGAGACAAGCTTATGTGCTTTGAGTCCTACGGGAGAAACCACTTTACAAATGTTTCATCACTGTTTGTTGTTGTTGTACGATATTTACACAATACAATACATATATAGACACATGACTGTGGTAGGGATTAGATTATAAACCTCTCTGAGGGAAAGTTATAGCAAACAAAACAAACACAGAACACTTATATCATGCTTTTCTCCTGGCGGACTCAAAGCGCCAGAGCTGCAGCCACTGGTACGCGCTCTATAGGCAGTAGCAGTGTTAGGGAGACTTGCCTAAGGTCTCCTACTGAATAGGTGCTGGCTTACTGAACAGGCAGAGCCGAGATTTGAACTCTGGTCTCCTGTGTCAGAGGCAGAGCCCTTAACCATTACTCCATTCAGCCACAGCTACTCCATTCAGACCTTAACTCCGAACTTCCTCTCTGCTCTAAAAGCTAAGCAACAACATACTAACATTTAAAGAAAAACATGTCTTTGGTACAGCTGATACAAATCCTGCAATAAATCTGCAGTGTCTCTACCTCCTGCTTTCATGGAAGCAGAAATATTGTTAACATCCTGTGTTTACCAATCAGCTGCTAGCCATGCCTAACTAAGGTAAAATTACAACTTGAGATAAGTCACAGATGAGGGAGAATTAGACAGGCTGAACTCTCTAAATACATAAAATGTTCATTTCTCTATGTTTTCCTTCTGTCCTGTGCAAGAGTTCAGGTTACCTGCCTGAACTTGCTTTGCTGGAGACTATTTTATGTATTACTATACACATACACTGATAGGCTCTGTCCCATGTGCTGACCTTAGACACCAGAGGCAATCTGTCGTTGATTTTTGTCCAGGGTGACGATATAACTTGGTTTTAGGTCTAGAGGAGGTTTTAAATTATATGTTAACTTATGTGTAGGATTACAAAGCCCTTTTCTATACATTGGGCACTGTGCAATTTATGGAATATTTTTAATAAATGCTTGCTTTTAACTCCTTTGTTACTTGATAACTATATAGTAATTTAATTTTTTCTGTAATGAGTGCTTGAATCATTTTTCCTTTGAGACAAGTGGTTTTGACACCGCTATGAGCTGGTTAGCCCCTGCTTTGAGTGCTGCCATGAACCATACTGTTATTACGGCTATAGCGGCACAGTGGGGAAAACACTAATTTGGGTGCTGGCAATAGCAAGAACCTAAATGACACCTCTAGAGGACAGGCTAGTTTATCATTCATTACATTCAACTTATCCTTAGCTGTCGGATGACTGGTGTCAGTCTGTAGCAGTGGTGCTCACCGCCAGGTCGTGATCACGCTTACGCGTGGATTCACGACCATTTTGACGCATTCTGCCTCGGACACGCTAAGCCGTGAATAGATTTTCAACCACGAAAATCTGCTTCGGCTTCGCGTGAATGCGGACAGAAATCCGCATTCACGCTCGTGAAACCCGGCGCTGAAGTCGTGGTTAGCGGAAATGCATCAAACTATGCGGGAGTGACACATTGCAGGCCAATCAGAGGGCCCCAGCCAGGCCCTAGCAACCAATCACAGGAGGGGAGCTATGCCCTCCCCTCCTGAATATAAAGCAGCGGCCATGATGGAAAAGCTCTGTCCTTGCTAGACTGTGGTGCTGAGAGGATTATCTCTAGGCCATTGTTGTTTGAGCAAGTGCATTTCTTGTGTTAAAAACAAAGCGTTTTTTTTGCTAACACTGCTCTTATACTGTACACAGTTAGCTAGTCAGTGAGTGATTGCTGTAGTTAGTTGTAGTCAGTGTAGTGTAGTGGGAGTGTGGGAGTCTAGTGATTATTTAACTGTGTGTAGTGCAGGCAGGTTCAGTGCTGCAGTGTAGTCAGTGTAGTGGGAGTGGGGATTATCTGTGTGTAGTGCAGGCAGGCAGGTTAGTGCAGCTGCAGTGTTCACTTGTATATTCCAGTGACAGTTATACACTTGTACTATTTGCAGGCAGCCAGTCACACCGCCGGCGCCGCCACTCTCTGCCAGCGCTGTTCATTCATTCTGTCAGTGACCTTGTGCCGTGCCCAGTGCCCGCTGCTCGCTCGCTGGCATATAAGCATCTCATTACACACTTGTATATTATATTAGTGACAGTTATACACTTCACTTGTACTATTTGCAGGCAGCCAGTCACACCGCCGGCACCGCCACTCTCTGCCAGCGCTGTTCATTCATTCTGTCAGTGACCTTGTGCCGTGCCCAGTGCCCACTGCTCGCTCGCTGGCATATAAGCATCTCATTACACAGTGTGACATCCTTGTGTGCCCACTGCACCCTTCAGTGACCTAGTTGTATATCCAGTGCCCACTGCTGTGCCCACTGCATCCTTCAGTGACCTTGTACTGTGCCCACTGCATCCTTCAGTGACCTAGTTGTATATCCAGTGCTCACTGCTGTGCCCACTGCATCCTTCAGTGACCTTGTACTGAGCCCACTGCATCCTTCAGTGACCTAGTTGTATATCCAGTGCCCACTGCTGTGCCCGCTGCATCCTTCAGTGACCTTGTACTGTGCCCACTGCATCCTTTAGTGACCTAGTTGTATATCCAGTGCCCACTGCTGTGCCCACTGCATCCTTCAGTGACCTTGTACTGTGCCCACCGCATCCTTCATTGACCTAGTTGTATATCCAGTGCCCACTGCTGTGCCCACTGCATCCTTCAGTGACCTTGTACTGTGCCCACTGCATCCTTCAGTGACCTAGTTGTATATCCAGTGCCCACTGCTGTGCCCACTGCATCCTTCAGTGACCTTGTACTGTGCCCACTGCATCCTTCAGTGACCTAGTTGTATATCCAGTGCCCACTGCTGTGCCCACTGCATCCTTCAGTGACCTTGTACTGTGCCCACTGCATCCTTCAGTGACCTAGTTGTATATCCAGTGCCCACTGCTGTGCCCACTGCATCCTTCAGTGACCTTGTACTGTGCCCACTGCATCCTTCAGTGACCTAGTTGTATATCCAGTGCCCACTGCTGTGCCCACTGCATCCTTCAGTGACCTTGTACTGTGCCCACTGCATCCTTCAGTGACCTAGTTGTATATCCAGTGCCCACTGCTGTGCCCACTGCATCCTTCAGTGACCTTGTACTGTGCCCACTGCATCCTTCAGTGACCTAGTTGTATATCCAGTGCCCACTGCTGTGCCCACTGCATCCTTCAGTGACCTTGTACTGTGCCCACTGCATCCTTCAGTGACCTAGTTGTATATCCAATGCCCACTGCTGTGCCCACTGCCTACTTCAGTGACCTTGTACTGTGCCCACTGCATCCTTCAGTGACCTACTTGTATATCCAGTGCCCACTGCTGTGCCCACTGCATCCTTCAGTGACCTTGTACTGTGCCCACTGCATCCTTCAGTGACCTAGTTGTATATCCAGTGCCCACTGCAGTGCCCACTGCATCCTTCAGTGACCTTGTACTGTGCCCACTGCATCCTTCAGTGACCTAGTTGTATATCCAGTGCCCACTGCTGTGCCCACTGCATCCTTCAGTGACCTTGTACTGTGCCCACTGCATCCTTCAGTGCCGTTGTACTGTGCCTGGTGCATCGTTCAGTGACCTTGTACTGTGCCCACTGCATCCAGTGATTCATTACTAGCAACATGTCTGGCAGGGTTTCGCGGGGTGAGAGGAAAGGGAGTTCAATTGCCTCAGCCACTTCTGGGACTGCTCCACGTCCAGGGAGAGGACGCCCAGCTGTACGTGGTCGTGATGCAGCAGAAAGGGGGGCAGCAAAGCCTGGGCTGAGTCAGCGGACGCCATTGTCCAAATATTTTAAAGTTTCTGGTCCCCGTGTGGTGGTTGAGCAAATGGAACCTGACGTACTCATGGACATTATGACTTCCTCCCAGACCTCTACTGTGAACACCACTCCAAGCAGCAGCAGCCAACGTCCCACGCTTGTTGTGACATCCACCCCAGCACCCACTGGTCAGCAGCCCTCCCAGGATGACAGCGTTCTGTCCCTCAGTCCGGCATCTGGGAACCTGCTGATGCAAGAAGCTCAGGACTTACTGGGGACTGATGTGGCAGAGATTGAGATCGGGCCACAATCACAAGCGTTGTTGAGTTCTGGTGATGAAGAAGAGGGGTCTGTGTCTGGGGATGTAGGGACAGAAGAGGAGGCGGGGGAGTCAGAGGAAGAGCTGGATTATGATGATGCTGCTGATGATGACGACGTTGTGGACCCTAACTATGCGCAGCCTGCTGAGTCCGGGGAAGAATGGTCAGAGCAGGATGACGAGTCACCTCGGCCTAGGCAAGGATATCGTCATATGTCAGGCAGGGGCAGGGGCATCGGCAGCAGTGGGCGTGGAGGAAGTAGACAGGACACTGCTTCAGCCGGCACCACCACCATGCAACCCCCGGCAACTACTACCACACATTGTTCCGCTGCACCCTCTGCTAGTGGGGGCCGCAGTAAATTAAAGTCACCAGTGTGGGATTGCTTTGACGAATGTACTGATGACAAAAGGTATGCGGTGTGCAGGTTATGCAGCAAAAGATTGAGCCGTGGGAAAAGTCTGAGCAAGATGGGTACCTCATCCCTCCAGGGCCACCTGAGAAGCCGCCACTGCCACGAGTATGCGGAGTTTAAGAGGAAGCAGGCACTGCTGGCAGGGGTTCCTGAGAGCAGAAGGCCCACCAGCGCAGCAGCATCATCCCTCCCTCAGGGTCGTGAATCCCCCACAGCAGCAGCAGTAGTAGCACGCAAGCGCTCTTCCACCTCGGCTACTCAGGACACAGACATTGAGGCTGGCAGCCAGTGGTCGTCTCTCTCCTCAGTCTCCCCTGCATCCCAGCGTCGTCAGACCCTGCTGAGCGACACCTTTCAGGGTCTGACCAAGCCTCTGCCTCCAAGCCACAGGCGGATCTGCAAACTAAAAGGCTTGCTGGCCCGGGCCATGGCATCACAGCTGCTTACCTACTCCCTGGTGCAGGAGGGGAGCGCCATGCGGATGCTGCTCCAATTTGGCATCCCCGAGTTGCAAGTCCCCAGTCGCCACTATTTCAGCAGGAGCGCGATCCCAGCACTCTACAAGTTTGCAGTGGAAAACGTGGCCCGTTCCCTGGACTACTCTGTGGGCAAGCGGGTCCACGTGACCATGGACTCGTGGCGTAGCAGATTTGGGACAGGTCGCTACCTGTCCTTTACGGCCCACTGGGTGACACTGATGGAAGGGAGGGAGGACAAGAGCGCATCAGCCCAGCTAGTGGTGCCACCACGCGGGATCAGGGGGGATGCAGAAGGGTCCTGTCACGACACTCCCTCTGCACCCGGAAAGCAAGCCCGCCTGGGCAGCAGCAGCGCCAAGCCTCGGCACTGCCAAGCCCTTTTAAAATTGGTGACCCTGGGGAAGGAGAGGCTTACGGCCACCAACGTCCTGGCCGCCCTCAGGAAGCAGGAGCGGAGGTGGCTGACCCCCAGAGGCCTGGAAGTGGGGTATGTGGCAGCCGATAACGGGGCCAACCTGGTGGCAGCAGTGCAGCAGGGAAACCTCCAGCACATCCCCTGCTTGGCCCACGTGCTCAATCTTGTGGTGCAGCGCTTCTTGCGCACCTACCAGGGGATGAGCGAGCTGCTGCAGGATGCCCGGGCGGTGGTACGCTCTTTCCGCCTGTCAGCCACTGCCTCTGCACTCTTGTCCACCTTACAGCAGCAGTATGGAAGGCCACAACACCGGCTGATCATTGACATGCCAGTTCGCTGGAATTCGACTCTGGCCATGTTGGAGCGGCTGTGTCAGCACAGGCTGGCTCTTAGGGCCTACAAGCTAGACCCAAGTGTCCCCAGCAACCAGCAAGTCCCCATGATTACTGCCACTCAGTGGACACTGATGCAGCAAGTATGCCTGGTGCTGAGTCCCTTCCTGGACACAGCACAGTCCAGCTCAGAGGAGGGCTCACAGCAGGTAGTGGAAGAGTTGGAGGTCCCTAACCTGAATGAGGCGGAGGAGGAGGAGCAGAGTGCAGCAGGCGTTGTACGTGGATGGCGGTTTGAGGAGGACAACGACATGGCACAGGAAGAGGACAGTCATGCGTTCTGGGACAATGGCGAGGACGAGGAAGATCTTGCTGGCAGGGCCCACTTGTTTCCCATGGCTGTGCACATGTTGCGCTGCCTTCGCAGGGACCCCTGGGTGATCCAGATGCGTTCAAGGGAGGACATCTGGATTACCTTGATGCTTGATCCCCGTCTGAAGGGGAAGCTGGGAGACTTCATGACGCCATCCACCACCGAGCAACGCACAAGGGAGTTACATAGTTACATAGTTACATAGTTATTTTGGTTGAAAAAAGACATACGTCCATCGAGTTCAACCAGTATAAAGTACAACACCAGCCTGCTCCCTCCCATATCCCTGTTGATCCAGAGGAAGGCGAAAAAACCCTTACAAGGCATGGTCCAATTAGCCCCTAAAGGGGAAAATTCCTTCCCGACTCCAGATGGCAATCAGATAAAATCCCTGGATTAACATCATTAGGCATTACCTAGTAATTGTAGCCATGGATGTCTTTCAACGCAAGGAAAGCATCTAAGCCCCCTTTAAACGCAGGTATAGAGTTTGCCATAACGACTTCCTGTGGCAATGCATTCCACATCTTAATCACTCTAACTGTAAAGAACCCTTTCCTAAATAAATGGCTAAAACATTTTTCCTCCATGCGCAGATCATGTCCTCTAGTCCTCTGAGAAGGCCTAGGGACAAAAAGCTCATCCGCCAAGCTATTATATTGCCCTCTGATGTATTTATACATGTTAATTAGATCCCCTCTAAGGCGTCTTTTCTCTAGACTAAATAAACCCAGTTTATCTAACCTTTCTTGATAAGTGAGACCTTCCATCCCACGTATCAATTTTGTTGCTCGTCTCTGCACCTGTTGAAGGAGGCCCTTGTGCGCAGGCTACTGGAAGCATTCCCCCAGCCTTCCACCCCCACTGTAACTGCTCTGCCAAGCCAGCAAGAGGTGCCTGCCATTGCCACTAGCAGCACCACAACAACCACCAGCACCAGCAGCAGAAACAGCAACTGGCGCCCCGGAGACCTGAAGAGCCTAAGCAAGAGCCTGTATGCAGTGCAGCAGCCCAGAACAGAGGTGCCCGCCACAGCATCCACCACCAACCAGCACAAGCAACGACTGACCACCATGGTGTCTGACTATATGGGGTCATCCAGCGGACTCAATGACATCGACAGCCCCGTGGACCCCTTGGAGTACTGGGTCAAGAGATTGGACATCTGGAGCGAGCTTTCCCAGTACGCCCTGGAACTCCTATCCTGCCCTCCTTCCAGTGTCCTCTCAGAGAGATGCTTTAGTGCGGCCGGTGGCGTGGTCACAGAGAAGCGCTCTCGGCTCTCCCACGCCTCTGTGGACAAACTCACCTCCTGAAAATCAACCAGGCTTGGGTGGAAGGTGAGTTCCTGGCCCCTATTGTCGGACACAGGGGGACATGAAGTGGCTGCTGCATGTGCTGTTGTTAACTATGCCTGCCTTTATAAAGACAGTTACTACCTGCCTAGTGCCTACCTTGGTTAATTTTTTGGTGTTATGGTACTACTACCAGTAAGTTGCCATGGTCCTCCTTCTGAGCTGCTGAACTGACCGCCCGCTTTGTCCTCCTGACTCAGTCGCTACTACACTCTGCGTTCACACTGCCCGGGTCACTGGGTGCATTTAATTTTTTGGCCAGCACTATGACGCTGTGCTACTACTACTACCACCAGTATGTTGGCATGGTCCTTCTGTGCTGCTGCTGCTGAACTGACCGCCCGCATTATCCTCCTCCTCCTGACTAAGTCGCTTCCCGCTGCTGCACTCTGCGTTCACACTGCCCGGGTCACTGGGTGCATTTAATTTTTTGGCCAGCACTATGACACTGTGCTACTACTACTACCACCAGTATGTTGCCATGGTCCTTCTGTGCTGCTGAACTGACCGCCCGCATTGTCCTCCTCCTCCTGACTCAATCGCTTCCACCAATATACTCTGTCTGCGTTTACATTGCCCGGGTCACCGGGTGCATTTAATTTTTTGGCCAGCACTATGACGCTGTGCTGCTACTACTACCACCAGTATGTTGCCATGGTCCTTCTGTGCTGCTGAATTGACCGCCCGCATTGTCCTCCTCCTCCTGACTCAGTCGCTTCCACCAATGTACTCTGTCTGCGTTCACACTGCCCGGGTCACTGGGTGCATTTAATTTTTTGGCCAGCACTATGACGCTGTGCTACTACTACTACCACCAGTATGTTGGCATGGTCCTTCTGTGCTGCTGCTGCTGAACTGACCGCCCGCATTATCCTCCTCCTCCTGACTAAGTCGCTTCCCGCTGCTGCACTCTGCGTTCACACTGCCCGGGTCACTGGGTGCATTTAATTTTTTGGCCAGCACTATGACACTGTGCTACTACTACTACCACCAGTATGTTGCCATGGTCCTTCTGTGCTGCTGAACTGACCGCCCGCATTGTCCTCCTCCTCCTGACTCAATCGCTTCCACCAATATACTCTGTCTGCGTTTACATTGCCCGGGTCACCGGGTGCATTTAATTTTTTGGCCAGCACTATGACGCTGTGCTGCTACTACTACCACCAGTATGTTGCCATGGTCCTTCTGTGCTGCTGAATTGACCGCCCGCATTGTCCTCCTCCTCCTGACTCAGTCGCTTCCACCAATGTACTCTGTCTGCGTTCACACTGCCCGGGTCACCGGGTGCATTTAATTTTTTGGCCAGCACTATGACGCTGTGCTGCTACTACTACTACCAGTATGTTGCCATGGTCCTTCTGTGCTGCTGAACTGACCGCCCGCATAGTCCTTCTCCTGACTCAGTCGCTACCACCACTGCACTCTGCGTTCACACTGCCCGTCAGGGGCGTTTCTAGGGTCCCTGGAGATCAGTGGCACCTGTGGGCACCAGGAGGGGAGGTACATGTGGCGCGCGCAGCGCGCCGCGGCAAAAAATGGGCGTGGCCATGCGGTGAGTGGGCGTGGCCATGGGTGGGGCCAAATGTACATGAACTTAGCAGCGGTGTAAGCTACGGATAACGGGCCTGCCCATCGAAATATTGGACGGAGCCCCCTGTCCTTTATTTCGATCATTTACAATCAGTATAGGCATAGATCAAAGATGTATACGCACATACAATTTTGATTGGTCAATCACTGACCCCCAATTTCCCACCCCCGTGCAGTGAGTGGGCCAACAGACAATGAATTTTATGAACAGAGCTAAAATTGGCTAATCAAAATTGTATGTGTGTACCAGGCTTTACAGCTAATACTGTACATACTGAAAGTAGCAGGGATCAGCATACAATACAGCTGGTTTACAATCAATAAAGGCACAGAGTAACACCTTACACTGTACACACTGGAGGTAAATCAGCACACAGTGCAAGCACTAGAGAACAGCGTATACTGTACATACTGTAGGCAGCAGAATTCAGCACACTGCAGCTAGCGTGCCAAAAATATGACGATCACGTTGTGTGGCGTGCTTATCGCGCCGCACCAAAAAATGGGTGGGCCATGGACCAGAATATAGGTGTAGTAACGGGTGGAGACAAATTTACATGAACCTAGCAATGGTGGGACATTAGATTAGGACAGTGGTGGCGAACCTTTTGGAGGCCGAGTGCCCAAACTACAACCCAAAAGTCACTTACCGGTATCTATCGCAAAGTGGCAACAGCAATTTAAACTAAATACTGTACAAACGTTTTAACTCATACATGAACATTATGGAAAATCCAAGTTGAAAATAAACTGTGAAGATAAACAATTTCATCCATCCTACTCCTGAAAAATGTATTCAATTTTTTAGAACCTCCCAGTTTTATTTTCTGTTTTAAAACGCTAAAAAAGTAGGTTTAATGCTATTGTCTCATATGATAAGGATTCAGTTTTTCCCATAGTCTCGCAGTTAGCAATCATGTGACCCCCAACAAGACATATTCAGCAATCATGAGGCCCCCAACAAATCAGGAGGCCCCCAACAAGACAAATTCAGCAATCATGAGGCCTCCAACAAATCATGAGGCCCCCAACAAGACAAATTCAGCAATCATGAGGCCCCCAACAAGACAAATTCAGCAATCATGAGGCCCCCAACAAATCATGAGGCCCCCAACAAGACAAATTCAGCAATCATGAGGCCCCCAACAAATCATAAGGCTCCCAACAAGACACATTCAGCAGTCATGAGGCACATAAATAGACAGCATTTCACATAAATAGGCAGAATGCCCCCTTAATATGGTAGCCCCCCCAAGTTAGGTAGTGAGTGACAGGGACCCCCAGGTTAGCTAGTGAGTGACAGGCGCCTCCAGTTAGGTAGTGAGTGACAGGGACCCCGATAGTGAGTGACAGGGAGCACCTTTAGGTAGTGAGTGAGTGCCAGGGAGCCCCTTTAGGCAGTGAGTGAGTGCCAGGAAGCCCCTTTAGGCAGTGAGTGAGTGCCAGGAAGCCCCTTTAGGCAGTGAGTGAGTGCCAGGAAGCCCCTTTAGGCAGTGAGTGAGTGCCAGGGAGCCCCTTTAGGCAGTGAGTGAGTGACAGGAAGCCCCTTTAGGCAGTGAGTGAGTGACAGGAAGCCCCTTTAGGCAGTGAGTGAGTGACAGGGAGCCCCTTTAGGCAGTGAGTGAGTGACAGGGAGCCCCTTTAGGCAGTGAGTGAGTGACAGGGAGCCCCTTTAGGCAGTGAGTGAGTGACAGGGAGCCCCTTTAGGCAGTGAGTGAGTGACAGGGAGCCCCTTTAGGCAGTGAGTGAGTGACAGGGAGCCCCTTTAGGGAGTGAGTGAGTGACAGGGAGGCCCTTTAGGGAGTGAGTGAGTGACAGGGAGGCCCTTTAGGGAGTGAGTGAGTGCCAGGGAGCCCCTTTAGTGAGTGAGTGCGTGCCAGGGAGCCCCTTTAGTGAGTGAGTGCGTGCCAGGGAGCCCCTTTAGTGAGTGAGTGCGTGCCAGGGAGCCCCTTTAGTGAGTGCGTGCCAGGGAGCCCCTTTAGAGAGTGGGTGCGTGCCAGGGAGCCCCTTTAGGGAGTGGGTGCGTGCCAGGGGAGCCCCTTTAGGGAGTGAGTGAGTGCCAGGGGAGCCCCTTTAGGGAGTGAGTGAGTGCCAGGGGAGCCCCTTTAGGGAGTGAGTGAGTGCCAGGGGAGCCCCTTTAGGGAGTGAGTGCCAGGGGAGCCCCTTTAGGGAGTGAGTGAGTGCCAGGGAGCCCCTTTAGGGAGTGAGTGAGTGACAGGGAGCCCCTTTAGGGAGTGAGTGAGTGAGTGAGTGACAGGGAGCCCCTTTAGGGAGTGGGTGCGTGCCAGGGAGCCCCTTTAGGGAGTGGGTGCGTGCCAGGGGAGCCCCTTTAGGGAGTGGGTGCGTGCCAGGGGAGCCCCTTTAGGGAGTGAGTGAGTGCCAGGGGAGCCCCTTTAGGGAGTGAGTGAGTGCCAGGGGAGCCCCTTTAGGGAGTGAGTGAGTGCCAGGGGAGCCCCTTTAGGGAGTGAGTGAGTGCCAGGGAGCCCCTTTAGGGAGTGAGTGCCAGGGAGCCCCTTTAGGGAGTGAGTGAGTGCCAGGGAGCCCCTTTAGGGAGTGAGTGCGTGCCAGGGAGCCCCTTTAGTGAGTGAGTGAGTGAGTGAGTGACAGGGAGGCCCCCTCTCTAGCCGCCGCCGCTCCCCCCCCTACCTCTCAGCAGACCTCAGGATCAGCGGCGACCCGACCAGATGTACGAGCGGGCGCTGGACGCACCCGCTCGATATGCGGAAGTGATGTCACTTCCGCATATCAGTGCGGGCGCTGGGTCCTAGCGCCCGCACGATTGGTCGCCGGCTCGCCGCCTGATCCTGAGGTCTGAGACGCGGCGGCGGCGGCTGGAGGGAGCCGCTGACAGAGGGGGCAGCGGCGGCCGGGAGATCCGTGGCACCCCAGGAAAGATTGGGGGCACGTGCCCCCCTAAAACAGGGCTAGCGACGCCCCTGCTGCCCGTGTCCACTGACAACTCTGCTGCGATGTCATTGCTAATTGCTGCAAAAAAAAAATAATTACAAAAACCTCTCTGGGGCCTTTTTGGCGTCAGCCACTCATCCTCCTCCAGCGGTACCTTTGCCGCCAAGTGCCATTGGAACTCACCTTCACCTATTTGATTGCTTAACGCGTATATCCCTTTTTAAAACCACGTTTTACCAATTAATAGCCCCATTTACAGTGGTGATTTGTCTTTAAAAGCCATTAAACAAACAAAAAAAAAAAATTGGGGGGGATTTTTTATGTTGAAGTTATATTGCCCCTTATCACCTCGATAATCCATGCAATTTGGGGGATTGTAGCATGTATGGGGGCTTTGTTAATAACGTTAAAAGAAATTCCGCCTCCGGGCGGGAATCCACGCGTGATTACGCCATTCACGGCAGAAAATCCGCGTGGTTGCGTGGACGCGGACGGAAATCCGCATGCGGCGGGGCCGAATGCGGATTTTTTTTGCAACCACGCGGATTGCCGAATTCGTGGATGAGGCACATCCGAGCACCCCTGGTCTGTAGTTCTGCTGGCCATCCTATGACAATGCATTAAGTAAATTCAGGCAGGGGTCACACTTGTCGGCTTTCATGCGTGTTTTCTGCACAGAAAAACTGTTTTCAACTAAGAACTCATGTTAATCAATGAGCTAGGTCACACTTGAATGCAGATTTCGCACGCAGAGAAAAAAACTGACATCTTGCGCAATTTGTCAGTTTTCTCTATAAATTACATTAGCTGTTGTAAGGTAGAGGTCACACTTGTCTTTCAGTTCTCTGAAAAGTGTAGAAACTGAAAGACAAATGTGACCCCTGCCTCAGAGTGAACAATTATCATGCTGAAACAGTTGCAGATATTATTGTGTGATGACAGGTAAGCAAAGGTAAAAGAACAGCCTAATATATCTTTACACATATTAGTGTACAATGTGTTTCTATGTAAATTTGGCATACAGTTTCTCTTATAAGCTGGCTGTAGACATGATAGTGTGGTTAAGCCTGCAGAAAGAAGTTAACCACCCTTAGGCCATGAAAGTCATGATGAATGCTCAGCTTATCCTAATGTTTATTCCAATGCAAAAGATGGCTTTAAAGAGACTCCGTAACAAAAATTGCATCCTGTTTTTTATCATCCTACAAGTTCCAAAAGCTATTCTAATGTGTTCTGGCTTACTGCAGCACTTTGTACTATCACAGTCTCTGTAATAAATCAATGTATCTTTCCCCTGTCAGACTTGTCAGCCTGTGTCTGGAAGGCTGCCAAGTTCTTCAGTGTTGTGGTTCTGCTATGAACTGCCCCCTCAGGGGGGAAAGAAACACACAAATGATCTCTTGAGATTCAAAAGGAATGCTGTATACAGCCTGCTTGTGTATGAATGTATTTTCTATGTGTGGACATACTGTACATCAACCTACTTCCTGTTTTGGTGGCCATTTTGTTTGTTTATAAACAAACTTTTTAAAACTGTTTTTAACCACTTTTAATGCGGCGAGGAGCTGCGAAATTGTGACAGAGGGTAATAGGAGATGTCCCCTAACACACTGGTATGTTTACTTTTGTGTGATTTTAACAATACAGATTCTCTTTAAGCAAAACAGAAATGTCTGAAAGTTATCATCACATGTTTTAAAATAAAGCTAAACAGGTCATTATAGCAACAGCTACAACAAGAAGCTGCATCTTTAGATATTAGGACAATTGGGAACAATTTATTAGGAAGTTTTTCACAATGGAATAAATTAATGTGCTTGTTTCTTCTTATCTAACAGGTGCCCTTTGCTATGCTGAACTTGGAACATGCATTAAAAAATCTGGAGGTCATTATACATATATTTTGGAGGCATTTGGCCCATTTCCTGCATTTGTCAGAGTGTGGGTTGAAGTGACAGTCATTCGGTGAGTGATGGCATCTTTTCTGTTGTGTGCACAGGTGGTAAGGTCTTTTTGTAATAAATCTAGAACAACCTGAATACATACAACAAATATCACTGCTGAACTTTGTAGGCAAATACACTTGTACAACTGTTGTTTCATTAAGCTTTTAGTATTCCTTGCTATGATTTGCTCTTGCCCAGATGTGGGTTGAAAACTTAAACCACGGCATTTTTCAAGCCTGCCAAACCCCAGTAAACCAGAAGTAAAGAGGCACTGAAGTAACATATAGTAGAATGCAGTAAATGATTCAGGATGTCCACTTTAATGTTAATTTTCATTGTTTTAGCATCAGAAACACTTTCTATATTTATATATTGCTGTATATTGGTATACAACCCTTCCTGTGATGCTCAGCCTTAGCACCCCATCCTCTCTGTGATGCTTAGCCTTAGCCCCACCCTCTCTGTGATGCTCAGCCTTAGCCCCACCCTCCCTGTAATGCTCAGCCTTAGCCCCACCCTCTCTGTGATGCCCCACCTTAGCTCCACCCTCCCTGTGATGCTCAGACCTTAGCCTAGGATTATTAAATTGCCAGTGTTAGGCTGTTATAACGGTTAGCACCAGCTATCCAGTGCCTTAGGGCCCTTTCACACTTGTGCGCTTTACTAGCGCTTTCAGCATCACTCAAAAGCGCTAGCGTTTGAAAAAGCGCTTGTTCAATGTATTGTCTATGGTTCTGTTCTCATCTAAGCGTTTAGCATTTTGCTGAAACGCAAACACGTAGCATGCAGCATTTTCGGAGCGATTCTGAGCGATTGGCGTTTCAATGTTAAGTATAGGAGTGCTTGTAAATCGCTATGGAAGCGCTGGCCTGTTCATAGTCAGAAGCGTTTTTCCTGCTTTTTACCCACCTAGCCCTGTAATTTTCCCATAAAGCTCCTCGGTTTCCTGTGTAGATGTCATTTCCTGTTGATTTCTTGTGGATAGATGACAGGGACGCACAGATAGGAGCAGGCATAGGGTACCAAAATGTCCTGGTTCTGCAGCAAGGATCTTATCTCAAAAGTGCAACAGCATCCTCTCCTATATGAGAAGGGCTCTTCTACATATAAACTGGGCAAAAAAGCACTGCAGGTGTGGGCTTCTATTGGGCGAGACCTGTATGAAGGAGAATGGGATGAGTTGCCAGAGTCGGAAAAGCAAGTGAAGAGTAAGTAAACTTAATGTTTTTCTGTGTACTGTGTTGTTCTGTGTCAGTTCAGGCTGTCCATGTATTTGCAACGTTTAGGGGGGTGGTGGGGGTGGTGTAGTTTGTAGACAGGCTCCGCTGCATGCAGCATGTTTCTGTGTTCAAGCATATTGGGATTGAGATTGATCAATAGGTTTGCAATGCACTTACTAGCAGAGACATGTAGGTGTTTAACCCTCCTGGTGGTATAAAAAATTCCGCCAGGAGGCAGCGCAGCAGTTTTTTTTTTTAAAAATCATGTAGCGAGCCCAGGGCTCGCTACATGATCCCCCCGCCCGCTTAAGTAAATCGGCCCAGCAAGGCCTGAGAAAACCTCCTGCGCGGCTTACCCCGAACGTAGTTCGGGGTTACCGCCAGGAAGGTTAAATAGGAATCTGCTTCAATGCAATGTACTGTAATAATTAAAAATTAGAGAACACAGAATAGTGAAGTTAGGGGAAAAAAACATATTTTATTGAACATAACAACAAAACTATCAGACTGTCATTTTGCTATTAGTGTAAACAGAACTGGCACTTAAACATTTGTATTTTGAGGCATAGCAACAGTGGGACGTCTGAAATGTTCAGTCAGTAGTTCTCTGAACTGCAATGCTTAATTGCTATCGTGTATCTGTGTGGCTGGTAGCTTGTGTAGGGGGACAGTTGATGGAGTGTCATACTCAGCCTGTCCTCAATCCTTCACTATAACGTAGTTGTGAAGGACGCATGTGGCCTTCACAACATTGACGGCATTAGCTGGGGATAACATCATGGCGGTGTGATAGATGCGCCATTTATTGGCCATGATGCCAAAGGCGCATTCGACAACACGACGGGCCCTGCTCAGTCTGTTGTTAAAAATAGTTTTTGGGCCTGACAACTGTCACTGGGAGTAGGGGCGCATCACATTCTCAGATAGAGCAAATGTCTCATCCCTGATAAACATGAATGGAACAGCAGGTTGGTCTGTTCCTAAGAGTGTTCGAGGTGGAGGAATGTCCAACTGTCCCATTTGTAAGCAAATTCCAAATTGGCTTCGCATGAAGATCTGTGAATCACTGCTACTTCCGTAAGAACCAACGTCCACATAGGTAAATTTGTAGTCTGCATCCGCAACAGCCATCAATACAATCGAAAAGTATTTTTTGTAATTATAGTATAGGCTGCCGCTGGATGGTGGCATGACCAAGCGCACATGCTTGCCATCCACTGCACCGAGACAGTTTGGGTAGGCGTGCTTCTCCGAAAATTGTTGCGCGATTTCTTCCTATCATTGCCTGTTAGGAATAGGTAAGTATTCACTGTGTAGGACATTTCATATTTTGTGGAATGTACAAGATACAATGTAGTGGATTGTGCTCTTACCCAAGTGGAATTCAAAGTGGAGTGACGAGTATGACTGACCGGTTGCCAAAAACCTGAAAAAAGAGAAAATGTTATTATTATTATTTTTACTATGAAAAAATGATATTACGTTGATTGTACTTTTCTTTTTTTTCCTTTTTTTACAGTTAAAATGCTATCGAAGAGGTGGAAGTTGATAAAGATAATTTCAGAAGAGAACTTTTAAAAGAAGGGACTGATTCTTGAAGTGGATCTGGTGCTGTTTCTCGGACCAAGTACAGATTTACCGGCATATTGGATTTTCTACGCAACTCTCAAGAACCAAGAAGGTATGTAAATACACATTATTTATATCTGAAAACTTCATTTTTAAAGGAGTATAGTAAGTTGTTGTTTTTTTTTTCTTAGCACTGAAGACAGCCTGGAGCAAGATCTTACCAACGACAGTACAGAAACCAGAACATCAACAGACACAGAGTCTGAAGTGCTTGAAACTCAACCTATAGATAGTTCTGTTGATAGTACAGAAAATGTATGTGAACGAAGTGTTTTTCAGACACCTCTAAGCCCCTCCACTGTCTCTGTGTGTTCAGAGACTTTCATTCCCTCTGCACAAGGGAAACCAGCAGGGAAAACAACAGTGAAAAAAAACACTAAACTTGTAAGTAGGGCTGATTATGATAATAAGATAATGTCCTCAATTGACCAGGCAGTGAGTCAAATGCAAAAAGCAGAGGAACAAAAGAAAAAGCAACACACTCCTTGCTACCAGTTCCTTATTAGTATACTTCCAAACTTAGAACAGGTCCCAATACACAAACAGTTCTCTATTCGAAATGCAATTATGTATTGCAATGACAGTTACTTTACTGTTGAGGGAGAAAATACAGCAAGAGAACAACATTCTCAAGGGAGTATGTATGTTAATGCACAACTGCCTTACAGTGGACAGCCTCCTTACCCCTACTATGGCCACTATGTACTGGAGGGTCCAAATGTCCAACAACAATATGTAGCAGATAGTCCACTTAGGCAACGCCCTCAATACAGCAGTTTTGCTCGATCACCAGTACCAGTACTTCACAGACAACCATTTCAAAACACTTTTCCCAGTACTCAAAGTACTCCAAGTCCTACAGCACAAAATGAGCGGTTGTACACAAATCTCTCTACACCAACAAGACCAATTTCAAGTGACAACAGTAGCAGTACACATCCCAGTCTGTCGGCATCTATGACCGAATTGCTCTTCACTGACGAGTTGTAGGCAATTTTTTTTCAAAAACAATTTGACTGTTCAAATTTTACACGTTCAACTTGTTATTAAACAGTACAATTTAGGCTTTGTTGTGGGCACCCTGTCATCCTTACATTAACATTGTAGTCAAAGTCATCTCATTCGGCCTGCTGTGTTAATGTGAAGATGAAAGAGTGTTCAGAACCTCTGCCATCCCTCTACAGATTGTGTTGAAGTTGACTCAAATTGTATTGATGGTGTTTGTGGTCACCCTGTCACCCTTATACTGACGTTGTAGGCCACAGTCAGTCTTTCTGTGGGGGACACAGCCTTCCTAAATCTGGTATTCTTCCGCTGAAGAATAGTCCTCAGTTTTTGCAGCAGTTCATCAAAACTGAAAGGGGAAACAGGAAACAAGATGCAAATTCAATACATGCACATATTACAATTTGAAAACTATAGCACTATGTTATAAATGTTGTACACTTTGCACATAAGAATGGGTACCTGCACTACAATCCCAATATTATGTGTATGATCTGCAATGCTCATTGTATTTTATACCTCCAATTTCGTTACATGGAGGGCAGTTTTGAATATTTTATATTCTATTGTTATGTTTTATATTAAAAACTCAGTTTCTTTGCATTTGCCCAAGTATAGTGCAAAAGTTTGTTATAAAAAATAATTGTTTTTGACATTAGCAACTAACCAGTCGAGTACTTCTGTTAAACACGTTACATATATATATATATATATATATATATATATATATATATATATATATATATGTATATGTGTATGTAAATATATATATATATATATATATATATATATATATATATATATATATATTTAAGTATTATAAGTATTGTAGCATGTAATATCAGTAGTCACTCCTGGTTTTCAATGTCATTGACATCCTGGTGTATGCAAAGAATTTTTCCGGCTGCTGCCGCAGGTCTTTGTATAGGGCCCGAAACTGTCCTTTCCTGGACCTCTCCACCAGAATTGGAGGCACCCAATATCAGCAGTACATGGGACGCCGACGCCGATGCGCCAAAGCAGCCAGACAAAGCATGAAGACCAGCTCAGGTGTCATCTTCTGTCTGTCTTCCTTTCTCTCTCTGCAGTGGCGTAGCTAAGGAGCTGTGGGCCCCGATGCGAGTTTTACAATGGGGCCCCCCAGGCACTCTATACATAACAATTGATACGGCGCACCAAAACCTGCCAATGGCAACTACAGTGTCAGAGGTGCAAGAAGGGGATGGGGAACAGCTTGTTAATGATTACCACTATTCAAAGTATATATAGAAGTGATTATTACCAGCACAGGACCAATAGAGAACTAATACTGTAGTTGAGGGAGGGCCCTTCGGGGCCCCTCTGGCCCAAGGGCCCCGATGCGGTCGCTACCGCTGCACCCCCTATTGCTACGCCCCTGTCTCTCTGTCTTTTTCTGTCTCTCTCAGCTCTGTCTCCTCTACAACCCACACACCGTTTTGTGCTGTTTCTCCTTTTATTGCAGACAGACTTGTTCCAGTAGCCAAAAGAAAGGTGTCAACAATCAGTGGGCTAATCATTTAAAAGGAAACAATTTGCTGTCCCAGCTCATGCTACTTGAGCTGAAAAATGCTATTAGCTAATCACTGAAAAAACGCTTTCTATACAGTGAAAAATTGCTTGGAAAGCACTCATAAAAAAACTCTGGAAAACACCAGAAAATCGCTAAGCGCTTGCGCTTGCGCTTAGTGTTTTTAGGTGTGAATGGGCCCTTAGAGATAATTTTGGGCACTGACATTCGACTATTCCATAGCCGATGCTCAGCTACAGTGAAGCTAGGGGTCATCTATCACGTATTTTATAGCTATTCTTTATCCAAGTGATGGCTATTGTTTCCATGTGGTGCTGGGTATTCTGTATAGTTTAGGGTTGGGTATGGGCTGGGCATGGGTTTAGGGTGGTTAGTGTAAGAGGACAGGGAACAGAGAGGTTAGATTTAGGTTTAGGCATGGATTAAGGAGGGTGAGTGGGAGAAACAGGGTAGTGGAAGGTAAGTTTAACTTCAAAGTTAAACATTGTCTTTTCAATACGTGTTGAACCAAAGTTCTGCACAACATTTTCCTGAATAGCCTTAGAAGACAACCAAAGTGAGGATATGGAGGTTGCCATATAAACAATACCTGTTGCCATGGCAGCCCTGCTAATTTATTTGGCTACAGTAGTCTTTGAATAACACCAGGACAAGCATGCAGCTAATCTTGACAGATCTGACAATAATGTCAGAAACACTTGATCTGCTGCATGATTGTTCAAGTTCTATGGCTGAAAGTATAAGAGGCAGAAGATCAGCAAGGTAGCCAGGCAACTGGTATCATTTTAAAGGAATAAATACTGCAGCTTCCATATCCCCCTCGTTACAGTTGTCCTTCAAGTTCTAAAAGCTGCAAAGTGCGTGCTTGCATACCTGATCAGGGACTATATATATATATATATATATATATATATATATATATATATATATATATATATATATATATATATATATATATATATATATATATACATATACATATATATATATATATATATATATATATATATATATATATATATATATATATATATATATATATATATATATACACACACACACACAAACTCTCACACAAACTTTTTAAGCACAGAAATTGCTGAATTTAAAATTTAGATCTATACAAGAATTACCGGAAAATCTTCCTCTGAGGAAAATGATGATTATATCATGAAAAATGCTTTTAAAATACACCCTATTCTTTCTGTATTATCTACCATTTTACAATACTTTCAAAGCCCCTGTAATTGCTGCATTTCCTTGACTATAATCCGAGAAGAAAAAAAAATCTTGTATTTTGAGAGTTTTACTCTAGAAGCTATTCCCACAACAAGTTTAAACTCAAAGCAGAAAAGCCGCTACGAGGTACATGCAGCGATTTCCTCACCCTGCATAGTTCACACAAGAAGGGAACAATATGAGCTCTTAAAAAAGACATCACAGCTGTCTCCCTTCTTATCTGGGAATGTTTTGTATCAAAAGCCAGAACAGCCTAAATCTGCTACGGTCTTGTTACCTCGGGCGACAGTCCTGACCGAAGATAAAAATTAAAGTCAAGCATTTGCTTCCCCCTCAGAAACGGTTGTAAAGCCTTTTAAAGTGTCACTGACCACTGTCGTTTCATATGTCCAGAGCCAGCAGCACAGAGCTTTTCATATCTCTTCCGCCTGGGAGGTGAAAGCTTTCGCATTTCTAAATCGGCTTACAAAATAACTAGGGAACAACTAAGTGATTAGACCGTGAAAAGGGGTGTTTTGATTAAGAAGATGATATCAGTTTGAATCACTTAACATTTTGTTACATCTGACAAGGGGTCTACTAATTTATCTTTAATAAAAGTAGTACCACTGTCTTAACTGTTTTTTTTTTTTTTTAAAGGATGGGGAGACCAAAACTCTCAAAGATGGATCCTATTATTACTTCAAATGCATGCATAGTTTAATTAAGTTTTTTTTTTTTCATATTTACCTTTCTATACCCTGAAGAAAAGTAAATATAGAATATTTGATGATAAAAAGTTAAACAACCTCAGCAGAACTCAACTATGGCTCTGTTTGGAAGAGTATTTATTACTTTTCCTGTTTCCCTTTGGTATGGGTCACACTTGGAATCCTGGAATCAACCCAACATGGATTTTCAGTATGCAGAATCAATCAATAGACTAGGTCACAGTTTAATGCAGTTTGCGCCTGCAAAAAATAAATAAATATATATATCTCTAAGCCTCAGCTCCTAGTTGGCCGTGTGTCCTGAGGAGGCGTGCCTAGCAGGTGAAACAGCTGTAGACCAGGGGCTGTTGTTGTACCTGTCTGCCACGTGTTCAATAAACAGAGATTGCTTGGAGGGTGCCGAAGTCCGTATCTTTTGTTCCTAACTCAGCTCCTGGTTTAACTTGTATGTGGTAAACTGCACTTCTGTCCTCTACCACTGGAGGATCCTCACACGAGTTCACCAGGAGCTGTGGTCTTCAAGGTAAGGTTTCGGTCCTGTGACCAGAACCTCATTGGTTCAAAAATTACTTGAATCAAGTAATTGGGCTGCCTCATAATTAGTTATCTTTATTGCTAAATCTGAGAAACCTGGAGCTACATGGCTCACATGAACTATGTGAAGTTTGTGAGTTGCACATATAAAATACATCTACGGGCAGAGAGGGAAGGGAGGTCATGAGAGCAGTTAGGAAATACAATGTGACAGTTGAGTTATAGACATGGATCAGCTGTTTAGAAGATTTAAAAAAAATGATAATTGGAGACATTTATTTCAAACAAGCTCTTTGGAGAAATGAAAGCAGGGATATTTAAACAGCATATGTTTTGCCATAGTGCCCCTTTACCAGCTTTTTTTACAGTTTACAGGCATGACTATTAAAGGAAAAAAATAAGTGGACCTGAACTGGGAACGTTCTCTGTGCTCTAAAAGATACACAACAACATAATGACCTTCAAGCAAAACAAAATGTCTTTGTTAGAGCTGATACAAATCCTAAAATATATATACAGTGTTTCTACTTCCTAAATTCATGAAAGCAGACATATTGTAAACAGCCTGTGTCACATGACTGCCTTGACAGAGATGGCGGAGAAGCTCATTTGAAAGCATAGCCTATGCTTTCAAATGAGCTTCTCCGCCATCTCTGCCAAGGCAGTCATGTGACACAGGGTAGAGATCGAATTACATCTTGTGATTAGACACAAATGAGAGGGAATTAGACAGGCTAAACTCTCCAAATACATACAGGGTGCATTTTTATCTGTTTTCCTTCTGTCCTGTGCAAGTGTCCACTTTAACAAATATCTTTAATTACACACATACCTACAGCTATCTACTGGTCACCAAAGTGTGTCAAAATTCTAAGTTTGATCTACCTTGTAAGATGTCCAGATACAGAGGTCAGCGCATAGCAGCTTAGTGCCTCCTAAGTCTATTCTGCCAGTTGCAAACTCTAGTGATTTCACCTCCTGTTTCCCCTAGAGTCTTGGAGATAGTCAGGAGATGGAGCTTCTGGTGGTGGATTGTTGGGGCAAAGCAGGTAATTTCAGCGCACAGTGCTCAGCGCCGAGTGCCGAAGCTGGGCGCCTTCATATCAGCAGTGTTATGATGCGTGCCTCGTGCAAGAGTAATTTAGCAATCCATCATTCGCCAGATCCTGACTTACACCTTCCTTCGAGTTGCTACAACTCGGAGGGGGAATAGTATTTAACCTCTTGAGGACTGCAGGGCTAAACCCCCCTAGTGACCAGGCAATTTTTAGTTCAAAAGGCCACTGCAGCTTTAAGGCCAAGCTGCAGGGCCGCACAACATAGCACACGAGTGATTCCCCCCCCCCTTTTCTCCCCACCAACAGAGCTCTCTGTTGGTGGGGTCTGATCGCTACCCCATGTTTATTTATTTTTTAATAAATATTTGTGTTGCCGTTTTAAAAAAAAAAAAAACCCTCTTCCTTTAAATCCCTTCCCTCCCTCGCTCCCTCCCTCCCTCCCCACAGCCGGCAAATTACGGCGATCGGCTGTCATAGGCTTCTGCCTATGAGAGCCGATCGCTCTCTTGCCCCCAGGGGGACAGCCGTGTCACACGGCTGTCCCCAGTGCAGCGCTGCTGCTGATCGCAGCGCTGCACAGAGTAAATAGACGGCGATCACGCCGTCTAACAGTCTCCCGAGCGGCAATAGCCGCTCGGAGACTGAAGGCGGGGCAGAGCTCCGCCCCCCAAGCAGGAGATACGCGCGCAGCCTGCGCGCGATCTCCTGCAAAACAGAGCCCCAGGACTTTACGCCAATTGGCGTTAGGCGGTCCTGGGGCTGCCGCCGCGGCCACGCCTACCGGCGTGACGCGGTCGGTAAGAGGTTAATGCCGCCAGGGAGTTTAGCGGCAGCAGGGAGAGCCATCATTCGGCTTGCCCTGTGCCGAGCTCACTGGCGGCCGTAATATATGTACGCTGTTGGGATTTTTACTAGTTAGACAGGAAAGTTTAATATCACTGCCATGGGCCACTATTGCTTCTCCTTCCAAGGCCCAAATTAGGGAAATACTAATTCCACATAAAGTAAAATAGAATATAGCAAATACAGCAGTATCAGCATAGCAGTCCCAGCTAAGTACCATAACTTCTCCAGTAAACATACGTGTATAAGAATAATTATATTGGGCTTGATTCCCAAAGCGGTGCTAACCTACTTAGCACGTCTAAAGTCTTAAGACGTGCTAACCAGGGTGCTAAGTAGCTTAGCACCGGATTTCTCAATCAGATCGTGCGCAAAGTCCTATGCGCTCGCTAAGTCCCATAGGCTTTAATGGGCACTTCGCACGGAGCGCCCTGCGCTCTGTGCAGTGCGCGCGTAAAGTTTTACGCGCGTAAAGTTTTGCACGCAAAAAGCTCGTTTAGACGTGCTAAGGGGGTTTTCACAGGCGTGCTAACAGTTAGCACTGCTTTGTGAATCAAGCCCCTTATGTGTTATAACTCTTCCACATGGGTGTCTGTCAATGTGTGCCATCACCTCACACTCCATTGTCCCCACTTTAAGGGCCTGATTCACAAAGCGGTGCAAACTGTTTGCATGCCAGTGAAAAGCCCTTTATCACGCCTAAACTCAGTTTAGGCATGATAAGAAAAAACTTGCGCGAAATTCTTGTGCGCAAAGTTTTGCGCACGCAATCACGCAGAGCACAGCGCGATGTGCCCATTAAACCCTATGGGCACTGCGCTTTGTGCGCGATAATCAGCACAAAGCGGTGCTAACTCAGCGGTGCAAAGATTATCACGCCTAAAGTCTTTTAGGCATGATAACTTGGTTATCACCGCTTTGTGAAACAGACCCTAAGTGTTTTCTACCACCCCCACTGTGTTATCCTTACTACTAATGTTTGCTATTACCTCTCACTATGTTGTTCCCCACTACCAGTGTTTTCTGTGAGCCCCCACTGCATTCTCCACAATACTGCTAAACGGTTTGCCTATGTTTACTGTTTTGTCTTGGCACTGACCCAACACTTGCCAGAGGGGGAGGTGAAGACTACATACAAAATCCCTACATACAAAATCACAGACACCTACAGAACACATGCTGCAGTGGTGCTCATCCGGATTTCGGATATCCAGGTAACCCGGATATCTGACCTTTTTTCAGCTATCCGATTCGGATTCCGGATTTCTGGAAAATCCGGATAGCAATCTGAGGATATTTGGCCGCATACCCGGATATCCGTGGATATCTGGCGCATATCCTGCGGATATCCAGATCCAAATACTGTAACTAAGGAGATGACATCATTGAGCCAATCAGAGGGCTCCCAGCAGAAGCCCTAGCAACTAATCACAGAATGGAACCCTGGCCAGCCCCTCCTGACCTCATTGAGCCATTCAGAGGGCTCCCAGTGTAAACCCTGGCACCCAATCACAGAAAGGAACACTGGCCAGCCCCCTGTATAATAAGGAGGGCTGCCATGATGAGAAATATCATCCTTGCTTGTGAATGCTCACTGAGAGACATGCTCCAGTGCTGCTGGCCCGGCAAGTGCTGCATACAGTGATAAACCTAAAGCTGTTCAGTGATTAACATCTTCACTATCACTACACTATTGTTCTATTGTTTATTAGGTAGCAGCTAGCTTGATTTAATTCAGTGAGTGACAGTCAGAGTGTGTGCTGCAGGGCTGCTGCAGCTGCTATGTGTCTGTGTGTGTGCTGTGCACAGACCAGGCCAGCTGTTGCCTGCTGGCCAGCTAGCCTTAGCTACAGTATAGGTTAGGTTAGGGAATAGGATTACTGTGTTATTGTGTAGTTAGTACTGTAGTACTGCAGTCCGTGCTAGTAGTTGTTAGAGTAGTAGTACTACTGTGTTAGCTTACTACAGAACTGCTGTGCTGTGAGCATTGCCAGTGTGACAGTTAGTGTGCACTAGTGTCTTCTCCTCTGCTGTCTGACTGTCACTAAGCACTTGGCACTTTGCACGTGGCGCTTTGCACTTTGCACGTGGCACTTTGGACTTTGCATGTGGCACTTTGCACGTGGCACTTTGCACTTGGCACGTGGCACTTTGCACTCGGCACATGGCACTTTGCACGTAACACTTTGCACGTGACACGTGCCAACTGCAAAGTGCAAAGTGCCATGTGACAAGTGCAAAGTGCCATGTGACAAGTGCCATGTGCAAAGTGCCAAGTGCCAAGTGCCACATCCGGCATGCTCCAGGCAGTTGTTACACCTGCTGCTGCTGCATTTCCCTGCTCTTGCTGCCTTTTCTGCTCCCACCGCCAGGGTGCCACAGGCCACTGCTGCTGTGCTGATACCACCTATAGTTAACCCAAAACACAATAGTTGCATAATTTTTTGGAGGTGTCTGGGCTGAAAACTGTCATGTCCCAGATGTGCGGTTGGACATTGGACACAATGTGGGCTGCACAACCGCTGTCTGGAACCTATTTCTAAGGTTAATTGACAGCCATTTTTTTTTGGGGGGGGGGATTTTAAGTCCCCACATCATCAATTTGTGTTTCCCTTTAAAAAAAACATGATGCTACATGCCTCATTTACCTTTAAAGAGAATCTGAAGCCAGATTAAAAATGGCTTTTTAGCTTATATTCAGCAGGGGCATTTTTGTCTGTGCTAAAATGCAGCTATCCCGCAGCATAACGAGAGTTCTTTACTCCCCAAATCCCCTCCGTGGTGCCCGGAGGGCGCTTCCGTGTGAGGCAGGGCTATGAGCTGCAGCCCTGCCTCACACGCGTCTATCAGCGTCGAATCTCCGCCTCTCCCCCGCCCCTCTCAGCCTTCCTTCGCTGAGAGGGGCGGGGGAGAGGAAGAGATCCGCCACTGACAGACGCGTGTGAGGCAGGGCTGCAGCTCATAGCCCTGCCTCACACGGAAGAGCACAGGGGCAGCAAAATCCACAAACAAGAAAGTCGTGGATTTTTCAGGGGGGATTTGGGGGGTAAAGACCCCTTGTTATGCCGCGGGATAGCTGCATTTTAGCAGGGGCAAACATGCCCCTGCTGAATATAAGCTAAAAAGCCTTTTTTAATCTGGCTTCAGATTCTCTTTAAAAACATTTTAAAAGCAATTTAGAGGCCACGTCCGGTTTTCCTAACCAAATATCCGAATCCGCCCGGATATCCCGGATACTGGGGTCGGATATCTGATAGTGTTGGGCGAACAGTGTTCGCCACTGTTCGGGTTCTGCAGAACATCACCCTGTTCGGGTGATGTTCGAGTTCGGCCGCGATGTTCGGGTGTTCGACCCGAACTCCGAACATAATGGAAGTCAATGGGGACCCGAACTTTCGTGCTTTGTAAAGCCTCCTTACATGCTACATACCCCAAATTTACAGGGTATGTGCACATTGGGAGTGGGTACAAGAGGAAAAAAAAATAGCAAAAAGAGCTTATAGTTTTTGAGAAAATCGATTTTAAAGTTTCAAAGGGAAAACTGTCTTTTAAATGCGGGAAATGTCTGTTTTCTTTGCACAGGTAACATGCTTTTTGTCGGCATGCAGTCATAAATGTAATACATCTAAGAGGTTCCAGGAAAAGGGACCGGTAACGCTAACCCAGCAGCAGCACACATGATGGAACAGGAGGAGGGTGGCGCAGGAGGAGAAGGCCACGCTTTGAGACACAACAACCCAGGCCTTGCATGAGGACAAGAAGCGTGCGGATAGCAATTTGCATTTTGTCGCCATGCAGTCATAAATGTAATAAAGATGAGAGGTTCAATAAACAGGGACCGGAAACGCTAACCCATCACAGATGTTCATTGTTCATGTTACTTGGTTGGGGTCCGGGAGTGTTGCGTAGTCGTTTCCAATCCAGGATTGATTCATTTTAATTTGAGTCAGACGGTCTGCATTTTCTGTGGAGAGGCGGATACGCCGATCTGTGACGATGCCTCCGGCAGCACTGAAACAGCGTTCCGACATAACGCTGGCTGCCGGGCAAGCCAGCACCTCTATTGCGTACATTGCCAGTTTGTGCCAGGTGTCTAGCTTCGATACCCAATAGTTGAAGGGTGCAGATGGATTGTTCAACACAGCTATGCCATCTGACATGTAGTCCTTGACCATCTTTTCCAGGCGATCGGTGTTGGAGGTGGATCTGCACGCTTGCTGTTCTGTGTGCTGCTGCATGGGTGTCAGAAAATTTTCCCACTCCAAGGACACTGCCAATGCCATTCCCTTTTGGGCACTAGCTGCGGCTTGTGTTGTTTGCTGCCCTCCTGGTCGTCCTGGCTTTGCGGAAGTCAGTCTGTTGGCGTACAACTGGCTAGAGGAGGGGGAGGATGTCAATCTCCTCTCTAAAGTCTCCACAAGGGCCTGCTGGTATTCTTCCATTTTGACCTGTCTGACTCTTTCTTCAAGCAGTTTTGGAACATTGTGTTTGTACCGTGGATCCAGAAGGGTATAAACCCAGTAATTGGTGTTGTCCAGAATGCGCACAATGCGTGGGTCGCGTTCAATGCAGTCCTAGGCCGAAGAGGTCATAGCCTAGGGTCACAAAAACCTGTTTATTTGGGCTATTTCAATGGTAGTGATGCTGACGTACATAAATCTCAGCCATGGCCGTTAGCAACGTCTAAATTTTACGAAATGTCTCATGCAGGTAGAAGACATATTGTTAGACTTGGATTCCAAAGATGGGGTCCCTACATCTCTGCAAACCAGAGTTACAGGGGTCCAAAATTGGTAAAATCCCCCACAGGCTTTCATTGCCTCCCTATTTCACTTTCCAAAATCTCACATCTTTTCAAAGGGCAAATGCTCAGCAGTGGCAAATTTTCTAGCATTGTAGGGACCCTTAGGGGGGACATGACTGGTGAGTTTCGGGCCCCTAGGCCAAAGAGGTCATAGCCTAGGGTCACAAAAACCTGTTTATTTGGGCTATTTCAATGGTAGTGATGCTGACGTACCTAAATCTCAGCCATGGCCGTTAGCAACGTCTGAATTTCACGAAATGTCTCATGCAGGTAGAAGACATATTGTTAGACTTGGATTCCAAAGATGGGGTCCCTACATCTCTGCAAACCAGAGTTACAGGGGTCCAAAATTGGTAAAATCCCCCATAGGCTTTCATTGCCTCCCTATTTCACTTTCCAAAATCTCACATCTTTTCAAAGGGCAATGGCTCAGCAGTACCAAATTTTCTAGCATTGTAGGGACTCTTAGGGGGATCATGACTGGTGAGTTTTGCCACTGCTGAGCCATTGCCCTTTGAAATGGTGTGAGATTTTGGAACGGTAAATAGTAGGCCCAATGAAAGCCTATGGGGGATTTTACCAATTTTGGAGCCCTGTAACTCTGGTTTGCAGAGATGTAGAGACCCCATATTTGGAATCCAAGTCTAACAATATGTCTTCTACCTGCATGAAACATTTCGTGAGATTCAGACGTTGCTAACGGCCATGGCTGAGATTTATGTACGTCAGCATCACTACCATTGAAATAGCCCAAATAAACAGGTTTTTGTGACCCTAGGCTATGACCTCTTCGGCCTAGGGGCCCGAAACTCACCAGTCATGTTCCCCCTAAGGGTCCCTACAATGCTAGAAAATTTGCCACTGCTGAGCAATTGCCCTTTGAAAAGATGTGACATTTTGGAAAGTGAAATAGGGAGGCAATGAAAGCCTATGGGGGATTTTACCAATTTGGACCCCTGTAACTCTGGTTTGCAGAGATGTAGGGACCCCATCTTTGGAATCCAAGTCTAACAATATGTCTTCTACCTGCATGAGACATTTCGTGAAATTCAGACGTTGCTAACGGCCATGGCTGAGATTTATGTACGTCAGCATCACTACCATTGAAATAGCCCAAATAAACAGGTTTTTGTGACCCTAGGCTAAGACCTCTTCGGCCTAGGGGCCCGAAACTCACCAGTCATGTTCCCCCTAAGGGTCCCTACAATGCTAGAAAATTTGCCACTGCTGAGCAATTGCCCTTTGAAAAGATGTGAGATTTTGGAAAGTGAAATAGGGAGGCAATGAAAGCCTATGGGGGATTTTACCAATTTTGGACCCCTGTAACTCCGGTTTGCAGAGATGTAGAGACCCCATCTTTGGAATCCAAGTCTAACAATATGTCTTCCACCTGCATGAGACATTTCATGAAATTCAGACGTTGCTAACGGCCATGACTGAGATTTATGTACGTCAGCATCACTACCATTGAAATTGCCCAAATAAACAGGTTTTTGTGACCCTAGGCTATGACCTCTTCGGCCTAGGACTGCATTGAACGCGACCCACGCATTGTGCGTATTCTGGACAACACCAATTACTGGGTTTATACCCTTCTGGATCCACGGTACAAACACAATGTTCCAAAACTGCTTGAAGAAAGAGTCAGACAGGTCAAAATGGAAGAATACCAGCAGGCCCTTGTGGAGACTTTAGAGAGGAGATTGACATCCTCCCCCTCCTCTAGCCAGTTGTACGCCGACAGACTGACTTCCGCAAACCCAGGACGACCAGGAGGGCAGCAAACAACACAAGCCGCAGCTAGTGCCCAAAAGGGAATGGTATCGGCAGTGTCCTTGGAGTGGGAAAATTTTCTGACACCCATGCAGCAGCACACAGAACAGCAAGCGTGCAGATCCACCTCCAACACCGATCGCCTGGAGAAGATGGTCAAGGACTACATGTCAGATGGCATAGCTGTGTTGAACAATCCATCTGCACCCTTCAACTATTGGGTATCGAAGCTAGACACCTGGCACAAACTGGCAATGTACGCAATAGAGGTGCTGGCTTGCCCGGCAGCCAGCGTTATGTCGGAACGCTGTTTCAGTGCTGCCGGAGGCATCGTCACAGATCGGCGTATCCGCCTCTCCACAGAAAATGCAGACCGTCTGACTCAAATTAAAATGAATCAATCCTGGATTGGAAACGACTACGCAACACTCCCGGACCCCAACCAAGTAACATGAACAATGAACATCTGTGATGGGTTAGCGTTTCCGGTCCCTGTTTATTGAACCTCTCATCTGTATTACATTTATGACTGCATGGCGACAAAATGCAAATTGCTATCCGCACGCTTCTTGTCCTCATGCAAGGCCTGGGTTGTTGTGTCTCAAAGCGTGGCCTTCTCCTCCTGCGCCACCCTCCTCCTGTTCCATCATGTGTGCTGCTGCTGGGTTAGCGTTACCGGTCCCTTTTCCTGGAACCTCTTATATGTATTACATTTATGACTGCATGCCGACAAAAAGCATGTTACCTGTGCAAAGAAAACAGACATTTCCCGCATTTAAAAGACAGTTTTCCCTTTGAAACTTTAAAATCGATTTTCTCAAAAACTATAATTTCTTTTTGCTACAAAAAAATTTCCTCTTGTACCCACTCCCAATGTGCACATACCCTGCAAATTTGGGGTATGTAGCATGTAAGGAAGCTTTACAAAGCACGAAAGTTCGGGTCCCCATTGACTTCTATTATGTTCGGAGTTCGGGTCGAACACCCGAACATCGCGGCGATGTTCGGCGAACGTTCACGAACCCGAACATCTAGGTGTTCGCCCAACACTAATATCTGATTCTATTCGGATACCCAAAAGTTCAGATACAGATATCCGATCCGGATCCGGATATCTGGGTATCCGGATCCGGATCAATTCGAAATTTGCAAAGGGGTATCTGAGCACCCCTGATGCTGTGATGTAAAAGTGCACAGGATTATTTGCTGCTCCTGAGGATCTGTATGTGATGTTTTTTCACTACTTAGTAATCAAGCAGGCACAAGCTGCTAATATTGTCAGACTACGCCAGACTATGAACAAGTACCATAGTGTCTGCTTTCCCAGTGACAGTTTCTAGGTAGGAAAACTTCCAGAAAATGAGCCACTTGTATGAATTAGACTGGTTAACATTCAAGACTGTAGTCAATTTACTTTTTCTCCTAAGTTTTCTCCTAGGTGATATTTTTCACACCTTAGCAATAGAAAGCCTTTTACCAATCCCCCCCGCAGTATTATTATTTCCACATTTTAAGGTCTAAAAGCAGTGCAATTTCTTTGCACGTTTTCAGACCCTAAAACCAGGTAAAAATCATGCTGCTAGAGAGATCTGCAGCAGCCCAGCACTTATCTCCCTGGGATCCAGCGCTGCAATTCTCCCCCCGTCCTTTGGGTGGCACTTTATCCCTGTAGTGAAATTGCTGTCTGTTGTCATGACGACAAACAGCAATCTCACTAGAGGGATGCAGAGCCTCTGATGACAGGAAAGAGAATGACTTCTGGCATCTGGATCCCAGGGAAGGTGAGTTAAAACGCTACGTGTTATACTCGGCACAGAGCTTTCAGCAGCTACCATGAGTCAGGCTCAGGCTCAGAGCGGTAGTTTTCAGCCCCGAGCCTGACTCAAGGTTACTGCCAGGGAGGTTAGGCCACCAGCAAGCAAAGAAAATGCTCAGAAGAATTGGTTCTGGTGGCATAAGGTATTCACCTACTTTTTGGTACTTTTCAATTCCAATTGCAGAATGCTGACAAGTTATTCTAAATAGAAGATGAAAAAGTATCTCCAAGAAGAAAATTGAATAAGGGTCTTAGTGTTCATGTGTATAGAGCCTAAAACCTACACACATACACACTATACATTTCAGTTACCTGAAATTGTTTCCGTGGGCAATCATATGCCAGAAATCCTTGTACAGATATACTTACTCAGCCTTCTCCCAAACATTCCATCCTGAGGAGAAGGGAAAAGGAACAGCAATCATCCCTCTTTGACCCTCAGCAGGTGAATACAATAGAGTCAGCCAAATAAATAAAGCATTGCATATAGTTGATAAGGATGTAACAGAGGACAGGAAACACCTGTACAGACAGTAGATTAGCACCTGAAGTCACCATGAACAATCATGTTGTGGGAGAAAGTCTACTGCAGGTGCGTTGCGTGATGGATGCAAAGCATTGCAGAAGCTCTAAATGCAAGATCTAATCCTTTAAATCAGTATCTTGATGGTGTTTCATTTTCAAATGTACAGTAATAATAATGGTGATATAGGAAAGCTATATTGTTATTACACACCTGTATGCCATACGTCATGTTACTGGGATATAAAGGTAAATAAATGTAGCCAGCTGCTATAATCTCACTGTAGAGATTTTCTTGTTTACCAAAGAGGCAGAAGCAGAAAAAAAGGCTAATAGACACAACTTTAATAAACAAATTGCCAATAAAAGGTTTACTGGCACACATTAGATGACTCAAAGCCTGAAACAGGCGTACTGCTAAGCAGTGATTGTTGTTCACGTACACACTGACTAATCTCTGCAGAGGTTCTGCGACAGTGCTAGCAGCACCCTCCAATGTTGCAGAATGTGTACTTTTATTATTCTCCTCCTCTGTTCATATAAAGCCAACGTGTTATGCCGAGTTGTAGACGGAGTTTCATTCAGATATGCAGGAATAGTGATATAGGAATATGTGATGGCCCACAGAACGTACATAGTGTGTAGAATGTTGTTCAAAAGGTTTGAAGTCTTGAAGTCACTATCTGCATAGCCTCCCAGCAGATGCTGAATATTTCATTCTTCAAGTGTTCTTTTCCTGTGTATGTCTGCATCAGGCTGTTAGCTGAAAGGCAATACAAACAGACCTCTGTTGCATGAGAGTTTATAAAAATGCACACTTCAGGTTTTAGTTCATCCTGGTGGTTGACTGATCTGCTGGCTTCTGTTAAGTCAACCTGAAGATGTGCAGTCTTGCTTTCAAGACCATTAAAGAGATGATTTGCATATACGGGAGAGGTGCATTATGGGAAACTACAGTTGCTCACTTCCAGCTGAATTGTCACAAATACAATAGGCTGAGAAAGTTTGGGCAACCTTGTTAATCGCCATGATTTTCCTGTATAAATCGTTGGTTGTTACGATAAAAAATTTCACTTAAATATACCATATAGGATACACACACAGTGATATTTGAGAAGTTATTTTTAATTAAGTGTATTGGATGTAAGTGTGCAATAATTGTTTAAACAAAATAAGGCAGTTGCATAAATTTGGGCACCACAAAAAAGAAATGAAATCAATATATAGTAGATCCTCCTTTTGCAGAAATTACAATCTCTAAATGCTTCCTGTAGGTTCCAATGAGAGTCTGGATTATGGTTAAAGGTATTTTAAACCATTCCTCTTTAGAAAACATCTCTAGTTCATTTAGGTTTGATGGCTTCCAAGCATGGACAGCTCTCTTTCACTCACACCACAGATTTTCAATTATTTTCAGGTCTTGGGACTGAGATGGCCATTCCAGAACATTGTACTTGTTCCTCTGCATGAATAGTGGATTTTGAGCAGTGTTTAGGGTCGTTGTCTTGTTAAAAGATCCTGCCCTGGCACAGCTTCAGCTTTGTCACTGATTCCTGGATATTGGTCTTCAGAATCTGCTGATACTGAGTGGAATCCATGCCTCCCTCAACTCTGACAAGATTCCCAGTCCATGCACTGGCCACACAGATTCACAGCATGATGGAACCACCAATTTTAGTTTCATCAGTCCACAGCACCTTATTCCAAAATGAAGCTGGCTTGTCCAAATGTAATTTAGCATACTCAAGCAGCTCTGTTTGTGCTGTGGGCGGAGAAAAGGCTTCTTCTGCATCACTCTCGCATACAGTATCTCCTTGTGTAAAATGTTATCCAGTCTTATTCAATTCTGGTTCCCACCACAAAAGCACAGGCTGTTAACAATATGTCTGCTTCCATGAATCAAGAAGAAGAAACAGTGCAGAGTTATTTTAGGATTTGGATCAGCTGTAACAAAGACATATTTTTCTTTAACCTCCTTGCCGGTTTTCCCGACCTGAGCTCGGGGTAGAAAAAAGCAGCTGCTATCGGTGATCCTGAGCTCAGGTCGGGGTAGGCATTGCAGAGCTTTACCTGTAGTTGTGGAGTCCCGCGCGCGATCTCGCTGCGCAGCGGGACTCCAGCCTCTCTCCCCGGCAGTGTGGGGTCTTTCCCTGGCCGCCGGGATCCCCCATGTCCCCGCTATTCTTCCGGGGACCCGGCAGCCAGTTGGAGCAGCACAGCCGTGGTGGTGGCAGCAGCGTGACGTCATCGGGGGCGGGGCTAACATTGAAAACGAACTTCTCTATATTAGAGAAATGTAGAGAAGTTTGTTTATATGTATATTAGCGCCATCTTGTGGGCAAAGAGAAAACTGCAGCCCAGGAGCCCAGGAAGGTAATTTTTTTTTTTATTTTGCTGCAGATCTCCCTGCCAGAATGATTTTTTTCAGGTTTTAGGGTCTGAAAGAGTGAAAAAAAATTGCACCGCTTTTAGACCCTAAAATCTGGAAAGAATCAGACCGCCAAGGAGGTTAAAGGTTATTAAGCTGTTGTGTATCTTTTAGAACAGAGAGGAAGTTCTGAGTTCAGGTCCACTTTTTTAAATGAGGACTGATTTGTATCTTCTATATTTGCGCTAGCTAAAATATCAATGAGACATTACCTGAGGCTCCATGTATATGTATATATATATGTATATATATATATATATATATATATATATATATATATATATATATATATATAGTTAGTGGTGGAACAAATGCATGCCTGCAAAGCCTAAATCAAGTATATTTACACAAAGGTATTTCTTATTTAAAAGAAATCTGGTGTGAAAGGGGTGTGTGGGATTCCAGTAGTGACGTCCTCTTAAAAATGTGCAATACCTTTTAAAGGGTTTCTGCACTTTACTGTTCATTCACAAGAATGTCACACAAATGTATATGCGCTTATTTTCCCCATGGTTTCCACCTTCTACCTTCCACCTTCTACAATCCGTCTCACTACTACTAGAAAAGCGAGTGCCATAGCTCTCAGTGGGTTTACTAGGAAAATAGGAAAAGTACACCCAGGCTTTTGGTAGTAGTATCCATTTGGTGCCACAATTGCCATGACAAAACCTGAAGGTAGAATATGAGGGGTGGGAAACCAAAGCAGGTAAGGTGCCGGAGGTCGTGGGGAACTTTGAGTGCCACCATAGGCACCCATGTTGATAGCCGCAATTAACAGTCCGCTATCTGTAGCTGCAGTTTGTATAGCAGGTTATCTTTTTAACATAACCTGCAAATTTAGTGTTGCTAGGATGTAAGGGGCCTTTGCTATTAACTGCTGGGAAATATTTCCCACGATCTATCATTGACCGACATGTATCGTTTTTTTCTTTGAACTTTTAAAATCGATTTTCTCAAAAAGTATAAGGTCTTTTTGAAAAAAGAATTGTTCCACTTGCTCCCACTGTTCTTCTTAACATAACTTGCAAATTTGGTGATTCTGGCATTTAAGGAGGTTTTGCAATTAACCCTTAAATTCGGCGGGTTTAGAATCACAAATTCGCCGCCGAATTTTCCCCGACCCGGATCCGAATGAATGCAACTGAATGGAATTTGACTCCATTCGAATCGGGCGAATCCGAATTTGATCCAGACCCGAATTCGAATGTACTTGAATCGAATTTGGGTACATTCGAGCATGCCTGCTGATTACGTCTATTTGCCACCTGCCCCAGATCTCAGCTTATTACTTGACTACGAATGCCACTATGCAGTGTCACTAGAGATAGCCCAAACTTTTTTGCGCAAATTCCGGGGGTTCACGTTCGTGGCAAACCGCAAACCTTTAGCAAGTTTGACCCGCCCCCATACCACATCATCGGGCTAAATTTGACCCCCTACATCACAGTCAGCAGATACATGGCAGCCAATCAGACTGCACTCCCTCATGGAACCCCCTGTGAGAGAACGCGGAAAAGCCGCCACATGTGCTGATATCAAGGCGGCTGATTCCGCGTCCGGCGCGGCTGTTTGCACGCGGAAGCGTGCGTCTGATAATCGGGAAGAACGCGGAAAAGCCGCCGCATGTATGGACAGCAAGGCGGCTGGTTCCACGTCCAGAGCGGCGGGTTGCACACAGCAGCGTGCATCTGGTGTGGCTGAGTCTGTTAGTGCACATAGGTTCAGGAATACGCGCGCGCGCTGAGGCAGAACTTTTATGATGGCCAAGGAGGTATAAGCTGACCAGGCTGGTCAGCTGACCTCAGAGCTGGTAACCATTGGTTCATCACTTAGGGGTGGCGCCAGAGAGCACTGCTCTATATATAGTTACTGCTGGCCACTCACAAGTTGTCTGCCGTTGCGAACACTACGTGGAAGCACTCAGACCTTAGTCAGATCCAACAGTGTGTTTGAACCAGGAGGACCTGGGAATTCACACTGAGCCAGATTACTTCTATTGTTATCATTCTGTTATACTTCAGACTAGTTCCAGGGTGTAGAGACCACGGACCTCCCACCCAAGACTAGGGAACTTGTGTTATCATTCTGTTATACTTCAGACTAGTTCCAGGGTGTAGAGACTACGGACCTCACACCCAAGACTAGGCATTGTTTGATATCTGTTATGACCTATTGCTTTCCTGACTATTCCTCTGCTCTCTGATTCGGTTCCAAGCATATCTGATATTCCGTTGCCAAACCCTGCCTGCCTTGGATACCGAATCAGCTTTCTGTCCCCTTAAGAGATAGTCTCCAGATCTGTCAGTGACATCCACCTTCAGGTGTCACTCACTCTCTGGTCCTTCCTACCTTCAGCCTGACTCCACCCCTTGGAGAGTCTCAGGCTGCTGGGAGGTTTCTGTACTCTCTAAGAGCAGTATTGCCCATACTGCCTAAGATCACCTGCTCAGCAGGTGCGTTACTCAAAGTCATACTGTTACACCAAACACTCACGATTACATACAGGTGTCCAGAGGTTAGTACTATATCTGTATTATTGGTGATTCTGCAGATCATCCATAATCAGGTATATATCTCCATTCTTGGTGATACTGCAGATCACCAATAATCAGATTCTCTCTGCATGCTGACACCGATCGTTACACCCCCCCCCCCCCTATAAAGGACAGCAGTGTCGGCCATGTTCTCACTCTTTGTGCTGCTGTGTTAGTGAGAGAAGGGAGAGAGGTTGCTGCAGAGATAGGGAAAGCTTAGTTAGGCTCTTGTTAGCTTGCTCCTTGCTGATATTTGTTGCTGAAAAGCACCACCAAAACAGCTCTTTTGAGAGCTAATGTTCTTGTGATGTGTGTTTTTTTGTGTGGCCCACTGACACTGCATATACAGCCCTGTCTGTCGCAGCTGGCCCTTGCTAATTGCTATACTGTGCCACGCCCAGCACATTCAGTGTCTAGTGTGACTGCTGCACATTGTATTAAAATACCAATCACTGCATACCTTTCACTGCATCTGTGTGACTGCACGCTGTTTTATATATCAGTCACTGCATACTTTTCACTGCATCTGTGTGACCGCACGCTGTTTTATATACTGGTCACTGCATATCTTTCACTGCATCTGTGTGACTGCACGCTGTCTTATATACCAGCAGTCAGAGCATCCATTTTCACTGCACCTGTGTGACTGCACATTGTTATACCAGCAGTCCCTGCATACCTTTTCACTGCACCTGTGTGACAGCATGCAGTTTTATATACCAGCAGTCAGTGCATACCTTTTCACTGCACCTGTGTGACTGCACATTGGAATATACCAGTCAGTGCATCCCTTTCACTTGAATAGATGGCGGACTTGCCCTCCATAACAGATTCTCGTTATAGGAATTCAAGTGTATTTGTCTCATCATTATAAAGCAGTCAGTGTATAACTTTCACTGCATCTGTGTGACTGCACATTGTATTATACCAGCAGTCAGTACCTTTTACTGCATCTGTGCAACTGCACATTGTATTATACTAGCAGTCAGTGTATACCGTTCACTGCATCTGTGTGACTGCACATTGTGTTAGTCAAATCAGTGCATACCTTTCACTTCATCCCCCCCAATATGGACAAAACAACAGGCAGAGGCAGGCCACCCGGCAGGTTTGTTTGAGGTCATGCTGTTGTGATTTTGTGCAGCCCTCGACCAAAGTACAGTGTTCAGAAGAAGGCGCGTGCCATCAACCCCCAATATTGTCAGGACGTATTGATGATTTAACACAGAACACCTCATCTTCCTCAGCTTTAGCACGGAAGCGTGACATATCTTCCTCCTCCTGCTCTGATTCTGGCACCCCACTTAACGCTCAGTCGACAGCCATCACCAAAGTGCCATCATCCCAGGACTCAGCAGTGTGGACATTTTTTGTGTGTCTGCCTCAGATGAGAGCGATGCCATCCATGCTCTCTGCACCGAAAATTGAACCATGGAAAGACCAAGACCCACGTAGGGACAACTGCCTTATGAAGGCACATGATGAAAAAGCACAAACTGCAATGGGATGACCACCTGAGAAAAAGCAGCGCACAAAAGCAAAGCCACTGTAACAAACGCTGGAGAGCGGTGAACAGCGCTACCACCGCAGCTGCCTCCAGCTCCCTGTTTAGCAATGTATCCGTGCCTCAGGCGTCTAGCACGCCGAGGACGGGTCTGTCAGTTGCACATAGGGTTGCTTTGTCGCGTGTGCACGCACAGACAGGACCTTTATGCGGGGAGGAGGCGCGTCAGCCGACCGGCCGGTCGGCTGACGTCAGAGGAGACGCTCACCGCTCCTCATTGGTTGATAGGAGGGGGGCATGCCTGAAGGGTCTCCTCTGCTTCAAAAGCCTAACTGAATCACTCGCAACTTGTCTGCTTTTGCGAATACTCTGTTTAGCGCTCAGACCCTTAGATAGTTCCGGTGTGCTTTGATCCGGGAGGAAACCGGGGATTTCACACAAGATAGGAATTGTTTGATAGCCTTAAAGAAAACCTGAACTGAAAATTAAAGTCAAAATAAGCATACACAAGTCATACTTACCTTCCATGTAGTCTACTCCTCAGTGTCTTTCTCCTGTCCCGCGTCCTGTATGTTCACTGTGATCAAGGGAATTTTCCGTCCTCCATTTTGAAAATAGCCATTACCCATAACAGCTTTCTGGTCAGCACACAGTTAAACTGTGATATCGCCCACATGAGCCATAGGGAAACATGGACATTACCTGGTACATCAGTTTTCCTCTCAGCTATAACTGACAGCAACTGATATTTTATTGACAGCAACTGATATATTTCAGATCTGACAAAATATTGTCAGAACTGGAAGGGATTATTGTCAGAAGAAAATGGTGAGCTTCTGAAAGAAACTGATGGCAAGGTAACTATTTAATGTTCATTTGAAGTTACCTCATGTGTTTATTTTAAATATTTTTACTCAGTACAGGTTCTCTTTAAAGATTTACATTACTGTGTTATTATTTGTGCATGACTGACTCTGGCTCATTCTGACTACTCTTCTGCTCATCTGATCTTGCTGCCGACTCTGCTTGCTTAACCTATTTTGGTTCCTGGACGTAGAAACTACGACCAGGAACCATGCGCGCTACCGCGCGCACCCGCAGCCGATCGCGCGCATGCATGCGCACTCCCGGCCGCGTATTCGGTAGCCACGGAATCAATGTATTGGGCTATGGTGCCCGATCACTGATTCCTCTCCCCCGCTGAAAAAGCGACAGCTTCTCTCGGAAGCTGTGCTTTTTCTGGCTGCTCCCTCCCCGATGCGTCACTCTAAGCGTGTGTTACACTTAGAGTGACGTCATGTAAACAAACTCATGGCCGCCATCTTGTGGCCAAAAAGTAATACTACAACTGAAAGTAAAAAAAATTAAAAATTAACACATTTACATTATAAATCTATTGTTTACCTCCCACCCTCCCAAAACTACCCAAATAAAATGTTTACTATAAAAAAAACCCATTACAATAAAAAAAACATTTAAATATTTACCTAAGGGTCTAAACTTTTTAAATATCAATGTAAAGATAAAATATTTCTATATTTTTTTTTATTTTAAACTTGTAAATAGTGATAGATGCAAAATGGAAAAAATGCACCTTTATTTCCAAATAAAATATTGTCGCCATACATTGTGATAGGGACATAATTTTAACGGTGTAATAACCGGGACATATGGGCAAATACAATACGTGAGTTTTAATTATCAAGGCATGTATTATTTTAAAACTATAATGGCTGAAAACTGAGAAATAATGAATTTTTCCATTTTTTTCTTATTCTTCCTGTTAAAATGCATTTACAGTAAAGTGGCTCTTAGCAAAATGTACCCCCCAAAGAAAGCCTAATTGGTGGCGGAAAAAACAAGATATAGATCAGTTCATTGTGATAAGTAGTGATAAAGTTATAGGCTAATGAATGGGAGGTGAACATTTCTCACGTGAAAACGACGGAACGCAAATGGGTTAAACCTTTCTGTCTCTGCCTCCTGATTTTGTACTGCCTCTGTCTGTCTGTTGCCGAACCCGATCTGTCTGACCACTCTACTCTCACCATAGGGCCCTTGACTCTGGTGAGGGACACTGTACTGTTAGTACCCACCAGCTTCTCTGGTGAGGTGTTGCCAAAGCTATTAGTACTACTGTTGCCAAACCCGATCTGTCTGACCACTCTACTCTCACCAGAGGGCTCTTGACTCTGGTGACTGACACTGTACTGTTAGTACCCGCCAGCTCCTCTGGTGAGGTATTGCCAAAGCTATCAGTTCTACTGTTGCACCAATCACTCATTGCTATTTGTTGTCACATCAGCTTCTTATATACCAGTATTATAGGTGATTCTGCAGATCACCATATAATCAGGTATATATCTGCATTATAGGTGATACTGCAGATCACCTAATAATCAGAATTCTGTTCGTTACTGACACAAATCGGTACAGCCACACACCGCAGTGGAAGATACCAGGCCGCAATTATTTCTCAAAAAAGGTGATACCCAAACCACACCGTGATGTTGAAAGGAAAGTGGTGTCATCTCTGGCATACAGCGTTGGGTCAAGGGTCCATCTGACCATGTGGTCTGCAAAGCACGGTCAGGCCTGCCGAAGACTAAGTCAGTTCAAACACAGCATCTCTGCCTGTATGCCGTGTGACTGCCTGCCCCAAGACTAATGCTGGGGATACACGCGGTGCGTTTCTTCTTATCAATCAAGCCGCTGATGGCTCAATTGATAATTTCCGACAGGTCCGATCACCGCGCGGATCGATTCCCCGCTCGATACCCGCGGGTGGACAATTGCGAAACTTGATGAGATAAGGAAGCGCCTGCGGGGACGAGCAGGAATCGATCCGGGCGCCCGCAGGGACGAGCGGGGACAGCTAATCAAGCCACCGGATCTAACCATGTATGCCCAGCATAAGTCAGTCCCCACACAGCATCTCTGCCTGCAGACCGCTTGACTGCCTTCTCCGCCACCACCAACAGGGTCCAGGACTCCAGGTGGATTCCTGAATTTTTAAGGCCGCTGCTAGCAGTGGCCACTATAATGATTATTCTGGTGCGTGTACATGCCTGCCTAAATTTTTCTGGCTGCACTGCGGCTGCAACAACAAAACAAAAGGCATGTACATGTGTCAATTCCCCTTCGTGATCGTTACCTTGCTGCGGTGAAGGGGCTTGCATATCACAATGAAGCAATGACCGGCTATATGAGTGTGTCGTGGGGGCACACCCAAGATAATAAGGTCGTTGCTTCATTGTGGACAGACCAAATTCGATCAGCTGGACAGTCACTGTTGTTCTGTCATTGAGCTACCTCAGCCCGACCATATGGGCTGGAAAGCCGCCATCGCCTGCACTCTCGCCAATGTGCGCACCAGCACGGCCATCTGTTTGCGGTGCGTTACACAGTGAGTTTGGTCTGTCAGTGTGAAGCAGTACACTACTTACACTACCTGATCCATGTCTACACACGCAAAATGTTTTCAAGCACTTTAGGCCTCCAATTTAGGAATGCAATGTGATTTCTACCCTTTTGGGATTATAACCCTGCTCTGCGTCAAATCCATAATTTTCCCCAGGACTTTTGGATTGTATCCCACTCCGCCATGCCCCCTCCAGGTGTTAGACCCCTTCAAAAATCTTTTCCATCACTTCTTTGCCCAGAAACAGTGTTTGTAGCTTTAAAAGTTCGTCTGCCCATTGAAGTCTATTGCGGTTTGCGAAGTTCGCCGGTTCGCATACTTTTTCACAAGTTTGCGAACCGAAAATCGAAGGTTCGTGCCAACTCTAAGGGCTTGATTCACAAAGCGGTGCTAACTGTTAGCACGCCTGTGAAAAGCCCCTTAGCACGCCTAAAAGAGTTTTTTTGCGTGCTAATTCACGCGGGAAACGCATCACGCGTAAAGTTAAGCGCGCAAAACTTTAAGCGCGCAAAACTTTACGCGCATAAACCTTTATGCGTAAGCTTTGTGTGTGCTAAGTACTTAGCACCCTAGTTAGCACGCCCAAAGCCTTTAGGCGTGCTAACTAGGTTAGCACCGCTTTGTGAATTGAGCCCTTATAAGTGTCACCTGTTCTCTCTAGTCACAGTGGGCAATCCACAGAAAAACAAATATTCTACAGAGATCAATATCAGAATGTAAATCAGGGTGAGGAAAGATTTTACAATGGGAAACAATATGACTAAATCCTTTATAAATGAATACAAGAAAAAAAAGCAATTTAATTGATTGCATTCATTTTACTACAGTTCCTCTTAAAACTCAAATTATTTGGAAATGAATCCAGAACCTAAAATACTTTTGTAAACTCCTCTTTTGCTTGATATACTGTATGCCATCATTCCAACTGAACAGTATCTTTGAATGACAATAGGCACTGTAAAAAAATGGCAAAATACATTTTCTAACGAGGGAAAAATGTTCCCCAGCAACACAAAGAGCATCTCTGGACTTGTACAATATTTCTTCTTTTTAAATCGCAGCTTGAAAGCTCTCCAATATTTCCTATCAATTTAAATACACAGTTCAAACAGGTCAGACCATTTCTATAGTGAATTAGCAATGCCAAGACGATTTACGTGCAAAGCAAACTTTAGTAAGTCTTAAACCTATAATTTATCTACTCATGTGATGGTATAAGAAGTCTTTCACTAGACTGAGCCAGATTACTGGATGAATTCCGACTGTCTACAGCTTTCACTGCATGGCTGATCCTGTCCTCACTAATTGCCCTAATACACATCAGTAATTCATACATTCTCTTTTCTGCCTTATTCTCTGGGGAGAAGTGAGGTTTCTGTCAGTTTCCTCCTGCTCTCAAAGCCAAAAGGCACATTTTAAAGCGTGCAATTTGTTTCAGTAACCATACTCACTCGGTACGTTGAAAACACCAAGCGTAAATCGTTTGAAACGGCACGTTGTATGCGGCTGATTTCGCATTGACAAAAAAAAAGGGTTTTTAATGAATAGTGCCATAATCTTTAACTTCACGGTCAGTGCTACATTTCCACAGAAACTAACGGTTACTATAATTATATCTGTGTGCATCTGCTTGTAAAACTACAATACAATAAATGTATTTTGCTTTCTGTCTCTGCATAATGAGAAAGATGTGCTATACAACAAAAAAAAAACAAAAAAAAAAAACACAGGCCTTTTTTCCCTCTCCTGCAGCAGAGAATGTAATGCATATATAATCCCTGTCTTGAATTTTATACACTTTACATTACAATGATTTTTTTCTCTTACTTTTTCCTTTTCTTTTAGCCCAGCTGCTACAGCGGTGATATCACTAGCATTTGGACGCTATATCCTTGAGCCTTTCTTCGTGCAGTGTGAAGCACCAGACCTTGCTATCAAATTAGTCACAGCTCTTGGAATAAGTAAGCATCAAATCACTGATCAGACTTTTATATATAAGAAAACAGAAGCATACATAAATGTAGAAAAACATCAGAAACTGTTGCAAAGTGTTTATTTATTTATTTATTTATTTTTTTGCTGCAGGAGGAGGGATTTATAATTCTGTCCAGGTAATTGGTATAATACATGCTTACCATCCTTAACAGTTAGACCCATGATTCAGAACAGGGGTGCTGCTATGGTTTTTGTGGCCCCAAGCGACACATCATTCCAGAGCCCCCCACCCAGTCATAGGCAGTGGTGCTCATCCAATATTCGGGTGTCCGAACTACCCAGATAATCCAAACTTTTTCCACTATCCGAACGTTGAAAAGGAATTCGGAAATCTTTGTAAATCCGAATAGCAGTATCCGAACAAACTCAGATTTCTCTGTGAAAATCCGAAATCCGGGCGGATAGTTAGTTAGGATATCCGAGCAGAAGCAAAAATCCTTTCAATGGTAAAAATCCCTTTCGGGGAGAGAGAGAGAGGGAGAGAGAGAGAGAGAGACTTTTGGAAGTATTTTAAGCCTTTTTCAGGCCACTTCCGGTTTTCTATCCGGGCATCTGAATCCGACCGGATATCCAAGATATTGGGTTCAGATATCCGATTTTAATCTGATACCAAAAAGTTCGGATTCAGATATCCGAATTCAATTCGGATTTTTAAAAGGGGTATCCGAGCAGCATTGGTCATAGGCCCCTTCTCCCATAATAATAGGTAGCCAAAAGGTGCCCCCCTCACTCATAGAAAAAAATAGGTAACCATCCAGTATAGGTAGGTAGCCAAGGTGTCCCCCGAGCATAGTTAGCTTCCCCCAGTATGGGTAACCAAAGATGCCCCCCCTCCTTATAGGGCATTGGTGTCAGTGGGGGTATGTAGCTTCCTGCTGCCTCCCCATCCCCAACACTCACAGACCTGCAGATCAGCAGTGCCAGTGACCTGAAGAGTGGAAAGCAGCGCTCATAAACAGTGCGGTACACATCAAATGCAAGAAACGAGCAATGACCTCACTTTTGTATCTGAAGTGTACTCCATGGTTACTGCACCATTCTACCCTCTGTGCACACTGCCACTGATCTGAGCTCTGTGTGTGAAGGACGGTGATGCAGTGGTGGCCACACAAGTCACAGGCAGGGCAGCTCTGGCAGCATGGTAGGCTCCTGGCGCAGGTGGGGTCTCAAACACTTGCTTGCTTCGTCTGGTCCTAACTGCACTCCTGATTCAGAATCATCTGTATCCATACTTAACCAATTCAGTGATACCCACAACCTCCTGACTTTTTCGCTACCTGTGTCACCAGTAGAGATGGGCCGAACGGTTCGCCCGCGAACGGTTCCAGGCGAACTTTGGGTGGTTTGTGATCGCCGGCGAAGGTGAACTTTTGCGGAAGTTCGGTTCACCTCCATATGCTCCATTACGGTCAACTTTGACCCTCTACATTACAGTCAGCAGGCACATTGTCGCCAATCAGACTACACTCACTCCTGGAGCCCCACCCCCCCTTATAGAAGGCAAGGTTCTCTGGCCGTTTTACTCACTCGTCTGCCTACAGTAATTAGTGAAGGGACAGCTGCTGACAGACTCTGCTAGGGGAAGCCTAGTTAGACTCTTGTAGGCTTGTTAGCTTGCTCCTGGCTGATTGTTATTCCTTATATAGCACCCCACAACAGCTCCTTTCCCTCCTCCCCTCCTCCTCCTCCGGAGGAGGATCTTGTCTTCCAGGGATTTGTAGGGTGTCAAAAGCATGCTCACATACATTGGCCAGGAATTGAACCCAGGTTAACTGCTTGGAGGGCAGCTATGCTCACCACTATACCACCAACACCAGAGGCGTAGCAATAGAGGTTGCAGAGGTTGCGACCGCATCGGGGCCCTTGGGCCAGAGGGGCCCTGAAGAGCCCTCCCTCAACTACAGTGTTAGCTCTCTATTGGTCCTATGCTCAGGGGGCGGACTGGCCCGGGGGGATGGGTGGCAGTCTCCCCCCGGGCCGCCTCCTGTCTCTGTGTTTTGGGCCGCTGGCTGAAGCCTAGCAAAAGAGGAAAGGGCCGACTTTCCTCTCCTACTCTCTGAAGGTCCCCTGGCTGCGTCTCCATCAGTAGGGAGGCTGCGGTGATCAGTCTCACCAGCAGCTGGCCCGACAGGGTATCAGCTGAGCAGCCAGCGTGACGTGCAGGCAATGTACAATACTGTTCTTCTTCCTGCTACATATGGCACACCTCTCCCTCCCGCCCCTTTCTTACCGGCAATTTCAAAGTGTGACCGGCAGCTCTGAGCGGTGAATAGAGACAGGACTGCGGTCAGGCTGGGTGCATCTCTGAGACACATGGAAGGGAGAGGAAGCAGGACCTGCACAGTACATCCTAAATGTAAGCAGTAAACGCAAGGCAATTAGCTGTATTGCCAGCTGGAGTTTCTTATCTTTTGTTTTTCAAGTGTGTGTGTCTCTTCTTCCCAGGCCCCCCTCCTCCCATCTCCTCACTCCCAAATACAATGGCTTCTTTCCTCATAAACTCTTCCTCAAATGGGACAGAGGAAGCCAGCAGGCCTAGTGAGATTTCCCTGCCATTTCTCCTCTCCCCATGCTCTGTCTCTTTGTGTCTATATCTCTCAATCTCCTCCACCATGCCCTCCATCTTTCTTATGTACTCTATTTCTCTTTCCCACATACCTCTCCCTTTATGCCTCATTTTCCTGCATCTGTCCCTGTCTCTCCTTTCTATTATGTATTAATTCTCTCTCTCTCTCCTTCTCTCTGACATCTTCTGCAGCACTTTACAAAGTACATGGCGTTGATTGTTTTCACTCAGAGCTCACAATCTAATCCTACAATAGTCCAAGGCAAATGTCCTACCATATTATTATTATTATTATTAAGCATTTTTATAGCACTGACATCTTCTGCAGCACTTTACAGAGTACATAGTCATGTCACTGACTGTCCTCGGAGGAGCTCACATTCTAATCCTACCATAGTCACAATCTAATGGCCTACCATATTATTATTATGTATTTATAAAGCACTGACACCTTCTGCAGCACTGTACAGAGTTAATAGTCATATCACTGACTGTCCTCAGAGGAGCTCACAGTCTAATCCTACCATAGTCATAGTCTAAAGTCCTTCTGTATTATGATGTATTTATATAGCACTGACATCTTTTTCAGCACTTTACAGAGTACAAAGTCATGTCATTGGCTTTCCTCAGAGGAGCTCACAACCTTATGCTAGGTACACACTATTAGATTTTCTGGCAGATTTACTGTCAGATTGATTATTTCCATCAAGTCCCATCTGATTTCTGACTGTTTTCCCTTCACTTCTATCAGAAATCGGTCGGAAATCAATTTAGAAATCAGATTGGACATGTTGGAAATAATCAATCTGACAATAAATCTGCCACAAAATCTGTGTGTACCCAGCATAATCCTACCATAGTCATAGTCTGTTTTCACCATACACTTGTTTTGGGGGAAGCCAACTAACTTACTATTGTAAGACAGAGTTCTAAATCCAGCTCCGATTGCGCTTTCTGCTATAACCTGATTGGCGGTCACCCCGACCCAGGCTTTTGATTACTGCTAATAGGCTTTTTTACCCCAAGCCTGGGTTGCTGGGAGGGAGGGGGGTGTAATCTATGTAATTACATGTAATGCTGCTTTACACTGTATACATTTGCTCATAAAAAAAGATATGGCTTTGGGCTGTGACTGCCGTGAAAGGGCCTCTAGGTTGTGTTTTCCCCCCAGGCCAAAAGGTCCCAGTCCTCCCCTGCCTATGCTCATAAGAATCACTTCTATAGATAATTTGAATAGTGGTAATCATTAACAAACTGTTCCCCATCCTCTTCTTGCACCTTTGACACTGTAGTTGCCATTGGCAGGTTTTGGTGCACTGTATCAATTGTTATGTATAGAGTGCTAGGGGGGCCCCATTGTAAAACTTGCATCGGGGCCCACAGCTCCTTAGCTACGCCACTGACCAACACTACAGGCTGAAGCCAGCCTAGCTGGCCTGGGAAGTAGAGTTGGGCCGAACGGTTCGCCTGCGAACGGTTCCATGCGAACTTCCGTGGTTCGCGTTCGCGTCCCGCAGGCGAACCTTTGCGGAAGTTCGGTTCGCCCCATAATGCACATGGAGGGTCAACTTTGACCCTCTACATCACAGTCAGCAGGCCCAGTGTAGCCAATTAGGCTACACTAGCCCCTGGAGCCACTCCCCCCCCCTACTAAAAGGCAGGCAGCGGCGACCATTACGGTCACTCGTGTGCCTGCATTAGTGAGAGTAGGGTGAGCTGCTGCACACTCTCTCTCATAGGGAAAGATTAGTTAAGCTTAGCTTGTCCCTGGCTGCATACCTGTTCTGTGAACCCACCACTGCATACCTGTTCTGTGAACCCACCACTGCATACCTGTTCTGTGAACCCACCACTGCATACCTGTACTGTGAACCCACCACTGCATACCTGTTCAGTGAACCCACCACTGCATACCTGTTCTGTGAACCCACCACTGCGTACCTGTTCTGTGAACCCACCACTGCATACCTGTTCTGTGAACCCACCACTGCATACCTGTTCTGTGAACCCACCACTGCATACCTGTTCTGTAAACCCACCACTGCATACCTGTACTGTGAACCCACCACTGCATACCTGTTCTGTGAACCCACCACTGCATACCTGTACTGTGAACCCACCACTGCATACCTGTTCAGTGAACCTGCCACTGCATACCTGTACTGTTCAGTGAACCCGCCACTGTATACCTGTTCTGTTCAGTGAACCCGCCACTGCATACCTGTTCTGTTCAGTGAACCCGCCACTGCATACCTGTTCTGTTCAGTGGACCCGCCACTGCATACCTGTTCTGTTCAGTGATCCCGCCACTGCATACCTTTTCTGTTCAGTGAACCCGCCACTGCATACCTGTTCTGTTCAGTGAACTCGGCACTGCATACCTGTTCTGTTCAGTGAACCCGCCACTGTATACCTGTTCTGTTCAGTGAACCCGCCACTGCATACCTGTTCTGTTCAGTGAACAGTTTGGTGTGTCAGTGTGAAGCAGTACCTTAATTACACTACCTGATTGATGTATACACATGCAAGATGTTTTAAAGCACTTTAGGCCTGTCATTTAGCATTCAATATGATTTCTGCCCTTAAAACGCTGCTTTGCGTCAAATCCAGATTTTTCCCGGGGACTTTTGGCGTGTATCCCACTCTACCATGCCCCCCTCCAGGTGTTAGACCCCTTGAAACATCTTTTCCATCACTTTTGTGGCCAGCATACATTTTTTTTTTCAAAGTTCGCACCCCCATTGAAGTCTATTGCGGTTCGCGAACTTTAACGCGAACCGAACCTTCCGCGGAAGTTCGCGAACCCAGTTCGCGAACCTAAAATCGGAGGTTCGGCCCAACTCTACTGGGAAGGATGAAAAGCTAGGTGACCATGCAACCATTCCTGCTAACCTAAAGCTTACTTGTGTCTTACAACACATTGGCTTAAGAGTTTACCAAATCCAATGCTCCAATATGGGGAAGCTTCTCTGTTTGCTGATTTTTTATTTTTATTTTTTTTTAAGTGTGGTGTCACAGTTCACTCATCTCTTCAACTACAAGAAAGGCCCAGGAGTAGTCTTAGCTACCATAATATCTATGTTACGGCAAACTGCTTTTTATTATATATTAACCTCTTCTAATGAGCTATTCTTAACTGTGTGTGTGTTAAGCACAGAGAACTTTACAGAGAGCTTCTTTTCACCTGTTACACTGTGTTTACACACATTGTAACAACATTGTAATGTAAACAAAGATACTGTTATCTCCAGTTTGGATGTGGATTTAAAGCTGAATAGCAGGACAAAGTGCTTTGTTTCACCATTTCAGTGATGGTGAAGCTGTGAGGAATGTTGTAGTGCAAAGTAGAAATGCTGGCTTTGAGACCACTTTAAGTCACTCCTATGGTGTCTTTCTTCGAAGATGTAGAGAATTAGTTTTTCTAGCATTAAAATAACGTTCTGATTTCTGAAGAAGGTAGGTCAGTCATTACCCTAATCTAAAACTCATCAGTAGGTAAAAATAAATGTGTACGTTCTGTGGACCATTGTTAGACTGACTAAATATCAGTAATATTGAAGGCGGAAGGGCTCACACACAGCAGGAAAGCCTTTGCTGTGGAAACACATCTAATGACATGGCATTCTATCCCAGTTGTGGTACAAGCTACTTACCGTATGTAGCTATAGGGCTTCCTGTCTTGGCTTGATTGCACAAGTAGCACCGCAGTAGTTATGTGGTTAGAAAGCGTTCTAGAGCAAGATTTGTAGGTGCAGCATGGTCATTATGTAAGGTAATCATTTGACTGGTGCTTTCTATTTTCGTGTGATTGAACATACAATGTAAAATCTGTGCGGAAACGTTATGCCAACAATTTCTATTTCTTTGGAAAACTGATCACCATTAATTTCTATTTCTTTGGAAAACTGATCATACACAAGACCACTCCAGCAAAAAAAAATAAGCAGTTTTACAGATTCGACAGGATTTGGACTAGTCCATCTCCTTGTAAGGGATTCTCAGGGTTTTTCTTCATTTTCAAAAGCATGTCCTCAACGTCTAACTGCCAAGTTTAACTGCCAAAATAGTGTGCAAGTGAGTAAGGAGGCTGGCTGGGATCTTACTTTCATCCTCTGTTTAAAATGTTTTTTTTTTTTCTGCACTCTGCAAATGAAAACCACTGAAAAGACTGTGCAAAAGTACTGTCAAAATTATTGTGCGCATTTTCTTGCTTCTGGTGGCTCAAAAGGCATTTTTATGATAAGGTGTGAAAATTTCACCTTGGAGAAAAATTTCACCTTGGAGGAAAAAAAGTGAATTGCATATGGCCCATAATGTCCATTCTACTCGATTAATGGAAATTGGGCAATATCTGGTCAAATCAACCAATTTACTTAATTTACTTGATCGGGCAGGATAGAAAATATTGGACGATCATACACGAATCGGCTGCTGTTCAAATGATTTTGATTGACACAGAATCTATTTCAGAGCATAGAGGCACAACATTGTTCAGCTCGAATTGTAAAGGAGAATCGCATAGGATCTCACTTGCAATGTGTGGGCCACTAATTGATTGACCACACTGAGTGATGGCCCAATAATAAAGTCAATAACTTAAATGTTCAATTGAAAAAATGAGTAACACCTTTACTTTTGAATTACTTCTTATTATTGAAAGCAATTTTGTCTATCAATCTAAACATACGGCATTTACGTAACCAAATATATTTTAAATGACCTCTGTCCCGAAAATCCTAAAATGTTAAATATATGTAAACACGTATACAATTAAGAAGTGCTTTTCTTCCAGTGTAAAATGAGCTATAAATTACTTTTCTCCTATGTTGCTGTCACTTACAGTAGGTAGTAGAAATCTGACAGAACCGACAGGTTTTGAACTAGCCCATCTCCTCATGGGGGGCTCACAGGGATTTCTTTATTTTCAAAACGCACGTAGTGAATAGCAGTTGCTCCGTCCAACTGCCAAAAAAGTGTACAGTGAGCAGGGAGGCAGGTCAGCATCTTTGTCTAAATCTTTTTCAGTGAGTATCTTTATAAAGAATAAAGGTCATGCTGAGAATCCCCTATGGAGAGATGGAATAGCCCAAAACCTCTTAGTAATGTAAAATAATAACACAAGGTAGATGTGTGGTGGTAAGTTTTCTCTTGCCTTATTATCAACAGCATGATCTTAGTGAATTGAGGCCAATATCCGCCAATATCTGCACCATCTTCATCACTAAAAACCCCCTCTGCCGATATCTGTGCCACCTAAAACCATAAATTATCGGGCGCCACTATAGCTGCAATTACCATGTTACCAAAGCACTACCAGTGACCAAATTACCTGCGTTGTGCAAGCGTGCTTTCTCACTAATTTAATGTAAACCAGAAAATTTAAACATACAGTAATAAGTGATTTTGTATGAAATGATAATTCATTCCTAGCAACCAAATAACATATTTCAATACTAATTTCCCTATGCTTTAAAAAATCTGCTAAAACCATAGAGCCCGATTGTTTAGAAATAAATGCAGCAGAGACATTTGTTTACATTTCATGTTTGCTGTGTCTTGTTTCTAACCAAAGGCCTTAGCTCTACTAACACTGTAACTTCAGAAATAAAATAAACAAAATTAGGTTTATTACTCACTGAGTGATTACACAGAAAAACCTAGAAGCCGATTACTAATCCTATCTGAGCACCAGGAGTGCAATATAGTCTGCTATGTGGACAGTTATATACCTAATGATGAAACTCGAAGGAGGAAACAGAATCAGACAAACAATGATGCAGCAGTAATGTTGAGCTGTGGATGTCAGACTCTAGAATATCATCAGCAGTGTTGCTTGTGAATTTTCGCCAAAGTCAAAGACATCGAAAATCCTGTTTTCACTTTCGTCAAATTTTCGCGAAAGTTATTTTCGCCAATAGCGAAAATAACTGCTATATTCGACATGTGCTTGAAATGAAAATTCGAAAATTGATAAGAAGTAATGTCTTCTCTCCCCAAACTAGGTTGCCCATGATTCTTAGCTGCAGAATTGACCCAGGAACCATAGAACTACAACCAATCAGACAACAGACAGCCCACTGAGCAGACTAGCTCTCTGACACACCAGCCTCGGTTGGGAAGAGTTAGTGGATGTGATAGGAGTAGAGAGAGCTTAGCTAGCTACCAGGAGCGTAGCAATAGGGGCTGCAGAGGTAGCCACCGCATCGGGGCCCTTTGGGCTAGAGGGGGCCTGAGGGTCTAACCCTCAACCATAGTATTAGCTCCTTGTTGGTCCTATGCTGTTAATATTTACTTCTATAGCTGATTACAATAGCAGTGATCATTAATACACTGTTTCCCATCCCTTTCTTGCACCTCTGACACTGTGGTTGTCCTTGATTGGTTTTGGTGTGGCGTATCAATTGTTAGGTATAGAGAGCTTGGGGGGCCCCAATGAAAAACTTGCACTGGGGCCTACAGCTTCTTAGCTACGCCATGGCTAGCTACTGCTCATCTATTTGCAGTCGACTGTGTGTTTGTGGTTTGAAAATCTCCACAAATACAAGCTACAGCTGGATAGTAGTTGTATTCTAAAACAAAAGTCCTTTTTAAAGAAGAACTGTAGTGAGAGGTATAAATCGCTGGCAAAATGCTCTAGTGTGAATGGGGCCTCAAGCATGGTTGCTGTGTCCAAGCCGATGTTGTTATTTTTTTTTTAATTTGTACTCTGCCAGCTTCTCCTGACTTATGGGGGTGATGGTCACTCAGACCAAGCCTCTGCCCCCCCCCCCACTGTCAATTTATGGGATATGTACACTGCCTGTTTCTCCTGACTTATGGGGGTGATGGAAACTTTGATCGAGCTGCTGCTCCCCCCACCACTGTCATTTTATGGGATGTGTACATTGCCTGAATCTCCTGGACCTGACTTATGGGGGTGATGGTCACTCTGACCGAGCCGCTGCTTCCCTGGCACTATAATAATACTGACACGTGCACTTCATATAATAATTTTTTTTATTCAAATCACTATGTATATTGAGGCGTTTAACAAAAAAAAAAAAAACAAATGAATACTTTTTTCCTATCGTAACTCTAAAATTGATTTTCTCCAAAACTATAAGGTCTTTTTGAAAAATTCTTTTTTCCTCTTATACCCACTAGCTTGTAAGGGGGCTTTGCAATTTACAGCAAAAATCGCGGATATTAGGCGAAAATAAACGCTAAAATATTCGGGCGAATTTTCGCTTGTCGAAGCGAAAATTGTACTTATTTCGGCTAAAATTTGGCGAAAAGAATATTTGCATTTTCGCTTATCACTGATCATAAGGGAATCAAAAGGATCACAAAGTCCTCTAACTGAAAATGCTAATTTTGCTTTCTTAAAACAGTGGTGCATCATGGGGAATCTTTCTTGCTCACATAAAGCTGAACAATTGCAATTACCTTTTTTTTGTGTGTGTTTGTTAAAAAACTCACTGATATTTATCATAGCTTTTATTTTTCTTCCAAGTGAAGGGACTTTTCCATTCATTTGAGCACCCTTATAATATCCCAGTTGGTCTGGGTCACCATGAGCTATCTTAGTACTATCTCTGTATAACATTCAACTACTTAAAGCGGAATATAACCCTGCATTTCAACTTTGCTCTAAAACATTATTTACAGTATATTATATGCAACCAGCATTTTTTTTTTTACTAGACCAGCATTGGAAGGGTTACACAGGGCTTTAAAGTTCCTTTAGATTTCTGCAGACGCATCAGAAGCTGAAAAGAGATACATTTTGTTTACAGAAATGTATCTAAGTGTTGAATGACTCATCTCTCTGACTGAGAAGGAGCTTGGAGGACTGCCAAAGAGTGTGTAACTGTTTATCAATAGATACATAGAATGTAACAATCTGAACTTCTGCATATCTCTCCATGGAACTTGAAACGTCTGTGTTTAACCCTTCCAATGCTGGTCTAGTAAAAAAAAATGCTTTTTGCATATAATATGCTGTAAATAATATTTTAGAGCAAAGTTGAAATGCAGGGTTATATTCCGCTTTAAGTCCTACCTTGTAAGCCAAATGAATCCATGCCTTGCACTACTAAGGAACAACCACTCTGAAGCAGCTGTATGAGTGATGAATTAGTATAGCTCTGTACAACTAAATAAATGCTTTACTACAAACTGAACTGTAATGAACTGTAGCTGCAATTCTGGCCACAAACAGATCATCTCTTTCATTACAGGGAGTAGAGTTGGGCCGAACGGTTCGCCTGCGAACGGTTCCATGCGAACTTCCGTGGTTCGCGTTCGCGTCCCGCAGGCGAACCTTTGCGGAAGTTCGGTTCGCCCCATAATGCACATGGAGGGTCAACTTTGACCCTCTACATCACAGTCAGCAGGCCCAGTGTAGCCAATTAGGCTACACTAGCCCCTGGAGCCCCACCCCCCTTATATAAGGCAGGCAGCGGTGGCCATTACGGTCACTCGTGTGCCTGCATTAGTGAGAGTAGGGCGAGCTGCTGCAGACTGTCTCTCATAGGGAAAGATTAGTTAGGCTTAGCTTGTTCCTGGCTGCATACCTGTTCTGTGAACCCACCACTGCATACCTGTACTGTGAACCCACCACTGCATACCTGTTCAGTGAACCCAACACTGCATACCTGTTCTGTGAACCCATCACTGCATACCTGTACTGTGAACCCACCATTGCATACCTGTTCAGTGAACCCAACACTGCATACCTGTTCTGTGAACCCACTACTGCATACCTGTACTGTGAACCCACCACTGCATACCTGTTCAGTGAACCCACCACTGCATACCTGTTCAGTGAACCCACCACTGCATACCTGTTCAGTGAACCTGCCACTGCATACCTGTTCTGTGAACCCACCACTGCATACCTGTTCAGTGAACCCACCACTGCATACCTGTTCTGTGAACCCACCACTGCATACCTGTTGTGTTCAGTGAACCTGCCACTGCATACCTGTTCTGTTCAGTGGACCCGCCACTGTATACCTGTTCAGTGAACCCGCCACTGCATACCTGTTGTGTTCAGTGAACCTGCCACTGAATACCTGTTCTGTGAACCCGCCACTGCATACCTGTTCTGTTCAGTGAACCTGCCACTGCATACCTGTTCTGTGAACCCGCCACTGCATACCTGTTCTGTTCAGTGAACCCGCCACTGCATACCTGTTGTGTTCAGTGAACCCGCCACTGTATACCTGTACTGTTCAGTGAACCCGCCACTGCATACCTGTACTGTTCAGTGAACCCGCCACTGCATACCTGTTCTGTTCAGTGAACCCGCCACTGCATACCTGTTGTTTTCAGTGAACCCGCCACTGTATACCTGTACTGTTCAGTGAACCCGCCACTGCATACCTGTACTGTTCAGTGAACCCGCCACTGCATACCTGTTGTGTTCAGTGAACCCGCCACTGCATACCTGTTGTGTTCAGTGAACCTGCCACTGCATACCTGTTCTGTTCAGTGGACCCGCCACTGTATACCTGTTCAGTGAACCCGCCACTGCATACCTGTTCTGTTCAGTGAACCCGCCACTGCATACCTGTTCTGTTCAGTGAACCCGCCACTGCATACCTGTTCTGTTCAGTGAACCCGCCACTGCATACCTGTTGTGTTCAGTGAACCCGCCACTGTATACCTGTACTGTTCAGTGAACCCGCCACTGCATACCTGTACTGTTCAGTGAACCCGCCACTGCATACCTGTTGTGTTCAGTGAACCCGCCACTGCATACCTGTTGTGTTCAGTGAACCTGCCACTGCATACCTGTTCTGTTCAGTGGACCCGCCACTGTATACCTGTTCAGTGAACCCGCCACTGCATACCTGTTGTGTTCAGTGAACCTGCCACTGCATACCTGTTCAGTGAACCCACCACTGCATACCTGTTCTGTTCAGTGAACCCGCCACTGCATACCTGTTCTGTTCAGTGAACCCGCCACTGCATACCTGTTCTGTTCAGTGAACCCGCCACTGCATACCTGTTCTGTTCAGTGAACCCACCACTGTATACCTGTACTGTTCAGTGAACCCGCCACTGCATACCTGTTCTGTTCAGTGAACCCGCCACTGTATACCTGTACTGTTCAGTGAACCCGCCACTGCATACCTGTTCTGTTCAGTGGAGCCGCTACTGTATACCGGTTCTGTTCAGTGAACCCGCCACTGCATACCTGTTGTGTTCAGTGAACCCGCCACTGCATACCTGTTCTGTTCAGTGAACCTGCTACTGCATACCTGTTCTGTGAGCCCGCCACTGTATACCTGTACTGTTCAGTGAACCCGCCACTGCATACCTGTTCTGTTCAGTGAACCTGCCACTGCACACCTGTTCTGTGAACCCGCCATTGTATACCTGTTCTGTTCAGTGGACCCACCGCATCAGTGCGCATACCTGTGCAGTTAAGTGAACCCACCTACCTACGTGAGTGCACGCAGTGTGATATACCACTCCGTGCATACCCGATATGGACAAAACAGGTAGAGGAAGAGGTAGTGCCAGAGCCAGAGGAAGGCCACCCGGCAGGTCTGCGCGAGGTCGTGTAAATGTAATTTCGTGTGGACCTGGCCCACAGTACAGTGCTCAGAAGAAGGCACGTCCCATCACCTCCCAAGATTGTCAGGACGTGGTTGAGTATTTAGCGACACAGAACACCTCATCTTGCTCAGCCACCAGCGCTACTACTAGCACCACTTCCGCTGCATTTGACACTTCGCAAGAATTATTTAGTGTTGAAATCACTGATGCACAGCCATTGTTGTTACAGCCAGATGAATTTTCACCAGCTCATATGTCTGAGTTACGCGAAAACACTATGGATGTAATGTGTAAGGAGGATGAAGGACCTACTGATGGTGCATGTTTGGATTTGTCTGAGGCAAGCGAAGCTGGGCAGGATGATGACGATGATAGGGATCCTCTGTATGTTCCCAATAGAGGAGATGAAGAGGGGGACAGTTCAGAGGGGGAGTCAGAGAGTAGTAGAAGGAGAGAAGTTGCTGAAAGAAGCTGGGGCAGCTCTTAGTCAGAAACAGCTGGTGGCAGTGTCCCGCACCATGTATCGCCACCTATGTACAGCCAGCCAACTTGCCCTTCAGCATCAGCTGCTGAGGTCCCCATAGTGCCCACATCCCAGGGTGGCTCAGCGGTGTGGAAATTTTTTAATGTGTGTGCCTCAGATCGGAGCAAAGCCATCTGTTCGCTCTGCCAACAAAAATTGAGCCGTGGAAAGGCCAACACTCACGTAGGGACAAGTGCCTTACGAAGGCACCTGGAGAAAAGGCACAAACAGCAATGGGATGGCCACCTGAGCAAAAGCAGCAGCAGCACACAAAAGAAAAGTCACCCTCCTTCTCCTCTTCCTCCTTCAGGTGCATCATCTGCTTCTGCCGCTTTCTCCCTTCCACCTTCACAGGCACCCTCCTCCACTCCGCCTCTGCCCTTGAGCGGTTCCTGCTCCTCTGCCCACAGCAGCAGTCAGGTGTCCGTGAAGGAAATGTTTGAGCAGAAGAAGCCAATTTCGGCCAGTCACCCCCTTGCCCGGCGTCTGACAGCTGGCGTGGCGGAACTGTTAGCTCGCCAGCTGTTACCATACCGGCTGGTGGACTCTGAGGCCTTCCGTAAATTTGTGGCCATCGGAACACCGCAGTGGAAGATGCCAGGCCGCACTTATTTTTCGAGAAAGGCCATACCCCAACTGCACCGTGAAGTTGAGAGGCAAGTGGTGTCATCTCTTGCGAAGAGCGTTGGGTCAAGGGTACACCTGACCACGGATGCCTGGTCTGCCAAGCACGGGCAGGGCCGCTACATTACGTGCACAGCCCATTGGGTCAACCTGGTGGTGAACGATGGCAAGCAGGGCGCAGCGGACCAAATTGTGACACCTCCGCGGCTTGCAGGCAGGCCTCCTGCCACCTCCTCTCCTCCTGCTACATGCTCTTCGCTGTCCTCCTCCTACTTGGCTGAGTGGCAGTTCTCCTCTCCAGCTACACAGCCACCCCAGCTCCGCAGGGCCTATGCTGCATGCCAGGTACGACGGTGTCACGCCATCTTAGACATGTCTTGTCTCAAAGCGGAGAGTCACACTGGAGCAGCTCTCCTGGCTGCTCTTAAGAAACAGGTGGATGAGTGGCTGACCCCGCACCACCTGGAGATAGGCAACGTGGTGTGCGACAACGGCAGCAATCTGCTTGCCGCTTTGCATATGGGGAAGCTGACACACATACCCTGCATGGCACATGTCATGAATCTAGTTGTTCAAAGATTTGTGGCAAAGTACCCTGGCTTAGCGGATGTCCTGAAGCAGGCCAGGAAGGTCTGTGGGCATTTGAGGCGGTCTTACACAGCCATGGCACGCTTTGCGGAAATTCAGCGGAAAAACAACATGCCGGTGAGACGCCTCATTTGCGATAGCCCGACTCGCTGGAATTCGACCCTGCTCATGTTCTCCCGCCTGCTAGAACAGAAGAAAGCCGTCACCCACTACCTCTACAACTACAGTAGAATGAAACAGTCTGGGAAGATGGGGATGTTCTGGCCCGACAACTGGACACTGATGAAAAATGCATGCAGACTCATGCGGCCGTTTGAGGAGGTGACCAACCTGGCGAGCCGCAGTGAGGGCACCATCAGCGACTTAATTCCCTACGCTTACTTCTTGGAGCGTGCTGTGCGTAGAGTGGCGTATGAAGCTGCGAATGAGCGTGACCAGGAACCGTTACGGCAGGAACAGGCATGGGACCAATTTTCATCAGACCCAGCTGTTTCCTCAACACCTGCAGCAGCACAGAGGGGGGAGGAGGAGGAAGAAGAGAAGTCGTGTGCAGAAGATGAGTCAGACTCAGAGGATGATGAGCAAGGTGTTTCTTTGGGGGAGGAGGAGGAGGAGGGGACGGCGGCAGGAGAACACCCGCAGCAGGCGTCGCCGGGGGCTTGTGCTGCTCAACCTTCCCGTGGTATTGTTCGCGGCTGGGGGGAGGAGGTTGACTTACGTGACGTCACTGAGGAAGAGCAAGAGGAGATGGAGGGTACTGGATCCGACTTTGTGCAGATGTCGTCTTTTATGCTGTCCTGCCTGTTGAGGGACCCCCGTATAAAAAACCTCTAGGGGAATGAGCTGTACTGGGTGGCAACACTAATAGACCCTCGGTACAGGCACAAAGTGGCGGACCTGTTACCAACTCACCTGAAGGTGGAAAGGATGCAGCACATGCAGAACCAGCTGTCAACTATGCTTTACAATGCCTTTAAGGGTGATGTGACAGCACAACGCCAGCAAGGTACCACTGCCACTAATCCTCCTCCCGTGTCCACGCAGTCAAAGACAGGACGCTCCAGCGATCTCATGGTGATGTCGGACATGCGGACATTCTTTAGTCCAACGCCTCGCCGTAGCCCTTCCGGATCCACCCTCCACCAACGCCTGGAACGGCAGGTAGCCGACTACCTGGCCTTAAGTGTGGATGTAGACACTGCTGTGAACAGCGATGAGGAACCCTTGAACTACTGGGTGTGCAGGCTTGACCTGTGGCCAGAGCTGTCCCAAATTGCCATCCAACTTCTCTCCTGCCCTGCCGCAAGCGTCCTATCAGAAAGGACCTTCAGCGCAGCTGGAGGCATTGTCACTGAGAAGAGAAGTCGCCTAAGTCACAAAAGTGTTAAGTACCTCACCTTTATCAAAATGAATGAGGCATGGATCCCGGAGGGCTGCTACTCGCCCCAAGACTAAGTCAGTCCCCGCACACACAGCATCTCTGCCTGCACGCCGTGTGACTGGCTGCCTGGCCTGCCCCAAGAAGACTAAGTTGCTCCCAGTCCCTCCACACAGCATGTCTGCCTGCAGGCCGCTTGACTACCTTCTCCGCCACCACCAACAGGGTCCGGGACTCCAGGCGGATTGCTGAATTTTTTAGGCCGCTGCTAGCAGCGGCCGCTGTAATAATTTTTCTGGTGCGTGTACATGACTGCCTAATTTTTCTGGCTGCACTGCGGGCAGCTGCAACAACAAAAGAAAAGGCATGTACATGCGCCCATTCCCCTTCGTGATCATTACCTTGCCGTGGTGAAGGGGCTTGCGTATCACAATGAAGCAATGACCGGCGCCTAGATGAGTGTCTCGGGGGGCACACAAAAGATAATAAGGTCGTTGCTTCATTGTGGTCAGACCAAATTTGATCAGCTGGACAGTCACTGTTCTGTCATTCAGCTACATCAGCCAGGCGACCATATGGGCTGTAAAGCCACCAAAACCTGCACTCTCGCCATGGTGCGCACCAGTCCAGCACGGCCGTCACTACACAAACAGCTGTTTGCGGTGCGTTACACGGTGAGTTTGATGTGTCAGTGTGAAGCAGTACCTTAATTACACTACCTGACAAGATGTTTTAAAGCACTTTAGGCCTGTCATTTAGCATTCAATGTGATTTCTGCCCTTAAAACGCTGCTTTGCGTCAAATCCAGATTTTTCCCGGGGACTTTTGGCGTGTATCCCACTCCGCCATGCCCCCCTCCAGGTGTTAGACCCCTTGAAACATCTTTTCCATCACTTTTGTGGCCAGTATAATTTTTTTTTTCAAAGTTCGCATCCCCATTGAAGTCTATTGCGGTTCGCGAACTTTAACGCGAACCGAACCTTCCGCGGCAGTTCGCGAACCCGGTTCGCGAACCTAAAATCGGAGGTTCGGCCCAACTCTAACAGGGAGTAGCTGGGCAGGGTTAGGTGATCTGCTCTGCGCTGGGGAAGCAACTCCCACTCTGATAGAGGATAGGATCTAGAGGACCAATTAAACCTTGATGGACGTATGTCTTTTTTCAACCCAAATAACTATGTAACTATGTAAGCCAGGAACCAGGCAGCTATATATTTTAAATATACTTAGTGAAAAAAGTGCAGATCTGCAATGCAGAAAACGTTGTGCTTTAGTCATTTATAGAAATGTACTGGACACATTTACACATTTATAGGACATCTGCAGGCCTGGATTTACCTCACAGGAGCCTATAGGCACAGATGTCCTGGGACCTTAGACTTCACCCTCCATTAACCTACAAACACCCCCGCCCAGCCGCATCGCAAGTGTGCTGGCTGGCCCAGCTGTCACTTCTCACTTACTTCCCTTGCCCATCATAGGTAGTTACAGGTGCCCCTTAGTATTAGGGAGCCAGAGCTATCTTCAGTAATCAGTAGCCAGAGGTGCCCCAGACTGAAGGGAGATCTCATCAGTGGAATGCAGAGAGCAGGGTGAGTAACCTCTCATTTACACTCCGCTCGGGACACTGCATAGGGAAGGAGGGAGGGAAGCACAAGGGGACGAGAGTGAGCCGCCTTTCCATCATTAAGCGCCTGTAGGCACGTGCCTATAGTGCCTTTTGGTAAATCCGTCCCTGGACATCTGAAAGGAGAGGGATATGAAGGCTGCCAAATGTATTTCTTTTTAAGTGATACTAGATGCCTGGCTATTCTACTGATGATCATCGGCCTGTAATAATTTTATCCGTAAACCCTGAATAAGCATACAGCAGATAAGGTGTTTCTAACATTTTTTGTCAAATCTGACAAGATTAGCCACATGCTTGTTTCTGGTGTGATTCAGACACTGCTGTAGCCAAATAGGTTAGCAGAGCTGCCAGGTAGCTTGTATAGTTTAAACGAAAATAAATATGGCAGCCCCCATTTACTTCTTGCTACAGGTTCCCTTTAAAAAAGGAGAGGCTGAACAAGGGTTTTATATACCTGCCTGCCCTCTCTGGTCCTCCAATAGACAAGACAAGACATTTATATCGCGCTTTTCTCCTGGCGGACTCAAAGTGCCAGAGCAGCAGCCACTAGGACGCGCTCTATAGGCAGTAGCAGTGTTAGGGAGACTTGCCTAAGGTCTCCTACTGAATAGGTGCTGGCTTGCTGAACAGGCAGAGCCGAGATTCGAACCCTGGTCGCATGCATCAGAGGCAGAGCCCTAAACCAGTACACCAACCAGCCACATCCAGCCATCCAGCCATCCAGCCAATGATCTCTGCCTGACCACCCCATGCATTTCTCACTCCCATGCACGACTGCAGAACTTCTATACAATTCGATCATAAAAATCAAATCGAAAGATCGCATTTGGTGAAAAAAATTGTACCGTTAATGGGTACCTTAAAGTGATCCTTAAGTCATAAAAAAAAAAATGACTTTTATTCACCTGGGGCATCCAATAGCCCCCTCCAGCTGTCCGGTGCCCTCGCCGTGTCCCTCCGATCCTCATGTCCCTGCCGGCAGCCACTTCCGGTTTCACCGTCAGGAGCCAAAAGGCTGGGAACGCGAGTGATTCTTCGCGTTCTCAGCCACAATTGCGCCCTCTGTGCTGCTATATGCTTCATGCTATATGCTATAGCAGCATAGAGGGCGCAATTGTGGCTGGGAGCACGAAGAATCACTCGCGTTCCCAGCCTGTCGGCTCCTGACGGCGAAACCGGAAGTGGCTGCCGGCGGGGACAGGAGGATCGAAGGGACACGCCGAGGGCACCGGACAGCTACAGGGGGCTATTGGAAGCCCCAGGTGAGTAAAAGTCATTTTTTTCTGACTTAAGGATCACTTTAACTCTTGAATTGCTGGGTGTCTGTTAAATCACATGATCATGCATCTTATACCATTTCCCTGTATAACCTTGTGCTATGTTGTATAACTGTGCTACCTCTCTGTCTGTCACCCCTTGTTAGGCGTGCATGAAAAAAGGGCGCTGTGAAAAAAGGGCCCGGGTTATTAACGAATTTGGCACCAGGTATTAACAAAATTTGCTAATGAGAATCATCGTTGTCAAGCTTTATTAACGATAATTACTGCTGCGAAAACAAACAAGAAATAATAACGAATAAATATTAACGTTAAATGTTGTAACGTTTTTCGTCAATACTGCTTAACCCAACCCTACTCTTACACAGAACCCTCCCCTGGTGTTTCCTAAAACTAACCACTCCCCTGGTGGGGCCTAACAGTAACCACTCCCCGGTGGTGCCTAACCCTAACCCCTTCCGGTGGTGCCTAACCCTAACCCCCGGTGGTGCCTAACCCTAACCACCCCCCCTGGTGTTGCCTAAAACTAACCGCCGCCTAGGTGGTGCCTAACCCTAACCACTCCCCTTGGTGTTGCCTAACACTAACCACTCCCTCTGCAGAAACACCCTTTTAGATCTATTAACGATAATACCTTTGAAAACGTAAAATCTGTACTTATCAACTAAATAATATGGCAAAAACTATACCGTTATAAACTTCTAAAATGATAACTACCTCAAAAACAATAATGTTATAATCTTATTGACAAAATGTTTTGCTGCGCCTTTTTTTCATGCTTTTTCGCCGTATTAACGATAATTGCATTAAAGTTTATGGTGGCGCCCTTTTTGTCCACCCTCAGCCAGCGCCCTTTTTCCCTGCTCCCCTTGTTAGCATTGTATGTATCCCTATTTATTGTCCAGCGCTGCGTAATATGTTGGGGCTTTATAAATACAAGAGATAATAATAATGTATAAGAACACGAATATCTCAGGATGGTGATACATTGATGCATGTTTCTATTTCAATGTTAGTTCTGTGCTTTTGGATCATTGATTTTGAGAAATAGATTTGTGGCACTTCACTCACCAATTTGGCATTAATTAAAAATGCTCTAAATAGTTAACAATAAACCCTATGCATAACACCAATCTGTGTTTAAAATGTCTAACATTAATATTTCATAGCTGTATGCCTAACCTCCAAACTGACTCAAAGCAATTACCATCCCTTTACAGTTACACTAACCCTATTGTCACATTAACCTTCTCAAGTATCTTGCCAACATGATCCTGTCTAACATTAACACTGATTGACATGTTGTGCTTCAAAAATGAATGGCATCCAATATCCTGTTCCAGTAACTACTTTTGCTACTGTTTTAATAATGTTCTCTAATTTCCTTTACTTCTGTGTAGTAAAAACTGTAGCCATCTTCACATTATTTTACTAAACCATGTGCAAAGCTAACATTTCTCTTAAAGTGGCCACTAACAATCCAATTTCTAGCGAAAAATGGTTTGAGCAATCAGATAATTTTGATCGAAAGTGAAATGTTGTAATACATTGTTCACTACACCATCAACACACCAATCATTGCTCCCTATCCTATCACAACCGACAAGAAAATCTAAATTTTGGTTCAGCGAAAATCGGGCGACTGTTTTTATAATTGTTAATAATCGATTGTGCTGGAAATTATTTGCAATCAATCTGATCACATCCGATCAGAATTATCTGATCGCTCGAACAATTTTTAGCTAGAAATTTGACCATTAGTGGTGACCTTAAAGGGAAGGTACAAGCAGGAAAAATACAGATCTACTTACCTTGGACTTCCTCCAGCCCCTGTCAGCCTTTCTGTTCCTCGCCGCAGCTCCGGTGTCCCAGGATACCGTCTGTTGCAGATGCCATCCTCATGCGCCTGTGCACGGCCACACCCCTTGGGCTTACGTGGCTTGGAGCATTCTGCGCAGGTGCAGAAACACTGCGTCTGCACGGAACGCTCAAGACCATGTGAGCAAGATCACTAGCGGCACCGCTGCGTGCACAGAAGATGCCAACCTGGCGAGGTCGGCATCTGCAATGGAGGGGATCCTGGGACATCGGAGCTGTGGCAAGGTACAGATAGGCTGCCAGGGGCTGGAAGAAGCCTCAGGTAAGAAGATCTGTTTTTTTTTATCCTGCTAGCACCTCTCCTTTAAGACTAGGTTCACAGTGTTGTGGTGCAGCATAAAGGCAGCATTGTATATCATGGTTTTCTGCACTGCACTACCTATGTGACATTCACGGTGCAGCTGGTGCATTGCAGTATAATGGCGTGGAGCATCCCAATGCACTGCATGCACTTTGTTACCACAAAATACATGTGTAACTGTGGCAGTGAAGTGTACAGCGGATTTTTATGTTTACTTCACTGTATGCAACACAATGCACTGATAATGTGACTTTCCCATTCTGCTGCATTCCTGCTTCCTGCAGGGAACGCAACATCCACTGTGAACATAGCTTAGGCTACATTTCCCCTCAGGGCTAGTCTTAGACTTTTTGCTGCCTGGGGTAAACTCGTGAGGATGCGCCCCCTCCCCCCTTCCTGATTTGGAATGATCACACAGCATCCAACAATTTACTCCGATTCATTTAATTCAAATGAAACACTGCTGCTCTCCTGACTCCCCCCTCCTCACTCACTGTCAGTCTCCTCACACAGCACAACAAGCTGCTTTTCCCCAATGATGACCTCTTCACCTCGCTCACAGTACAAAAATGCTGCCAATAGGCAAACACAGGTGGGGATTACAGCTGCCCAGAATCCCCCCTCAGACCAGGGCAATGCAGTGTTTGGGGACAGCACAAGTTGAGACACCAGAATTTCTGCAGGTATCCAGGGCTGCGTAATATGTTGGCACTTTATAAATACAATAAATAAATATCCTGCAGCTCACAGCACCGCCTCCTTTCTTTCCATGCTATAGTTGACTTTGGATGGAGCAGCAGCGTGTGTACAGGGCATGGAGCAGCTCTGCGGAACTTAACAGAGTCAGGTATAAGCACAGCCCTGTGCCCCGCTGTGTGAATGTTTCAGTTTCCCCTTCATTAGCAATGTCGGCTGTCCTCTTTATTATCTGTATCCAAACGGCTCCTGATCGATCCCGTTGTCGATCGGGAGCAGATCAGACAATTAGGAAATAATTGTCAGATCCTATTAGTGGGACGGGAAATTGCGTTGTGTGTACTCAGCATGATGTCCTACCATATCATTATACTGTATTGCGTGTGGCTGAGGGAGATCTTTCAGGAATCCCCCCTTGAAAATCCTGGGTTTTCCCCTGCTGCCCTGTAATCTCTGTGCCTGATGCAAGTGTTTCACCTTGCTTCATGACAGAACTGGCCCTGTTTCCACTATAGGGCTGCGTTTTCACATAAGAAAAATGTTATGCAATGGACCTATTACATTGCATTCTTGTGCAGTGCCATGAAGAATCATTACTTTTTTCCTGCATACAGATGCATACAATACAATTCTGTTAAATGGTAACTAACCCCTTCACAATTATTGGCATGCTTTATAATGCAATTTTTCATTGCGAAAATTCACAGAAAAAAGCAATGCTCTGTGTAGTTTGCCTTCTTAAAAAACAGAAGGTATTTGTGATTATTCATCTTTAAAGAGGAACTCCAGTGAAAATAATGTAATAATAAAAGTGTTTCATTTTTTACAATAATTATGTATAAATGATTTAGTCAGTGTTTGCCCATTGTAAAATATTTTAGATACCTGATTTACATTCTGACATGTATTACATGGTGACATTTTTACTGTGGACAGGTGATGTAGCTGCTGCATGCTGTTTTATCAGTTGGAAACAGTTGTAAACAGCTATTTCCCACAATGCAGCAAGGTTTACAGACAGGAAACTGCCAGGAGTACATACTCAGAATTTCTTGTGGGAGGGGTTTCACCACAATATCAGCCATACAGTTCCCCCTGATGGTCTGTTTGTGAAAAGGAATAGATTTCTCGTGTAAAAGGGGGTAGCAGCTACTGATTGGAATAAAGTTTAATTCTTGGTCGGAGTTTCTCTTTAAGTGAGTGACTGTGGTCCCTCACAATGCACAACTGCTGAATATGCAAATCATCTCTTTATGCCCCTGAAAGCCAGACTAGCATCCAGAACCGCTGGTGGTGTATAACTATAGCTAATAAAATGTACAAAGCCACATCCATCCAACAGGCAGAAAACCTGTTTCGGACTGTTGGTTCTCATCAGTGCATGGCAGGGATTGATTGGCTATATGGGATACAGCTTAAGAAAAAAAAATGGAAACTTAGCCTTTTACAATTTACAAAGAATCAGATTTACGAAGACTATGATTTACAAAGACTCAACAGAACACAGTTTTACTATATGTGTGATGCCATTAATCCTTACTTCAATAAAACCAGAACTGAAGCTATTGCCAGCCCACGTATAGAGAGACTGGATCCAGGGTCAGAAAACATATCCCTGAAGATATAAACAGATTTTCTTCTTTTTACTACTATTTTTGTTTCCTTATTAAACAGTAGTAGTAGTAGTGCCATTAAAGCCCTTGGCGACTATTAAACCGCTTTAATCTCTGTACTGAATCCCACTGCATCCATGCAATATCTTTAATCGTAATTGTCGTGACAACAATGACACAAGCGTCTAATATCTAAGCTCATTAACACAATGGGCTGTGGCACACTACACACATGCACATAATTAAGTGCAAGGTAATATTTGTAATTCAATTGAAGATTTTTTTTGTGTAAGTTTAGCATGGGAAGTAGAACATAAGTGACTGTAGAATATCAAGCACACTTTTTATTTTTTTACCTTAAATAATAATGTTAAGCGCCTTCTGAAGTAAAAAAAAAAAAATCTAAATGAACAGGCTGACCACCTGTTGAAAGAGAGGTCTACGAACACATGGGCATTAGTAATTAAACGGTGGCTGAAATGCCAGATTGAGTTTTTGAGGTTAATTAATTTATTCATACTTCTTACTAAAAAAAAAAATGAGAAGACTGGAACATAGCAGATGCTAGAAAACATCAAGGTCACTGGGATTACAGAAGTGTGAGGAAGGAGCTCTGCAGGCCTGCCTGGATGGCTTGTAAATGTATGATGGAGTGAAGCCACAGGACTTGTGTAGCAATCCAGGCTCAGCGCTAGTAATTACACACAGACTTATTGCCAGGAGGGTGGAACTGTCAGGCGGTAGCACAGATTCTTGTGGTGTGGCTGTGAGGAAGCCGGCCTGGTGACGGAAAACATGTACACATTATAGTAATTAGTGCAGACACTTCCTCTTTCCCATAATATTGCATCAGTTTGGTTGAGAAAAGGTGTGACGTAAATAGGTGTGAACTTTGCTAGAAATGATATTACTGTGACTCTGTACATGGAGGCAAGTTATGAAGGGTTGCTGGAGTTTTCAAAAAAAAAAAAAAATGTTTCCTTTATACTACAAGCAGAATTTTCAGATCTTACTGTGACATAAATGTGCGACAGCCCAACTTATAGTACTGTGCCTAATTCCCAATAGCCCCTTTTGGAGGGAAAATCCTTGTTTTCAAACAAAATCTCTCCCACTACTCCATTTATGTCCTTTTAAACAAACATCACTGTATGAAGACATAAAAGTATTTGTCTGCTTAAAGAGACACTGAAGCAGAAACAAAATTATATAATGAATTGGTTGTGTAGTACGGATAATTACTAGAACATTAGTAGCAAAGAAAATATTCTCATATTTTTATTTTCAGTTATATAGTTTTATTTTTATACCATTGCATCATTCTCTAATATTTGCAGTTTACACAGTACTCAGTTCAAAAGTTCCCTAGACACTGTACAGATGTGTCGCTAGCCTCCAGGCTAGTGACACGTTCTGTTATTATGGAGGGGGCCGAAGGACAATAAGCAGCACACAACTGAGTGAGAGAAGTAGGAAGAGAAAACAAAAGAGTCTGACATGCCACATACATATACTAGATCCACAGCAGAGGAGGTATAACAACAAGTGTAATCTAGTATGTACAAAACTTTAAACGAAAAAGTGATATGGTTTCTGGCCACTGTGTGTGTGCACATACTTGAGTATATGGGTGTTTAAAGTACATATCACTACGCCGCCCAGCAGTTGGGCACAGGGATGAAATACCAGCTGCGTCAAATAATGTTTCCAATTGGGGTTGTAGCAACTCTGGAGGGAGGGGGGGGGTCGACACATCAAATTCAGGTTCCAGCTACCAGTGCGTGACTGTGGACTATAGCATTGCAGCTATAACTGTGTCGATACCAGGCACTAGAACTACGCAGCACACAGCATGTGTTTAGTTGAGCTGCTTCAGTGTTTATGTAGGTGTGTATTTCATACCTCCCAACATTTGAATTATTGAAAGCGGGACACTTAGGCCACACCCCTGATCACACCCAAAACCCTGTAGTCACGCCCACCAATTTATTTTAAATAAATATTTTTAATTAATAAAATGAATTACTCCTGAAAGGGAGGTGCGTGAGGGTGCCAATGGGTGGGGAGGAGGGTGAGAGTGGCCGTGGGTGGGCAGAGAGGGGAGAAAAAAAAACGATCGAGGCACCAGCCTGGGGATGCGGCATGTGGCATGGATGGCCGCCGCCATTTAATTTCTCCCTCCCTCCCTCCTAATGTGCCCCCAGTGTCCCCTTCCCCCCCCCCCCCCCCGCAGAGTGAAAATTGCGCAGCGGAGCGGGCTGTAAATCTTACCATCGCTTCTCCGCACCGGGATCTCATCTGGTCTTCTCGGCTTCCGGCTTCCTGTGACGTCACAGGATGCAGGAAGCAAGAAGACCAGATGAGATGCCGGTACGCAGCGGAGAGGCAATGGTAAGATTTACAGCCCGCTCCGCTGCACATTTTTTTACTCTGCAGGCAGGGGGGACACTGGGGGCACATTAGGAGGGAAGGAGGGAGAAATTAAATGGTGACGGCCATCCATGCCACATACGCATCCCCTGGCTGGTGCCTCGATTGTTTTTTTCCCACTTTCTCCCCAGCGGCTGGGAACAAGGGGGGGGGGGCAGCGCGGGACAGCGGGAGGGCCCCCCAAAATAGGGACCGTCCCGATGAAAACAGGACAGTTGGGGGCTATGTATTTGTCTACGTACGCACGTGTTTATATATAGTGTGTGTGTCTGTGTGTCTGTGTGTGTGTGTTTTTTCTAGCCTAATCAGAAGATATTTAATTGAATCCTAGGTTCCTGTTTGTTGGGTTTGTTTAAGTATAATTATTCATTTGTTGTCCATTTTAAATCCTTCCTTCCATACAGAATAGGTGTTAATGCAGCCATTTTCTTTTCTTTTTTCCATTACGATAGTTTTACTATAATTATTTCCCAGCTCTGTTTGACCAGGCTGCTGAAACATTATACATTGAGCAGAATGGGACACGGCCAGAGGATACACACATTATTAATGAAGCCAGTCCTTTTTATATCATTTATTGCTTGTTGGCACAACATCTATATCCGTTGACTCACAGCTTTTCTGAAACATGAAACTATGTCACACAATCACATTCTGCTCTTATTGTAAATAACTTTTCTATGGGCTAGCTATAATATCTAGCATCAAAACGACCAGAACACAACATATCTGGCGGTCCTTGACCTTATAATATCTGCAGTATCCTTTACACAGGAGCAAATCACAATTTGATCTAATCTTGCTGAGCTGGTGGCAAAACGGAAGTAAACAGAGAAGAAAAATGAAGCTCTTTGTAAGAGCATGGGTCTCGTAATGCAGCTTAGGCAAGATATTGTTAATCCATATTTAAAAGGTCACAGGTACAGTCCAGCAGTACAAGGAGCACTGCACCCTTTCTTAACATATTTCACTGAGGATGACCTGAACAAATTAAATACCCTGTGTATTTTGCTTGCAGGGCTATGTGCCGTATTACACCTGGATCACCCAAGCAAGCTATTTATTACTGATTTCAAGTTGATTCCTAAGTACCAAGATGTACAGCCTATTTGTATATAACAGTGTTTCTGCCCATTTGGACTTACCCGGATTACTTCCAATTGGTGATATATGACTTTCTCTTTGTAGTGATTCAGCCCTGAGCGCGGTCATTTCTTTTGAGTGTCTTTTTGCAATGTAGCAGTTTGCTGTGACAAGCGCACCCCATTGGATTTATTTTTCCCTTAGCGCATAATTTAATCTTTTTTTTGTATAAAAAGTATATGTACTTTTAATTATTTTGTATATTATATATCGCCGACATCTTCCACAGTGCTGTACAGAGCATATTGTCTTGTCACTAAAAGTGGACTTGAACTCTTGTATGGGACAGAAGGAAAACGTAGAGAAAGGCACCCTGCATGTATTTAGAGAGTTTAGCCTGTATAATTACCCTCATCTGTGAGTAATCACAACTGTAAATTTATCTCTCAGCTGTGTCAACTCAGGAATCTCTGCTGCCTCGACAGAGCAGCTATTTTGTAACCACGGGGTGTTAATCCTATGTCTGTTTCCATGAAAGCAGGAAGTAAACACACTACAGATTTATTGCAGGATTTGTGTATCAGCTGTAACAAATAAATGTTTTTATTTAAAGGTTATTATGCTGTTCTGCATCTTTTAGAGCGGAGAGGAAGTTCAGGTCCGCTTTAATCCTAAGTACATTTTCATGGCTCAAAATCAGTATTACATGACATTGCTTTTCTTCTGATTTTGTGAATTGAAAGAGTCAATACTAGAGTGGGGCCGAACCTCCGATTTTAGGTTCGCGAACCGGGTTCGCAAACTTCCGCGTAAGGTTCGGTTCGCGTAAAAGTTCCCGAACCGCAATAGACTTCAATGGGGATGCGAACTTTGAAAAGAAAAAAAAATTATGCTGGCCACAAAAGTGATGGAAAAGATGTTTCAAGGGGTCTAACACCTGGACCCCCAGGTGGAGGAGTGGGATACATGCCAAAAGTCCCCGGGAAAAATCTGGATTTGACGCAAAAGCAGCGTTTTAAGGGCAGAAATCACATTGAATGCTAAATGACAGGCCTAAAGTGCTTTAAAACATCTTGCATGTGTATACATCAATCAGGTAGTGTAATTAAGGTACTGCTTCACACTGACACACCAAACTCACTGTGTAACGCACCGCAAACAGCTGTTTGTGTAGTGACGGCCGTGCTGGACTGGTGCGCACTATGGCGAGAGTGCAGGTTTTGGTGGCTTTACAGCCCATATGGTCGCCTGGCTGATGAACAGAACAGGTATGCAGTGGCCGGTTCACTGAACAGAACAGGTATGCAGTGGTGGGTTCACAGAACAGGTATGCAGTGGCAGGTTCACTGAACACAACAGGTATGCAATGGCGGGTTCACAGAACAGGTATGCAGTGGCGAGTTCACTGAACACAACAGGTATGCAATGGCGGGTTCACTGAACAGGAATGCAGTGGCGGGTTCACTGAACAGAACAGGTATGCAGTGGCGGGTTCACTGAACAGTACAGGTATGCAGTGGCAGGTTCACTGAACAGGTTTGCAGTGGCAGGTTCACTGAACAGGTATGCAGTGGTGGGTTCACAGAACAGGTATGCAGTGGTGGGTTCACAGAACAGGTATGCAGTGGCAGGTTCACTGAACAGGTATGCAGTGGTGGGTTCACAGAACAGGTATGCAGTGGTGGGTTCACAGAACAGGTATGCAGTGGCAGGTTCACTGAACAGGTATGCAGTGGTGGGTTCACAGAACAGGTATGCAGTGGTGGGTTCACAGAACAGGTATGCAGTGGCAGGTTCACTGAACAGGTATGCAGTGGTGGGTTCACAGAACAGGTATGCAGTGGTGGGTTCACAGAACAGGTATGCAGTGGCAGGTTCACTGAACAGGTATGCAGTGGTGGGTTCACTGAACAGGTATGCAGTGGTGGGTTCACTGAACAGGTATGCAGTGGTGGGTTTACAGAACAGGTATGCAGTGGTGGGTTCACAGAACAGGTATGCAGTGGCAGGTTCACTGAACAGGTATGCAGTGGTGGGTTCACAGAACAGGTATGCAGTGGCAGGTTCACTGAACAGGTATGCAGTGGTGGGTTCACTGAACAGGTATGCAGTGGTGGGTTCACTGAACAGGTATGCAGTGGTGGGTTCACTGAACAGGTATGCAGTGGTGGGTTCACAGAACAGGTATGCAGTGGTGGGTTCACAGAACAGGTATGCAGTGGCAGGTTCACTGAACAGGTGTGCAGTGGTGGGTTCACTGAACAGGTGTGCAGTGGTGGGTTCACTGAACAGGTATGCAGTGGTGGGTTCACAGAACAGGTATGCAGTGGCGGGTTCACATAACAGGTATGCAGTGGCAGGTTCAGTGCACAGGTATGCAGTGGCGGGTTCACTGAACAGGTATGCAGTGGTGGGTTCACAGTACAGGTATGCAGTGGTGGGTTCACAGTACAGGTATGCAGTGGTGGGTTCACAGAACAGGTATGCAGTGGCAGGCTCACTGAACAGAACAGGTATGGTGGGCTCACTGAACAGAACAGGTATGCAGCCAGGAACAAGCTAAGCCTAACTAATCTTTCCCTATGAGAGACAGTCTGCAGCAGCTCGCCCTACTCTCACTAACGCAGGCACACGAGTGAGCGTAATGGCCGCCGCTGCCTGCCTTTTATTAGGGGGGGAGTGGCTCCAGGGGCTAGTGTAGCCTAACTGGCTACACTGGGCCTGCTGACTGTGATGTAGAGGGTCAAAGTTGACCCTCATGGTGCATTATGGGGCGAACCGAACTTCCGCAAAAGTTCGCCTGCGGGACGCGAACGCGAACCACTGAAGTTCGCATGGAACCGTTCGCAGGCGAACCGTTCGGCCCAACTCTAGTCAATACCCAAAAGCAGAAGCAATGGAAACAGTTTCAAAGGACAGCTTTATGAAGAGTTGACACACTCTGGAGTTGTTAACTATTAGTATAAGCACAATGTAATCATTACTTATGTACATACTAAGGTTGATATGCCTGTATGCTAAAGTTAATGTGAAGGCTATTCTAAAACAATAAACAGATACTTTACGCACATTAATGGAGCAAAAAAAAAATTTCTTCAGGTGCTCACCGTTATCTATAGATAAATTGATCAACATCAATAAGTAGGAAAGCAGTATAAAGTTATTGAATAACTCGTATCACACTACATAGAAATCTAAAAACAGCATGAGATGGCCATCCCTTCACGCTAACACACACCACACATCCCCTCAAACATACCACTGGCCAGTATGATGTAAAAATCAAAATGGTGAGCTCACAATAATGGATCAAAAAAAATGTATGTATGGTAGTATTGGACAATCCACACTGAGACCGGCCACAAAAGCATGTATCATTGGCAGAAGCAAGAAGGTCCAGCAGCAACAGTGTAAACAAGCAAAGGTGCGAAGCAGCACATGCAGACAAGCAGAGTTCAATGTTGGAAAACCGGCTATGCTGACAAAATCCCAACAGGACAGTTATGGCTACATAAGCATGATATCTCACCACTCTATCGGCATAAGGATAGGAGCTTGAGTCGTCCACTGGTGGTAGTCCGGACCAGTGAGCCAGCTGGGCATGCAGTCAAAAATGTAAAGGCACTGTTCAGAAGTAAGCGGTAGTATCCAGATGATCAGCTGTTGCCTCCTATGCATAAGTCACATGCTGCAAAGGGAGGTGGCTGCGGCCACTAGGTATGGAGTCAGTCCCATCGTGGAGGGCCGATGGTGCATGCTGCGGGATGGGACGGCGTCTCATGAGAGCATGTCCTTTACATGTTTCGCCGTTCTCACGGCATCATCAGAAGGTGTGCCTTGCAGTGCTATGCGCCTATTGAAATACGCAGTTGCGGCCAATCGAAGCTTTGCGGAAGTACGCGTGTGGTCCAAAAGAGAGGAAGTCTGTTGTCACCTCTCACCGCCGCATATCAACGGCCGCATGACGCACCACCGCAGTGCTACGGCGGCCAAGTAGTTCAAACACATCAGCTGCATTCGCAACATACCGGTCACCCACAGCAGCCAATCTAAAGTAGGTGACTAGATATCAACAGAGGAAACAGAACATAAATAAAGCGTAATTTAAAGTATAATGTTTAAATGGGCAGACTGTGTCAAACTCATAGTGACCCATCAATGTGATGAGACTGCCATGAGATATGCATGTCCAGAGCTACATCGCATCAAGGGCATGCATATTAAGTAACAGAATAAAGGCTCATCATATGTTAACCAACAGAAGGCACCATAGCTGAACCAGAAAACGACAGTAGCCCACGGGGGACAGGGTAAAAGGTCCAGGGGACAAGATGGTATTACCCAGCAGGACAGCAAACCAGACTCACAAGGGCAAAAAATGAGCAAAACTAATCGTCTCATTCAGACCCGGGGGCTGGCATGCTTTCAAATTATAAATCCATCTAGTTTCTCTTTGGAGGAGCAAACGATCAAAACACAGATACTTACCTAAGTAGAGGGAAGGCTCTGGGTTCTCTAGAACCTTTCCTTTCTCCTGCTGGCTTCATGCTTTAAATCTTCTGCCGCAAGAGACTTTGGCAGTCTTCAGAAGCACTCAGGCTTCCGAAGACAGGCGGCTCTGTACTGCGCATGCATGAGAGAGGGGGCTCGAATGTGCGCGGTACAGAGCGGCCCATCTTCAGAAGCCCGATTGCTTCTGACGTCTGCCGAAGCCAAGATGAGAAAGACATCTGTATGAACAGTGGCAAGCACACAATAAGTATGTTGCATTCCTTTTTTCTTTCTCTGCCTGAAAGAGTTAAACATCAGGTATGCAAGTGACAGTTTCTGTCTGGGTGGGGGCTGGGTCAGACTATAGTGTAATCCTCACTAATAAGGAATTACAACCATCAAACACTTTCCTAGAATGAAATGGCTTCTGAGGGCAGAAAAGAGATAAAAGAGGTCAACAATTCATAGGTTTTAGCTCTGGCATACTTAAATGAATATGTCATTGAATAGAGGCAATGAAACAGTAAACACTTAAAAAGTAAATTTAAATATAAAATAAAACTTGGGGATATAAAAAAAAAGTAATTTTTAGGATGAGGAGGATAGATACAAATATTTATTTCATCAGTTTATTTTAACCTTGTATTTCCTTTAAAGGATACCCGAACTGAAATGTGACATAATGAGATAGACATGGGTATGTACAGTGCCTAGCGCACAAATAACTATGCTGTGTTCCTTTTTTTCTTTATCTGCCTGAAAGAGTTACATATAAGGTATGCAAGTGGCTGACTCAGTCCTGACTCAGACAGGAAGTGACTACAGTGTGACCCTCACTGATAAGAAATTCCACCTATAAAATACTTTCCTAGCAGAAAATGGCTTCTGAGAGCAAGAAAGAGGTAAAAAAGTGGAATTTCTTATCAGTGAGGGTCACACTGTAGTCACTTCCTGTCTGAGTCAGGACTGAGTCAGCCACTAACATACATGATATTTAACTCTTTCAGGCAGAGAAAGAAAAAAAGGAACACAGCATAGTTATTTGTGTGCTAGGCACTGTACATACACATGTCTATCTCCTTATGTCACATTTCAGTTCGGGTATCCTTTAAGGAACAAAATCCAGACAGCAATAAAAGCCCAAACAGGTTCTTAACCACTTCCAGACCAGTAGAAACAATAAAGTTTTTCTTTTTTTCCTGAAGCAAAGTATTCAAAATCCAGAAAATCATAAATGAGGTCTGAATCTCTTTAGTGGTCGTAATAGAATTTATTTAATGCAGAAATCATGCAAGGATCTCTATAAAGTGCTGATTATTGTCACAGAAGGTATAAGTAAAGATTTGCGCCCATCTCTAATATGTGCTCTGAAATAAGCCAGAAAGAGGATTCTGTAATTAGGACAGGAAAATGAGTCATTTATGGCATGCATAATCATTTTTCAACTCCTATTACAATAACTTGTAATTATATAACTGTTGGTTTGAAGAAATCATGTACTGTAATTATATACAGGCAAGCATGGGATTTAATTAGCAAGTCATTTACAAAACCAAAATGGTTACACTAAGTAACAAGTTACAAGTAAGGGTGGAAAAACATTTATTTTACGGCCATCTGTGGTGTCACACCAGATGATAAAGAACTGGAACAAGCACACTGAGCCACTTGATTGAAAATGCCTCGGCTGTCTATTTTCCTACTTAGCTATGGGCACTTTCATCCATCTCGGTTTGATAGATAGCCGTATCTAGAAGGCCATGCACAGCATTGCTGGTAAAACAGGCAGTGAGCTGTTACTGGACTGGATGCAGTATGTTGACAGTATGATTATACCGAAAGTTAATGGTGAATACTTTAAGTACCCTCTGGCCCCCCTATGCTCCTGGGCCCCCTAGCAGCTGCTATGAGTGCTATGGCTAGGGCTACGTCCCTGGATTATACTTACCACGCAGCTCCAGGTATTCTACACCTGAACTTGTAAGGTTGTAATAGTAGGGCAAGCATATACTGTATATATATATATGTGGATAAACCCTCCCATGTGTACACCAACCTCTCCACTTTTGGCATAAAAAACTAGGACAAACATTATGACCCATTGATTGGTTGACCCTCCCCATCCCCAATTGGCCACCACCCACATCCCCCCATGCGGAGCGCCGATTTGTAGTGTGCCAGCAGATGAAGAGTGTAGGTTCAAGCATGCTTTATTATGTATAGCTACCTGACCTCACTCCAGCTTGCTTCCTATAGTGTACCATGCAGCTTCTAAACTGGCCACTAGAGCTCCAGGCTCATTTTCATGTAACCACAGTGAGCCTGGATCTCTAGCAGCAAGTTAGGGAAAGCTGCACAGGACACTAGAGGAAGCAAACTGGAGCAAGGAGGACAGGTTGCTATACATACTGAAGCACACTTCACAGTGCACTCTGCATACGGTGGCCTCCACACACATCACCCGCAATATATCCCCCGTGGATAGTCCACCCCCTACTTTATTTGAGTGTCAAAAAGTTGGCTTATGCACAGTGATTGTACTTATTGAATCATCTATACAGTGATTATTATATGTGTTATTTTGTTTTATATTTTCTTCTAACTTGGAGTGTGGCGGGGGTATCACCCTTATCCGAAAACCATTATTTAAAAAATTAGGAGATACATAAACTCATTAGACATTGAATCACAGAACTCATAGAACAATATGTACAACGAACTGTGCCTATTTATGAAGGTGGGTATGAGGAAAACTGGAGCAAAGACAGAACAGTTGTTTGGAGTATCTAGTCCTTGTTTGGGGCTCTTCATCCAGGGACTCTTAACTTAATCTTCCTTCTCCTTCATGTTGTTTAAAATGTCCTGACAGCTTGATTGAGGAGTGCTCTCTGGTCTTCAGGACTTGCTTGAAGTATCTCTAGATCACACTTGACTGGCTAACAGGTTTTAGTTTTTCTTTTAACCTCCTGGGGACCGGAAGCCTAACCCCTCTTAAGGACATTATTACATTGGGGGGGGGGGGGGGGGGTAGGCATAGGTGTCCACAGTGCAGATAGGTGTCCCCTGTATAGCCATTACTCACCTCCCAAGCTTCAGCGATAAGCAGCTCTACCCACCGCCACTTTGCCCGGCTTCCCTGCTCCTACTGCTGCTAAGTTCCAGGTGCCCGCTTGATGACATCATCAAGCCGGGACCCATCATTAGAGCCACAGTGAGCAGGGGTGCCTGGAAGAGCAGAGGGAAGCAATGATCGGACATCAGGAAGGTGGGTCCCGGTCCTCTTCTTCCCCTCCTACCGCCACTGCTTAGGTTGATCACTACGATTGGACAGTGATCGTAGTAATCACGTGATCAGGAGCCAATCGCCATGGCTCCTTATCAGTGAGGGGAGATGTCGGCTGTCATATGACAGCTTAATCTCCACTCTCGGGTGCGCACGATCACGGCGGGAGCGGAATAAGCAGATGGCGTAAATCCTATGCTGCATCAGGCTTAGGCAGCAACAAGTGTGGTATAGGATTTACTAAGTGCAGTTCCCAGCGATTAATCTAGTGTCAAATTTGACCAAATTCCATCAAGGAATTGGTGGTAAAGGATCCATAAACTTTGTGGTAATTAATGGGCAGATTATTGCTTCATTACAAACATTTAGAGTAACAAGCTTATTGTGTCCACCTTTTGTGTCTTACTTGTATTGCAAAATCACTAGGCACAGCAGACTTCATTACTGTTGTCTATTTCCCATTTCTAATTTTGTTTAACTCAACTGAGTAAATAGATGAATACAGATAAATACTATCTGGCCATATGCTTATCCTAGACTATATGTATCTTATAAAGTATACCAAAAAGTGAAAACAGTTTCACTGTGATTGCAACTTGGAACACTTCAGCAGTTGTTTACTTGTTCTGTATGTTGGCTGTTCTAACACGTGAAGCATATGATGTAGGTCAGTGTCTGTGATCTGTTTGTATATTTGAGTGACTAGTGTGTAATTATTTCACCTTCTGAGCATTATCGCAATGTTGGGTGCTCATTAGACAACAACAGGTGTTATTTAGACATCACAGAATGAGTCATATGTCTCTGCCCACTCGTACACTTACTTTTTGCTTTTACATAAAAGTAGATGGTTGCCGGCTAATAAATACCATTGTTAATTGTTACACATGCAGTTATTAGAAACCTTGATAAATATTAAAGATCATTGGTATGAGCTAGTTACACTTTGAAATATAAATGTATGAGTTACACATGCCAAAATGATTTGTCATTCTGTCCAACAAGTTTTGTGAATTTCACACCCCTGCCACACTGCATAAATATTTCCTATTTTAGCTTTCCTTACTTGGATAGGTAATTAGCACTGTGATGATGATGTTTAATCAATCAAAGCCCAAATGAGCAGGCACATGACACGGGAGGCTTCAGCTACAGCTCAGACAGGAAAAAGTCATCTCACTCCCCCAACGACGCTGTGAGGCAGAAGTGTGTGTTTTGACACGATTGGAGGAGTGGATTACAACTCTTTTGGCAAAGTTTGCATGTGTGTTGTAACATTCAGTATATTTCTGCCAAGGAGAAAATGCAAACTCCATACAGGTGGTGTCCTGACCTATATTTGAAGTGGGGACTCCAACACTGCAAAGCAAGTGTACTATTCATTATGCCACTGCACCACCCTTTGCAATTACTATATCCATGTATATTTGCATAATTTGTCTTCTATAGCATCCCATAATGAAGGTAATATTTCTATGCAATTATCAGTACAGGGAATTTGTATTTTTTCTGGTTATGGGACTATGTACAGTATATCTATGCCCCTTGAGACTTCATCTTAGTTCCAGGGGTGTAGATATACGCACCTCGTTGCGATCGCCCACTGCCGATGTTGCAAGATTTAGACTATAGATATCTAGCGAAGCCAAAGGCAATAATATCTATAATTAGGTTTTCCCTGGAAGTAAATGATGGCACCTGCTTACATTAAAGCTAAGTACATATTATAATGATCTCTCACCCAAAATGGTCCTTAGAGGCTATGTGTGGCAGATGTGTGGTTCCAATTCCTGACAATCAGCATGAACTCCAGTCCTCAATGGGGTGCGGTGACCGGAGAGGCACAAGTAGGTGCACTGTGCCGAAACTTCCTTTGAGGTTTAACAATAGGCTTTGAGGGCAGCGATCCAACTGGACAGATAACTACTAGGGAGTCCAGTGGTGGTGGGAACACCTGTACACATTTAAAGCACAAATGAAGTGAGAAGAATACGGAGGCTGACATACTTCTCTCCTTCTAAACAATACCAGTTGCCTGGCAGCCCTGCTGATCTGTTTGGCTGCAGGAGTGTTTGAATCACACCAGAAACAAGCATGCAGCTAATCTTGTCAGATCTGACAATGCTAGTTCAGGGTCTATGGCCAAAAGTATTAGTGGCAGAGGATCAGCAGGATAGTCAGGCAACTGGCATTGCTTAAAAGGAAATAAATATGGCAGCCTCCATATACCTCTTGCTTCAGTTGTCCTTTAAGACTTCGAGCTAAAATAATCATGAACAGTCATTTCAGCCAAGTAAGCTCTAAAGTGTGCAGATGGCTTAAAGAACTCTAAAGACATATAGAAGAACTACTAATATATTCAGGATATGCATTCTACCACCATTTTCCTGGTTTCAGCATCAGGAATGCTTCTTGTATATTTATTCTATTATATATTAGTATGTCACTCCACCTTCCCCAAGATGCTTAGCCTAGGCTATGATGTCAGCCTTCCCATTCTGGGAGAACAGGCGATGTTCCTGCTCGCTTTACAGAAGGGGAAATAAATATTCTGCAGAGAATAGCCTTGCTTTGCTAGCCATAAATGTGCCAGCATCATGACTGATAAATTTAAGAATGTTAAGCTAAGTTCACACTTGACATATATGGTGGTCACAGTGGATCCCATGTATGTTACAATCAAACCCAGTGTGTCTGTTGACAGCAAGGGAGACGCTGGAGCGGAAAGGAGAGGAAAGATGGAGGGGTGAGTTCTAAGAAAAGATGGGAGGGCTAGTAGTGTCTGAATTGAGAGGAGGGAAGGCGGGAAGGGAGAAAAGAAAGCTGCCGCCTCTACTTATGAGTGCAGAAAAGCTTTGCTCTGAGCTGCTGATGTGCAGAGCAGAACCAGATAGAGGGTGAGATTCCAGAGATTCCATCGTCTGTACAACAAGCCATCCCAGCAATCCCTTCAGTGCAGGATATCAGGTTTTTTCATGTGTGTTTTTTCGCTGAAAGCCAGGGCCAGGCTAAGGCAGAGGCGTGAAAGGCTCCAGCCTCAGGGCGCAGTGTATAAGGGGGCGCACAACTCACTCAGCTATCATTCCCCTATTGTGTTTGAATCAGAGAGAAATAAAAAAGGGATACATGGCAGTGACTGCAAGCCAGATAGCTAGAGATTTAGGAGTTGGGGACCTGGGGCGTCTCTTAGTCTAATAGCAATCAGTGTGTGATGGCTGGGGTGGGAGGGATAGGGGGCGCACTTTGGTGTCTCAGCCTTGGGTGCTGGAGGTCCTTGTCCCGGCTCTGCTGAAAGCACTAGTGAGAACAGAGTGGTCCGTCTCTGTAAGCATTCATCGTGTTCAGTATAAATATCATAAGCACAATCCAGAAATGTCATGCCTTTTAGGATTTTGGTTTCCACTACTGCAACAAATATGTCTGAACAGACCCCTTTTGTATCTAGTGTGAATATAAGCGCAATCAAAGTATGGTACAATTTTAAAAATTCACAAAACAAATTGTTTGAAGGAATTTTTTTTAATTAACCTCTTTTATACTAAAAGTCTCTGGCCTCTTAAGAGAAACCTGAGATCATTTAAATGGAAGAAATTATACTTACTTACCTGGGGCTTCCCCCAGCCCCATGTACTACATGGGCCCCCTTACCATCTTCCCAGGCATCTCCGTTCATCTTCGATCTTCTACGGTACAAAGGCTTCAGTTGTGGGATGTACTGTGCATGTGCGGCCCAGCCAGTTACGCGCCCCTATTGCACTCCCATTGCCGGGGGCGTTCTGTGCCTGCGTGACAGAAGCCTTTTACTGGGGAGGATTGAAGACGAATGGAGACACCCAGGAGGGCATCGAGGGAGCTGACAGAGTATATGGGGCTAGAGGAAACCTTAGGTAAGTATACATTATTCTTTTTAAAACATCTCAAGCCCCATACACACACTCAACAGCAGTCTTTTAGGCTCTCACGACTTTTCGTGTGAAACACCTAAAAAATCTCTTGCTATTGTTCAAGCAGCTGATAAGACTGATAAGAAGTCAATTTAACATTTGGATTGACTTCTTATCAGTCTTATCAGCTGCTTGAACAATAGCAAGAGATTTTTTTTAGATGTTTCACAAGAAAAGTTGTGAGAGCCTAAAAAAACACTGTTGAGTGTGTGTATGGGACTTCAGGCACACTTTAAGAACCAGAGCCTTTTTGAAAATCGAGCTGCAATAACTGATTGGCTCACAATGATCACAGGGTCATTATGACAGCAGAGTGATTGAGTTGTAGTGACAACAGGTTTTTGTTAAAACACAAAAATGATTAGAATCTACACACTGGCTGGGATAACAGCTAAACAGGGTGTAGATTTCAATCACTGCTGTCTGGAAGAGGTTAAATTATATACAGCAAAGTTCCTCGTTAAGTCAGCTGTTGTTGCAGGTCACCTTGAAAAGTGGATTGTAATGTGCTGTGAGTACAGGTCCAAACCACAAAGCACTGTGGGAGATTAGACCTTCACTCTTTGACTATAATGGCTTTTCTCCACATTTAAGCATCCTTAACCACTTTACCCCCGCGCGTACGTATTTCTCCGCCCCTTTTTCCATCCTTTAAAAACCAGGGACGGAGAAACACGTACTTTCCGCATTCCCGACGCTGTCCGCGCTCCCGCTCGTAAACACGCCGCCCGCCGCTAGTAAAACCGCCGCCGCCCGCTCGCCCGGAGATCAATGAACGGGAAAATCCATTCCCGTTCGTTGATCTAAGCCCCACAATGACCCGCTGCTCTCCTATGGGCAGCGCGATCATTGTGAGAAGAAACTCACGTGTCCAGCCTCCTTATTCTTCCTCCAAGCTTCCGGAAGGAGGCTTGGAGGTCGCAATAAAGCAAAAAGTTACTGTGGCCATCTTGTGGCCAAATAGTAAACTACACCCTACACATTTTTCACATACAAATAAATGACTTTTACACAAAAAATTAACTCATTACCTCCCACACTCCCCATTTTTTTTTTTTTGTAATTAAAAAAAAATTCAAAAATTTACAATTAAAAAAAATACATAATTAGTTACCTTAGGGACTGAACTTTTTAAATATTTAAGTCAAGAAGGTATAACACTTTTACTTTATAAACTATGGGCTTGTAATTAGGGATGGACGCAAAACTGAAAAAAATGCACCTTTATTTCCAAATGAAATATTGGCGCCAAACATTGTGATAGGGACATAATTTAAACGGTTTTATAACCGGGACAAAAGGGCACATAAATTTCATGGGTTTTAATTACAGTAGCATGCATTATTTAAAAACTATAATGGCCGAAAACTGAAAAATAATTTTTTTTTTCCCCACATTTTTCCTATTTTCCCATTAAAACACATTTAGAAAAAAATAATTCTTGGCATAATGTCCCACCTAAAGAAAGCCTAATTGGTGGCGGAAAAAACAAGATATAGTTCATTTCATTGCGATAAGTAATGATAAAGTTATAGACGAATGAATGGAAGGAGCGCTGAAAGGTGAAAATTGCTCTGGTGGTCAGGGGGTAAAACCCCTCAGTGGTGAAGTGGTTAATATACATGCATAGTTTGTGTTATTTTAAATAACTTGTTTAGATCAAGTATAGCACCCAATCATGCCATATTTATTTATGCATAGCAAGCTAAACAGTATTAAAAATAAGTTAAGAAAGTAAAAAACAAACATTGGCTAATCTCTTTCAATCTGTTTTGATTACTTATTTTTTTCTTCCCTCTTTCTCTCTTTTCCTCATTAATGCAGACATTTTGGGCATTTATGACATTTATCTTACATACACAATCTACATAGCCAATTGTATTCTGCCTCCGTAGGAGCAATTAGAGCAACTGACATAGAAGAGTAATACAACTAAATTGGTGTACAAAAGTTATTGCTACTTAAAATATGAAATTCTAAAAGGTTTTCTCTCTCTCTCTCTTCTCCAATCTCCAGCTGTCGTTATGGTCCTGAACATTACGAGTGTTAGCTGGAGTGCTCGGATCCAGATTTTTTTGACCTTTTCCAAGCTGGTAGCTATTTTGATAATTATAGTCCCTGGAGTTATGCAGTTAATTAAAGGTAAGAGCTCACATTTTTATAACAATTATTGTGTGTATTATATTGTGGCAAGACCTGCTATCTACTGCGCACATATTATTTTTCCCAGGAATTCAAAAAAAAAAAAAGCACAATAAATATATAATTGGCTTTTATCAACACCTAAAAGAAACTTGGCGTATAAAAAAGGCAAGTCAAGTAAAGTTACGCCAAATCAAATTTAGAATGACTTTTATTGCCGGAGCCCCATTTGTGACTTCTTCTTAGAAGACAGAAAATAAAGGCTTTTACAGCTCCTCCTGTGCTCCACTGTATTACAGAATAATTTACAGAAATTTAAATATTTAGACTGCCATGACTGATCTTCTGAAAATGCCAGTTGCCTTACATACCAGTCTGCAGGCACCCATCTTCAAATCTTATAGAGTACCCGAGGCGTGCAGGGGGCAGATGGGACACAGAGGCATGTTCTCTGATGCAGGACATGCCTCTGTGTCCTTCCCATGCTGCTCTCTGCTCCCCCCCCCACCGCCGTGCTATAGCCCTCCTGAAATTAGCGACAATGACTGTCGCTATTCTGGAGGGTAATGAGAGGAGAAGGGATTCCTTGCTCAAAACGCCAACTAGGTGCATTCCTGCAGGCTTTCCCCAGCTGCCATTGGGCAGCTCTGTCTCTCTCCAGCCACGCTCCCTGCTGCTCCCCACCTCCCTGCACGTTGCTCTTTGAGAGCAGCTCTTCCAGCGTTGTGACCCCAGGGGTCATGAATATGAAAGTAAAAGACCAGGGGTGCTTGGATACCCCTTTTCAAAATCCGGATTGATCCAGATCCGGATACCCAGATATCTGGATACAGATTGGATATCGGGGTCCGACCTTTTGGGTATCTGAATAGAATCAGATATCCGACCCCAGTATCCGGGGTATCTGGGCGGATTCGGATATCTGGATAGAAAAAACGGAAGTGGCCTTTAAATTGCTTTAAAAACGTTTTTAGGCTAAATGATGGATGTAGCATCATTCTTTTTTAAAGGGAAACTCTAATTGATGATGTGGGGACTTAAAATCCCCCTCCCCCCCAAAAAAAAATGTCTGTCAATTAACATCAGGACTAGGTTCCAGGCAGCGGTCATGCAGCCCACATTGTGTCAGAAGTCCAACCGCACAACTGGGACATGGCAGTTTTCAGCCCAGACACCTCCCAAAAATTATGCAACAATTGTGTTATGGGTTAAATATAGGTGGTATCAGCACAGCAGCAGTGGCCTGTGGCACTCTGGCGGTGGAAGCAGCAAAGGCAGCAGTAGTAGGGCAATGCAGCAGCAGCAGGTGTAATGTCTGCCAGGAGCATGCCGGACGTGGCACTTGGCACATGGCACATGGCACTTGGCACGTGGCACTTGGCATATGGCACTTTGCACGTGGCACTTTACACTTTGCACATGGCACTTTGCACATGCCACCTGCCACCACGTGCGAAGTGCCACGTGCAAAGTGCCACGTGTCAAGTGCAAAGTGCCACGTGTCAAGTGCCACATGCCAAGTGCAAAGTGCCAGGTGCCAAGTGCCAAGTGCAAAGTGCCACATGCCAAGTGCCACATGTCAAGTGCAAAGTGCCACGTGCCAAGTGCAAAGTGCCAAGTGCCACGTGCCAAGTGACAGTCAGACAGCAGAGGAGAAGACACTAACTGTCACACTGGCACTGTTCAGCAGCACAGCAGTTCTGTAGTAAACTAACACAGTAGTACTACTACTCTAACAACTACTAGCACTGACTGCAGTACTACAGTACTAACTACACAATAACACAGTAGTCCTATTACCTAACCTAACCTAATCTACACTGTAGCTAGCTAAGGCTAATAGCTGGCCAGCAGGCAGCAGCTGGCCTGGTCTATGCACAGCACACACACAGACACATAGCAGCTGCAGCAGCCCTGCAGCACACACTCTGACTGTCACACAATTAAATCAAGCTAATTAACAATACAACAATAGTGTAGTGATAGTGAAGGGGTTAATCACTGAACAGCTTTAGGTTTATCGCTGTGTACAGCACTTGCTAGGCCAGCAGCACTGGAGCACACACTCTGACTGTCACTCACTGAATGAAATCAAGCTAGCTAGTCTAATCTATATATATAAAATCGGATGTATGTGTGTGTGTGTGTGTGTGTGTATGTGTGTGTGTGTGTGTGTATGTGCCGCGATCACGCGAAAACCGCTTGACCGATTTGAACGAAACTTGGTACACAGATCCCTTACTACCTGGGATGATAGGTTCTGGGGGTCTCGCGGCCCCCCTGCACATGTGGGCGGAGCTACAAACAGCCAATCAGATTCCACCCATTCAAGTCAATGGAAAAAATGTAAAAGGCTGCCATTCTCACAGTAATCAAGCCAAAGTCCCCACACTTGGCACAGTTGGTCACTTGGTGACCGAGGTTACAAATCCAGGAAAAGTGGGCGGAGCATAAAACAGCCAATCAAATTTCAGCCGTTCATTTTAAATGGGAAAATGTAAACTGCAGCCATTCTTAGACTGTTAATCGCAGGGTTCTCAAACTTGCCACACTTGGTCACTGGGTGAATGCGATTAAGATTCAAGAAAATGGGTGGAGCCTACAACAGCCAATCAAAATTCACCTATTGATTTTCAAGGGGAATATTTAAACTGCTGCTATTCTTACACTGTTAATGGCAGAGGCTTCAAACTTCCTACAGTCGGTCATTGGGTAACTGGGGTCCAAATTCACTAAAGGGGCGGGGCCACATACAGCCAATCAGATTTCCTTAGTGGATAAACTGCTTCCATGCACACATTTTTGATGCCAGGAACCTGAAAGCTCACAAACTTGGTCATTGAGTGACTGTGTGTCAAGGTTACAAAAAGTGGGTGGAGCCAAAACAACTTTTACTGGGAAAATATAAACTGCAACCCTTCTTACACCGTTAATGGCAGGGTTCTCAAACTTTGCACAGTTGGTCATTGGGTGACTGAGATTAAGATTTTGGAAGGTGGGTGGAGCCTACAACAGCCAATAAAAATTCACCTTTTGATTTTCAAAGGGAATATTTCATCTGCTACCATTCTCTTATACTGGTAAAAGCAGATGCCTCAAACCTGGTACAGTTGGACACTGGGTGACTAGGGTCCAAATTCAGGAAGGGGGCGGAGCCACAAACAGCCAGATTTGTTTATTTTTCAATGGGAATATACAAAGTATTGATACCAAGGACCCCAAAGCTGATAAACTTGATAATTGAGTGACTGTATGTCAAGGTTAGAAAAAGTGGGCAGTGCCAACAACTTCATTTTTTACATTGCAGGGTTCCCAAACTTTACACAATTGGCCACTGGGTGACTGGGATAAATATTCAGAAATGTGGGTGGAGCCTACAACAGCCAATCAAAATGAACCTATTGATTTTCAAGGGGAATATTCACATTGCTACCATTCTTACACTGTTAGTGGCAGAGGCCTCAAACCTGATACAGTCAGTCATTGGGTGACTGGGGTCCAAATTCACTATAGGGGTGGAGCCACAAACAGCCAATCAGATTTGTTAGATTGATTTCAGCCATTCTGTTATTGGCAGGGTTCTCAAACGTGACACAGTTGGCCACTGGGTGACTGGGACTAATATTCAGAAAAGTGGGTGGAGCCTACAGCAGCCAATCAAAATTCACCTTTTGATTTTCAAGGGGAATATTTACATTGCTGACATTAATGCACTCTTAATGGCAGAGGCCTAACATCTGCTACAGTCAGTCACTGGGAGACTGGGGATTAAATTCTGAAAGGAGCGGGCCAAAAACAGCCAATCAGATTTGTTTAATTTCAATGGTGAAATGCAACTTATTGATGCCAAAGCTCATAAACTTGGTCATTAAGTGACTGTATGTCAAGATTAGAAATAGTGGGCAGAGCCAAAAACAACTAACTTTTTACATGGGGAAATGTAAACTGCAGCTTTTCTTACACTGTTAATGGCAGGGTTCTCAAACTTCACACAGTTGGTCACTGGGTGACTAGAATTAATATTCGGAAAAGTAGGTGGAGCCTACAAGAGCCAATCAAAATTCACCTATTGATTTTCAAGGGGAATGTTGAAACTGCAGCCATTCTCGCACTGTTAATAGCAGAGGCCTCAAACCTGCTACAGTCGGTCGTTAAAGAGAACCTGAACTGAAAATAAAAAGTCAAAATAAACATGCACAGGTCATACTTACCTCCCGTGCAGTCTACTCCCCAATCTCTTTCTCCTCTCCCGTGTCCCATTTGTCCACTGTGATCAATGGAATTCTCCGTCCTCCATTTTAAAAATGGCCATTACCCCATAACAGCTTCCTGCTCATCACACTGTTAAACTGTAATATCGCTCACTTGAGCCATAGGGAAACATGGACATTACCTTGTACATTCAGTTGTAACTGACAGCTGCTGATATATAACTGACAGCAACTGGTATATTTCAGTTCTGACAAAATATTGTCAGAACTGGAAGTGATCACTGTAAGGAGAAAATGGTGAGCTTCTGAGAGGAACTGACAGTGAGGTAAGTATGTAATATTCATTTGCAGCGACGTCATGTGTTTATTTTAAATAATTTTACTCACTTCAGGTTCCCTTTAAGTGTTTGGGGTTCAAATTCAGTAAAGGGGCGGAGCCAAAAACAGCCAGATTTCTTTGCTGGATAAACTGCTTATATTAGCACAATTTTGATGCCAGGAACCCAAAAGCTCACAAACTTGGTCATTGAGTAGTGACTGTGTGTCAAGGTTACAAAAAGTGGGTGGAGTTAAAAACAGATTTTTCTGGGACATTGTAAACTGCAGCCCGTCTTCACTGTTAATAGCAGGGTTCTCAAACTTAGCATAGCTGGTTACCGGGTGACTGGGATTAATATTCAGAAAAGTGGGTGGAGCCTAAAAATGCCAATCAAAAATCACATGTCACTTTTCAAGGAGAATATTAAAATTGCTGCCATTTTTGCACTGTTAATGGCACAAGCCTCAAACCTGGCACAGTTGGTCATTGGGTCACTGGGGTTCAAATTCAGAAAAGGGGACAGAGCCACAAACAGTGAATCAGATTTGTTTCATTTAATGGGAAAATACAAATTATTGATGCCAAGGACCCCAAAACTCACAAACTTGGGCATTTAGACTTTGTGTCCAGGTTACAAAAAGTGGGCGGAGTCAAAAACAAATTTCACTGGAAAAGTGTAAACTGCAGCCCTTCTGTTTATTTCAGGGTTCCCAATCTTTGCCCAGATGGTCACTGAGTGACTGAGATTAATATTCAGGGAAGTGGGTGGAGCCTATAGTAGCCAATCAAAATTCACCTGTTGATTTGCAAGTGGAATATTTAAATTGCTGCCATTTTTACACTGTTAATAGCAGATGCCTCAAACCTGCTACAGTTGGTCATTGGTTGACTGGGGTTCAAATGCTGGAGAGGGGTGGAGCCACAAACAGCCTATCTGATTTGTTTAATTTCTATGGAAATATACAAATTATTGATGCCAAGGACCCCAAAGCTCACAAACTTGGTCATTGAGTTTTTGTGCGTTAGGGTTAGAAAGTGGGCGGAGCCAACACCAGTCAAATACATACCCGGGCAACGCCGGGTCATCAGTGGGTGAAGACAAATACAAATTTCACTGAGAAAATGTAAACTGCAGCCATTCTGTTAATGGCAGGGTTTTTAAACTTTGCACAGTTGGTCACTGGGTGACTGAAATTAATATTCAGAAAAGTGGGTGGAGCCTACAAAAGTGAATCAAACTTCACCTGTTGTTTTTCAAGGGGAATATTTAATTGCTACCATTCTTGAACTGTTAATGGCACAGGCCTCAAACCTGGTACAGTTGGTTATTGGGTGACTGGGGTTCAAATTCAGAAAAGGGGGTGGAGCCACACACACCCAATCAGATTTGTTTCATTTCAATGCAGATTATTGATACCAAAGACCGCAAAGCTCACAAACTTGGTCAGTGAGTAATTGTGTGTTAGGGTTAGAAAAAGTAGGCGGAGCCAACACCAGCCAAATACATACCCGGGCAACGCCGGGCAATCAGCTAGTTAACAATATAACAATAGTGTAGTGATAGTGAAGGGGTTAATCACCGAACAGCTTTAGGTTTATCACTGTGTACAGCACTTGCTAGGCCAGCAGCACTGGAGTATGTCTCTCAGTGAGCATTCACAAGCAAGGACGATATGTCTCATCATGGCAGCCCTCCTTATTATACAGGGGTGCTGGCCAGGGTTCCCTTCTGTGATTAGTTGCTAGGGCTTCTGCTGGGAGCCCTCTGATTGGCTCAATGATGTCATCTCCTTAGTTAAAGTAGTCTGATCTGGATATCCGCCGGATATCCACAGATATCCGGCTATGCGACCAAATATCCACCGATAGCTATCCGGATTTCTACAGAAATCCGGAATCCGAATCCAAATTGGATAGCTGAAAAAAGGTCGGATATCCGGGTTACCCGGATATCCGGAATCCAGATGAGCACCACTGTAAAAGACTGCAGGTGATCGGAGCGGTGTAGAGCAGCGGAGATGGTGGCTACCTGATCCGCCCAGCCAACCGGATCAGGTAGCATTAATATTTTATTAATGCACTGACCCACCTCAAGTTCTCTTTAGGCACAAGACTATAAGCAAGAGAATGCAGTGGGATATTTTTTTAAAGGGACTCCGAGCTCTACCTAAAAAGTAAAATAGTACTCACAGGGGGCTTTCTTTAGTCCAGCGCTGGTCGGGAGGTCCCACGACAGCGTCCTGGCTCCTCTCCTAGGCCCCGCTGCGGAATGGCTGGATGGAGGCAGCCCGGGCGACACTCGGCCGAGTGTCGGGTTCCTTCTTCCGCGTATGACGCGGCTGACATCACACGCCAGCCACCTCGCGTCATCACCGCGGCCGGCATGGCAGTACGGCGCATGTGCGATTAAAGCGCGCATGCGCCGTACTGCCACGCCGGCCGCCGTGATGACGCGAGGCGGCCGGCGTGTGACGTCAGCCGCGTCATACGCGGAAGAAAGAGCCCGACACTCAGCCGAGTGTCGCCCGGGCTGCCGCCGTCCAACCATTCCGGAGTGGGGCCTAAGAGAGGAGCCAGGACGCCGTCGTGGGACCTCCCGACCAGCGCTGGACTAAAGAAAGCCCCCGGTGAGTACTATTTTACTTTTTAAGTAGAGCTCGGAGTCCCTTTAAGCTCTGTCGGTGTGGCTTATTCTGGTGCCTAGATTTCATCATTCTCAATGTTCAAACAGGGGTGAGGCACAGTCAGGGCCGGATTTACAGCTCAGGAACCTTTAGGCACAGAAATTCTGGCGCCTAAGCCACACCCATCAGCACAGGCTACACCGTGACCCAGGCCACGGCCCTTTTCTTATGCAAGTTAATGTAGATATTAAGACAAATAGTAGATACCAACAACAATATGCAGATATTACCAATGGCATGTAGAATTGACCAAATATAGGCTGATATTACCAGCAACAAGCAGAAAATACAAATCACAAGAAAGTAATATTAATAGCACAAAAATTGGGCAGGTTCTAACCGGTGCAGGAGAGCAGATGACAGGTGGTAAATTTACTGCCTATGAGCTGCCGGTCTGAAAGAGGCTTCATTGGAGGAGAGGTGACCATAAACCAAAGATCATTTCAGGTGAGAAAAATTAGAACAACATATAGTTTTGGGGCTAGACCACTACTTTCCATTTGGCTAATCAGATTCAAACAGCCTCAAAACTACTTACCTGACTTGATTACCTTGATTAATCAGCTATTCTAATGGCCACCAGCTGGTACCGATTAGTTGATTCTATTGGCAGGCTGGCAGTGTTTGGTTGATTTTTGTGACAGGCTGATAGTGATCGGTCAATCCTAGTGCCAGGCTAGTAGTGATCAGTCTATTCTAGTGGTAAACAGGTAGTGATCGGTCGAACCTAGTGCCAGGCTAGTAGTGATCGGTCGATTCTAGTGGCAGGCTGGTAGTGATTGGTTGAGTCTAGTGACAGGCAAGTAGTAATCGGTTGAATCTAGCGGCAGGCAGGAATTACATTGATGCATTGTCCCCCTCCTCCCAGCCAGTGGGAAGCTGCTCTGCCGTGCCTCCTCCCAACTCCATAGAAACACCACACTGTTCGGGTATACCCGACTGATGTAACACTAAGGATTTATTTATTGTATTTATAAAGCGCCAACATATTATGCAGCGCTGGACATTAGTTTAGATTACAGACAATATTTAGGGGTGACATACAGCAATATGACAATACAGGAATACAAGACAACCAGATCACACACCATAGTATGATATTACTAACCCTTACTAATCACAGTAAGGATTGAGCTTGATCCTTACTGGTGACACTGACACGGTGGTGTAGTGCAATACACATACCTGATTCATACTAGAAAACACATATAAAATATAACTTTTATTATTACAATTAAAAATCCATATGTATTATCCTCTGAGGTAGGTTTAAATCTCTCGATCAGATAGTTGACTGTTAAGTTGGCCACCATACAATTTTTTAAAGATCTGTTCAATTTAAGAATTGCAATCAATTTTTCTGACTGATTGTAACATTTCAAAAATATGACCAATGTGCCACACTCCTATGATAAAATTTTCCCCAATTATGATAAAAATGATTGGATACTCTGACAAAATTGCTAGGGTGTGTATATTAATAAATTGGCAATCTAACACACACCATACAATCTTTAGAAAGATTGAAGAAAAATATCTGGCATTCCGGATCGATAAAAATAGAAGAAAACGAGAAAACCGATCGGATTTTTCAGTCGAATAAAAAAAAAGCCTTCGATTTTTTCGGGAGATACGATCGTTTTTATCGAATCACCGTAAAATTGGGTCATTTTATTGTATCGTGTGCGGCCACCTTAAAGAGGAACTCCAGTGAAAATAATGTAGTAAAAAAAGTGCTTCATTTTTTACCATAATTATGTATAAATGATTTAGTCAGTGTTTGCTCATTGTAAAATCTTTCCTCTCCCAGATTCACATTCTGACATTTATTACATGGAGACATTGTTACTGTGGGCAGGTTATTTAGCTGTTTCTAGCTGCTCTGGCTGTTAGACAGCTAATAACAGCTGTTTCCTGTCTCTGAACATTGTTACATTGTGGCTGTTTGCCAGGAGTACCGCGGTCTTCAGAGGTTCTTGTGGGAGGGATTTCAGCACAAAATCAGTCACACAGCGCCCCCTGATGGTCTGTTTGTGAAAATCATTGTCTTTCTCATGTAAAATGGGGTATCAGCTACTGATTGGGAAAAAGTTCAATTCTTGGTTGGAGTTTCTCTTTAAGGTCCAAAGTTAATTCTGATCAACCTATTCCTCAGTAAGATTGCTTATGTGCTATAGAAAATCCCCCCACCACAAATCCAACATGTTTCGGCTCCCTAAATTGGAGCCGTCGTCAGGGAGTAAAGGTGCTAAGTGCTATGGTGCCAAGTGCATAACATAATCACATTACAATCACAACATATGGAAAATAAAACATGAGAGCTGTGCTCTCTAGCTCAGTCAGATTTTCTATAGCACATAAGCAATCTTAATGAGGAATAGCTTGATCAGAATTAACTTTGGACCTATTAGTCAATTATCTGATCGAGAGATTTAAACCTAAAAATCCATATGTACTATCCTCAGTTAGAGGATAGTACATATGGATTTTTAATTGTAATAATAAAAGTTATATTTTATATGTAGATAAAAAAATCTTGATAGGAATCAATTCTGTGTTTTCTACGGTGGTGTAGTGGGCAGAACAGTAGCATAGTGGCTATAGTTCTTGCCTTGCTGCGCTGAGACCGTGGCTCAAATCCCAGCCAGGGAACTATCTGCATGGAGTTTGTTTGTTCTCCCCGTGTCTGCGTGGGTTTCCCCTGGGCACTTTGATTTCCTTCCACATCACAAACACATACAGATAAGTTACTTGGCTTACCCGCTAAATTGTTCCTAGATTATGATACATGCACCACACGATATATACATAGAGATATGACTATGGTAGGGTTAGATTGTGAGCCCCTGAGGAACAGTTAGTGACAATTTACTCTGTACAGTGATGCAGAAGATGTTTGCGCTATATAAATACTAAATAATAATAATTTTAATAGGAGCCTCATCACCCTCACTGATCTCCCCACTTCTCTATCTGAGACTACAATACACCCTCCCCTCCCCCTTCTAAACAGTATCCCCTGCTGAGGCAATCCTATTATCCTTCACTTTATTCTTCCAATGCTCCCCCTCCCCATTTAACACCTAGGCTAGACCTGGCCCTCAGCAGTGTTTCCATAGGGCAACACCTCATCACTCACCAGGTGTCACCTGACCTGATCACAGCAGCAATAACATCTGATCAGGTCAGGTGACAGCTGGACAGAGCTGAATTATCGCCCTATGGAAGCATGTTCTCAGGAGTGCCTGAGCAGGGGACAGTGACACTATACAGAAGCAGGGGAGAGGGGAGCATTGCAGTCTCTGCTAGGAGGGGGCGGGATCAAGGGTCCCAAGCCACTCTGCATCAGTCACTTACTATGTATGTCACTGGAGCTGGCTGTAGAACCACCAGTAATGTGTGTGTGAGTGACTGTCTGCAAAGTTAATTGAGCAATAGTGGAGGATCGGCACTGTCACCTGCGAAACACCCCGGCTCAGGCTGCACCAATTTACACACAGAGAGGCAGAGCTGTAGCCCACACGCTGTGCAGCTATCATCCAGCGACCAGACCACATGTCACTCGCAGGCAGCACTCCGTGACCCCCCCTACCTGTCACTGTACTACTGACTCTGGGCCTGCACCATTTGTATAGGAAGGGAAGGAGGGAGACCAATCTTTTTGTATTTAGAGTAGAATACTACACTCTCTCTTCTCTCGCATCCCTACTCCCCTTCACAGCCTCAGTGGTAACTCTCTCCCTCTCAGTTCCTGGCGGCCAGAGACAGTAGAAAACGTAAATAAAGACGGAGAAGAGTGCACGCCTCACCCGATCCTACCCTGTAGCCTGCATGCAACTGAAGTGCTGTGCAGTACTCCGTCCTGAGTCTGACTTCCTGCGTGTGCGGTTATGTTCAAAGCAGCAGCAGTAGTACAGATCTAATAAAAAAAAAAAAAAAAGAATTGCAACTAAACTGCCTAAACTGAGGCTTTAAGAATTTCTTAATATGTTCTAATTTGATTAAATATGGATTCAGATTCTCTAATACAGAAGTAGCAAGACTCTCAAAAGCAATATGGTTTGCTTAGAAACCTAACATCAGCTCATGCTATATAAATATTACATAGTTATTTTGGTTGAAAAAAGACATACGTCCATCGAGTTCAACCAGTATAAAGTACAACACCAGCCTGCTCCCTCACATATCCCTGTTGATCCAGAGGAAGGCGAAAAAACCCTTACAAGGCATGGTCAAATTAGCCCCCAAAGGGAAAAATTCCTTCCCGACTCCAGATGGCAATCAGATAAAATGCCTGGATCAACATCATTAGGCATAACCTAGTAATTGTAGCCATGGATGTCAATTGTAGCCATGGATATTAAAATAATAGTAATATTAATAATAATAATGTTTTAAAATTTGTAAGTAAGAGGCAAGTAACCTTTCCAAGCACTCTAAAGCTACCCATACACTATTCAACCGCAGCACCTACTGATCAACGATTGACCTGCAATCAACCGAGATCATGGGTTGATCACTGTAATAACTGCCAACCATTGTCATGGAATGCCACCAGCCGGTCGATAATGGGACAACTGCTGTGCCATAGCTAACCACAATTTTTACCCAATTAGATGTTTTATTGGATCTAGTGTCTGATTGAGAAAAAATATTGCATAGTGTATGGGCATCAGTGTAACCAGGGGCATTATAAATGAAGGATGTGACAATTGCTCTGTCACCTTCACCCTCCACAAAGGAAGTTGCGAGGTGGGGAGTTGACCGAGGGCAAGGAGGAGAGAGGACTGAAAAGCCTCTATGGGATCCAGAGCCTTCCCACTACATAGGTGAGTTTCTAACTTTTTTCATCATTGCTTCAGATCTGCTTGAATATTATCCTTTTTAGAGGATTGCTTTTATTTATTTATTTTTTTAAACATTTCTTGAAATGTTATGAAACAGTTTAAATGTTTAATCTTTGCACAGTAGCACTTTAATGCTAGACAGACCCCTGAAGACTGCACTGGCCACCAAAACACAGCGGGTGCCAAGTAAGCTGAAATAAATATAAGCCGGAAAGAAATGACCATTGAGAGCATTAGGCAAATTCAGAATAATAAACATAAAATCTATGAATACAAAATGTGATAAAAAGTTCCTTGCAGATGTTATTACTGTAGACAGCTGTGTGCCTGAGCGACTTGTGCAAATGTCAGAGAAAACACGTACAACGCTGTGTTAATGAGTGTTAGAAATTCTTGGCAGTATAGCGCTATTTGATAATATACGAGTGTGATACATTACAATGAAAAATAGCCCAGCCTTGGCAAGGTTAGTGACATGCTTGGAAGCCTACAGATGTATCCCCTGTCACTATAATGTACTCTCTGATTACATTTTATTTAACGAGAATCAAATTCAAAGATCACCGAAAAGGACTGGAGGCTTTAAACTTAACTTTGAACATTAAAGTCACATGTGTATGCTTTTGTAAGTAGTTATCACTAAATGTGTATCTACCATATTGACTCCAGCTGGGTCTCCAGCTTACTCGAAGCTGAGGTATACACATTTACTAAGGGGTTAATAACAGCTTTATGGGGTGCATGAAAAAGGGGCCCGACTGTATGAGGAAATGACGCCGGTGGATAACAAAATCTCAATAATGATAAACATTGTTAACGAAATTGGTTAACGATAAATACGGTTTTAAAACAGACGGGAGTTGCTAACTAAAATAAATTAGCGTTAGAAATTGTAACATAATTAAACAACACAGCTTAACCCAACCCTACTCTCACACAGAACCCTCCCCTGGTGTGTCCAAAACTAACCACTCCCCTGGTGGTGTCTAACCCTAACCACCCCCCAGTGGTGCCTAACCCTAACCACTCCCCGGTGGTGCTTAACCCCAACTCCCCCGTTGGTGCCTAACTCGAACCACCCTTCTGGTGGTGCCTAACCCTAAACATCCTCCCCCCCCCCCGGTGTTGCCTAACCCTAACCGCCCCTGGGTGGTGCCTAACCACCCTCCCTGGTGGTGCCTAAATCCCTCGCCCTCTGCTGAAAACCCTTTTACACATACAAGCGATAACATCTTTGATAACATAAAATCTGTACATACAAACAAAATAATATGACAAAAACTATAACATTACAAGTTTCTTAAAGAGAATCTGTATTGTTAAAATCGCACAAAAGTAAACATACCAGTGCGTTAGGGGACATCTCCTATTACCCTCTGTCACAATTTCGCCACTCCCCTCCGCATTAAAACTGTTTTAAAAAGTTTGTTTATAAACAAACAAAATGGCCACCAAAACAGGAAGTAGGTTGATGTACAGTGTGTCCACACATAGAAAATAAATCCATACACAAGCAGGCTGTATACAGCTTTCCTTTTGAATCTCAAGAGATCATTTGTGTGTTTCTTTCCCCCCTGAGGGGGGAGTGCATAGCAGAACCACAACACTGAAGAACTTGGCAGCCTTCCAGACACAGGCTGACAAGTCTGACAAGGGAAAGATACATTGATTTATTACAGAGACTGTGATAGTACAGAGTACTGCAGTAAGCCAGAACACATTAGAATAGCTTTTGGAACTTGTAGGATGATAAAAAACAGGATGCAATTTTTGTTACGGAGTCTCTTTAAATGATAACATACTTTAATGTCCTAATGTTGTTAACGATATTTATCGGGCATCTGTTTTTCTGCTTTTTTCCCCGTATTAATGATAATTGCGTTAGAGTCTATGGCGGAGCCCTATTCGTCCACTAGTCGCTTGCACCTTTTTTTCTGCTTCCACTTTATGTGCTGCCTGAAGTGACACTTGACATGATATCAACATATGTATATGGTGTACAGTCAGTGCAAAGCATACATATAACAAAGCTGTGTACTTTTTCGTCACTGAAAGGGTTGAGAATTCACATATGCAAATATAAGTGTCTTTCTAGTTGGACTATAGTGTAAAGGCAGCCATACATCTAGCAATGTATGGGCAGATTCAACCTAGAGAAAAATCTCTCTCTAATCAAATCTGATAAGAGAGAGATCTGTCAGCTGCCCAAACACGCAACACGGGAGTCAAGATCTGACTCATGAATCCGAAAAATGTACTCGAGTGGTGTCGTAGTTCACACCACCTTGTTGTCACAGGTCTACTGAAAGACTACTACATCCTTTATTTACAATATTCATATGTTTTAAAATAAATGTTGGTGCATAGATTGCAGACCGAAGCCAGTGTCTCTGCCACACCCCACAGTTCACTGTCAGAATGTGCGAACAGTTAGCTGGTCTGAGCGCACAAGCTGTGGGGTGTGGCTAGCCCTGAAAACTTTGGTTGCACAGCACTATTATTTCATTGATAAAATCATCACAGTATTCTGTTGGGTGTACAATTGGACTACCCTGCAGTGGCTTATACAAGTGAAATAGATATGCAGTAGAGCTGTCCAGAATGCTCAAATATGGAAGCTCTTTGCATCTAAAGGGTCGCTGCAGGTCTCCCTCACAAAGTTACTGAAAACAAGCCAGGGGAATAGTACAAGAATTAGGGAGTGCAATACATATATACAGTGCTAACAGTGCTCAACATGTTTTATCTTAAACAAATTTCAGGAGCAAGATAAAGTGCAAAAATAATAAATAGAGAACCCCCAACCACCACCAAAGTATCCCCCAGCATCAAATGGCTCAAGTCAGAGCTGAAGTGCCCATTTATACAATGGGTTTAAATATGTTGTGGAGGCTGGGATTGACCTACCCCTTCCAGGTGACGCCCTCACACATCTCCGCCCATTAGCTCATGCAGAGATGTTAATTGTGAGTGTGCTGGCTGGCTTTTAGTCCAACCTGCGCCTTGTATAATTCAAATGGCGCTGGCTACACAACTCTGTATGTGATTTGACACCAGTAGTCTCACCTGTTAGCGGCCGTCACGTACCGCTGCTGAACTTAGGGTTCCGTGTGACGTCACTCACATGGTCGGGTTTAATGCGTACATACGTATGCGGCCCGCTATGGCGGTTACCATGGTAATGAGAAGCTTTTGCCCGTGATCAGGCTAATGCTACCAATTGGATGTGGTGGATTATTTACAAATGTGTGCCTCATTTAGATCACTAGGACTACACATGCCCTGTGGGCGCACTACAGATGGAGTGTAGCAATATTACTCTGGCCCTAAACATGCATATGTATGCATGTTGTGCGACCACATCGTCGCATGTACCTGTATTTGTATAGCTGTTGAAAAATCTCCATGCGATGTGAATGCACAATATAAACAGCAATGCGCAATACTCATGCATATTCCTACCACTGTAGATGTGACCATATCGTTGCATATATCCACATCAGTTAAGTAAAGGGCTCACAGACCCATAATCAAAAGGTACCCTTGTTAGTGCCAGTATATCTCTCCATTGGGTGCAAATTTGGGTCCACAGTGGGCTAGCATCATAACGTGGATAGGCACAGGGGCGTCGCTAGCCCTGTTTTAGGGGGGCACGTGCCCCCAATCTTTCCTGGGGTGCCACGGATCTCCCGGCCGCCGCTGCCCCCTCTGTCAGCGGCTCCCTCCAGCCGCCGCCGCCGCGTCTCAGACCTCAGGATCAGGCGGCGAGCCGGCGACCAATCGTGCGGGCGCTAGGACCCAGCGCCCGCACTGATATGCGGAAGTGACATCACTTCCGCATATCGAGCGGGTGCGTCCAGCGCCCGCTCGTACATCTGGTCGGGTCGCCGCTGATCCTGAGGTCTGCTGAGAGGTAGGGGGGGGAGCGGCGGCGGCTAGAGAGGGGGCCTCCCTGTCACTCACTCACTCACTCACTCACTAAAGGGGCTCCCTGGCACGCACTCACTCCCTAAAGGGGCTCCCTGGCACGCACCCACTCCCTAAAGGGGCTCCCTGGCACGCACTCACTAAAGGGGCTCCCTGGCACGCACTCACTCACTAAAGGGGCTCCCTGGCACGCACTCATTTACTAAAGGGGCTCCCTGGCACGCACTCACTCACTAAAGGGGCTCCCTGGCACTCACTCACTCCCTAAAGGGCCTCCCTGTCACTCACTCACTCCCTAAAGGGGCTCCCTGTCACTCACTCACTCCCTAAAGGGGCTCCCTGTCACTCACTCACTGCCTAAAGGGGCTCCCTGTCACTCACTCACTGCCTAAAGGGGCTCCCTGTCACTCACTCACTGCCTAAAGGGGCTCCCTGTCACTCACTCACTGCCTAAAGGGGCTTCCTGTCACTCACTCACTGCCTAAAGGGGCTTCCTGTCACTCACTCACTGCCTAAAGGGGCTCCCTGGCACTCACTCACTGCCTAAAGGGGCTTCCTGGCACTCACTCACTGCCTAAAGGGGCTTCCTGGCACTCACTCACTGCCTAAAGGGGCTTCCTGGCACTCACTCACTGCCTAAAGGGGCTCCCTGGCACTCACTCACTACCTAAAGGTGCTCCCTGTCACTCACTATCGGGGTCCCTGTCACTCACTACCTAACTGGAGGCGCCTGTCACTCACTAGCTAACCTGGGGGTCCCTGTCACTTACTACCTAACTTGGGGGGGCTACCATATTAAGGGGGCATTCTGCCTATTTATGTGAAATGCTGTCTATTTATGTGCCTCATGACTGCTGAATGTGTCTTGTTGGGAGCCTTATGATTTGTTGGGGGCCTCATGATTGCTGAATTTGTCTTGTTGGGGGCCTCATGATTTGTTGGGGGCCTCATGATTGCTGAATTTGTCTTGTTGGGGGCCTCATGATTGCTGAATTTGTCTTGTTGGGGGCCTCATGATTTGTTGGAGGCCTCATGATTGCTGAATTTGTCTTGTTGGGGGCCTCCTGATTTGTTGGGGGCCTCATGATTGCTGAATATGTCTTGTTGGGGGTCACATGATTGCTAACTGCGAGACTATGGGAAAAGCTGAATCCTTATCATATGAGACAATAGCATTAAACCTACTTTTTTAGCGTTTTAAAACAGAAAATAAAACTGGGAGGTTCTAAAAAATTTAATACATTTTTCAGGAGTAGGATGGATGAAATTGTTTATCTTCACAGTTTATTTTCAACTTGGATTTTCCATAATGTTCATGTATGAGTTAAAACGTTTGTACAGTATTTAGTTTAAATTGCTGTTGCCACTTTGCGATAGATACCGGTAAGTGACTTTTGGGTTGCAGTTTGGGCACTCGGCCTCCAAAAGGTTCGCCACCACTGTCCTAATCTGATGTCCCACCATTGCTAGGTTCATGTAAATTTGTCTCCACCCGTTACCACACCTATATTCTGGTCCATGGCCCACCCATTTTTTGGTGCGGCGCGATAAGCACGCCACACAACGTGATCGTCATATTTTTGGCACGCTAGCTGCAGTGTGCTGAATTCTGCTGCCTACAGTATGTACAGTATACGCTGTTCTCTAGTGCTTGCACTGTGTGCTGATTTACCTCCAGTGTGTACAGTGTAAGGTGTTACTCTGTGCCTTTATTGATTGTAAACCAGCTGTATTGTATGCTGATCCCTGCTACTTTCAGTATGTACAGTATTAGCTGTAAAGCCTGGTACACACATACAATTTTGATTAGCCAATTTTAGCTCTGTTCATAAAATTCATTGTCTGTTGGCCCACTTACTGCACGGGGGTGGGAAATGGGGGGTCAGTGATTGACCAATCAAAATTGTATGTGCGTATACATCTTTGATCTATGCCTATACTGATTGTAAATGATCGAAATAAAGGACAGGGGGCTCCGTCCAATATTTCGATGGGCAGGCCCGTTATCCGTAGCTTACACCGCTGCTAAGTTCATGTACATTTGGCCCCACCCATGGCCACGCCCACTCACCGCATGGCCACGCCCATTTTTATGTACCTCCCCTCCTGGTGCCCACATGTGCCACTGATCTCCAGGGACCCTAGAAACGCCCCTGGATAGGCATACATATGTTTCTGTACATACAGTAGATGAGGGGAGGGGAAGGGAATAGAAGAGTCCGGTCGAAAGATCACAACACTGTGAAAGAATAGGAGCAAAGTCCTGGGGATACAGATTCAGCAATACACGTACAATGCAACTGTTACGTTAAATCAATTGGTTCATTTTACATGGGAGAGAAAAGTATGTACAGGAGTACAAGATGCAAGTAAATGCTGTAGGGGGCTACAGGAAGCTTGGAAAAAGCAAAGTCCTCATTAAAACCTTTTGGGACCAACGTATCAATACGGAAAATCCACTCTGATTCCAATTGTAGTAATTTCTTATCTAAATTGCCCCCACGTATGCCCAGTTTCCACTGTTGGACTCCCCAGAAAGATATTTGTCTGGGGTCCGACAGGTGTTTGTCCCTCATATGCCGTGCTAAGCTTGTGTCCCTCTTTTATTTATATCGCCCACGTGCTCTAGGACTCTTTCTTTAAGGGAGCAAGTGGTTTTGCCAATATATATTTTATTGCATGTGCACCTAGCTGCATATACCACACCTTTTGTGTTGCAATTTATAAACGACCATATGGTAAATGTACGTCCATTCGCTGGAGAGGTGAACATTTTGACTGTCGGCATATTGGGACAGGCCTTGCAGTGGCCGCACTTAAAAGACCCATTCGGCTTTGGGGGGAGCCAAGTGGGTCTCACCTCAGTCTTTTCACTGAACATACTGTGTACCAATATATCTTTTAGGTTCCGTGTACGTCTGTAGGTGACTGATGGTCTAACGGGTAGGACCTTTTTGAGTTCTTTATCTTGGTGCAGTATGGGCCAGTAGTGTTCAATGATGTTAAATATTTTGTGTGATTGACTTGAGAAGGTCCCAATTAGTCTCGGGGGTCCTTTATCTGTGCCCTTAAGCTGTTTGTCACTCAGTGTAGCAGTGCGATCAGTGGTCTTTGCTCTAGCATACGCTTTCCGAATCACATTTTCTGGAAAACCTCTCTCTCTAAATCTTACTGATAGTAAGCTACTCTTCTTTTCAAAAGACTCTTCTGTTGAGCAGTTCCTGCGTGCCGCAGGAACTGCCCAGTGGGTATCCCGACTCGCAGTGATCTCGGATGCGTGCTGTCCCATCTGAGTAGCCAGTTTGTGGAGATGGGTTTGCGGTATATCTCTGTATTCAGGAAACAATTTACCCCCTTTGTTATACTGATATCCAGAAAGGTGATATGTTCCTGATTGATTTCGTATGTAAAGTGCATTCCTATCTTGTTATTATTTAGGATCTCCACAAAATCAATAAATACACTTCTGGGGCCCTCCCATAGGATCAAGATGTTGTCTATAAATTTTCCCCAGAAGGTAATATGGACCGTATAGAATGACAAATCTTCACAGAATACATGAATGTCTTCCCACCAGCCCAGGAACAGATTTGCGTAGGATGGCGCACACCCGGTGCCCATCGCACAGCCCCTGAGCTGGTGGTAACAGGTGTGCCCAAACACCACAGGCCGATTCCAGAACAATTTCAAGCTGAATCGGCCTTGTGTACCGCATCATTCCGCCTCACCGCCCTAACGTTGTCCCCTAATGAAAACCACATGGGGCGCACGTGTTTGAACAGGGGAATGCACCCCGAGCAGTGGAGTGACAAGCTCAGGCTGTGGACAGGTAATGTATACCTTGCATGGGGCACCGAAGGAGGGATGGGGGAATGACATTTTTCATAGGGAGGGACAGGGCGGGGGGTTTTGTTGTGTTCGTCGATTGGCATTAACTTGCACGCCGTTCCCACCGCACACCTGATCGAGCAAGTCGGCCCAACATCTTGCAGCATGCGCTGTCGACAATGCGACCGATTATGGTCCCCAAATTGGTCGCATTGTCGGTCGGGCATGCACTTGCCAGCACCGATTTTCATCCAATTTGATTATAATAATAGATAACAAAAGGCCAATTCGGTTGTGGCTCTGGAACACTAGAAGACTGTGTCATTCAGCTGAGACTGTAAAAACATTAAACCTATATTTTTCTAGCTTTTAACACACAATTACCTGAGAATCTTCCATAAGGAGATGGGCTAGCCCAAAACCTGTCAGTTTTAACTACTTTTCTCACTGTACTGGTCCTTTAAAGTGAACCCAAGCCTGCATCCTACTAATATAATAAATGGGAAAGTTTGGATGTTTGGATGTTTGGATGTTTGTTACTCGATCACGCAAAAACGGCTGAACGGGTTAGAATGAAATTTGGCACACACATAGTACATTACCTGGAATAAAGTGTAGGATACTTTTTATTCCCATAACCAAAAAGAGACAAATACAAATTTCACTGGAAAATGTAAGCTGCAGACATTCTTACACTGTTACACTGGAGGTGTGTTTAGCTTCTAAGGGTAGAATGGTTAATTTGCATATATTCAGCAGTGATGCACTGGGAGACATCTCAAGCTCACTCCAACCTGAATTATCGCAAATTCTTTCTGTTTTAAGAAAGCAAACTTTTGTTTTTCTTAGCATCTTAGTAAGGGGGCTTTTAGGACTATTGTAGTCCTTTACACACTCTAATGAGTTCTGGGTCACCATGAGATTGCTGGATATTCTGTACCTCTCGGTGTTAGAAGTCCTGCTGCATAGAGCCAAATTAATCAATGTCATGCACTGATGAGGATCAAACAATCCAAAACAGTCTGTATGCATGTTGGATTATTATGGCTCTGTACAAATTAATAAGCTGACACATCATTGCATTCCAGCGGTTCTGGAAGTGTGTTTAGTTTCTAAGGGTAGCATTGGTTTATTTGCATATATTTAGCAGTGATGCACTGGGAGACATCTCAAGCTCACTCCAACCTGAATTATCGCAAATTCTTTCTGTGTTAAGAAAGCAAACTTTTGTTTTTCTTACACTGTTAATGGTAGGGTTCTCAAACTTTGCACAGTTGGTCAATTTTCAAGGGGAATATTTCTGCCATTCTTGCACTGTTAATGGCACAAGCCTCAAACCTGCCATTCTTGCACTGTTAATGGCACAAGCCTCAAACCTGGTATAGTTGATCATTGGGTGACTGGGGTTCAATTTCAGAAAGGGGGTGGAGCCACAAATAGACAATCAGATTTGTTTCATTCCAATGCAAATTATTGTTGCCAAACACCGCAAAGCTCACAAACTTGGTAATTGAGTAATTGATTAATTGTGTGTTAGGGTTAGGAAAGTGGGCACAGCCAACACCAGCCAAATACATGAGCAGGCAACGCAGGGTCATAAGTGGGCGGAGACAAATACACATTTTACTGGGAAAATGTAAACAGCAGCCATTCTTACACTGTTAATGGTAGGGTTCTCAAACTTTGCACAGTTGGTTACTGGGTGACTGGGATTAATATTCATAAAAGTGGGTGGAGCCTACAAAAAACAATCAAAAAATACCTATTGATTTTTCAAGGGGAATATTTCATTGCTGCCATTCTTGCACTGTTAATGGCACAATACTCAAACCTGGTACGGTTGATCATTGCGTGACTGGGGTTTAAATTTATATAAGGGGGTGGAGCCCCAAACAGCTAATCTGAATTTGTTTCATTTTAATGCAGGTTGTTGATGCCAAAGACCGCAAAGCTCACAAACTTAGTCATTGAGTAATTGAGTAATTCTGTGTTAGAGTTAGGGTTAGGAAAAGTGGGCGCAGCCAACACCAGCCAAATACATAATCGGGCAATGCCAAGTCATCAGTGGGCGGAGACAAACACAAATTTCACTGGGAAAATGTAAACTGCAGCCATTCTTACACTATTAAGTGTAGGGTTCTAAAACTTTGCACAGTTGGTCACTGGGTGACTGGGATTAATATTCAGAAAAGTGGGTGGAGCCTACAAAAAACAATCACAATTCACCTATTGATTTTCAAGGCAAATATTTAATTGCTGCCATTTTTGCACTGTTAATGGCACAAGCCTCAAACCTGGTACAGTTGATCATTGGGTGACTGGGGTTAAATATTTAGAAAAGGGGTGGGGCCACAAACAGCGAATCAGATGTGTTTCATTTCAATGAAAATTATTCATGCCAAAGACCACAAATCTCACAAACTTGGTCATTGACAATTGTGTGTTAGAGTTAGAAAAAGTGGCCACAGCCAACAGAAGCGAAATACATACCCGGGAAACATTAGGACATCAGTGGGTGGAGAAAAATACAAATTTCACTGCTAGAATGTAAACTGAAATTTGGCACACACATAGTACATTACCTGGAATAAAGTATAGGATACTTTTTATTCCCATAACCAAAAAGGGGGCGGAGACAAATACAAATTTCACTGGAAAATGTAAACTGCAGCCATTCTTACACTGTTACACTGGAGGTGTGTTTAGCTTCTAAGGGCACAATGGTTAATTTGCATATATTCAGCGGTGATGCCCTGGGAGACATCTCAAGCTCACTCCAACCTGAATTATCGCAAATTCTTTCTGTTTTAAGAAAGCAAACTTTTGTTTTTCTTAACATCTTAGTAAGGGGGCTTTTAGGACCATTGTAGTCCCTTACACACTCTAATGAGTTCTGGGTCACCATGAGCTCGCTGGTTAGTCTGTACCTCTCGGTATTACAAGGCCTACTGCATAGAGCCAAATTAATCCATGCCATGCACTGATGAAGATCAAACAATCCAAAACAGTCTTTATGCATGTTGGATTATTATGGCTCTGTACAAATTAACAAATTGACACATCATTGCATTCCAGCAGTTCTGGAGGTGTGTTTAGCTTTTAAGGGTAACAATGGTTAATTTGCATGTATTCAACAGTGATGCACTGGGTGACATTTTAAGCTCACTCCAGCCTGAATTATAGCAAATTCTTTCTGTTTTAGGAAAGCAAACTTTTGTTTTTCTTACACTGTCAATGGCAGGGTTCTTAAACTTTGCACAGTTGGTCACTGGGTGACTGGGATTAATATTCAGAAAAGTGGGTGGAGCCTACAAAAGCTAATCAAAATTCACCTAATGATTTTCAAAGGAGTGGAGCCACAGCCAATTAGATTTATTTCATTTCAATGCCAATTATTGATGCTAAAGACCGCAAAGCTCACAAACAAGGTCATCCTTGAGTAATTGTGTGTTAGGATTAGAAAAAGTGGGCAGAGCTAAGACTAGCCAATTACATACCCAGGCAACGCCGGGCGACCAGCTAGTACTATAAAAAAAAAAAAAAACATACTACCTGAACTGGGGGGCTAGCTGAATCAGGTGGGGTCACTTATTGCTGCACCCTGCCACTCCTGCATCATTTCATTTAATAGTTTCAATTTAAAAAACAAATGGCTGCGACCCCGGGATAATAATGGTCAGTGCTGCTCATCCAGATATCCGAATCTTGAGATACTGTAACCATGGAGATGACGTCCATGACGTCGTTGAGTCAATTAGAGGGCTCCCAGCCTAAGCCCAAGCAACCAATCACAGAGGGGAATTTTGGCCAGTCCCTCCTGTATATAAGGAGGGGGCCATGATTGAAAATCGTCCTTGCTTGTGACTGCACACTGAGAGACACTCCAGTGCTGTTTGGCTAAGCAAGTGCATTACCACACTGTTAAACCCAGCGTTTTTGAATGGACACACCTTCACTACACTACTGTTATATTGTTTTATAGATAGCTAGCCTGTGTAATTTGTTAGTGTCAGTCAGGCAGACTTTGAGCTGCAGCAGCTGCTAGTAGTTAGGTCCTGTGTCTGTGTGTGTGCTGTGCACAGTCCAGGCCTCCTGCTGCTGGCTGGCCTGCTATTAGCCTTAGCTAGCTAGTAGTTACAGTATAGGTAGGATTACTGTGTTATTGTGTGGTTACTGCAGTGCTATTAGTTGTTAGAGAGTAGTACTGTGTTAGCTACAGATTATTGCAGTGCTGCTGTGCTGCTGACTGAGCAGTGAGCAGTGTCAGTGTGTCTTGTTCTACTCTGCTGTCTGTCACTCCGTCCTGATTTAAAGTCCAAGCCTGCTATTAATAAAGTACAAGTACCCCACACATCATCTGTGACATCACATATCTTCTTGTACTATGTCTGGTACTGGCAGCCGGGGGATGGTCAGCAAGGCCAAGACGAGAGGGAGCAAAATTGCGGCCTCCGTCAGCAGTTCTTCCGCTTCAGTCTCCATTCTGCCGCTAGCCACTGGCCGTCCAGCTGTTAGGGGGAGTCATGCTGCAGAGACGCAGCAGCGTGTAGTGGCCATTTTCAAGCAGAGTCAGCGGCGCAAATTGGAGGAGAAAGACGCTGCTCCTGTGATGCAGCTGATGGTTGATGACGAGCAGGCCACCACCAGCCCTACAAAACACATTCTGGATGTAATGGGCTTTGTGGAAGAGTCTGAGATGGTGACGGTGGTTATTGGGGGGGGGGGGGGGGGTGTCCGTCCATGATGTGTCAGCAGAGGAGGGCTCATCATCCCAGCAGTTGTTTGAGGAGGGGGAGTATGATGTTGATGATGAGATGAAGGACCAGGACTCTGAGGAGGAGGATGCGTCAGTGGGTCTGGCATGGAGGATCAGCATTGCAGGGATTGGCAGGAGCAGCAGTGGGCTTGGAATGCATGACCCACAGCCTGCTGCTCCATCTGCCACTACTACCACCAGCTGCACCACTCAACCCCAGGCCCCAACCACCACTGGGAGAAAATCAGCAGCAGCATCCCATTCTAGGTGACGTAAGGGCAAAATGCAATCCCCAATATGGCATTTGTTTCATCTGCCCTCACTGGAAAGCAAGTTTGTGACTTGTAATGTGTGCCATGTGAAGATGAGCAGAGGGTCTAACCCCTCCAAATATGGCACCTCCAGCTTCATAAATCATCTGGCCAATAAGCACAAAACTGAGCATGAGGAATTCAAGAGGCTGAAGGAAGCTGGCGCTGGCCCTTGCAGTGGTCAGGGCACCATAACCCCCTTTGCCACTCCTGCCGACACTGAGGCCTGTTCAGGCAGCCAGTCCTCCTCAGTGGTCTCCTCTGCTCCCTCCTCGGCTTCCTGTACAAGCCCAAAATGCCACCACCACCAGACCCTGCTGAGTGAGTCGTTCGTGGTCAAGGCTCAGCCTCCCGGCAGCCGTCACATACACCAGCTGAACGGCTTGCTTACACGAGCCATGTCCTCCCAGCTCCTCCCATATTCGTTTGTGCAGGAGGGGAGCCAGATGCATGCGCTCCTGCAGTGAGCAGCGCCGGATTGGCCAATCCCCAGCCGGCACTACTTCACACGCACGGCCATCCCAGCACTGCACCAGTTTGTGAAGGCCAACATGGAACGTGGGCTTGACTATGCGGTGGGTGTGCACGTCCATGTGACCATAGACTCATGGTCAAGCTGGTTCAGGACATTCCGGTACCTCTCTTTCACCGTGCACTGGGTCAGTTTGGTGGAAGGGGGCGAGGAGGGGACAGCAGCATCATCTCCCCAGTGGGTGGTGCCACCCCGAACCAGGGTCAGGGGAAGTGCAGCAGGTTCCAGCTCTGATCCGGTTCCATCCTCCGGCAAACCCGCCGCCAAACACCCCTGCCTCAGCAGCAGCGTGAAGGCCTGCCACTGCCAAGCACTGCTGGAGATGTTCAGCCTGGGGAAGAACAAACTTACGGCGGACCACGTCCTGGCCAAACTCCGAGAGCAGGGGAGTAGTTGGCTGAGCTCCAGAGGCCTGAAAGTCGGAGAGGTGGTGGCCGACAATGGGGCCAACCTGGTTGCCGCAATCCACCGGGGAAACCTCACCCACATCCCCTGTCTGGCCCACGTCCTGAACCTGGTGGTGCAGAATTTCCTGCGTACCTACGAGGGGATGGACACTCTTTTGGGAGCAGCAAGGGAAACCGTGGGTCATTTTCACCGCTCGGGTGGTGCCACAGTGTCCCTGGAAGCCGTGCAGCTGGAGCTGAACCTCCAACGGCACCGGCTTATCATAGACGTTCCAACACACCGGAATTCCACCCTGGCAATGTTGGAACGTCTGGTTGAACAAAAGTGGGCTGTCAACCACTACCTGGCCAAAGCCACCATGGAGGCCAACTTATCCGGGACCGGCACCACCCACCTCCCGGACATCATCCGCCCTGCTGAGTGGGGAAAAATGCAGCTGGTGTGCTTGGTGCTGGCACCCTTCCTGGAGGCCACCAACATGGTCACTCGCTGTGTGAGTGGGTGAACATGGTGTGCATGCTGGACAAGGCCCTCGATACTCTGCTGGAAGTGGGAGAGGCAGCACTGATCCATCAGGAGCAGCAGCCACCTGCACAGTCCACCTCTGTGCGGCAGGAGGAGGAGGTTGAGGAGGACTTGCTGTTTGAGGAGTTGGAGGTCCCTGACCATGAAGAGGAGGGGGCACAGCGGAGTGCAGCTGCAGTGGTGCGAGGGTGGAGAGAGCAGGAGGAGGATCAGGAATCAGAGGAGGAGGACAGCACTGTCAGCGGTGCAGAAGATGATGTGTCAGCAGAGATGGCAGCCCTCTTCCACATGGCAGCGCACATGCTGCAGTGCCTGCGCAAAGACCCAAAGGTGAAGCAGATGCGTACTCGGGAGGACATCTGGATCACCCTGATGCTAGACCCACAGCTGAAGGGGAAGCTGCATCAGTTCCTGTCTGTAGAAGGAGACCCTGTGCAGCGAATGAGGGACTTGCAGCGGATTCTGGTTCGGCGCTTGGAGGAAGCCTTCCCCCAGACTCCCACCCCCCTGCTGTCACAGTCCAGCCAGCACAGCAGCAGGTGCCTGCATCCAGCAGCAGGTGCCCAACATACCTGCTGTCTCTGACAAAGGTGCTCTATACCACATCAGTACCACTGCCTACAGAGGAGGTGCCTGCAGCAGCATCCGGCTCTCAAAGCCAGAACCAGCACCTGACTCGGATGGTGGACGACTACATGGGGTCCTACAGCGGGCTTGACACCGACACCCCTGTGGACCCCTTGGATTACTGGGTCAAGCACCTGGATATCTGGAGCGAGCTGGCGCAGTACGCCCTGGAAGTGCTGTCTTGCCCACCTTCCAGCGTGCTGTCAGAAAGGTGCTTCAGTGGGGCCGGTGGCATGGTCACCAAAAAGCGCTCTTGTCTGTCTACCCAATCTGTATACAGACTGACGTTTCTCAAGATGAACCAGGCTTGGGTGGAAGGTGAGTTCCTGGCCCCTGTTGTTGGCAAGAGGGGGAAATTAAGTGGCTGAGTGGGTTTTCACTATGCCTGCCTTACCACCAACCTTTACCACCACAACCTCCTGGCTCAATCTTCATTCATAAGCCAGGTTCACATTTTTTTTACATCCGTGGTACTACCAACACTAGGTGCCATGGTTATTATCTGAACACAATTGCTGTGTAATTTTTTTTGGAGGTGTCTGTGCTGTCCAAGTTGTGGGGAGGCCCCAACTGTGGCAGTACGACTGCTTCCTGGAACCTCTCCTTTTTAATGTTTTACCTGTGCCATGGTACCAACACTAGGTGCCATAGTTAGTGATTATCTGAACACAATTGCTCTGTAATTTTTTGGGAGGTGTCTGGCCTGAAAACTGTCATGTCACAGTTGTGCAGTTGGACTTTGGACACAATGGCCTCTAATCATAAAGCATTCCTGCATGCGGTAATGCTCAAAACAGCTGACTTTACCGACCATTTAGCAAACTGTCCAAGTTGTGGGGAGGCCACAACTGCGGCAGTATGACCGCTTCCTGGAACCTCTCCTTTTTAATGTTTTACCTGTGCCATGGTACCAACACTAGGTGCCATAGTTATTATCTGAACACAATTGCTGTGTAATTTTTTTGGAGGTGTGTAACATCCACAGTAATGGCGGCTCCGCAGCCGCCTTGCCTTCCTGTTCAGGGACTTCGCCCGTGCCTCTGGCGTCTAGTATGCCGACGGACGGGTTTGTCTTTTGCACATAGGGTTGCCGTATCGCGCAGGCGCACGGAGACAGGACCTTTATGCAGGGAGGAGGCGCGTCAGCTGACCAGCCGGTCGGCTGACGTCAGAGGAGGCTCACGGTGCTCTGGATTGGTTGATTGTTGTGGGCGCGGCTGTGGGGTCTCCTCTGCTTCATAAGCCTTTACTGTTCACTCGCAACTTATCTGCTGTTGCGAATACTTATGTGCTAGCGCTCAGACCTTAGATAGTATCCGGTGTGCTTTGATCTGGGAGGAAACCAGGGATTTCACACAAGACTAGGATTATTGTTTATTGATATTCAGTGTATGACTCTAGCTACCCTCTGACTCTGCTCTTGCTTTTCGTTTCTGTACTTCTGCCTATCTGACTCTGTTGCTGAGCCCTGCCTGATATTGTACTACTCTCTTGTCTGCCAATTCTGTACTGTACCTGCCCACTTGTTACTGATCCTAGCCTGTCTGACCTTTCTACTCACCAGTAAGCCCTTGTCACTGGTGAGGTGCTCTTCTGATAGTACCCACCAGCTCCTCTGGTGAGCTTAAGTCAAATTAATCAGTTACTGTGTTCTAATAGTACCCACCAACTCCTCTGGCGAGGTTAAGCCAAACTAAGCAGTTACTGTGTTCTAATAGTACCCACCAGCTCCTCTGGTGAGGTCTAGCTAAACTATTCTGTTACTGTTGCACCAAGCACTACATACTTTGTATTCTGCCAGCTATACTTGTATTATTGGTGATACTGCGGATCACCACATAATCAGGTATAACGTCTGTATTATTGGTGATTCTGCAGATCACACATAATCAGACATCTGTGTTGCTACACCAATCGTTACAAGGTGTCTGTGCTGTCCAAGTTGTGGGGAGGCCCCAACTGCGACAGTACGACTGCTTCCTGGAACCTCTCCTTTTTAATGTTTTACCTGTGCCGTGGTACCAACACTAGGTGCCATTGTGATTATCTGAACACAATTGCTGTGTCATTTTTTTGGAGGTGTCTGTGCTGTCCAAGTTGTGGGGAGGCCCCAACTGTGGCAGTACGACTGCTTCCTGGAACCTCTACTTTTTAATGTTTTACCTGTGCCGTGGTACCAACACTAGGTGCCATAGTTAGTGATTATCTGAACACAATTGCTGTGTAATTTTTTGGGAGGTGTCTGGCCTGAAAACTGTCATGTCACAGTTGTGCAGTTGGACTTTGGACACAATGGCCTCTAATCATAAAGCATTCCTGCATGCGGTAATGCTCAAAACAGCTGACTTTACCGACCATTTAGCAAAGTGTGCATTCATAAAAGCTGTTTCCGCATGAAAATCTGACATCCCTGAGTAGTGCGGGAAATTACCGCCTTGTGCGGAGATTATCACAACACGTCACTGAAGGTTAATTCATAAAGATTAGGGTGATAAGCCAGCGGTAATGGCCGAGATAACAGGCAATCTAATGTGGGCAGACCTCCCAGGCAGCTGCAGTGAGAAGAGAGCAAAAACGGCATCCCAGAATACCAAGGCTGTGTTTTTTTAACCCCTTGGGTACCTGTTTTCAGATAAATTTCACATCAGAACGCCTGCATGTGTAACATTTCTGGAACTTCTTCTAAGCTGTGGCAATTAAATAGACTGTTTAGAAAGACTAATATACAGATTCAGAGAAGATTCAAGGCAAACAGAGGCAGTTTTAAAAAGAATGCACATGTAAAGGGTTGCTGGGGCTGCCTCCTTTATAGTAACTGTCTCTGCGCGGAGAAATGTATCAACTCAGCCAGCAAATGTAACAACTCAGCAGCACCGCCAGTTTAGTGCGGGAATTACCTGACCTATTATCGCAAGTGTAAACTTTTGTATGAATTAGCACACAAAAGTCTAAAATACCGATGCAGTGTTTTCCCTCCAAGATGTTTTTTACCGCAAATGTTGTATGAATAGAGCCCAAAGTGGGCTGCACGACCGCTGTCTGGAACCTAGTCCTGATGTTGACAGCCTTTTTTTTCGGGGGGGGGGGGGGATTTTAAGTCCCCACATAATCAATTAGTGTTCCCCTTTAAAAAAAAAACATGATGCTACATGCCTCATTTACCATAAAAAATGTTTTAGAAGCAATTTAAAGGCCTCTTCCGGTTTTGCTATCTGGATATCCAAATCCACCCGGATACCCCAGATACTGCGGTCGGATATCCGATTCGGATCGCAAAATTTTGAACTCGGATATCCGACCCGGATCGGATATCTGGGTATCCGGATCCGAATCGGATCCGGATTTTGAAAAGGGGTATCCGAGCAGCACTAATGATGGTACAGTGTTCAGCTCTGTGCTTATCAGAGAGCACAGAGAGGTGGGGAAGGGGTGGAATAAAGGAATAGAAGGGGCATGGAGAGGCAGGGAAGGACAGAATAGAGGTCGTGAAGGGGCATGGAGAGGCAATGAAATGGTGTTTCTATTGCCAGTGGGGTGTTATGCAGGAGTGCTTCTCTTTCAAAGGACCTTCAAAGGATTCCCCTTCCCCCACTAGGCTGCTGAAAAGCTCTATGTCAGTAGATTGGGGGAGGGGGGGCAAAAGAGCATAGGGCAGGTGGGGGCAGTGACCAGAGTCACACCAGGAGAGCACAGAGGCATGTTATGGAGAAAGGAACATGTCGCTATGTCTCTTTTCCCCCTAAGATCCACATTGGTTTAACTTTAACAGTAAATGGATAGATACAATTGTTTATCTTATTAGTTCATTCTAACATCAGATTTGCTTTAGCAAATACAAAGCTGGCATGAAAAAACAATAAATAGTATTAATACAAATTCTTGTGAAGCAAAAATGACGTATTACATACTGCATCTAGCAAGCTGAATGCCACAGTTAAATCTTCTTTCCTGTTTACGTTATGAACCATAGCTCTATCCTTGCAATTTGTTCCAATCTCTTATTACTGTTATTATAAGACTTATTTTTAGATGAGATGGGAGTACAGTGAGAGGGGGAGGGGATTATAAAGAGAGAGAGAGAGAAAACCTGATTACTGGAGATTGTGTATACATTCATCTTCATTCTTAAAGCGCACAGTTAAAGTAATATTCCAACTTTGTTTTCACGCAGTACAGATATTGGCCCTTATTCATTTTTTTTCAATTGTTTTCTCCCACATTTTCTCCTGGGTGATATATTTACACCGTATCAATAAAATGCAGATTAAGGCACCAGCGGGCAAAAATATTTTCACCTACTTTTTGGTAGTTTTTGTAATTGTACAGTACTGTAAAGTTATTTTTAAGAGAAGATGAAAATTATTAGTGTTAATTGCATATGTGCCCAGGGCTCATATTAAAGTGAATGGGAACCGCATTTAAAAAAAAATGAAGCAAATACTTACCTAAGAAGAGGGAAGGCTCTGGGACGTATATAGCCTTCCGTCTCCTCTCTCGGTGCCCTCTATCCTGTGCTGCCCCCCCCCCCCCCCCCCGTTTCAATCCCCCACCGAAAGGGTATTTGGAAGTCTTCGGGAGCCGTGTCCTCCCGAAGACGTGCGGCTCCATACTGCACACACATGAGCGTGCAAGAGAGCGTGCTTGCGCAGGCACAGTACAGGGCCGCCCTTCTTCAGGAGCACTCGGGCTCCCTGAAGACTTCTGAAGCCTCCTTCGGCCGGGTAAAGCAGTATTTGACTAAATTAGTCAAATACTGCTACCGGGCGAGCCAGCACTGAAACGAGGGGACCAGGAGAGGAGCTGGAAGGCTCTATAGGACCCAGAGCCTTCCCTCTCCTTGGGTAAGTATCTGTCTCATTTTTTTAAATGCGGTTCACATTCACTTTAAAGCTACTCACTGAAATCTGCAGAGGCCACAGAAGCAGAAGGAGACAATGGAGACACAGATAGAAGGAGAACTCAAGATCATTTCTCTTTTCCATGCTGTCTAATCAGAGTGAGTAAAGGGTGCCTTTTTGACAGCCTTACTGCATTTCCCAGCTACAAAAAAAACCTCCCAAAAAAAACAAGAAGAAACCTCTGGATCACTTTTGATCAGTGCAATGTGATATCAGATCTGCTGGGGGTTCATTTGCATTAAACCTGCAAGTACAAATAGAATGGGAGAAGCGTAAATCCACTCATGGGAAGAACCTTTTTTCCAGGCCTACCAGGTTTTATTAAAGTCTTTGCTATGCCCATGAATAGCTGGAGCCCTGACTATCTTCTAGTGTGATCCAGGCAAAAGTTACAGATTTTTGCTGCCTAATATCAGACAAAAGCCATAACAGGAATGCAGGATTCCCATGACCTCCAATGTGTTTTGGTGGTTTCCAGCTCACTGAGGCATACCTTTTTCTTATACATTTTCTATTTCCTGTAAATGAGGAGTGTCAGAAGATAGATGGTCATTCCTCAGTACTTTCATTGATAGCTACAAATCCGTAATTGATTTGATTCCTGTAACTGATCCATGTAAACTGTTTCTTTGCATACCAATGTAAAGTAATGTTTCTTGCAGGAGAGACTCAGAACTTTAAAGATGCTTTTGTTGGGAAAGATGTCAGTGTTATGGGATTACCATTGGCCTTCTATTCTGGAATGTACGCATATTCTGGCTGGTAAGTTAATGTTACACGGTGTACTTATATGGAACCCTACACCTGCTCCACCACTGTTTGATTTCATCACAGATGTGTGTCAGTCTCTCTGTTAGTAGAAAATATAGAAACTGTAAGCAGAAGTCCTGTTATTGTCTCACACTACCACCTAATGACATGTGGCCATAAATATACATTACAGCAATACTAATTAGAAGCAAGAAAATGAAACAAATAAGAAATAAAAAAATGCACAAATGTCTGTCAGTCTCTCTGTTAGTAGAAAATATAGAAACTGAAAGCAGAAGTCCTGTTATTGTCTCACACTACCACCTAATGACACGTGGCCATAAATATACATTACAGCGATACTAATTAGAAGCAAGGAAATGAAACAAATAAGACATTAAAAAATTTGCTCAAAGCCTTTAAATAACTTGGCTACAAAAGGGTTAAAGGTGCCCATTATTGATCCAGTTACCCAAATGATCAACCATCCTATCCAATCCGTTCGATCCAATCATTGTGAATAATGATCCATCAACGCAGATGAAAATAATCAGCAATTTGAACAAACTCAAAGAATTGTTCAGAAATTTAGATAAATGGAACGTCGATAGAACATTAATTGGCCACTGATGAGCACCATTAATGGTACCTGATCTGATTGATCAAATGGTCGACCATTTGGGAGATTGCACCATTAATGGCCATCTTTTCTCTAATCTCTCCATATTCTATCCTTTAACATTAACCCTCCTAAAAATAAGCCTTTTGCCTAACCTAAATTTCTAATCCTAGTGCCCTGTGAAACTGATTTCTGGTGCTCAGTACATGGTAGATAGCACCATCACTACACCACACTGGCCTATGGCTCCATGCTGAGCACACCCTTAGTGGCTGCAGCTCTCAATCGCTTTGAGTCCAACAGGCAGGAGCAAAGTGTTATACAAATGTTAGGATTATTATTATTGTATTATTATTATTAATATTATTGTTGCCCTTTCTCAGGTGTGATAAAGGGCAACGCCCGAAACATGTTGTGTACCTCTGTTTGCTCCAATACAGCTTTTCACTGCTAAAGCCTGTGGTCTGCCGTCTCCAAGGTTGTTCATTCTATCTGGTGCTCAGGTATACAATAGCCGATGGAATGTTGGTTATTTTATAGCCGAGTGCCGGATGTGCTGTGAAACTAATACCTGGTGCTCATTGCATGAGTGCATGGCGTCTTGGGGGTGGTGTTAAATACCATTCCCCCTCCGAGTTCTCGCAAGAGATGTAATTCGGAGTCTGGCAGCCGCCTGAGCCCCAAATTACCGATATGCGGGGCGCACTTCTGTGCACGGAGCTCAGCGCCACGTGACAAAATAACCTGATTCGCATTACATGATAGCCGAGTGTTGATGACGGCCAGTAGAAAATTTAATAGCCAGGACTTGGCTGTATAATAACCAAGCATGTGACCCCAATGTCCAATCTATACTGCTTGCAGGCACCGAAATTACCTGTTTCACCCCCATCCTTCCATCATCAGTCTTGTCTACAAGGTACAGCACCACTTGTTTTTCTTTACAGTAAACATTATCCTTTAATTTTGCGGTTTGGAGGAAAATAAAAATGCATAACGTTGTTTGACATTGACCTTGCAGTACATGTCCACCTTCATAGAGTGAATCACAACTTCAACCTGAGAACAGTTGTTTAATAGATATTCTTATAAATAGGGCATGAGTGAAATGGACAGATTTAGCAAGATATTTTTTCCAGAACTATTTAGGATGCAAATCTTCTGAGATTCTTTTCTTTATTCTGGCTGCATACTCTTTAAATCAAGTGAACTGATGGTTGGAACCAGCTATCAAGCTGTCTGCTGTCGTATAATGTAATCTGTCAGCTGCTTAACACACCGTTTCTTAATAACATAGCAAAATGTAACAAATTTGTTTTCAGATGTGATGGATTTGATGCCACATCTACAGGCAACACAAGGTTAACAGCACTTGTTAGAAAAATAACAGGAGGAGGTACAAATATAAAATCACATTAAAATATGTCATTAAGTATGTGACTTCCCGAGCTTTTCTGCTACTTAATAGTGTGTAATTATCCTCTTACAACTTGAAAAGAGGGAAAGGACTTGACGGTATGTGAATGTGTGACAGAGGCACACCACCAGCCTGTGACAGCTTGATGACTGGAACAGCAGACAAGCAGCATTACACAAAAATAGGGAGATCGGAGGCATGTTCAAATTTACAGTTCAGAGGGGGGAGGTTTGAAAAGAACTTGTTTGCTGACTAGGGCCATATTTCTGAATATGACACAGGATTTCAGGACTAATAATGAGACTTTTTTTTAAATTCTCTTTATTAAGCCAATCAACATTTTTGCATTCATGATTTTTTTTTTTTACTTTTATACATAATATGCATTATATTTGAAGCACTCAAGGTTAGCAATGATTACTGAATTGAACATCTTTGTGTCTCATTCTCTGTAATTTTATCTCTGTATCATGGGCCATACCTAGAGATCAGTGGGCCGCCTGGCAGAACTCATCTGGCTAGGCTCACAAACCTCCACTCACCCTCCCAAGGTCAAAACTCTGGCCAGGCCCCAGCCAAATGCTTTTACCTCCCGCTCCTCCCCTTGCCAATTTAGCGGAGTGTGGCAGCGTAGCGTGATACATTACCGGCTTCCAGAAGAGCGACACATCCTCCTCAATTCTCTCTTCAGCCACACTGCTGTCTATTTGTTTGTGGCTCTCATCCCTGCATGTCATGTGGGACCTGCATGCAGATAGGCAGTGGTGCGGCTAAAGAGAGAAGTGAGGAAGACGTGTTGCTATGCTGGAAGCCTGTAATGTATCACACTTTACTGCCGTACTCTGCCCTTAAAGGAAACGTCAGGCATAGCAAGCTATCCCCTGATTTACTCACCCGGGGCTTCCTACAGCCCCTTGCAGCCGACATGTCCCTCCCTCGTCGCAGCTCCTCTCCGAGCCACCTGCCCAGGGTCCCTGCCGAGGCAGAAAACCTCCTCTGAGGTTGTCCTCTACTGCACCTGCATGAGCCCCACTGTCAATCACTCGCACATGGGCTAGAGTGTTCTGCGCAGAAAACCTCATTGTGTGTACCAGGCATTACACTTCCATTACACACAATGCTTAGTTGTATGTTCACATACTGACTTAAAGGAATACTTAAGTCTCCTAAAACAAATGACTTTTACTCTCCCGGGGCTCCCCTCAGCCCCCTGAAGCGCCTGGACTCGCCACGTCCGGTTTGGCCGTCACAGGCCGACAAGCTGGGAACGTTCCCGGCCGCAATAGCGCCCTCTATAATGCTATTGCGGCCGGGAACGCGGCTATACCGGAAGTGGCCGCCGGCGAGTCCAGGCGCATCGGAGGGACACGCGAGGGCACCGTTCAGCTGCAGGGGGCTGAGGGGAGCCCCGGGTGAGTAAAAGTCATTTTTTTTAGGAGACTTAAGTATTCCTTTAAAGCACACCTGACCTGTCACAAAGCTATCAAAGCTAAGCACAGAGGTATGTTCATGGTGGATCCATATCTCTCTGTGCAATATCCATCTCTCTCCTTAGTCCATCCAATCCCTATAATCACTCTTCAAAATATACGATTTTTGTCTAAGTTAAATTTATAAACAGGAAAAGCCTGCGGCAATGTCCCCTCCTATCACCCTCCCTTTCCCTCCTCTTCAGCACCCATTCCCTCCCCTTAAAAGGAAGAACTGGGAGAATGATAAGAGGGGACATCAGCGCAAGCCTGCCTCTTCCTGTCTAAAAATATGACTAAAGCTAAAAGTCAATTTTTTCAAGGAGTGATTACTGGAACTGACGGAATGAGGAGAGGAATGGACAACATGCAAAAGTATGAAGATCCAGCATCTTTTGATAAAGTTATAAATGTTTATTCAAATTTACCAACTCATAGAAGAGGGTGGTGAAGGGTAATGAACTTTCACTGCTGCCTGGGGAAGAAAAATGTATCTTACTATATAAATAACACTGGGAGGGTGCGTGTGTTATTTAAACTATGGTTTTAGTTTAGTTTTTTATTCTTCTGCTAGATTGTATAGTTCTTTTGGGAGCTCCTTTAATTACACTCCAAAGTTGTCTTTGTTTATGGAAAATTGGAAATATATTTGGTTGGAATTATCTTCCTTGCTGTAAGGAAACTCTTCTTTAATTAAATTCTTATTCAACTTGATTTCATTAATCCTTAATTATGAAATTTCACTAAACTCATTTCTTGCCATTTCTTGACATAAAAAAGACAAACAATATGCACAGTTCACTTTACACATTTTTTTACACCTTTCCTAAGGGAGTATGTGGGGTTTTTTTTAATGTGGTGATTGCATCCATGTCAAATAGCTCAAACTTTTGAATTCTACCTTCTGTAGAACTCTACTCTGCAATCAAAGGATTTGATCTGATAGGTTCAGAGAGGGCTTTCATTACTTGTATGATAAAAAGTGAAGAGTGCAATTTTATATATTGGCATTTTTAGAGACCATCCCTAAAGTAGCAGTCACAGCTCCAGGGTCTGTGTAAAGGTGTAGAAGCAAAAAGTGTGCCAGGGGAATAAGGTCACTATTGTAGAAGGACCTGCTAGTAGAATATCAGTAAAATTACCAATATTCTACAATTGGGCGCTGGCTAAAACCGATAGCAGAATACCTGTAATTTTACCGGTATCCCACTATGCCTCTACCTAATCTTCCTCTCACACTAACCCTCTCCCTACCTACTCCTAACACTAACCTACCCCTATTTACTCCTAACACTAACCTGCCCTCACTCCCACATTAGAGATGGCCCGAACTGTTCGCCGGCAAACGCGAACCGGCAAACTTCCGGGGTTCGCGATCGCGGAGAACTGCAAACTTTTCCGGAAGTTCGATTCACCCTATAGTGCATCATTAGGGTCAACTTTGACCCTCTACATCACAGTCAGCAGGCACATTGTAGCCAATCAGGCTACACTCCCTCCTGGAGCCCCACCCCATCTTATAAAAGGCAGGCAGCGTCAGGCATTGTGCCTGCAGTAATTATAGAAGAGAGAGCTGCTGCTGCTGCTGCAGAGAGATTTATAGGGAAAGCTTAGTTAGGCTCTTGAAGGCTTGTTAGCTTGCTGCTTACTGATTCTTATTGCTAAAAAAGCACCCCACAACAGCTCTTTTGAGAGCTAATCTTGTTCTTGTGATCTATTTTTTTGTTTGTGTGTCCCACAGACACTTGTGTTGCATAGACAGCCTTGGTATTTCCTGCTGTGCCACTGCCAGGGCCGGATTTGTACTTTGTACTGCCCAAGGCCTACTACCTCCAGCCGCCCCATGACAACAGCGGGGTTAAGGTAGCATTTAATACAATTCTCTCAATGATTGATAGTCCAATTCAATGTTAATAGCGATCAAAAAAACAATCATTCAGGACCACAAATGGAAACAAAGCTGCTATTCAATTTAACAAGATTGACAAAGTTGTTCCATTAATTTTCCCATGAATCTGATCAAATTCCTTTTCCATTAGTGGTTTCGAATGATCATTTTTGATGAATATTATCTGGAGAATTGTATCGTTAACGGCCACGGATAGGGTTATCGGACATAGGAAAGGGAAGAAGATAGAAATTGTGCAGGATCAGGATATTACGGTATGGAATTGATGAAAAAAACCTTTAGGGGAAATTAATAGCTAGAGCTTTTGGCAATTTAGGGTGAGGCTAGTAAATTTGAGAATAGGGTTATGGGAAAAGGGATAACATTAAGTATTAGGTTAGGGTTACTGATTAAAAGATTATAGTGATTAAACTGACTGAGGATGGTCAGCGACACAACTATGTACTCTGTAATGTGCTGAAGAACATGTCAACACTATATAAATACATACTAATAATATGGGAGGACACCAGACTATGGTAGGATTAGATAGTGAGCTCCTGTGAGATCAGTCATTGACATGACTATGTACTCTGTAATGTGCTGCAGATGTCAGTGCTATATAAATACATAATAATAATATGGTAGGAATTTAGACTATAACTATGGTAGGATTAGATTGTGAGCTCCTCTGAGGACAGTCAGTGACATGACTATGTACTCTGTAATGTGCTGCAGGAGATGTCAGTGCTATATAAATACATAATAATAATATGGTAGGACATTAGACTATGACTATGGTAGGATTAGAGTGTGAGCTCCTCTGAGGACAGTCAGTGACATGACTATGTATTCTGTAATGTGCTGCAGAAGATGTCAGTGCTATATAAATACATAATAATAATATGGTAGGACATTAGACTATGACTATGGCAGGATTAGAGTGTGAGCTCCTCTGAGGACAGTCAGTGACATGACTATGTATTCTGTAATGTGCTGCAGAAGATGTCAGTGCTATATAAATACATAATAATAATATGGTAGGACATTAGACTATGACTATGGCAGGATTAGATTGTGAGCTCCTCTGAGGACAGTCAGTGACATGACTATGTACTCTGTAATGTGCTGCAGAAGATGTCAGTGCTATATAAATACATAATAATAATAATATGGTAGGACATTAGACTATGACTATGGCAGGATTAGATTGTGAGCTCCTCTGAGGACAGTCAGTGACATGACTATGTACTCTGTAATGTGCTGCAGAAGATGGCTTAACCCCCGCCCCTCAGTGAGAGAGAGGAGAGGCAGGGCGCTCTTTTCTCTGTGCACTACCACGCACGCAGGATAAAGGATAGACTGGAGGACAGTGCGGCAGCAGACAGCTCAACAGCTGATCTGCTGCCTGTGTGCGACACCCGCCCCAGCTCTATTGTCGGCAGGTTTCCGCCCTTAGGAACCGGCCTAGGTGGCCTGTGCGGAAATCCGGCCATGGCCACTGCCAGGCCCAGCACATTCAGAGACTACCTGTGTGTGTGACAGGCAGCTACACATTTGTAATCCCAATCACTGCACCTGTTCACGGTTCAGTGCACGTACCTACCTATACCTACATGAGCGCACGCATTGGTAATACCACCAGTCATTGCACCTGTTCAGGGTACCTGCCTGTGTGTGTGTGACAGGCAGCTGCACATTTTTAATCCGAATCACTGCACCTATTCACTGTTCAGTGCACCTACCTACCTATACCTACGTGAGCGCACGCATTGTTAATACCACCAGTCATTGCACCTGTTCAGGGTACTTGTGTGTGTGTATGTGACAGGCAGCTGCATATTAGTAATCCCAATCACTGCACCTGTTCACTGTTCAGTGCACCTACCTACCTATACCTACGTGAGCGCACGCATTGTTAATACCACCAGTCATTGCACCTGTTCAGGGTACCTGTGTGTGTGTGACAGGCAGCTGCACATTTGTAATCCCAATCACTGCACCTGTTCACTGTTCAGTGCACCTACCTACCTACCTACCTGAGCGCACGCATTGTTAATACCACCAGTCATTGCACCTGTTCACGGTACCTGTGTGTGTGTAACAGGTGCACATTTGTAATTCCAATCACTGCAGTGCATACCTGTAACCTGTTCAGTGCACCTACGTGAGTGCAAGCAGTGTAATATACCACCAGTCATTGCAGCTGTTCATGGTACCTGTGTGTGACAGCTGCACATTTGTAATACCAATCCCTGCATACCTGTTCACTGCACCTGTGTGACCGCACGCTGTTTAGTATACCTGTCCATGCATACCTGTTAACTGCACCTGTGTGACAGCTGCACATTGTATTGTAATACCAGTCCGTGCATACCTGTTCACTGCACCTGTGTGACAGCTGCACATTGTATTGTAATACCAGTCACTGCTACCTTTCACTGCACCTGTGTGACTGCACATTGTATTAGTCAAGTCAGTGCATACCTTTCACTTTTTCCCCCCGATATGGACAAAACAGGTAGAGGCAGAGGCAGGGGCAGACCCAGAGGCAGGCCACCCGGCAGGTCTGTTTAAGGTCGTGCTGACATGATTTTGTGTGGCCCTGGCCCAAAGTACAGTGCTCAGAAGAAGGCACGTCCCATCAACTCCCAAGATTGTCAGGACGTGGTTGACTATTTAACACAGAACACCTCATCTTCCACATTCACCAGCGCTACTCCAAGTACCACATCCGCTGGATTTGACACTTTTCAGGAGTTATTTGGTGGGGAAATCACTGATTCACAACCATTATTGTTACAACCAGATGAAGGTGCTAAGCAAGTTACACCACCTCATATGTCTGAGTTAGGCGATACTATGGACGTAAGTGTGAGGAGGAGGATGATGAAGTACCTGCTGTTGGTGCAGTTTTGGAGGTGTCTGATACAAGCGAAGCTTTTTCAGGATGATTATGATGATGATACTGCCATGGATGCCACGTGGGATCCTAACAGACACGATGACCAAGGGGACAGTTCAGAGGGGGAGTCAGAGAGGAGTAGGAGGAGACGAGTTGCTGACAGAAGCAGGGGGAGCTCGTTGTCAGTAACAGCTGGTGGCAGTTTCCAGCGCCATGTATCGTCACCTATGTACAGCCAGCCAACATGCCCTTCAAAGTCAGCCGCTGACGCCACCATAGTGCCCACACCCAGGGTGGCTCAGCGGTGTGGACATTTTCTAGTGTGTATGCCAAATATCAGAGCAATGCCATCTGTACTCTCTGCCACCAAAAATTGAGCCATGAAAAGGCCAACACCCACGTAGCGACAACTGCCTCATGAAGGCACATGCAGAAAAGGCACAAACTGCAATGGGAAGACCACCTGAGGAAAAGCAGCACGCAAAAGCAAAGCCAACCTCCTTCTTCTCTTCCTCCTTCAGGTGCATCATCTTCAGCTGCTTTCTCCCTTGCACCTTCACAATCACAGCCTCCCTCCTCCACTCCGCCTCTCACCTTGAGCAGTTCCTGCTCCTCTGCCCACAGCAGCAGTCAGGTGACCGTGAGGGCAATCTTGGAGTGGAAGAAGCCAATGTCTGCCATTCACCCCCTTGCCCGGCGTCTGACAGCTGGCTTGGCGGAATTGTTATCCCGCCAACTGTTACCATACCAGCTGGTGGATTCTGAGGCCTTCTGAAAATGTGTGGCCATTGGGACACTGCAGTGGAAGATACCAGGCCGCAATTATTTCTCCAAAAAGGCGATACCCAAACTGTACCATAAAGTTGAGAGGCAAGTGGTGTCATCTCTGGCACACAGTGTTGGGTCAAGGGTCCATCTGACCATGCATGCATGGTCCGCCAAGCATGGTCAGGGCAGGTACCTTACTCACACAGCCCATTGGGTAAACCTGGTGACTGCTGGCAAGCAGGGAGTACGCGGCTGTGCAGCGAACCTAGTGACACCTCCACGGCATGCAGGCAGGCCTGCTGCCACCTCCTCTCCTCCTGCTACATCCTCTTTGCTGTCGTCCTCCTCTTTGGCTGAGTGGAAGTTCAACTCAACTGGTGCTGTGATCTCCTCTCCAGCTACACAGCCCCAGCTCCCCATGGTCTATGCTGCATACCAGGTACGATGGTGTCAAGCCATCTTAGACATGTCTTGCCTCAAAGCGGAGAGTCACACTGGAGCAGCTCTCCTGGATGCTCTGAACAAACAGGTGGATCAGTGGCTGACCCCGCACCAGCAATCTCATTTTGGCTTTGAATTTTGGAAAGTTGACACATGTACCCTGCATGGCACATGTGCTCATAATTCAGAGATTTGTGTCTAAGTACCCAGGCTTACAGGATGTCCTAAAGCAGTCCAGGAAGGTGTTTGGGCATTTCAGGCGGTCTTACACAGCCATAGCACGCTTTGCCGATGTTCAGCAGAGAAACAAATTGTCGGTGAGATGATTGATTTGCGATAGCCCGACTCGCTGGAATTCAACCCTCCTGATGTTCGACCGCCTGCTACAACAGGAGAAAGCCGTCAAACAGTATCTCTACAACTACAGTCAAAGGACACAGTCTGGGGAGATGGGGATGTTCTGGCCGAAGTAATGGACACTGATATGAAATGCCTGCAGGCTCATGCGGCCGTTTGAGGAGGTGACAAACCTGGTGAGTCACAGTGAAGGCGCCATCAGCGACTTGATCCCATATGCCTTCTTCCTGGAGCGGGCCGTGCGTAGAGTGGTGGATCAAGCTGTGGATGAGCGTGAACAGGAACACGAATGGTGGTGGATCAAGCTGTGGAGGAGCGTGAACAGGAACACGAATGGGAGGAAGAGTTATGGGATCAATTCTCCGCAGAAGCAGATGATTCCTCAACACCTGCGGCAGCACAGAGGGGGGAGGAGGAGGAAGAGTCATTTGGGGAAGAGGAGTCAGATGATGAGGAAGGTGTTGTTTTGGAGGAGGAGGATGAGGCAGAAGAAAAACCGCAGCAGGTGTCGCAGGGGGCTTGTGCTGCTCAACTTTCCCATGGTATTCTTCATGGCTGGGGGGAGGAGGAGAACTTAGCTGCCATCACTGGAGGAAGAGCAAGAGGAGATGAGTAGTACCAGGGCCGGGCCGAGGCATAGGCTGGAGAGGCTCCAGCCTCAGGGCGCAGTGTTGGAGGGGGCGCAGAATTCATTCAGCTGTCATTCCTAATTGTGTTTGAAGCAGAAAGAAATAAGAAAAGGGGATACATAGCAGTGACTGCAAGCCAGATAACTAGATATTAAGGTGTTGGGGAGGTTGTGGGCCCTGTGGCGCCCCTTAGTCTAATTGCAATTAGTGTGTGACAGCTGGGGTGGCAGGGATGGAGGGGCGCACTTTGGTGTCTCAGCCTTGGGTGCTGGAGGACCTTGTCCCGGCTCTGAGTAGTACGTCTGCATCCAACTTTGTGCAGATGGCATCTTTCATGGGTGGCCACGCTACTAGACCCTCGGTATAGGCACAAAGTGCCGGAGATGTTTCCAAATCACCAGAAGGCAGAAAGGATGCAGCACTTGCAGAACAAGCTGGCAACTATGCTTTACAATGCGTTTAAGGGTGATGTCACAGCAGAACGCAATAAAGGTACCACTGGCAGTAATCTTTCTCCCATGTCCACGCAGGCAAGGACAGGAGACTCCAGCGATCTCACGGTGATATCGGACATGCGGACATTCTTTAGTCCAACGCCTCACCTTTGCGCTTCCAGGACCACCCTCCACCAACCCCTGACAGGGGCCAATACCCCTGACACGCTGATGGGCCCGTTTGGCCAGCTTATCCGGTGAGTCTTTCCATGAAGGGGGGTGGCTTTGTGTGCCTTTCCCCCATATACAAGTGCAAGGTGTCTAGTGCTGAGGATACTGAACTTTTGAGCGCTTTACCCACACACCAACAAACCACACTTAGGGCTTGATTCACAAAGCCGTGCAAATGGGTTAGAGCGCGCAAAGTGCCGCAATTTGCGCGATCGTGGACTTTTGCGCACGCAATTTGCCGTGATTCGTGCGAATCACGGCAAATTGCGCGTCCGTGATCACGCGAATTGCGGCACTTTGCGTGCGCAAAAGTCCACGAATGGCACTTCACGTGCTAACTGTTTAGCACATCCGTGCTAAATAGTTTGCACGGCTTTGTGAATCAAGCCCTTAGCATTGACCCTAGCAACAAACCTGCCCAGTGGGCGTAGATCAAGTCGCAATTAACATCAGGGGCAAAGTGCAAAAGTAAACAAAGTTCACTTTAATGACATATACATATATAACTGCACACAAATAACATTTAATTGTTGAAAAAAACAAGAATCATAACATACATTTGTTGTACTGTATTTCCACTATGTGTATTTGATTATACTTCTTATGTGACCTACAACTACCACACATGTATGTTATGTTTTTTTTTGTTTGTTTGTTTCTTACTTTGTACAGCACCACGGAATATGTTGGCGCTTTATAAATTAATAATAATAATAAAAATATTTCCTTCAGTTCTTCTAGGCAAGTATGTCCCTGCATCCAATGACTAAATTTAATAGCCATAAAGGTTTTAAGGCCTTTCCTTAGCCTGAAAAGCTCAATAGTGCCATTTAGATAAAACATAACATTTACTTAGTTAAAATACGAATTAACATTTACTTAGTTAAAAAGTTTAACATTTGGCAGAAAGATTATCACATTTCAGTTGTCTGTTCCTTTGTTCTACACTCCTGAAATCAAGAAGGTCTGTTCTAATTAATGCCTCGTGGGCAGAGTATAAGGTGAGCCCACCACTATCCCCCATATTGTTACTTTGGAAAAATTCCAGTAGTTCATCTTTTATCTGAGCTCTGTACGTAGGGGGAAGTAGGATACAGTTGTTTATGCTCCAGGCATTCCCCAGAGTTAGAGTGCTATCTTGCTTATTTTTCTGAGTAACTGGAACACAATCTGACCATGTTTTTGGCCCCATTTATGCAGATATGACTTTAAACGGTTGTGTTTTGTCCATTGAATAATATCAAATTAGAAAATAGGAACCATGACTTTGTCAGAAGAATATAAAGTCCTGTTTATTTCCATGCTGCACTGCAATGAATCATATAATTCTGCATTGAATATATTATTAAGCTAATGATTAGTATTTTTTTTTTTTTTATAGAGTATCACATTTTTGGCCATTTATAATATTTTAGCCACCATATTCTAAAGAAGATCATCAAAAGATTGTTTTTGGCAACATGGGTTTTGTTTATGGCTAGAGATGGCCCGAACGGTTCGCCGGAGAACTTGTTTGAGCAAACTTAGCTGGTTCGAGTTCGCGATGAACCACGAACACTTAGCGAGTTTGACCCGCCCCCTTCTACATCACAGTCAGCGGACACATGGCAGCCAATCAGGCTGCACTCCCTCCTGGAGCCCTTCCCCCCTTATAAAAGGCAGCAGCCTCATCGGCAATGTTCTCACTCTGTGTGCTGCTGTGTATCAGTGAGAGAAGGGAGAGACATTGGAGAGATAGGGAAAGCAATAGTTAGGAGGTCTGTTAGCTTGCTCCTTGCTGATATTTGTTGATGAAAAGCACTCCAAAACTGCTCTTTTGAGAGCTAAATGTTTTTCTGATGGGTTTTTTTTTGTGTGTGTGCCACTGACACTGCATATACAGCCCTGTCTGTCACAGCTGGCCCATGCTAATTGTTGTACTGTGCCAGGCCCAGCACATTCAGTGCATACCTTTCACTACCTCTGTGTGACTGCACTTTGAATTATACCACCAGCAGTCAGGTCAAAAAAGTGTTACAGTGGTGTGAAAAACTATTTGCCCCCTTCCTGATTTCTTATTCTTTTGCATGTTTGTCACACTTAAATGTTTCTGCTCATCAAAAACCGTTAACTATTAGTCAAAGATGACCTAATTGAACACAAAATGCAGTTTTAAATGATGGTTTTTATTATTTAGTGAGAAAAAAAAACTCCAAATCTACATGGCTCTGTGTGAAAAAGTGATTGCCCCCCTTGTTAAAAAATAACTTAAAGGTGGTTTATTACACCTGAGTTCAATTTCTGTAGTCACCCCCAGGCCTGATTACTGACACACCTGTTTCAATCAAGAAATCACTTAAATAGGAGCTATCTGACACAGAGAAGTAGACCAAAAGCACCTCAAAAGCTAGACATCATGCCAAGATCCAAAGAAATTTAGGAACAAATGAGAACAAAAGTACTGTAATTGAGATCTAAAAGTCTGGTAAAGGTTATAAAGCCATTTCTAAAGCTTTGGGACTCCAGAAAACCACAGTGAGAGCCATTATCCACAAATGGCAAACACATGGAACAGTGATGAACCATCCCAGGAGTGGCCGGCCGACCAAAATTACCCCAAGAGCGCAGAGAAAACTCATCCGAGAGGCCACAAAAGACCCCAGGACAACATCTAAAGAACTGCAGGCCTCACTTGCCTCAATTAAGGTCAGTGTTCACGACTCCACCATAAAAAAGAGACTGGGCAAAAATGGCCTGCATGGAAGATATCCAAGGCGCAAACCACTTTTAAGCAAAAAGAACATTAAGGCTCGTCTCAATTTTGCTAAAAAAACATCTCAATGATTGCCAAGACTTTTGGGAAAATACCTTGTGGACCGACGAGACAAAAGTTGAACTTTTTGGAAGGTGCGTGTCCCGTTACATCTGGCGTAGAAGTAACACAGCATTTCAGCAGAAGAACATCATACCAACAGTAAAATATGGTGGTGGTAGTGTGATGGTCTGGGGTTGTTTTGCTGCTTCAGGACCTGGAAGGCATGCTGTGATAGATGGAACCATGAATTCTACTGTCTGCCAAAAAATCCTGAAGGAGAATGTCCGGCCATCTGTTCGTCAACTCAAGCTGAAGCGATCTTGGGTGCTGCAGCAGGACAATGACCCAAAACACACCAGCAAATTCACCTCTGAATGGCTGAAGAAAAACAAAATGAAGACTTTGGAGTGGCCTAGTCAAAGTCCTGACCTGAATCCTATTGAGATGTTGTGGCATGACCTTAAAAAGGTGGTTCATGCTAGAAAACCCTCAAATAAAGCTGAATTACAACAATTCTGCAAAGATAAGTGGGCCAAAATTCCTCCAGAGCGCTGTAAAAGACTCGTTGCAAGTTATCGCAAATGCTTGATTGCAGTTATTGCTGCTAAGGGTGGCCCAACCAGTTATTAGGTTCAGGGGGCAATTTCTTTTTCACACAGGGCCATGTAGGTTTTGAGTTTTTTTTCTCACTAAATAATAAAAACCATCATTTAAAACTGCATTTTGTGTTCAATTAGGTTATCTTTGACTGATAGTTAACGGTTTTTGATGAGCAGAAACATTTAAGAGTGACAAACATGCAAAATAATAAGAAATCAGGAAGGGGGCAAATAGTTTTTCACACCACTGTAAGTATCTCACCTTTATCAAAATGAATGAGGCATGGATACCGGAGGGCTACTGCCTGCCCGAAGACTAAGTCAGTCCCCACACACAGCATCTCTGCCTGCACGCCGTGTGACTGCCTGCCCCAAGACTAAGTAATTCCCCACACAGCATCTCTGTCTGCCGGCCGCTGCTGCCTGCCCCAAGACTAAGTCAGTCTCCACACAGCATCTCTGCCTGCAGGCCAATTGAATGCCTTCTCCGCCACCATCAACAGGGTCCAGGACTCCAGATGGATTCCTGAATTTGTATGGCCTCTACTGCTAGCAGCGGCTGCTACCAAACATAATAATAATTTTTCTGGTGCGTGTACATGCCTAATTTTTCTGGCTGCACTGCAGCTGCAACAACAAAACAAAAGGCATGTACATGTGTCAATTCCCCTTCGTGATCATTACCTTGCCACGATTAAGGGGCTTGCGTATCACAATGAAGCAATGACCGGCTATATGAGTGTGCTAGGGGGGCAAACCTGACCCAAGATAATAAGGTTGTTGCTTCATTGTGGACAGTTGTTCTGTCATTGAGCTACCTTAGCCCGACCATATGGGCTTGAAAACTGCCATCGCTTGCCCTCTCACCATGATGCGCACCAGTCCAGCACGGCAATCACTACACAAACAGCTGTTTGCGGTGCGTTACACAGTAAGTTTGGTCTGTCAGTGTGAAGCAGTACACTACTTACACTAACTGCTGATCCATATATACACACGCAAGATGTTTTCAAGCACTTTAGACCTCCAATTTAGCAATGCAATGTGATTTCTGCCTTTTAGGGATTACAACCCTGCTGTGGATCAAATCCATAATTTTCCCTGGGACTTTTGGCATGGATCCCACTCCGCCATGCCCCCTCCAGGTGTTAGAACCCTTGAAACACCTTTTCCATCACTTTTGTGGTCAGAAACAGTGTTTGTAGTTTTTCAAGTTGCCTGCCCATTGAAATGTATTGCGGTTCGAAAAGTTTGCAGGTTCGCAAACATTTTTGGAAGTTCAAGTTCAAGGTTTGTGAACCGAAAATTGGAGGTTTGAGCCATCTATATTTATGACATGCAAGTTAACAATGGTATACTTGATGTTAATCATTTTACAAGATGTAACAAAGTATCTTCCCTTTGGGGTCAGCTTCTACTCTAAGCAAAATGGAGGCAATCCCATTGGAAAATGCTGTACAGACATCTCTTTTCTTCTTAGTAAAGGCCCTGTGAAATGTAATCAGTTATTTGCGGTGTTTAAATTTTAACATTTTGTCATGAAACAAATATGTTGTCTTGGATACATACAGTAGTATATCAGAATTAGAGGCAATAGTTTCTTGTGAGAGAAAGAATCTCCTTTTAGAGGTATTAAGTCATCTACCATAGGGGGAAAAGATTATTAAAAGGCACTAGTGACAATAGATTACCATAGCCGTAAAGAAGGAATTCAAATGGCTATCTTATAGGAAGCAGGTAGGGGTCAAAATATCCTATTTTATACCATAATGTAGTGCCTAATGAAAATGGGAAGAGGATAAGGATAAAATCTTGAATGTCTGTTTTCATTTTTTTTTACTGTATTTATTCTGTATTTAGATAGTGTTGATATATTCTCTAGCACTATACAGAGTAAATAGTCTTAGTTCTAGTACCTCTATATAGAGACTCCTGTTATAGTGCGGCCTTAAAAATAGTAGATGGAGCATGTGGTAAGTATACCCTCAGCCCATCATGTGTGGTAAGTATACACTCAGCTATGCATCATTTGTTCTCATGCTATACTGTGGGCCAGATTTATCAAAGCATTACCGACAGTTTTTTCTTCTAAAACTGTTCTAACCAGCAGAAGAATAGTTCTGCATGATAGTAAGAAACTTCCTAAAGCCTATGTAATAGTGGCAGTTTAGCGTGGATTTCTAAAGCTGCACTACAGTTAAGAAAAGTGCAAATCCATTCCTTAACTGCTGCAGATTAAGAAGTACTCATTAGCAGTTATACAGATAATGCAGGATAGATGTGATTTGTGAAGGGCTCCTCCCCCCTCACTCAGAGCTTGCTGACAGCAGGTGTGTTGGTTACCTCAGCAACAGCAATTCCCCCTCACACACTGCACTGCCTGAGAAACCTTCCTAGCTCCATCTATTCCTTACAGTTTAAGAAGGAATCTGCACTATTTAGTGATTTCTTACGATGTCTGAGACAATTCTGCAAGGATTTCTAAAAACCTACTAATATTTCTTCTCAGACACTCTTGATAAATCTGGCCCAGTGACCGTTAATTGTTGGCTCTGGAATTCAGATCTCAGAGACTGAGCCAGCACATAATCACTCAGTCACTTCAAACTGCACCTTTTCTGAAAAGTTCAAACTCCCCTTGTACCTGCAAAATAACATGCTGCTAGTTGTGAAAAATGCCCACACTACTGACTACTCTCGAAAACATGCTCCTGCATATACAACCTTCCACATCCAATTCTTGAAACTTCAGTATTTTGAGATTTGTATACTACCCCTGATGTGACATAGCTTAATTTTAATCTGATGCTGAAGATTCCCATTAGTTCAAGGGCTTAGGCCAAAACTCAAAGGAGGGTTCTTGTCAGTTTTCAGTAAGGATGTGGCAAACGCAGATGTCAGGTTAGCAGTTCTTTGGTGAAGCCAAACATTACAGATGAACCAAAGAAGAATTCAGACAAAGATAGGAAGAAGCTTTCGACAATAGCTGTGAATTAAAAGGGGGAAGGATTTTCCGACCTTCTTTCTGAAAGATACCCCCAAATGTTGCATTCCATGTGGTTGGTATGGTCCAGTGGGGAGTGGCCACATGTTTATTGGTCCCTTTTTCTTTTAAACTCCAACCTGCATCACTGAATAGGGGTTTCATTTATATGTTTGATGCCACTATACTACACTGTGTTATTTTCATAATAGATTAATGAAAATATTTCAATAGTATTATACTATTTGTTTAATGCTGAGGAGATGTTTTATTAACATTTATTTGTGAAAAAACAAGTGATAAAGAGGCACCACCTACTGTTTGCTAATGATCCCTGTAACCATCATTTGGTACAAAAAAAGAACAGTAGTGGTTAATAATCTGCTATGTGACATTGCTCTCAAATTTGGGAACTTCTTAAAAAAAAAAATGCAGCTAGGCCATTTCAAGCACACAAAGTGTGAGTATCCGACATATCTGGCACCCCATGAGGTCAGCAGTGTAGTTTAGAGCAAAGGCAGATTCAATGCTGCCTTGAATATTTAGTTCAAGATTACTTTTGATGTTCAACTTTTATTCCCTTATGTACTTTCTTTGTTATGCTGCCATGTCAAATTTTTATCACATGAAAATGCCACCTTGTGGCCATTAGCGACTAATACTGAAACAATACTTCGACAACTAGACTGAGAAAGACTGCCTGATAAAGTGGGCAGAAATTTAAATGGACTTCTATTATAATTCTAATTTGCATAAAATTAATTTCCTTCAAAGCTTACACAACCTACAACATTTTCCGAGATAATTGTTAAAATGAATACCGAGAATAAAAAAAGAAATCCTGCTTCCAGTAGCTGTAAGAGAGAGGCATGAAAAACGTGAATTATATAACAATGCGGAATATACCGTCACCCATTTTAGAAGTGTTCTGGAAATGAGTTACGGCAGAAGAAATCTCCCGACTTGACCTTCTAATTTCTGCAGGCATTTCTTAAATTAGATAATGCTGCTATTTGTTTTAGACTGAGTCATCAATGATTTGAAATTAATATGGGTCTTGAGTAAAGTAAAGAACAGTAGCTCTAGCAGAAAATGTAATGTAGAACCATCCTGTACACTGATATAATATCACAGAAGCCAAATGGAAAATTAAATGAAAACCAGACAAACAGAAAAGGAGAGAAAAAAAAAAGAAGTAAAGAACCAACTATTGCAAAGGGCGCACAAAGAATTAATAGCAAAAGTAAAAACTGGAACAGACCGAGGAAGTAAGTAAGAGTAACAAATATCAGATTGCCGTAGCATCTGACAAGCTCGTGTCTACCAAATGTTCGTTTTCTGTAAGTAACCACTGTACATGGTTTGTTTTTAGATATGTCACCACTTCATTATTCTTAGAACATAATTTAAATTTTAAACTAACATTCCAGCTAAGTCTTACAGATTTGAGCATAGATCTTTTTATGCAATAGAATTTTAAACTAAACCTAATGCTAACCATCAATTAATAGATGAAAATGTGATGCAACTGATCTGAAAAGAATAATGGTTAAAAAAAAGGACTTCTTCAACTGCATTAAAAGAATCAGTTTGATTTAGTGTGATCACAATTTTCAGGTTATCCTGCTTGATAATTTGTGCTCATTCAAATGGAAAAATGGTAATAGCAAATAATCATTTTTAAGACTATGACGATCTGTTGTCTGGATGTAATGATTTTATTTAATTGACGGTGTCATTGTACAATCATATTTTGTAATCTTGTAATCAGTACCCTTTTATATTAGAAAGTGACCATTCTAAAGTACACAACACATCTGATTGGCCAATTATGCCAAATATGTGGTAGAAGGACATGGTTTGGTTGGCTGGCAAGCTTTAGTTACATTTTGAGTGGGCATTGTTTTTTTATAGCTGTGAATGGCTGCTAAAGGTGCTTCTTATGAAAAGACCAGTATTTTGAAAAATGGTAACATAAAAATACATACATATTAGATGCACATTTGACCAAAAGTAAAAGGCACTATAGACTACTTTTTTTCCATGCCACTGTCACTTGCAGTAGATAGTAAAGTTCAGTAATTCATAGTTTAATTTACTTTTGGAGAAATGTATGTCTTATCTATGCGTTTAGATGCATTTTACATCTTACAGTAGATTGTGGTTGATTGTGGTCCTTTAAATTAGCACTGCAGGGAGGCATGGTTTGTTGTAATAATATTGATCACAGTGACCGACTTAACCTCCTGGGGGATACAATAATATCGCCAGGGGGCGGTGCAGAACATTTTTTTAAAATTATTATTATTTTTTAATCATGTAGCTAGCCTAGCGCTAGCTACATGATAGCCGCTGTGCAGCGGCATCCCCTCACCCCCTCCGATCGCCTCCGGCAATTAAAGCAAATAGAAAATCCCGTTCAGAACGGGATTTCCTGATTGGCTTCCCCCGTCGCCATGGCGACGATCGGGATGACGTCATCGACGTCAACGACGTCGTGACGTCAGAGGGAGTCCCGATCCACCCCTCAGCGCTGCCTGGCACTGATTGGCCAGGCTGCGCACGGGGTCTTGGGGGGCGGGGCGGCGTGGTGCGGCGGGTAGCAGCAAATCAGCGCGGAGCGGCGGCGATCGGTATATACACGCAGCTAGCAAAGTGCTAGCTGCGTGCAACAAAAAAAAAATTATGCAAATCGGCCCACCAGGGCCTGAGAAATCCTCTGTGGCGGCTTACCCTGAGCTCAGCTCGGGATTATCCCCCAGAGGGTTAAGTGAAGTATGCTGTACTAGTATACTGTAGATTCTAAGTGGCCTCATAAGCAATTTGTTTTCCTGTTTTATCAGGGATCCTCTCCTAATGTCAGGGGGAGGAGAGTAGATTGTATGTGTTTCTGAATTTGGAACTCCAAAAACAAACAAATGCAACCTGCAGCAGAGGAGGTTAACTCACTCTGATCGCCGCCTCTGGCCACAGGATTCTATGGCACGTTTTATCTGTTCAATGCTTTCTACTTTAAACTATGAATGGGGGAGTTTAGGAGTTATGGAGCGCAGTGTGAAGTGCTGTGGCTAAAGACAGTGACCAGGGAGAGATAACCCAATCTGCTGCAGGCTACATGTGTTTCTGTTCCGACTTAGGCCTCTTTTCCACAGACAGTTGAACTGTGTGCTCAGCAAACAGTTACCAGGCAGCAGTGAACAGTAATCAGGCAGCAGTAAGCAGTTAGCAGGCAGCAGCAATGCAGTTAGCAGGCAGCTGCAAGCAGCTGTGATAGTGTGAGAGGCATTTTACTGCCTATCAACTGTCCATGGAAAAGAGGCCCCGGGGAGTGTAGGGAACTCCCTAAAGGAGTAAGGTGTTCAAGAAGTGTAGACAGAAATTTCAAGATCCTACTTAATGTCCCTCAAACGCTATTTTTCTTCTTTCATTAATATTGGTGCATTTTTTATATTATACAAAGCAAATTATATTTCCTGAATTGCTTTGAAATTGTGTCTGACATAGATACAATGTAAAGCTTCTTCCAGCTGCATTTTTCAAATTTTACTGTGTGGTACCGCACTGCTTGACATTGGGGGTGCAAACAGACAGAGCACTAAAAATAAAATATTTTGGTTAATGTCATGTTTTAAAAGGATGCTGTCTTTCCTACTCTATACTGTATGTGCTGTAATATATTACAGTATTACGTTGTATTACATCATATTCATTCAAATGGTGGGTACCCATTGCAGCCATATAAACCCAATGACTGTGTGCATAAACTTTAAAAGTAACCTTTCAACCATAGGTCTAAAAACTAAAAAAACTTGGTCATTGCAGAAATGATGGGCTAGTGTTGGGCGAACAGTGTTCGCCACTGTTCGGGTTCTGCAGAACATCACCCTGTTCGGGTGATGTTCGAGTTCGGCCGAACACCTGACGGTGCTCGGCCAAACCGTTCGGCCATATGGCCGAACTAAGAGCGCATGGCCGAACGTTCCCCGAACGTTCGGCTAGCGCTGTGATTGGCCGAACGGGTCACGTGGTTCGGACCCGAACGTGCTCTGATTGGCCGAACTGTCACGTGGTTCGGGTAAATAAATACCCGAACCACGTCATATCTCCGCCATTTGTCTGTGGGTTTAGCTTTGGGTAGGCAGGCAGGGTAGTTCGCGCTCCAGCCACGCTAGCCAGGGTCCCCCCTGTCATTGTGTCACTGCTGGGAACAGTAGTACACCGCTTGCTCAGCCACACTATATAGCATTCTGTTTACTGCCACTCTGTGTACCTCGCTCAGCCACACTATATAGCATTCTGTTTACTGCCACTCTGTGTCTGCTGGGAATAGTAGTACACCGCTTGCTCAGCCACACTATATAGCATTCTGTTTACTGCCACTCTGTGTACCTCGCTCAGCCACACTATATAGCATTCTGTTTACTGCCACTCTGTGTCTGCTGGGAATAGTGGTACACCGCTCGCTCAGCCACACTATATAGCATTCTGTTCACTGTTCTGTGTCTGCTGGGAATAGTGGTACACCGCTCGCTCAGCCACACTATATAGCATTCTGTTTACTGTTCTGTGTCTGCTGGGAATAGTGGTACACCGCTCGCTCATCCACACTATATAGCATTCTGTTCACTGTTCTGTGTCTGCTGGGAATAGTGGTACACCGCTCGCTCAGCCACACTATATAGCATTCTGTTCACTGTTCTGTGTCTGCTGGGAATAGTGGTACACCGCTCGCTCAGCCACACTATATAGCATTCTGTTCACTGTTCTGTGTCTGCTGGGAATAGTGGTACACCGCTCGCTCAGCCACACTATATAGCATTCTGTTTACTGTTCTGTGTCTGCTGGGAATAGTGGTACACCGCTCGCTCAGCCACACTATATAGCATTCTGTTTACTGTTCTGTGTCTGCTGGGAATAGTGGTACACCGCTCGCTCAGCCACACTATATAGCATTCTGTTTACTGTTCTGTGTCTGCTGGGAACAGTAGTACACCGCTCGCTCAGCCAGAGTATATAGCATTGTGTTTACTGCCACTCTGTGTACACCGCTCAGCCAGACTATATACCATTGTTTACTGACACTCTGTGTACACCGCTCAGCCAGACTATATACCATTGTTTACTGACACTCTGTGTTCACCGCTCAGCCAGACTATATACCATTGTTTACTGCCACTCTGATTCTGCTGGGAACAGTAGTACACCGCTCGCTCAGCCAGACTATATACCATTGTTTACTGACACTCTGTGTACACCGCTCAGCCAGACTATATACCATTGTTTACTGCCACTCTGATTCTGCTGGGAACAGTAGTACACCGCTCGCTCAGCCAGACTATATACCATTGTTTACTGACACTATATAGCAGACTATATAGCATTGTGTGTACACCGCTCAGCCAGACTATATACCATTGTTTACTGACACTCTGTGTACACCGCTCAGCCAGACTATATACCATTGTTTACTGCCACTCTGATTCTGCTGGGAACAGTAGTACACCGCTCGCTCAGCCAGACTATATACCATTGTTTACTGACACTCTGTGTACACCGCTCAGCCAGACTATATACCATTGTTTACTGCCACTCTGATTCTGCTGGGAACAGTAGTACACCGCTCGCTCAGCCAGACTATATAGCATTGTGTTTACTGCCACTCTGTGTACACCGCTCAGCCACACTATATAGCATTGCGTACTCTGCCAGTCAGTGTGTATATTGCTGGGATCAGTAATACTCCACTCACCGTCAACCACTATATGAGCTCAACATGAGTTCCCCAGAGACCTCCGCTGTGAGCAGCACTCCCAACAACAGCAACAGCCAACGCCCCACGCAAGCTATAACATCCACCCCAGCAGCCAGTGGTCAGCAGCAGCCCTCCCCGGAGGAGAACGTTGTGTCCATCAGTCCGTCGCCAGAGCGATTAATGAGGGCTGCCATTGAGGAGATGATGGGGCCTGATGTGGAGGAGGAGGTCTGGCTCAGGCCAGCATCCCAAGTTAATGTTGAGGACGATGAGGGGTCTGTGTCTGGGGATGTTGGGGTGGCAGAGGTGGTGGGTGGGTCAGACTCAGGAGAAGAGTTGTATGATGAGGATGATGATCGGGACCATCTGTATGTGCCTCAGAGTCCGACCCCGGAAAACATGTTGTATCGTGTGTTTAGGTACTAAAATCTGCGTTCCCTCCCAGTAGTGTTGGGCGAACAGTGTTTGCCACTGTTCGGGTTCTGCAGAACATCACCCTGTTCGGGGTGACTATATAGCAGACTATATAGCATTGTGTTTAATGCCACTCTGTGTACACGGCTCAGCCACACTATATAGCATTGTGTTTACTTCCACTCTGTGTCTGCTGGGAACAGTAGTACACCGCTCACCCGCCACTGTATAGCATTGTGCTCTGTGTCACTGCTGACAATAGTGGTACACCGCTCACCCACCACTGTATAGCATTTCTGTACTGCCACTGTACTGCTGCCAGTCAGCGTGTACTTTAAGGATAAGTGAAATGAGGAAGAAATCCGGTGAAAGAGGGAGGGGCAAGGGAAGAGGTGTTTCCCCTGACGGTTCACGTACAGGCCACAGGGGAGCACCCAAGAAAACCCACTCAATACTGCCCATGTTGTCCAGGACAACAACCCTCACAGATCCAAAAGAACAGGACCAGATAATTACTTGGATGACCTCTCAAGCGTCCAGCAGTGGGTTAAGCAGCACCAGCACATCACGCACGAGGTCCGAGTCCTCAGCCAGTTAAAGTCTGGGCTTTCTTTGAAGACTGCACTGAGGATGTTACCATGGCGATTTGCAAGGTGTGCAAGACCCGCCTGAGCAGGGGGAAAAGTATTAACAACCTCTCCACCACCAGCATGAGCCGCCACATTCTATCCAAACATCCCACTCTGTGGGCAAACGCGGCAGGACAGGGTACCACCAGCAACACTGCCTCCCTTGGGTTCACCAGACTCACCACCAGACCCGCCTCAGCAGCAGCAGTAGCCCAGCCATTGCGTGGTTCACAACATTCACAAACATCAGACGATGCTGACACTGTCACTTTCCGGACTAGTGCTCTTGAGGTCTCCCAGTGTTCATCAAACACAACAACCAACAGCCCTTCGGTGTGCAGCGCTACGGTTGAGTTGTCTGTCTCTGAGATGTTTGAGCACAAGAGGAAATTGCCAGCAAATGACCCCCGGGCCGTGGCAGTAACAGCCAGCCAGCATAGCCAAGCTTCTGGCCTGCGAAATGCTGCCATATCGAGTGGTGGAGACAAACAGCTTCAAGGGCATGATGTCAGTGGCCATCCCACGTTACGTGGTTCCCAGCCGCTACCACTTTGCGCGCTCTGCAGTGCCTGAGTTGCATGAGCACGTGGTCAGCTAAATAACCCGAAGCTTGAAGAATGCCGTTGCCTGCAAGGTTCACCTCACCACTGACACCTGGACGAGTGCGTTCGGCCAGGGTCGATACATCTCCCTTACCGCGCACTGGGTGAACCTTGTGGAGCCTGGCAGCGATTCCTCACCTGCTACGGCGCGGGTGTTGCCCACGCCGCAAACAGCTGGATAACAACAGCAGCACCTACCTCTCTGACTCCTTCTCCTCCAACGCATCTCAAAGCTGTACCTCATCCGGAAATGCTAACCCAGCACCAGCAGCAGTAGGATCGTGGAAGCAGTGCAGCACAGCTGTTGGCATGCGTCAGCAAGCGTTGCTGAAGCTGATCTGCCTTGGGGATAAGCAGCACACAGGGGAGGAAATTTGGAGGGGAATAAAGGAACAGACGGATTTGTGGCTGGCACCGCTGGACCTGAAACCGGGCATGAAGCTAGACACCTGGCACGAACTGGCAATGTACGCAATAGAGGTGCTGGCTTGCCCGGCAGCCAGCGTTATGTCGGAACGCTGTTTCAGTGCTGCCGGAGGCATCATCACAGATCGGCGTATCCGCCTCTCCACAGAAAATGCAGACCGTCTGACTCAAATTAAAATGAATCAATCCTGGATTGGAAACGACTATGCAACACTCCTGGACCCCAACCAAGTAACATGACCGATGAACATCTGGGATGGTTTAGCGTTTCCGGTCCCTGTTTATTGAACCTCTCATCTGTATTACATTTATGACTGCATGGCGGCAAAAAGCATTGCTGCTATATCCGCACGCTTTTTGTCCTCATGCAAGGCCTGGGTTGTTGTGTCTCACAAAGCGTGGCCTTCTCCTCCTGCGCCTCCTCCTGTTCCATCACGTGTGCTGCTGCTGCTGCTGCTGCTGCTGGGTTACCGTTGCCGGTCCCTGTTTATGGAACCTCTTATCTTTATTACATTTATGACTACATGGCGGTACAAAGCATGCTATCCGCACGCTTTTTGTCCTCATGCAAGGCCTGGGTTGTTGTGTCTCACAAAGCGTGGCCTTCTCCTCCTGCGCCTCCTCCTGTTCCATCACGTGTGCTGCTGCTGCTGCTGCTGCTGCTGGGTTACCGTTGCCGGTCCCTGTTTATGGAACCTCTTATCTTTATTACATTTATGACTACATGGCGGTACAAAGCATGCTATCCGCACGCTTTTTGTCCTCATGCAAGGCCTGGGTTGTTGTGTCTCACAAAGCGTGGCCTTCTCCTCCTGCGCCTCCTCCTGTTCCATCACGTGTGCTGCTGCTGGGTTAGCGTTGCCGCGTGGTCCCTGTTTATTGAACCACTTATCTTTATTACATTTATGACTGCATGGTGGTACAAAGCATGCTATCCGCACGCTTCTTGTCCTCATGCAAGGCCTGGGTTGTTGTGTCTCAAAGCGTGGCCTTCTCCTCCTGCGCCACCCTCCTCCTGTTCCATCACGTGTGCTGCTGCTGGATTAGCATTACCGGTCCCTTTTCCTGGAACCTCTTATATGTATTACATTTATGACTGCATGCCGACAAAAAGCATGTTACCTGTGCAAAGAAAACAGACATTTCCCGCATTTAAAAGACAGTTTTCCCTTTGAAACTTTAAAATCGATTTTCTCAAAAACTATAAGCTCTTTTTGCTAAAAAATTTTTTCCTCTTGTACCCACTCCCAAGGTGCACATACCCTGTAAATTTGGGGTATGTAGCATGTAAGGAGGCTTTACAAACCACAAAAGTTCGGGTCCCCATTGACTTCCATTATGTTCGGAGTTCGGGTCGAACACCCGAACATCGCGGCCATGTTCGGCCTGTTCGGCCCGAACCCGAACATCTAGATGTTCGCCCAACACTAGGTACAGCCATATAAATCATTTGGGTTATGAAGAACAATACCATACTAATTTTACCAAACTGAGTTAAAGGGGTTCTGTGTAGGCTAATAACAAAAAAACACTTACCTGGGGCTTCTAATGGCCCCCTGCAGCTGTCATGTCCCATGCTGACCTCCTACAATTCTCCTTTTACTGCTGCCGGTCCGGTCTAATTATTCGTCTAACTAGACAGCTGCAGGAGGCCAATAGAAGCCCCTGGTAAGTGTCAGTTTTTTCTTGTTTGTTTTTAATAGCCCCACAGAACTCCTTTAAGTGATCACTTTTTGGTTTTGTCTAGATGAGGCTGTTTAGACAAATATGCTAAACATTGAACTATCTATATATATAATAGAGTAAGTTCCTCAACCTTCAAACAAGAAGAAGAAGTTGCGCCCTGCCCCCAGGGCCGGTCCAAGCAAGAAGAAGGGGCTGGTCCAAGCAAGAAGAAGAAGTAGTGTCATATCAAACCAAGGGCAAAGAGGGATCATTTGCATATTCAGTAGCAGTGCATTGTGGGTAACCACAAATGTTCACTTATAGCGGAATTATTGCAGATTTGCTTCTGTTTTAAGAAGGAAAATTACACCAAGCTTTGCTTTTTTTAGTAGGAGGGATTTTTGGTCTCTTTTACCCCCCTACACATTCTTAGAAGTTTGGGTCACCCTGAGCTGCTTGGCTACTATGTTGTACTGGTCCAAGCCCTATCTCATACAGCCATATCAATCTCTGCTATGGCTATCATTCATGAAAGTACTGTTGGTATGGAGAATCAGTGTGGGAAAACACCGGTGATGGTGTTTTAGACTTCTGACTGCTGATCCATAAAAAAAGTATCCAGGTGCGGTAGCAGTGCGGAAATTCCCCAAACTAGGCTGACGGTAGGCTTGCGGAGACATGGAAGCTGCCGAGTTGATACATTTCTCCCTGTTCCGCTCTACTGCAGCTGCCTGGAAGGTCTCTGTGTCTCCATTCACTTAACATTGTTATCGCCACATCAGAGGGAGCGGTACTTCCCGACCTCACACCGCTTGCGGTGATCTTTATGAATTAACATTTTGCTACATTTTTTACAACAATCACCGCACAAGGCGGTGATTTATCGCTCTGCTCGGTAATGTCAGCTTTTGATGCGGAAGGAGCCTTTATGAATGCAGATTTTGCTACGTGTGCGGGAAAGTCAGCTGTTTTAAGCATTTCCACATGCAAAAAAACCTTTATGAATGATAGCCTATGTAGTGATGAGAACCAAAGGTCTGAAATAGGCTGTCACATGTGGGTTTGATATGACTGTGAAAAACTTAAAGCTATAGGCTTGCTTGGCTTGCTAAGGGAGAAAAGGAATAATTTGCATATTTAGTAGCGGTGCATTGTGGATAATCACAAATGTTCACTTATAGCTGAGTAATTGCATATTTCTTTCTGTTTTAGGAAGGCAAATTATACCAAGCTTTGCTTTTTTTTAGTAGGGGGTCTTTTTGGTCCCTTTTATCCCCCTATACATTCTTAGTAGTTTGGGCCACCCTGAGCTGCTTGGTTACTCTGTTGTACTGGTCCAAGCCCTATCTTATTCAGCTGTATCAATCCCTGCCATGTACTGATGAGGACTGAAAGTCTGAAACAGGCTGTCAGTCACATGTGGGGTTGATATGATTGTGTAAAATTTAAAGCTGTATGCTTGCTATACACCAGCAGCTCTGGATGCTTGCTTGGCTTAGCACGGGGAAAAAGGGGTAATTTTCATATTTGGTAGCAGTGCATTGTGGGTAACCACAAATATTCACATATAGCTAAATTATTGCAGATTTCCTTCTGTTTTAAAAAGGCAAATTACACCAATACAGTGTGCGGCATTGCAGGAAGTGATGACAGTGGAACGCACGCTGGAACGCGGAAGAGGTGAGTCATCCCCGCCCGCTGCCTCTTACTAATAGTGGCAGCTGCTACTGTGCTTAAGCAGGAGGGGGAGTGCACATGGGGGACCAAGGTGGGGGGGACCAAGGTGGGGGGGTCCAACCTCCCTCCCCAGCGCTGTGCCCAATACCCCCTTCCTGCCCTCTACCATCTTATGCGGCGTATGCTACGCTGCGGGTCGGCTAGTTTCTTTATAAAATGAAACAGCATTAGGCTTAGATCTTGGACTAATATTATTATATTTTATCTTTTTAGGTTCTATTTGAATTTTGTTACTGAAGAAGTAGAAAATCCAGAAAAGTAAGTACTGCCACAATACAGTTTAATTGCGGTTGAAATATCTTTCTAACTTATTTATGAAGTTGATCTCTACCCAAAGCAGATTTTTTTTAACCTTTTTTTTCCCTTTTTGCAAGCATCAGACCATATTACTAGGCTTCCTCTGCTTGCTTTTTAGCTCAGAGTATATTTTTTTTTCATGTTGGGGCAAGATTTTAGGTCTGTTTCTTTCCCAAAATGATTTTGTATCCCAGCTATTGGAGTTCTTTCTTTCCCTAAAAGTCCTTATCAAACAATTTTTGTAAAGAATATATTTTTATCTTTGCATCTCCCCTTGTAAAAAATATCCCTCTAATGTTTATTACCAGCGGGTAATAGCCTAGCAACAGTGCCCACCTGTTATTCTCTATCTCTCATTTCATTCTGACAATGACATATTTCAGTCTTTCATTCACAAGTCCCATCCACTAAGGAGAGTAATCAACCTAAAGCCACCAGTTGTGGACATTATTTTAAAGATATTGGGAATAAGATCAAGGGGGAATAGCAGTGTCTGCTATTTATTCTATTGCAGCTGTTACATCTTTATGATGGATTCAGAGATGGGGAAATAGCCCTGCAGGGGGCTCTGTTCTCTGAACTATAATTCATCCGCTCTACAATATGCTTAGGGGCAGTGACGTAGCAATAGTGTATAGCGACCTCATTGGGGCCCTTGGACCAGAGGGGCCTGTAGGGCCCTCCCTCAACCACAGTTTTAGCTCTTTATTGGTTCAGTGCTCATAATAATCACTTCTACAGATGCTTTGAATAGTGGTAATCATTAACAAACTGTCCCCATCCCCTTCTTGCACCTCTGCCGCTGTAGTTGCCAATGGCAGGTTTTGGTGCGCTGTATCAATGGTTATGTACAGAGTGCTTGGGGGCCCCCCAATGTAAACAGCTTCTTAGCTACACCACTGGTTAGGGGTCACAAAGGTGTTGCTGGTTTTGAGTCTCAAATCTTCAAAATTTGGAACTGCTTTCACAAGTGTCTCTGACTAGAGGAAACTCTTAAGCCTACCCCTCTTTAGGGAATTTATGTTTTCCAGAGCTTCACAAACTGTTACGGTCCATAACCGTAACACAAATTTTCAGGTAACGTTTTTGCGTTGAGCAATTATTTTCTCGATATCACGTAACATCAGAGAACCATCATTTGTCGCTGGAGATCCCCGATCCCTCTGGCCATGGGTACTTAGCTTAAGATGCAGTTTGGTGGATAAATAAGGGACTCAAATATCTTAACCAGCTCTTAAATGATGGAACTCTGAAGTTATTTGTGCAACTGTCTTCAAAGTTTCCTTGCTCCATACAGCCTTTTAGAAACATATGCAACTGAGGCATGCCATTTATAGCCAGTTTGACTCTCTTTTACAAAATAATTTGTTGATTCCCCTTTGCAGCGGCAAACCCAGGTCTTTCAAGAGGGGGATTCCTGAAAGGTCTCCCTCAGCCACGCACAATACAGTATAATAATATGGTACAACATCATGCTGGGTACATATAATGCAATTTCCGACAACGGGATCAATCAGGAGCAGTTTGGATACAGATAATAATGAGGACAGCCGACACTGGTAATGAAGGGGAAAGTGAAGCATTCACACAGCAGGGCACAGGGCTGTGCTCATACCTGACTCTGTTAAGTTCCCCAGAGCTGCTTCATGCTCTGTACACACGCTGCTGCTCCATGCTCTGTACATGCTGCTGCTCCATGCTCTGTACACACGCTGCTGCTACATCCAAAATCAACTGTAGCCAGGAAAGAAAAGGGGCAGTGCTGTGAGCTGCAGGATGCCTGCAGATATTCTGGTGTCTCAACATGTACCTGTCCCCAGACACTGCACTGGCCCTGGTCTGAGGGGGGATTCTGGGCAGCTGTAATCCCCCTGCATTTGCCTATGCCTTGCTTGATATTATAAGTGGCACGTCATCTAATCAGCTGCTATCAGCTCTTTAAAGAACACTAGTTGCACCTACAGCTACATATTGTGTGCACCAGAGGAAGGCCTTTTGGGTTCAGGAAGTAGGTGATATCTCTGTGGAGGAATGTGACGATACGCTGACTAGTGTTACTAAGGTCTCACCCCATCTACCAGACCAATTAATCTATCTTTATGTGTTATATAGAGCTATATAACACATAAAGATAGATTGCTAAGTTCAGACCACACTGTGATGATCTCTATACAAAATGCTGTCTAGATAAGGGCACTTTCCTTCATATGATCTGGTTCTGTCCTATGGTGAATGTGTACTGATTCCAGGTTATACAATTTTTGAATGAGCACATGGGATGCCCCCTGATGTGATCAAGGTTGTGAACGAAGGGTCTTCATCGAGCCCATAGGGGCTGTATAGCAGCTACTTTCACCTCTTCTTGCTCTGACTAGAGCTGTTAATGTTGTGTTCCCCTATAGGACATCCATATTCCAACACAGATGTGCTCTTGCTAAATTTGATAGGATTTGGGCCGTCTGTCTTGGCTCTCCATATACCCAAGTGAGACAGGCTCCACATCTGTCTCTTATTTTTGGATGGCCGGTGTGACGGTGCTCTGGGGACCACCCCCTTCCCACCCCCTTATTGGTGGCTGGTTTGGGCTAATGTCCCTGGATATATATGCACTAGCTGTTGAAAAAGTTATGTTATGATTTATATTCTACTTTTTGATAACATGCCAAGCATTGTATTTGAACTTCTATCTAATATATACTGAGTGCTTGTATGCTAAATCCTTTATGTGAGCCTGTTGAAATGACTGTTAGATCTTTGGTGCTTTGTTTTTTAACTGTGATTGTTGCAGTACTGAATGCCTTGTTTTAAATGCTTCAATAAACTTGGAAGTATTATACAGATCTGTCATTAGTCAGGCAGATCACATGACATTTCACACATCATGTGACGCAAGGTGTTTAATTGGAGGTCATCAAGAAGAGGGCACCAGTGTTTTTAAAGCAATAAAACTTGTGGCCTACTATAACAAGACTGGAATGGGTAAGCACTTGAAGAGCAGTTTTCTGCCATTATACAAACACACCCTAATTTTCTCCACTTTTCTCCATGATTGGAGAACATTAGTAAATACTTTCTATATCTCTCCTTTCTATTATCACAGAAAACAAGTTAACTTTCACTGTTTCCACATCTACATTGTCCTGTGGTGGTCTGTGCATAAGCTGTATTACTACCTACCACTTATGCTCACGTGTATGAGAAACCATGGAAAAGCATGTAATAAGTTTTACTTGGTGACACATTTTATATTTGTAGGAATACTTTATTATCATTCATTAAAGTTTTTCAAAAATTTGTTGATGATCTTAACCCATTCGCGTTCCGTCATTTTCACTTGAGAAATGTTCACCTCCCATTCATTAGCCTATAACTTTATCACTACTTATCACAATGAACTGATCTATATCTTGTTTTTTCCACCACCAATTAGGCTTTCTTTGGGGGGTACATTTTGCTAAGAGCCACTTTACTGTAAATGTATTTTAACAGGAAGAATAAGAAAAAAACGGAAAAAAATCATTATTTCTCAGTTTTCAGCCATTATAGTTTTAAAATAATACATGCCTCCATAATTAAAACTCACGTATTGTATTTGCCCATATGTCCCGATTATTACACCGGTAAAATGATGTCCCTATCACAATGTATGGCGACAATATTTTATTTGGAAATAAAGGTGCATTTTTTCCGTTTTGCATCTATCACTATTTACAAGTTTAAAATTGCAAAAAAAATATAGAAGTATTTCATCTTTACATTGATTTTTAAAAAAGTTTAGACCCTTAGGTAAATATTTACATGTTTGTTTTTTTTTTTTAATTGTAATGTTTTTTGTTTTTTTTTATATATTAAACATTTTATTTGGGTAGTTTTGGGAGGGTGGGATGTAAACAAGTGATTTATAATGTAAATGTGTGTTTGAATTTTATTTTTTTTACTTTTAGTTGTAGTTTTACTTTTTGGCCACAAGATGGCGGCCATGAGTTTGTTTACATGACGTCACTCTAAGCGTAACACACGCTTAGAGCGACGCATGAGGTACGTTACAGCCAGAAAAAGCGAAGCTTCCGAGAGAAGCTGTCGCTTTTTCAGCGGGGGAGAGGAATCAGTGATCGGGCACCATAGCCCGATTCACTGATTGCCTGGCTAACGAACCGCGGGCCGGGAGCGCGCGTGAACGCGCGCGATCAGCTGCGGGAGCGCGCGGTAGCGCGCATGGTTCCTGGACGTAGTTTCTACGTCCAGGAACCAAAATAGGTTAATCAACTATAAAAAAATAAATGTTCAGATTTGTTTTCATAAGGCTTTTTTAAATCTCAAAACTAAATGAAGTGGATTGGCTTTGGCTAGTTCAAAGAATCCCTGAACACTACTAAAATACCCGCTTAGAACATGTGCCATGTGTTGAGAATCTATTAGGTATGAGGCACAGGGCTGGTTCTAGACTTTTTGTTGCCTGAGGCAAACTTGTGAAGATGCCCCCCATTTGGAATGATCGCACAGCACCCTGTCTGGCTGCGAGTCTGTGACAAACAAACTGCTCACTCTTAGGCTAGCCACTCGACTGTCTGCCATTCCTTCTCAGTCAGGACAGCAGTGCCACTTCCTCCCTTCTGCTGTGCAAGTCAAATGAAACACCGCTGCTCTCCTGCCTCCCCCTCCTCACTCACTGTCACACTCTTCACACAGCACAACAAGCTGCTTTTCCCCACTGATGAAATTGTCACCTCGTTTGCTCTCCTCTCGCTTCTCCTCCTTCTCTGACTGCATGCTGTAAGTGAAAACACACAGTACAAACATGCCGCCCCTGTAATCTGTGCCTGGTGCAAGTGTTTCACATTGCGTCATTAGAGAACCAGCTCTGATGAGGCTATAGGTTCATAGTTGGCTTTCAATAACGTGCTCCTTGGCTTGCATTGGTATACCTAAGGGTTCCAGCTACAAAGAAACTGATACATTTACCATATTTTTTAGTCTTGACATAGGTAAAGAAGCAGTGGGGGATCAGAATGTTCATAAAAAACTTACTTAGAAAAGATAAAACAATCAGCAACTGAGAGGTACAAAAACAGCAGAAAATAACTTATGAGCTGTCTTTTTTTCTCTATTTTATTTAACACCATTCAGAATCAGTGTAATACTTTTCCCATGCACCTGCACAGATTGCTGGGAACACGAACAAATAGTCATAATGAGCCTTGTTAAGTATCTTGATCATGCACATAATTTTTGTACATGTAAATGAAGGTTGCCGCCTCTTCTTTGCTTACCAACTCATGAGATATGCATTTATCTAATCTCTCTGTAAGATGGGGAAGCTTTTGCTAATCATCGGATTGTTTGCAGGAATTTGACTCTTTTGCTATTGTATTTTCTCAATTAATTGTTTAAACAGGCAGATGCTTTTACTGTTTCTCCCAGCTGCTGACACTCTGAACAATCTGCCTACATTATTGTAAACTACATTGACTGAGGATTTTTTTTTTTTTTTTTAGCAGGAAGATATATCATTATTACTTATGAATCATTCAATGCAATTGTGTCTCAGATAATATCACTGCATATGAAAGTAGAAAACACATTTCCTGTTTTGAAAAGGGGAAAAAAATAGAAACACAATAATGTGAATAGCAACAAAATAAGAAGGGAAGTTGAAAGATTTTGTATAAGACTGAACATGTTTTTTTTTTTATTTGTCAATAAAGCAAAACTTCCAGGTATTTCTATTTGGAACCGAGGTTTAAATGATCTCTTTGTCAGTGTGGCCATGACTATGTCAACTGGTTCCCTTGGGATGGATTGGGGGGTGAAAGAAATATAATTAAAAAAATAAATCAAAAATTTCAACAGCAATCAGACTGATAAAAGAATACAAATATAGTATAAAACATGTGCTTGACCACTTTCATGGGCTGAATAGGATCCCAAGACATCATTACCACTCATGTTCTCTCCCTTCAAGTTCAGCTGACCAGTTGGACAATGAGACACCCTAAGGGCCTGATTCACAAAGCGGTGCTAACAGTTAGCACGCTGGTGAAAAGCCTTTTATCACGCCTAAACTCAGTTTAGGCATGATAAGTTTAGGTGTGATCAATTAGGTGTGATAAGTTTAGGCATGATAAGTTTAGGTGTGATAAGTTTAGGCATGATAAGTTTAAGCACCAACTGCGTTAGCACCGCAGTGCACAGCTAATCAAAAGTTTTGCGCTAGCAAAGTCGGGTGCACTACGCATAGAGTTTAATGGCGCTGCTTTGCGTGCGGGACTTTGCATGCTATCTACACTTATCTAAACTTAGCATGCCTAAACTTATCACACCTAAACTTATCACACCTAAACTTATCACGCCTAAACTGGCTTTTCGCCAGCGTGGTGCAATGGTTATCACGCCTAAAGTCTCTAACTGGGTTAGCACCACTTTGTGAATCGAACCCTATGGGCTCGATTCACAAAGCGGTGATAACCCAGTTAAAGACTTTAGGCGTGATAACCATTTTTATCATGCCTAAACTCAGTTTAGGCATGATAAGTTTAGGCATGATAAGTTTAGGCATGCTAAGTTTAGGCATGCTAAGTTTAGATAAGTTTAGATCACATGCAAAGTCCCGCACGCAAAGCAGCGCCATTAAATTCTATGCAAAGTGCACCAGACTGTACACTGCGGTGCTAACCCAGTTGGTGCTTAAACTTATCACGCCTAAAAACTTATCACACCTAAACTTATCATGCCTAAACTTATCACACCTAAACTTATCACACCTAAACTTATCATGCCTAAACAGAGTTTAGGCGTGATAAAGGGCTTTTCACCACGGTGCTAACTGTTAGCACCGCTTTGTGAATCAGGCCCTATGAGTGAAGAACAACATATGTCATAGTATATGAATTACATTAGTAGAGTATTAGACTGTGTTAGCCATCGATTATGGTAAGATATTTTAACCAGGAATGCATTTTTGGCTTACTTTAAAGAGGAGCTGTCGCAAAAATATTAAACTTTAAAACATATACAAATAAGGAGTACTTTTCTTCCTGAGTAAAATGAGCAATGAATTACTGCTCTCCTATGTTGCTGACATTTACAGTAAGTAGTAGAAATCTGACATTACTGACAGATTTTGGGCTAGTCCATCTCTCCATAGGGGATTCTCAGCATGGCCTTTATTCTTTATAAAGACACTCCCTGAAAAATATTTATACAAAGATGCTGGCCAGCCTCTGTGCTTGCTGTACACTTTTTTGGCAGTTGGACGGAGCAACTGCTATTTTCTAAGTGCATTTTGAACCCCCCATGAGGAGATGGGCTAGTCCAAAACCTGTCAGTTCTATCAGATTTCTACTACCTACTGTAAGTGGCAGCAACATAAGAGAAAAGTAATGTATGGCTCATTTTACTCTGGAAGCAATGTACTTCTTAATTGTATATGTTTACATATATTTTACATTTTTGAATTTTCGCGACCGAGGTCCTTTATAGTGTTGGGCGAACAGTGTTCGCCACTGTTCGGGTTCTGAAGAACATCACCCTGTTCGGGTGATGTTCGAGTTCGGCCGAACACCTGACGGTGCTCGGCCAAACCGTTCGGCCACATGGCCGAACTAAGAGCGCATGGCCGAACGTTCCCTGAACGTTCGGCTAGCGCTGTGATTGGCCGAACGGGTCACGTGGTTCGGACCCGAACGCGCTCTGATTGGCCGAACTGTCACGTGGTTCGGGTAAATAAATACCCGAACCACGTCATATCTCCGCCATTTGTCTGTGGGTTTAGCTTTGGGTAGGCAGGCAGGGTAGTTCGCGCTCCAGCCACGCTAGCCAGGGTCCCCCCTGTCATTGTGTCGCTGCTGGGAACAGTAGTACACCGCTCGCTCAGCCACACTATATAGCATTCTGTTTACTGCCACTCTGTGTACCTCGCTCAGCCACATTATATAGCATTCTGTTCACTGTTCTGTGTCTGCTGGGAATAGTGGTACACCGCTCGCTCAGCCACACTATATAGCATTCTGTTTACTGTTCTGTGTCTGCTGGGAATAGTGGTACACCGCTCGCTCAGCCACACTATATAGCATTCTGTTTACTGTTCTGTGTCTGCTGGGAATAGTGGTACACCGCTCGCTCAGCCACACTATATAGCATTCTGTTTACTGTTCTGTGTCTGCTGGGAATAGTGGTACACCGCTCGCTCAGCCACACTATATAGCATTCTGTTCACTGTTCTGTGTCTGCTGGGAATAGTGGTACACCGCTCGCTCAGCCACACTATATAGCATTCTGTTTACTGTTCTGTGTCTGCTGGGAATAGTGATACACCGCTCGCTCAGCCACACTATATAGCATTCTGTTTACTGTTCTGTGTCTGCTGGGAATAGTAGTACACCGCTCGCTCAGCCACACTATATAGCATTCTGTTTACTGCCACTCTGTGTACCTCGCTCAGCCACATTATATAGCATTCTGTTCACTGTTCTGTGTCTGCTGGGAATAGTGGTACACCGCTCGCTCAGCCACACTATATAGCATTCTGTTTACTGTTCTGTGTCTGCTGGGAATAGTGGTACACCACTCGCTCAGCCACACTATATAGCATTCTGTTTACTGCCACTCTGTGTACCACGCTCAGCCACATTATATAGCATTCTGTTCACTGTTCTGTGTCTGCTGGGAATAGTGGTACACCGCTCGCTCAGCCACACTATATAGCATTCTGTTTACTGTTCTGTGTCTGCTGGGAATAGTGGTACACCGCTCGCTCAGCCACACTATATAGCATTCTGTTTACTGTTCTGTGTCTGCTGGGAATAGCGGTACACCGCTCGCTCAGCCACACTATATAGCATTCTGTTTACTGTTCTGTGTCTGCTGGGAATAGTAGTACACCGCTCGCTCAGCCACACTATATAGCATTCTGTTTACTGCCACTCTGTGTACCTCGCTCAGCCACATTATATAGCATTCTGTTCACTGTTCTGTGTCTGCTGGGAATAGTGGTACACCGCTCGCTCAGCCACACTATATAGCATTCTGTTTACTGTTCTGTGTCTGCTGGGAATAGTGGTACACCACTCGCTCAGCCACACTATATAGCATTCTGTTTACTGCCACTCTGTGTACCTCGCTCAGCCACATTATATAGCATTCTGTTCACTGTTCTGTGTCTGCTGGGAATAGTGGTACACCGCTCGCTCAGCCACACTATATAGCATTCTGTTTACTGTTCTGTGTCTGCTGGGAATAGTGGTACACCGCTCGCTCAGCCACACTATATAGCATTTTGTTTACTGTTCTGTGTCTGCTGGGAATAGTGGTACACCGCTCACTCAGCCACACTATATAGCATTCTGTTTACTGTTCTGTGTCTGCTGGGAATAGTAGTACACCGCTCACCCGCCACTGTATAGCATTGTGCTCTGTGTCGCTGCTGGGAATAGTGGTACACCGCTCACCCGTCACTGTATAGCATTGTGCTCTGTGTCGCTGCTGGGAATAGTGGTACTGTATAGCATTTCTGTACTGCCACTGTACTGCTGCCAGTCAGCGTGTACTGTAAGGATAAGTGAAATGAGGAAGAAATCCGGTGAAAGAGGGAGGGGCAAGGGAAGAGGTGTTTCCCCTGACGGTTCACGTACAGGCCACAGGGGAGCACCCAAGAAAACCCACTCAATACCGCCCATGTTGTCCAGGACAACAACCCTCACAAATCCAAAAGAACAGGACCAGATAATTACTTGGATGACCTCTCAAGCATCCAGCAGTGGGTTAAGCAGCACCAGCACATCACGCACGAGGTCCGAGTCCTCAGCCAGTTACAAGGAGCCAGTGGGCACAAAGCTGACACAACCGGCAGCGACACCTTGCACACAACTGCCAGATAACCAGTCCGATGAATTACCTCAGGACACAATGGGGTATTCGCAGGAGCTATTCCCAGCCCAACAAACTTCCACCTTTCAAAGGTCAATGGAGGAACAGCCAGAAATGTTGTGCCTGGATTCACAACCGTTAACTGTGGGAAATGCACCGCGCACTGAAATACAAGGCGAGTCCGAGGAGGACTCGGAAACCCAAATCCCAGAGCAATTTGGGCAGGAGGGGTTGCAATTGCAGGAGGTCGGCCGACAAGATCTGGAAGACGACGTTGGAGTGTGCTGCGCAGAGGTTGTTGTGGGGAGCTCTACTCCACGGCGGCGGCCCACAATGACATATGACGAGTTTGAGGAGATGGAAGAGGAGGGTATGGACAATGTGGACAGAGACCCAGATTTTGTTTGTGAACGAGAACATCGCCGTCGTAGCAGCAGCACAGATGAGTCTGTTGAAGAACCCACTGCTGCACGAGTTCGCCTTGTGCCACAAGGTAGGCGGCGCGCAATTTCAGGCACCACAAGCGTGGAAGTTCAAGTGAGAGGCAAAAGAGGAGCAAACAGAAATCGCCAGCAAGGAGGCAGGTGCTCCAAAGTCTGGGCTTTCTTTGAAGACTGCACTGAGGATGTTACCATGGCGATTTGCAAGGTGTGCAAGACCCGCCTGAGCAGGGGGAAAAGTATTAACAACCTCTCCACCACCAGCATGAGCCGTCACATGCTATCCAAACATCCCACTCTGTGGGCAAACGTGTCAGGACAGGGTACCAGCAACAACACTGCCTCCCTTGGGTTCACCAGACTCACCACCAGACCCGCCTCAGCAGCAGCAGTAGCCCAGCCATTGCGTGGTTCACAACATTCACAAACATCAGACGACGCTGACACTGTCACTTTCCGGAGTAGTGCTCTTGAGGTCTCCCAGTGTTCATCAAACACAACAACCAACAGCCCTTCCGTGTGCAGCGCTACGGTTCAGTTGTCTGTGTCGGAGATGTTTGAGCGCAAGAGGAAATTGCCAGCAAATGACCCCCGGGCCGTGGCAGTAACAGCCAGCATAGCCAAGCTTCTGGCCTGCGAAATGCTGCCATATCGAGTGGTGGAGACAAACAGCTTCAAGGGCATGATGTCAGTGGCCATCCCACGTTACGTGGTTCCCAGCCGCTACCACTTTGCACGCTCTGCAGTGCCTGAGTTGCATGAGCACGTGGTCAGCAAAATAACCCGAAGCTTGAAGAATGCCGTTGCCTGCAAGGTTCACCTCACCACTGACACCTGGACGAGTGCGTTCGGCCAGGGTCGATACATCTCCCTTACCGCGCACTGGGTGAACCTTGTGGAGCCTGGCAGCGATTCCTCACCTGCTACGGCACGGGTGTTGCCCATGCCACAAACAGCTGCACCACCGTCCCTCCCACTGGATAACAACAGCAGCACCTACCTCTCTGACTCCTTCTCCTCCAACGCATCTCAAAGCTGTACCTCATCCGGAAACGCTAACCCAGCAGCAGTAGGATCGTGGAAGCAGTGCAGCACAGCTGTTGGCATGCGTCAGCAAGCGTTGCTGAAGCTAATCTGCCTTGGGGATAAGCAGCACACAGGGGAGGAAATTTGGAGGGGAATAAAGGAACAGACGGATTTGTGGCTGGCACCGCTGGACCTGAAACCGGGCATGGTTGTGTGTGATAATGGGAGTAATCTCATTCGCGCTTTAAGGTTGGCTAAGCTGACACACATCCCTTGCCTGGCGCACGTGATGAACCTAGTAGTTCAGCGGTTCCTGAGGACATACCCAGGCGTGGACGATCTTCTGTTGAAGGTGCGTCGAGTGGCCAAACATTGTAGAAATTCCAGTACTGCTTCGGGGGCACTCGCCAAGATGCAGGAGCGCTTCAATCTCCCCCACCATCGCTTGCTGTGTGATGTCCCTACGCGCTGGAATTCTACGCTGCACATGCTAGCCCGCTTTTGCGAGCAGAAGAGTGCAGTGGTCCAGTACATGACGGCGCAGTACCGAGGCGCATCCGGCCAGCTGCCAAGCTTCTGTGGATCCGATTGGGCCAACATGTTGGACCTCTGCCAAGTCCTCCAAAATTTTGAGCAATACACGTTGCTTGTGAGCAGTGACAACTCTTCAGTCAGCATTACCATACCACTGCTGTGTTTACTGAAGAGGTCGATGTTAAAAATCAAGGAAACAGCTGTCATGATGCAACTGGGGGAATCTGAAGGAGAAAACGATCAGCGTGATGGTACCAACATCAGGCCATCCGCCTCAGGGAACGCTGGCCCCAGCAGCTATGACGAAGAAGAGGAGGAGGAACAGCTGGAGTTGGAGCAGGAATTTCATGCCACCACTGACGAGGGCCAGAGCGGTGCACGTTGGACTTCCACAATTCAACGCGAATGGTCAGCAGAAGCAGACCAGGAGGAAGGTGACGACTATGATGCATCACAACAACTATCACAACGCTCACAAGAGGATGATGAGGATTCTGGTAGGACTCTGGCACACATGGCTCAATTCATGCTAGACTGCATTGAACGTGACCCACGCATTGTGCGCATTCTGGACAACACCAATTACTGGGTTTATACCCTTCTGGATCCACGGTACAAACACAATGTTCCAAAACTGCTTGAAGAAAGAGTCAGACAGGTCAAAATGGAAGAATACCAGCAGGCCCTTGTGGAGACTTTAGAGAGGAGATTGACATCCTCCCCCTCCTCTAGCCAGTTGTACGCAGACAGACTGACTTCCGCAAACCCAGGACGACCAGGAGGGCAGCAAACAACGCAAGCCGCAGCTAGTACCCAAAAGGGAACGGTATCGGCAGTGTCCTTGGAGTGGGAAAATTTTCTGACACCCATGCAGCAGCAGCCCACTGAACAGCAAGCGTGCAGATCCACCTCCAACACCGATCGCCTGGAGAAGATGGTCAAGGACTACATGTCAGATGACGTAGCTGTGTCGAACAATCCATCTGCACCCTTCAACTATTGGGTATCGAAGCTAGACACCTGGCACGAACTGGCAATGTACGCAATAGAGGTGCTGGCTTGCCCGGCAGCCAGCGTTATGTCGGAACGCTGTTTCAGTGCTGCCGGAGGCATCGTCACAGATCGGCGTATCCGCCTCTCTACAGAAAATGCAGACCGTCTGACTCAAATTAAAATGAATCAATCCTGGATTGGAAATGACTACGCAACACTCCAGGACCCCAACCAAGTAACATGACCAATGAACATCTGGGATGGTGTAGCGTTTCCGGTCCCTGTTTATTGAACCTCTCATCTGTATTACATTTATGACTGCATGGCGGCAAAAAGCATTGCTGCTATATCCGCACGCTTTTTGTCCTCATGCAAGGCCTGGGTTGTAGTGTCTCAAAAACCGTGGCCTTCTCCTCCTGCGCCTGCTCCTGTTCCATCACGTCTGCTGCTGCTGGGTTAGCGTTGCCGCGTGGTCCCTGTTTATTGAACCACTTATCTTTATTACATTTATGACTGCATGGCGGTACAAAGCATGCTATCCGCACGCTTCTTGCCCTCATGCAAGGCCTGGGTTGTTGTGTCTCACAAAGCGTGGCCTTCTCCTCCTGCGCCTCCTCCTGTTCCATCACGTCTGCTGCTGCTGGGTTAGCGTTGCCGCGTGGTCCCTGTTTATTGAACCACTTATCTTTATTACATTTATGACTGCATGGCGGTACAAAGCATGCTATCCGCACGCTTCTTGCCCTCATGCAAGGCCTGGGTTGTTGTGTCTCACAAAGCGTGGCCTTCTCCTCCTGCGCCTCCTCCTGTTCCATCACGTCTGCTGCTGCTGGGTTAGCGTTGCCGCGTGGTCCCTGTTTATTGAACCACTTATCTTTATTACATTTATGACTGCATGGCGGTAAAAAGCATGCTATCCGCACGCTTTTTGTCCTCATGCAAGGCCTGGGTTGTTGTGTCTCACAAAGCGTGGCCTTCTCCTCCTGCTCCTCCTCCTGTTCCATCACGTGTGCTGCTGCTGCTGCTGCTGGGTTAGCGTTGCCGGTCCCTGTTTATGGAACCTCTTATCTTTATTACATTTATGACTGCATGGCGGTACAAAGCATGCTATCCGCACGCTTCTTGCCCTCATGCAAGGCCGGGGTTGTTGTGTCTCACAAAGCGTGGCCTTCTCCTCCTGCGCCTCCTCCTGTTCCATCACGTGTGCTGCTGCTGGGTTAGCGTTACCGGTCCCTTTTCCTGGAACCTCTTATATGTATTACATTTATGACTGCATGCCGACAAAAAACATGTTACCTGTGCAAAGAAAACAGACATTTCCCGCATTTAAAAGACAGTTTTCCCTTTGAAACTTTAAAATCGATTTTCTCAAAAACTATAAGCTCTTTTTGCTAATTTTTTTTTCCTCTTGTACCCACTCCCAAGGTTCACATACCCTGTAAATTTGCGGTATGTAGCATGTAAGGAGGCTTTACAAACCACAAAAGTTCGGGTCCCCATTGACTTCCATTATGTTCGGAGTTCGGGTCGAACACCCGAACATCGCGGCCATGTTCGGCCTGTTCGGCCCGAACCCGAACATCTAGATGTTCGCCCAACACTAGTCCTTTAAATACTAAGCTTTTAGCCGAATAGGCCTTCTGCAGAGAGTTTACATCCTTTGGCCACAGCCCAGTGTACACAGATCTGGCTCATTACTCCTCAGTGGTGTACTCTGCAGAAAGACACGGTGCATACTTCTGATATTAACTGCAAGCATTCCGTTTAAAAGAAGTCTCGACAATGCTTGAGGAGTATGTGAGCAAAGACAATTGAAGGTAAAGAGGCGCCCTGGTTGAAATAAAAGCATCTAAAAACAGCTTAAAATCGAGGAAATAATATGAGGTGGCTTACCTCAATAACGAAATCCTTGTATATGACAAAAGATTTTTATTTAGCACAGGCAACGCGTTTCGCGGGTCCAAGCCCGCTTCATCAGGCCAATAAAAGTGCCTACAATAGTGAAAGAGCTCCTCAGTATAACTGTATCGACAGCGTTATAGGTTAATACAATGAATAATTATGCATTATACATTTATATCCCAATAGTATACATACCATTATGGTTAAATAAAAAACGATAAAATGATTCAATAGATCCATCAATCAGAAAAACGATTTTTAAAAAAAGTAAATATAACCTAATTTAAGGATCTGGACTGCTGATCTAAAATGGGAGATTGTAAATATGCAAATGCAGTGTTCAGCTGCATTTGAAGGTATGTATATAATGTTCAAAAAGGATCAACAGTCCATGGGCCTAATTGACAAAGCCGCGCAAACCGTCCAGCACAGGTGCGCCAAACAGCCAGCACGCGAAGCGCCGCCCGCAGACCCCTGCGCGATTCAGCCGGAATACACAATACTGCTCATTCATAATGGTCATTTGGTTACATTTTTTGGTATCATCATGGTTACATCATAGTTACATCATCCGACATAACAAAATCTGTTTCCTTGGACACTGCAAAGGAATTTTATGTGAATTTTCATCTTTTTTTTTTTTTTGATCATAGTGTGATCTCTTTTGCTCAATAATGTGGCACCAAACTTTGAGTGTCCCCTGCTGCTAGCTGGTCTACTGTAGACAGACAATTTATTGAACCCAATGAATTAAATGTTCCCCTCCTAACCTAATGCTAAGGCCCCGCTTACACATAATCAGTTGTGTAAACGGGGCATGTTGGATTATTATGGCTCTGTACTTATTAACAAGCTGACACATCATTGCATTCCAGCGGTTCTGGAGGTGTGTTTAGCTTCTAAAGGTACAATGGTTAATTTGCATATATTCAGCAGTGGTGCCTGGGAGACATCTCGAGCTCACTCCAACCTGAATTATCGCAAATTCTTTCTGTTTTAGGAAAGCAAACTTTTGTTTTTCTTAACATCTTAGTAAGGGGGCTTTTAGGACCATTGTAGTCCCTTACACACCCCAATGAGTTCTGGGTCACCATGAGCTTGCTGGTTAGTCTGTGCATCACATAATCAGTTGGTACAGGGTTTTTCTTCTTCTCCATAGCAGTGCATTATGAAAAAGCTTTCAGTTAAAACACATATAGGGCCTGATTCACAAAGCGGTGCTAACAGTTAGCACGCTGGTGAAAAGCCCTTTATCATGCCTAAACTCAGTTTAGGCATGATAAGTTTAGGTGTGATAAGTTTAGGCATGATAAGTTTAGGTGTGATAAGTTTAGGCATGATAAGTTTAAGCACCAACTGCGTTAGCACCGCAGTGCACAGCTGATCAAAAGTTTAGCGCTAGCAAAGTCTGGTGCACTTTGCATAGAGTTTAATGGCGCTGCTTTGTGTGCGGGACTTTTTAGGCTATCTACACTTATCTAAACTTAGCATGCCTAAACTTATCACACCTAAACTTATCACACCTAAACTTATCACGCCTAAACTGGCTTTTCACCAGCGTGGTGCAATGGTTATCACGCCTAAAGTCTCTAACTGGGTTAGCACCGCTTTGTGAATCGAGCCCATAGTGTGAACTGAGCAATTGGGAAACATGGGCATTACTTTGAAAATCAGTTGTCCTTTCAGTTATAACTGAGAGCAACTGATTAAGCGTAAGTGGGGCCTTAACCTATAGCTCAAACTATGCCTAACTCCAATCACCCCCCAATACCTAGCCATTCATTCTAACGTCTAACTGTAATCAATGGGCCTGATTCACAAAGCGGTGCTAACAGTTAGCACGCTGGTGAAAAGCCCTTTATCATGCCTAAACTCAGTTTAGGCATGATAAGTTTAGGTGTGATAAGTTTAGGTGTGATAAGTTTAGGCATGATAAGTTTAGGTGTGATAAGTTTTTAGGCGTGATAAGTTTAAGCACCAACTGGGTTAGCACCGCAGTGCACAGCTGATCAAAAGTTTTGCGCTAGCAAAGTCTGGTGCACTTTGCATAGAGTTTAATGGCGCTGCTTTGCGTGCGGGACTTTGCGCGTGTAATAAACTTATCTAAACTTAGCATGCCTAAACTTATCATGCCTAAACTTATCATGCCTAAACTTATCATGCCTAAACTGAGTTTAGGCATGATAAAAATGGTTATCACGCCTAAAGTCTTTAACTGGGTTATCACCGCTTTGTGAATCGAGCCCAAAGTTCCAATGCCTAAACTTAACTTCAAATTCCTAACCCTAGTCACCCAAATCCCATAAAGACTCACAGAAGACAGAAGACCTATGCTGAAGCTTGACAAAATCATCAAAACAACAAGATAAACAGAGCCAGGTTTACACAGACAGCAACATAATCTCAATGCAGAGGCGTTGGCATTGTGAGAGGTCCATCTTTGTCCATCCTAGTGCCTGTGTCATTTCTGCATCACCCGAATTTAGTCTCTTTCATGTAGCAGGCGCTGAAATCCACAGGGATGCAGATCCACCTGTTTCACCATGTTATAGCTAGTGACCAATATGATCCATATAACAAAAATGTGATTAAGTGAACATAATATAACCAGCATGATCATTCTAAATAATAATTATAATGATAATATCTACCTTCAATTTCCTATACGTTACTTCCAGCATATACATACTTCCCAACCCTTACATCAATCAATATTAATTTGACTCTCAATCCCCCATTTTTCTTTCACTGGTACCCTACATGGGATATAGGGGCCAGTGACAGTGATTAGCCACCAGGTGAATTTGGGAGTCGCAGGATTTTATTAGACATCATTGCAAATTATTGATACTCGGGGACCCGGGTGGTGAGTTGAGCGCCTAATGTGTTAGTAATAGCCGATCTCCTTCTACAAACCGAAATATTCAAGATGCCATTCATCCATTGGGCTTGATTCACAAAGCGGTGATAACCCAGTTATCACGCCTAAAAGACTTTAGGCGTGATGACCTTTTCACCACTGAGTTATCACCGCTTTTTCCTGCTCTTCGCGCAAAGTTACCATAGGGTTTAATGGGAGCTTCGCGCGAAGCGCCGGGTGCTGCGCGCGCACTTACGCGCGTACGCGGTAACTTCGCGCGAGTTTCTTCTTATCACGCCTAAAGTGAGTTTAGGCGTGATAAGGGGCTTTTCACTGGCGTGCAAACACTTTGCACCGCTTTGTGAATCAAGCCCATTGTGTAGATGATTGGCTACAAATAATGGTAGTTTGAGCACGGAGGGTTACTGTTAGACACTAGCAGGATGAGGTTAGTGTTTGGCAGTAGGGAGATGAGTTAGTGTTAGGCATTAGGTGGGATGGTTAGTGTTAGGCGCTAGGAAAGGAGCGTTCATGTGTAAATTACCAATATTTTTAGTAGCACCGCCATCTGGCGCCCAACTCACACGGTAGTGCCGTAATACATACTCAGTGTTTTATTGCCTTTTGAATTTTATTATGCCTATGCCTGTGTGATACTCTGCAGAAGTTAAAGGCTTATAATTATTTTTATGTTTGAATATATTTTATGCTTTTGAACATCTCCATCCATTATTTACTGTATAGAAATCATAAACCTTATTTTGTACCACCCACACTAGACGGTTTTACATACTAAAGGATCTTTGGACGCACTGCGCTGCATGCATTTATTTTGAACTCTGTTTATGCTTATAATACTGATAAATAAATACAACACACATTTCAAGGCCTGATAGAAATCTTTGTACAACTTGTAAGTGAATAATTTGCCATAATAGTGTCCCCTTGATAACCTTATTGGTTAGATTTGCATAGCATCTACAGGTGTTGTATTATGTATTTGATAATGTAGAAACTAATCATGCTGTGTTTTAAAGTCAGAACTGGAGAGAAATCCAGGCTAATTTATATACTTCAGCTCAGCGAAGTAATAGCTGTGACAATAATTGCTTTTTGTAAAATCAGAAATGGAAATTCTTTAATAATGGACTCCACAGCATGCAAAGGCACTTCTCGGTACAGCTTCTAAACTACATGGCTGTATTGTTTGTAATTGCATTGCTTGTAATGAGAAAATAGCCTCTGCAAATCAAGATTCACCCCTATGTTCTGCCTTGTGTCACTGACCTGTAACACATCAATCAAAAACTTTTAATGCAGAACATGGGCACTGACTTTTCAAACAGATTTATTTCCCATCCTCAGAGGAAGCCGTTTTTGCTCTACTTTGCACATTTTTTGTCATAACCATCTAATGACCTCCGATCTGAAATATATGTATCGGACACTTGCCAGGAACATAACATGTAGGAAAAAAGAGTGCGAGCGTTAGAAAAAGACTTCACTTACCAAAAAAGGCTAACTGAGCAAAATGTGTTATCCGACAAAGAGTAGTTTAAAAGGGCATGTGATAATCCTGTTTGGATATATAATATAAATGGCCCAAGAGGATACAAAAAATAGGAGACTATACCTCATTAATTCACCATTAATTATAATAAATGATCACCAATGTACCAGTGTACTATTTTAAGACCACATGCTGTATCAGTGCCGTATCTTGAACTAATGCCACATTATGCTGGCTTGATGCATTAAATGTTATTGTGATACTCACAAAAAATGACGCCTCAAAAGTAACAAGAAATCTGGAGGGTTTTATAGGGTCATTTCATATAAATATATATAGCACTTAGCCATTACTTGTATCATTATACAGGGTGGGCCATTTATATGGATACACCTTAATAAAATCGGAATGGTTGATGATATTAACTTCCTGTTTGTGGCACATTAGTATATGTGAGGGGTGAAACTTTTCAAGATAGGTGGTGACCATGGTGGCCATTTTGAAGTCAACCATTTTGAATCCAACTTTTGTTTTTTCCATAGGAAGAGGGTCATGTGACACATCAAACTTATTGGAAATTTCACAAGAAAAACAATGGTTTTAACGTAACTCTATTCTTTCATGAGTTATTTACAAGTTTCTCTTTGTTTACAGCCATTGACATGTCGCCGAGATTAACACATGAGGAGCGGATAAAAATTGTGTTGGTGTCTGGTGAACGCAGTAACTGGGTCATTGCAGCAGATTTCAATGCAAGACACCCTACAAGACCACCCATCTCCCCTGCTACAGTCAGCAAACTGCTTGCTAAGTTTTGTGAAACTGGTTCAGTGTTGGATTTGCCAAAATGTGGACGCATGAAATCTGTCACTAATGAAGAAACATCAGTGGCTGTCCTAGCTTCATTCAGCAAGAGCCCACAGCGTAGCACTTGCCGCATGTCACTGGAGAGTGGCATTAATCGAACATCCCTTCGGTGGATATTAGCTACTCACAAATGGCACCCTTACAAACTCCAGCTACTGCAGCATCTCAACGAGGATGACCCAGATCCCAAAAAAATTGGAACAGGACCCTCAGTTTATGCAGAAGATGTTGTTCAGTGATAAGGCAAACTTTTATGTGAATGGTAAAGTTAACAAACAAAACCACCGCTATTGGTCTTACACTAACCCACATTGGATAGATCCCTCCAAGACTGTTGGAACAAAAAAATTGATGGTATGGTGTGGTATATGGGGTACAAAGATAGTGGGGACATTCTTCATCAATGGAAACCTCAAGGCCACTGGATATGCAAAATTGCTACATGATGATATGTTTCCCTCTTTATGCACTGAAGCTGGCACGTTCCCTGAGTTTTTCCAGCAAGATGGTGCACCACCACATTATGGGTGTCAGGTCCGAGCATTCCTAGATGAACAGTTTCCTGGAAAGTGGATTGGTCATCATGGGTCAGTTGAATGGCCCCAAAGGTCTCACGATCTGACCCCCTTAGACTTTTATCTCTGGGGTCATCCGAAGGCAATTGTCTATGCTGTAAAGATACGAGATGTGCAGCACCTGAAACTACGGATACTGGAAGCCTGTGCTAGCATTTCTCCTGCGGTGTTGCTATCAGTGTGTGAAGACTGGGAGAAGAGGGTTGCATTGACAATCCAACACAATGGGCAGCACATTGAACACATTTTATAAGTGGTCAGAAACTTGTAAATGACTCATGAAAAAATAAAGTTATGTTAAAACCAAGCACACAATTGTTTTTCTTGTGCAATTCCCAATAAGTTTGATGTTTCACATGACCTATTGAAAAACAAAAGTTGAATTCAAAATCGCCGACTTCAAAATGGCCGCCATGGTCACCACCCATCTTGAAAAGTTTCTCCCCTCACATATACTAATGTGCCACAAACAGCACGTTAATATCACCAACCATTCCCATTTTATTAAGGTGTATCCATATACAGTAAATGGCCCACCCTGTATATTGGTTAGACTGGTTGGCCCAGTAATTCCAACTGAGGTTTAAAGTTTGTTACCAGTTGTGAGGAATGGTGAATCTGTCTATGGGACTGGAGGTGCAGTGAACAATTACTGAGCTCCTGCGTGTATTAGTATTGGACCTCGGTAAGCTGAAGTTTTTGCCTAAACCATTTTTTCATTTAAAAAATTGTATTTTAGGGTATATTGTTTTGAAAATATAATGGAATTTTAGGTAGTTGCCCCTAGATAGACCCCATTTCACTGCAAAGAACTTGCAGAGGACTGTCCAGCCGACGTGCTCCCTCTTTTATCAATGTCCTTCTGTCTCCCTCCATGCTGGCCCCTCTTCATTCCCCACAGGCATTTCTGTTCCGAGATGTAGACAGAAGGATGCTGGAAGAAAAAGGCGAAAACACACTGTTGCAAGCACTCTGCAGTGAAATAGGGTCCCAGGGCAGGGCAGTTTCAAGGTGAAAATGAAGAGCCAGGTATAGGTTCATGCAGTATAGGTTAGCCAGGTCTAGTTGCCCCCAGAATAGGTTAGATAGGTAGGTGCCCCCAGTATAGGTTAGTTAAGTAGGTGCCTCCAATATAGGTAGCCAGTATACAGGTTAGATAAGTAGGTGCCCCCAGTATAGGTTAGATAGGTAGGTTCCCCCAGTATAGATTAAATAGGTAGCTGCCCCCCAGTATAGGTTAAATTGGTAGCTGCCCCCCAGTATAGTTTAGATTGCTAGCTGCTTCCCAGTATAGGTTAGATAGGTAGCTGCCCCCAGCATAGGTTAGATAAGTAGATGCCTCCGGTATAGGTTAGATAGGTAGCTTCCCCCAAGTATAGGTTAGATAGGTAGCTGCCTCCCAGTATAGGTTAGATTAGGTAGCTGCCACCCACTATAGGTTAGATTAGGTAGGTGCCCCCAGTATAGGTTAGATAGGTAGCTGCCCCCCAGTATAGTTTAGGTAGGTGCCTCCAGTATAGGTTAGATAGGTAGCTGCTCCCCAGTATAGGTTAGATTAGGTAGCTGCCCCCCAGTATAGGTTAGATTAGGTAGCTTCCCCCCAGTATAGGTTAGATTAGGTAGCTGCCCCCCAGTATAGGTTAGATGAGGTAGGTGCTCCCAGTATAGGTTAGATAGGTAGCTGCCCCCCAGTATAGGTTACATTAGGTAGGTGCCCCCCAGTATAAGTTAGATAGATAGCTGCCCCCAGTATAGGTTAGGTAGGTAGGTGCGCCCCCCTCCCCATAATGGAGGAGGGAGTCAATTGCAGGGAGGCACTCCGTGCTTGCCCATCCGACTGCAGAGTTAGCGTAGGGGAGTGCTGTCAGTAACTCACCTCCCTGGTTCCAATCACCGCTCACTTGCAGCTGGTCTCCTTCTCTGCATAAACGCTTATACACACGCTGATTCCTGCTAAAAAAGAAGTATAGTGTGTATAAGCGTCTATGCAGAGCAGGAGACCAGTGGCATGTGATCGACGATTGGAACCAGGGAGGTGAGTTACTGACTATTTACAGTGCTTCCCTGCGCTAACTCTGCAGTCGGAGGGGGAAGCACGGAGGGCAGCCTGGGAGACAAAGGGAGGGAGAGGTCGGGCTGCCCTCCCTGCAGCTGACTCCCCCCTCCATTACAGCGCCCCCCTCCCTCAGCGGTCAGGGCGGCCTGACCCAGGGGACCACTATTAATTTGGGGGAAAACTGGGGGAGCTATCAGCTAGTTTTGCAACCCTGGGCAATAGCCCAGTTAGCCCGTATGGAAGCACCAGCTCTGAAGGACAGAGAGATACAAAAGCTTAAAAAAAAAAAAAAAAAAGATAAGATACAGTGCAAGTGGTTATGATTGTTATTGTACATAATCATTATTGGACATGATCAATATTGTATTGAAAATATTAAAGGGAAGGTCCAAGCAAAAAAAAAATGAGTTTAACTTACCTGGGGCTTCTACCAGCCCCATGTAGCCATCCTGTGCCCTCATAGTCACTCACTGCTGCTCCAGTCCCCCGCTGGCAGCTTTCTGACCTCGGAGGTCAGGGCCGCATTGTGTACATTTTTACGCATTCCCGCTAGTGCAGGAACATTAACATATACATTTTTACGCGTTAGTGGTGCAACGCATACATTTTTGTTCCTGCACTAGCTGGAATGCGTAAAAATGTATGCAATGCGGCCCTGACCTCCGAGGTCAGAAAGCTGCCAGCAGGGGACTGGAGCAGCAGTGAGTGACTACGAGGGCACAGGATGGCTACATGGGGCTGGTAGAAGCCCCAGGTAAGTGAAACTCATTTTTTTTGCTTGGACCTTCCCTTTAAAAAGACTGGGCACACATCCCTCCAACTCTCTCTTCCTGCCTCCCCAAAATAAAACAACATCCGAGTGCCATAAAATTATTTGAAACGAGTAAAGATATTAGGAAGATTTTACAGTAAATAAGATTGCTGGTAGGCACTAGGCAGTATATGCTTGCAGTTTCATCAAGGTAGGGTGTTGAATATAGCATGTTTTGTGCACATGCAGCCTTGTATTCATGATCTTAAAACTTCAAGGATTATACAAGATTACAGATAAATGTTATCATAATGGCAGAAAGTAAATCTTGTTAACCTCCCTGGCGGTTTATTTTTTCTGCAAAAATTGCAGAAATCCAATTAAATTTTTTTTTTTTTTTATGTTTCATGTAAAGCTACCAGAGTGGTAGCTACATGAAACTCCACTAGAGGGCGCATGTGTCCCTCTAGTTCGATCGTCGCCGGCAACAATAGCAAACAGGGGAACGCGTATATAACACGCTCCCCTGTTTGGCTTCTCCCTTCGCCATGGCGACGATCGGAATGACGTCATGGACGTCAGCCGACGTCCTGACATCAGACGCCTCCGATCCAGCCATAGCGCTGCCCGGAACTCATTGGTCCGGGCAGCGCAGGGCTCTGGCGGGGGAGGAGCCCTCTTCCGCCGCTGCGTGCGGGCAATCGCCGCAGAGCGGCGGCGATCAAGCTGTACGCATGGCTAGCAAAGTGCTAGCTGCACGTACACCACTTTAAATGGTGAAAATCGCCAACCTGGTGGTGGCTGAGATTTCCTCCTGCGCGGCATAGCCCGAGCTCAGCTCGGGCTTACCGCCAGGGAGGTTAATGTCCCAAATCAACTGCAAACTTATTCTAAAGGTGATTGTTTGATGACCTTTTAGTCAATCAGAATTTTTAGTTTTTATCATTGGTTGGGATGGACAGGAAGTACAGGTTTGTCGATATTGAAACGATGTATTACATCGTTCTATTTCCAGTCACAATTATCTGATGGATTGGGTGATTCTTCACTAAAAAATGATATCGTTAGTGGGCACTTTTAGTTACATCTTGTAAAGTTGCCCACTAATGGTACAATTTTTAACAAAGAGTACCAGATCAGTGGATCAGTGCTGTACTAGAGCCTACACATTCAGGATTAGATTGTGAGCTCCTTTGAGGGACAGTTAGTGACAAGACAATATATATATATATATATATATATATATATATATATATATATATATATATATATATATATATATATATACTGTACAGTGCGGCGTAAGATGTCAGCGTTATATACATACTAAATAATAATAATAACATTCGTCACCCATCTCAACGCTATGCTTACAATTCCCCTACTATCTAGTTTTCATTGTAAATCAAGGGTTTGCATTCTGTATCATGTGATAGATGTTTATGGAGCACTTGGAAGGGGCAGAGTAAAATGTGCATTGAGATCCATGGCTCTGTAACTATCTACTGTCTACATCACTTTTTAAGGGGTGGTTCACACTGGAGGGGATTAAAAAACGGACACGGTTCCACCATGAACCAATGAGAATTCTCCCTGTTGCTGAGGATTCCCATTGGTCTTTTGCAGTCTAATGGAGAACCCCCCCCCCCCGCCATTGGGCATGAGTGTCCGAGTGGTAGCAATCGGCGGTGGGACAAGTGAGTATTACATCATGGAGGCCATCAAAGTAAGCGTCAACTAGCCTTGAGAGAACGCTTAGGGATTAATGGATTAATAGTATACATTTTCCCATGCAGTCCAGGAAAATGTGCCAAGTTCCCCTCCGTGAATCCCTCCACTGGCTTCCTATCTAGTCAAGAATCAGATTCAAGATACTGTGTCTGACCTACAAAACTGTCCACAAAACCTGTCCAACCTACTTCACCTTAATCAGAGGTATACACCTAGCCGCTTACTCCGCTCCTCCAATGAACTTCGCATCACCCAGTCCCATGCACGCCTCCAGTACTTCTCAAGAGCTGCTCCAACACTATGGGACTTCCTACCTCCACCCACTAGGGCAGCCCCATCCTTCAACATCTTTAAGAAGGCCCTCAAAACTCACCTTTTCACTCTGGCCTACCATCCATCACAAGTGCTCTAAAGCCGCAGCTGAACTCTGGTCCCCTACCTTTCATGTCCCTACTTCTCCCTCTAGATTGTAAGCCTTTGAGCAGGGTCCTCCTCCTTTTGTGTCCTACCTGATCATGCACCTCCATTACTGTGCACCCATGCTATGCATTTAAGTGAACTCAACTTGCCTAATCTCCATGCTCCCATCCAGTGACTGACTAAGCATTACCTTGTACTCATACTGTGCTGTGTGATCTGGTTTTCTTGTATTCCTGTATTGTTGTATTGCTGTATGTCACCCCTAAATATTGTCTGTAACCTAAACTAATTTTCAGCACTGCGTAACATGTTGGCACTTTTTAAATATAATAAATAAATAAATACGTTTGGAATCTGCATTCCGCTTAGTGCAACGTGGCAAGTAAATCTGTCTTTTTGTGAACAAGTGGAGGTGAATCCTATTTTTAACATTAAGATACACTTTCTGCGCTAAGCAGAGTTTAAAAAACATCCCGAATGTTTTTCAAGCAAGTGTGAACGGGCACGTGCATAAAAGGTACACATATATCTTTCGTGAGCATAAAGTAAAGTGGGAAATATAGCCATTGGTAATAGGCCACAGCAGTTTTTTTTTTTTATTGCTCTCCTCTCCTGCTTTTCCGCTAAACGTTCATATCCCATTTGCTTCCACTCCCTCAATAACCGTTATAGACTACCTAATGATCTGCCACTGTCCATTTAAATGACATACTAGTTGTAAGATATACAGTTGCAGGGAGAATAACGAGGATGCACCTAATATGTTACTCATACACAATCATCTATTGAAAAAATATGGTTCTCAAGTCCCCTTCGGCACGGTTTATATGTTCATTAATAAAAATAACAATGCTATACCATGTATAAATTATGAAATGCAGACATCGCCAAGAGGTATGAACTTCAATGCACATTATTAACAGCCACTATCATAAAACAGAAGATAGCGGCCCCAAATCAATTTTTTTCCATTGAATTGCATACTGTGAGGTTCCCTTGCCAAGGCAGCAGCAAAAAAGGAAACGCACTGTAGAAAAAAATATTGTTGACTACATTACAGGTTACAAACAAAGCAGAAAATAAAGCACAGAAAAATAATACATCCAAGAATAACAGGCTTTTTAATTAAAATCGAACCACAGAAATTCTGCAGTGTAATGGAACGTGGTAAATGAAGCTTTAAAAAAGAATGACATGGATTTATTACAAAGAAAAGAAGCTAGCTCGGTGTTAGTTTTATGCAGGAAACGTTCTTATTGCGTTTCTTGTTTAATTTCTCACTTAAACAGCCTTGGGTATAAATAGTAGAGCACTCCATCCAGATTTCATTTTTTTTCCATAGATCACAAAGCTGATTTTCAAATGGTATTGCCATAGTAATAATTTTACAAATATAAAGGAATAAGTACATACTGTGAGTAGTTTGCTCAGAAAATAGATGAACGTCTTACTTTGAATGGTGGTAAGCAGTCTCTTGTCAAGGCAATGACAAAGTGTTAGTGTGTTTATTGTAAAATGTGCTTAAGATGCCATAGCACAGGCCCTGATCAGTAATTGCGTGATTTATTTTACCGCTATTATCTGATACACTATGCTTATAATTATTGTAAGGCAACTGCCGTGTTTGCTGAATGTGGCGTAGCTACAAACCTCTGGGCCCCGATGCGGAATCTGGATTTGGGCCCCCCCCCGGCAACAACAGCCCACCCGGCAACAACAGCCCCCCCTCCCCCTGGCAACACCCGACGTGCACACATATCCGAATCCCTATAGCCAGCTATAGGTCCCCCCAGTATAGGTAGCTAGGCATAGGTAAGCCAGAATAGTTGCCCCCGGTATAGGTGAGCCAGGTAGGTGCCTCTAGCATAGGTAGCCAGTATAGTTGCCCCCAGTATAGGTTAGATAGGCAGGCACCGCCGGTATAAGTTAGATAAGTTAGATAGATAGGTGCCCCCAGTACATGTTAGCTAGGTGGGTGCCTCTAATATAGGTAGCCAGAATAGTTGCCCCCAGCATAGGTTAGATAGGTAGGTGCCCCCAGTATAGGTTAGTTAGGTAGGTGCCTCCAATATAGGTAGCCAGTATAGTTGCCACCTGTATAGGCTAGCTAGGTGCCCTGAATACAGGTTAGATAAGTAAGTGCCCCCAGTATAGGTTAGATAGGTAGGTGCCCCCCAGTATAGGTTAGATTAGGTAGCTGCCCCCCAGTATAGGTTAGATGAGGTAGGTGCCCCCCAGTATAAGGTTAGATGAGGTAGGTGCCCCCCAGTATAGGCTAGATTAGGTAGCTGCCCCCCAGTATAGGTAGGTGCCCCCCAGTATAGGTTAGATTAGGTAGATGCCCCCCAGTATAGGTTAGATTAGGTAGATGCCCCCCATTATAGGTTAGATTAGGTAGGTGCCCCCCAGTATAGGTTAGATTAGGTAGCTGCCCCCCAGGATAGATTAGGTAGCTGCCCCCCAGGGTAGATTAGATTAGGTAGCTGCCCCCCAGTATAAGGTTAGATTAGGTAGGTGCCCCCCATTATAGGTTAGATTAGGTAGGTGCCCCCCAGTATAGGTTAGATTAGGTAGGTACCCCCCAGGATAGGTTAGATTAGGTAGCTGCCCCCCAGGATAGATTAGGTAGCTGCCCTCCAGGGTAGATTAGATTAGGTAGCTGCCCCCCAGTATAAGGTTAGATTAGGTAGGTGCCCCCCATTATAGGTTAGATTAGGTAGGTGCCCCCCAGTATAGGTTAGATAAGGTAGGTACCCCCCAGGATAGGTTAGATTAGGTAGCTGCCCCCCAGGATAGATTAGGTAGCTGCCCCCCAGGATAGATTAGGTAGCTTCCCCCCAGGATAGATTAGGTAGCTGCCCCCCAGGATAGTTTAAAGTAGGTAGCTGCCCCCCAGGATAGGTTAGAGTAGGTAGCTGCCCCCCAGGATAGGTTAGAGTAGGTAGCTGCCCCCCAGGATAGGTTAGGTAGCTGCCACCCAGGATAGATTAGGTAGCTGCCCCCCAGGATAGGTTAGATTAGGTAGCTGTCCCCCAGGATAGGTTAGATTAGGTAGCTGCCCCCCCCCCAGGATAAGTTAGGTAGGTAGCTGCCCCCCCCCAGGATAGGTTAGGTAGGTAGCTGCCCCCCCCCAGGATAGATTAGGTAGCTGCCCCCCCAGGATAGGTTAGGTAGGTAGCTGCCCCCCAGGATAGGTTAGGTAGCTGCCCCCCAGGATTGATTAGGTAACTGCCCCCAGGATAGATTAGGTAGCTGCCCCCCAGGATAGGTTAGATTAGGTAGCTGCCCCCCCCCCCAGGATAGGTTAGGTAGGTAGTTGCCCCCCCAGGATAGGTTAGGTATGGGCAAATAGATTAGGTAGCTGCCTCCCCAGGATAGGTTAGGTAGGTAGCTGTCCCCTAGGATAGGTTAGGTAGGTAGCTGCCCCTCAGCATAGGATAGGGTAGGTAGGTCGGTAGGTAGGTAGGTAGGTAGGTGCCCCCCATAATGGAGGCAGGAGCCGCAGCCGCGGGGAGGGCAGCCCGATCTCTCCCTCCCTTCCTCTCCCCGCCCCCCCCCCCTTAGATGCAGAGTGAGCCCGCACGGAAGCGCTGTAGGCAGAACTCACCTCCGTCCCTGGTTTCAATCGCCGCTGATCTCCTCCCGCTCTGTATAGATGCTGATACACACACTGCTTCATGTTTAGCCGGAAGCAGTGTGTGTATCAGCTTCTATGCAGAGAGGAGATCAGCGGCGATTGGAACGCAGGGAGGTGAGTTCTGCCTACAGCGCTTCCGTGCGCGCTCACTCTGCATCTGAGGGGGGGGGGGGCCCCGGGGAGAGGAAGGGAGGGAGAGGTCCGGCTGCCCTCCCCGTGGCTGCGGCTCCCCCCTCCCAATAGCGTGCACGGGTCGCACGGCCCTCCAAACGGACATGGGCCCCCTGGGCCCCTCCCCCGCCTCCTCAGGAGCCGGGCCCGGTCGCCTAGGCGACCGTTGCGACCGCGGGCCCTACGCCACTGTTTGCTGATACCTACTTGAATAATGTACACTGAAACCCTTCCCACTGCCTCTACTTTTGTAAATTGACTCTTTACCTTCATTATCATTCCCCTACTGAAGTGTTGATGGCATACCACGCAACTTTTTTAGAAAAAAAAGAGGGACATGTTAAGACACACCCCTGCCACACCCCTAACCACGCCCCCGATACACTTCCTAGTCACTGATACCAGAAAGAATTTAGCAGCAAAAGTCCCAGTTTTATAGTTCAGACCACACTGGTCCTCTCTATCATCAGTAGTTCCCCTTTTTTAACATTTAACAATAAGAAATGCATCAATTGAAATGATAGAAATAATGTTTAGAGTCTAAAGAATTTTTTTTCAGTAGAAAAATACATATATTTACGTAGATCTGTACATGAGTCCTGAAAGAGGACAAATGAGGAAGTAAGGCAGGGCGGAGGTATTTATTTCCCAAAGAGGGACTGTCACTCCAGAAAAGGAATGATGGCATCTAAAAACAATGAGGGACTGTCACTCCAGAAAAGGAATGATGGCATCTAAAAACAATGAGTATGACAGTACAATCTGGTGATGACATATTTTTATTATGTAAACGATGGCGGTGACATGGTTATATTATAGAAGAAAACTCTTGTTAGTAATACTAGTACATTGCATTCATGATCACAGCGTCATTTAACCATTTAAGGACGATGCTAATAGAAATCTATGCCCTGTTTTGATGCTGTTGTGGCTGCCAGGGCGTAGATTTCAACTCACTGATGCCACACGTTCTCGCCACTCCCACTGAACGCATTGCTATCTCCCCACCGGAGCTCACTTGCCCTGCCATTACTGTTACAGCAGAGTCCTGAGTGGGTCAGGAGCCGACTTCATTCCCTGTCTATCAATGTAAGCAATTCCCATTGGCTTACATTGATAGACACGGTCAGGAGCCAATAAAAGCGGCTCCTGACTGGCTCACAGAACTTCACCGTCATAGAGACGTCAGAGTGGGTGGCCTGTGGTTCCCGAAGTGCAGTATGGACGGCGGTTGCGGTGGGTATGTGTGGCGATTCATCGGTATTCCACCATTTTTGATACTGGCGATCTCTGGTCCATAAGTGGGCAGAGACCGCTGGTACTTAAGTGGTTAAGTTATTTTTAGCACCCTTACATGTAAGTGCACTAAAGGCCTGTACACTGTGAGATGAAACTCTGCCAAAGCAACCAATAACGACCGCTTCTGCCAAGAATCCAGCATGTGTACACACTAGCATGTCTTGCTCGTCATTGGCTCTGCAATGGTGCAATGCTGGTAATGATCACGTCTATATATGCTTTGAATAGTGGTAGTCATCAACAACTTGTTCCCCTCTTCTGCTTCCACCTCTCATACTGCCGATGTCCTTGGCAGGTTTTGTTACAGCATGTGAATTGTTATATACAGAATCAGGGCCGGATTTACCATAAGGCACACTAGGCACGTGCCTACAGGCGCCTAATTGGTCAAAGGCGGCATTTCTTTGATGTCCCCTTTAAATTTAAAATAGTGAATATGCAATAGCGGCCGCTCATGTACTTATTTACATGATAATACAGCGGGGCCGCATCTACAGTGAGGTGTGAGGGGCGGGCAGCGGGCGTGTAATAATGACAATAGTTCATTACGCCGCTCTCCCCGCCCACCGGCCGCCGTTTCCATGCCTTCACGCAGCGCTGCAAACAGCTGCGTGCATAGGCGGCCGGGAGAGCTGGGAGTTTGAGAAACAACGTGGGCAGCCAAGGTGAGGCAGGCAGGCAGGCGGGCGAGCGGGCATAGCATCACTGGCAGCAAGTTGCACAGCGAAATTAGCCTGCACTAGTGCGCCCAGCCCCAGAGCCCTGAAGGAGGGGAAGAATCGGGAGAAGAGGAGATGGAGGACGAATCAAGCGGCAGAGCCGTACTAGAGCACCGCCTTCTCCATTCCTCCACGAAGCTGACTGTCTGTGACAGCTTAGCTGTGCATCCCACATGGACGGCTGTGGCGCGGAATTTGATCCTTCAGAGGAGTGAGGATCACTGCATCACATCCTGAGCACAGGGAGCCCAAGAAGGAGGGGGAGAGCAGAAACCCGGGCGGGCACTTAGCTGTGCACAGTGAGCAGCCTGTCACACGCTGTTAACAGAAACTGAAGCCTGCCAGCCTGAAAGAGACACGGAGAGGATGCAGCATAGTCAGAAGCAGCAGTGTGCACACAGAGACAGCCAGACAGCTGCCAGTCCAGAGCAATGACAGTGAGGGAGGAGGTAATGTATCATGTATGGCCTCTTGTCGTTTGCCATTACTCTCTTTTTCTTTCTCTCTCTCTCTCTCTCTCTCTTTTACTAGTATACTCCAACACTCTGTCAATCTTGCTGCCTACCCTCTGTGTGTCCTCCACTGCCCACCATCTTTGTGCCCCTTACATTCCCACCCCATGTGCGTCCTCTGCATGCCCACCCCATGTGCGTCCTCTGCATGCCCACCCCATGTGCGTCCTCTCTGCATGCCCACCCCATGTGCGTCCTCTGCATGCCCACCCCATGTGCGTCCTCTGCATGCCCACCCCATGTGCGTCCTCTGCATGCCCACCCCATGTGCGTCCTCTCTGCATGCCCACCCCATGTGCGTCCTCTCTGCATGCCCACCCCATGTGCGTCCTCTCTGCATGCCCACCCCATGTGCGTCCTCTCTGCATGCCCACCCCATGTGCGTCCTCTCTGCATGCCCACCCCATGTGCGTCCTCTGCATGCCCACCCCATGTGCGTCCTCTCTGCATGCCCACCCCATGTGCGTCCTCTGCATGCCCACCCCATGTGCGTTCCTCACATGCTCAACACGTGTCCACCCTCTGTGTGTCCTCTGCATGCCCACCCCATGTGCGTCCTGCACGTTCCCACACCTGAGTGTCCCTCAAGTGCCCATCCCCTCTGCTTCCCTGCATGCCATCCCCCCTCCGTGCCCACCTTTTGTATGTGTCACCCATGCCCGTGTGCCCACCATGTAGTTCCTACCGTAGTTAGTCTACTGTCCTAGCTCATTTTTATTAAGAATTATATATGAAGCATTAAAATCTTCTAAAGCACTTTACAGAATATGCAGGAACAGGGTGAACACCGCTCCACTCGCCCACTCCAACTGCAGTGTCCGGCCTGGTGAGCAAGACCAATTGTACAACACACAGGAGAAGGTCCGCACTCATCAGTTGAAGATAGCCTTTATTGAGGACATGTCAAGATACAAACTAAGCAGGCATCAAGTACTTTACAGAATACATGTTACTGACTGGCCTCAGAGACACTTACAGTCTAACCCTACCATAGTAGTCATAGAAGTCCTGCCATATAATTATGTATTAATATAGCACTGACATCTTCTGCAGCACTTTACAGAGTACATAGTCATGTCACTGAATGTCCGCATGGTAGCACACAGTGAAATCCCTACCATAGTCTAACATAGTCATAGTCTGATGTCCTACCATATTATAATATATGTATATATTACTGACACCTTCTGCAGCACTTTACAGAGTACATAGTTATGTCACTGACCATCCCCAGAGAAGTTCACACTATAATACCCACCATATTCATAATCTTATGTCCTACCATATTATTATTATTATGTATTTATATAGCACTGACATCCTCTGCAGCACTGTACAGAGTACATATTCATGTCACTAACTTTCCTTAGAGGAATTCACAATCTAATCCTACCATAGTCATGGTCTAATGTCCTACCATATTATTATTATGTATTTATATAGCACTGACATCTCCTGCAGCACATTACAGAGTACATAGTCATGTCACTGACAGTCCTCAGAGGAGCTCACACTCTAATCCTACCATGGTCATAGTGTAATGTCCTACCATATTATTATTATGTATTTATATAGCACCGACATCTTCTGCAGCACATTACAGAGTACATAGTCATGTCACTGACTGTCCACAGAGGAGCTCACTATCTAATCCTACCATAGTCATGGTCTAATGTCCTACCATATTATTATTACACATTTATATAGCACTGACATCTTCTGCAGCACTTTACAGAGTACAGAGTCATGTCACTGACTGTCCTCAGAGCTCAAAATCGAATCCTACTATAGTCCTAGTCTAATGTCCTACCATATTATTGTTGTTTATAGCATGAGCATTTTGTTTCATAAGAATTAGGTGGTGGTGGGGTTGTTGTACTGAGGGGCGGAGTTTAGGGCGCCAGAACTTCTGTGCCTATAGGCTCCTCAGCTGTAAATCCGGCCCTGTACAGAATGCTTGGAGGCCCTAATGTAAAACGTGCAATAGGGCTCAAAGCTCCTGAGCTATGCCACTGCCCACTCAGACACGGGAAGAACATACAAACATACAAACTCCATGCAGATTGTTCCCTGGGTAGGATACCATTTGGGGAACCAGAGCTACACGGCAAGTTTGCTAGCCACAACACCACTATGCTGCATGTGCACACTTTGATCCTCTGCACAAAATGTGGACACTCTGTTATTTAGGGGTGGAAGGTGGCAGCATCTGTTACATCATCACGTGGCAGGGCACTAGAAGAAAAGAAGATTTATGACACGTCACTATGTATTTTATATGTGAATATACACCCACCTGATTGACAGTGCTTTTCCTACAGAGCTACACGCACATTGTTAACAATACATGTGTAGGTTTGCTTTACAAGAAATGAAGTCTGCCTATAAATGGTATAAATATATCATCTCTGTGTTAGTTTACACTGAGGATGCTACATAAAGTATTATTGTTCCAAATACATGCCTTATTTGGGCATCACCATGTTCATGCACGAGAAAACTTTAATTTAATTCTGACCACTTAAAGAGTTAGCAAAGGAACAGATGGTAATTTCTCCCCATTATAATAAGCTAATTTAAGTACATTACGAACAACTGTTTGATCCCTCTGCCTTTTATGACCATTAGGTATAGAAAACCCAGTACGATAATTGATATTTATCTGAAATAGAGGAGCACGTTATAGGAAGCACATGTGCACAGCAAGGGACCTAGCAGTGAAGGGACCTGGATTGCTACATCTAATAGGGAACATCTGCTCACAACATGCACAGCCACTTCCTATGGACACTGTCATTAAATGGCATAACTCATACTGACACCGTCAGACCATTTACACCCTCTGTTCTATGAAATCTACCTTTACTATACTATACAGTACAATAGCAGTGTGTGACAGGTAGATGACAAAAGGTTTATAAACCAGGTGTCCAGAACAGAATTTTACAGTTAAAGTACCTACAGAGCATGTCGTTTCATTATGTGTAAAGACAATCTAGTGATCCGTAATTACTAAACATTTTGAAGTTAAGATGGAATTATCATCAAAAACAAGTATGATCTCATGCTTAACGCCCAGGGTCTGTACAGGTGCAAACCCTGAATTCCTTCTACTATAAAAATTCAAGGCCATCACAATCTTACAAAATGTAATAAAAAGCATGTCATTGGTACCATAGTATTCTAGACAAATGGTAAAATGCATTTAGGCCAATGAAAGAACACCAGGCAAACCTTATTTCCCTCTTAATATAAATAATATAACATTGTCTTTTAGTAGGCTGGGAAACAATCTGCTTGGATTTCTCCTGCTGTAGGAACCTCCCTGGCGTTATGATTATTTCCAGTTTCAACGTCTAAAAGCCATACAATCTTTTCATAAGCTTTTAGACCCTAGAAAACAAGAAGAAAAACATACCTCAGAGAGGTCTGCAGAAGCGCCTGCATGAAATTCACTCAGGCATGGGATTACCACCCTGTTCTGCGGCTTTCCGTCCCGAGCCTGACTCGGGATTAACGCTAAAGAGGTTTAAATACAGTACTCGTTTTCTACTAGAAATATATTTAATTTCTTAACCTGCTATAAACTAGGTGTTATTTTTGATTAAAACAACTTGTCCAATTATGATAAAAATCTGATATACTTGTTGCAACTCAAATATCCAAGAGCACTCTGTATGATGAGATCATAAAATAAGAGTCAAACTGAGTACCCAGAATTCTCCTTTTTTGCACATAGTATGTAGATAATTTTTAGAGCAATGTTTAGATGTCTATGGGGTGATTCACTATTTATAACGCGCTGCAACAGCGCAAGTTATATCCCCCTCCACGCACTTATACAGTAGAACGACATCATGACACAGCTGGGCACACTATGTGCGCTAGTGGCAGTGTAGCGTGTGTACCTAAGCAATGGCCGATGCTTTCATTAGCTACACGATAGCAGGGCAGCCATCGGGGGGGGGGGGGCAACTGACACTGCAGTGAGGGGCCCAGGGCTTCTTGGGGTCCTGGGCCTCCCCCCAAAGCGCTGGAAGGGCCACATGTGCTGGCTGCGGGTCTGTGGCTCACTAACCAGAACACCGCATTCCAGCACTGAGAGAAGACATCAGCGCTTGAACGTGGGGAGCCGATGATTGAGGCTGCTACAGCGGACTTTCTATACTGAGGCCCCATCCAACTTCCCATACACACAGTTATACAGAGCCATACAAAAAACCTCCTTCCTCTTTTAGCAGCGGTGGACTTCTGGTCGTCATGTTGAAAAAATACAGCTGTAGAGAGAAGATGACTTATTATTTGACCATAAAGGAGATCAGCACGACAAATCAATCAGCGGTAGTGATGTATTATGTACTTATAGTTGTGTCATTAAGTCGTGCTACTCCATATTCTTGGTTATTATCTGTTCGACACTGTGATTGATAAATACAGGAAGACCAAGAGTGTACATTCTAAATAAAGCATTGTAAGTAAGGTCTCCTACTCAATAGGTGCTGGCTTACAACAGGAGGAGCAGAGATTTGGACCCTGGTCTCTTGTGTCAGAGGCAGAGTCCTTAACCATTACACTATTCAGCCACAGCCAATACACCTGTACACTATCCAGCCACAGTACACTATCCAGCCACAATTAATTGATTTAAAAGCGTATCATGTTTATCTGTACCACTCACGTTTAGTTTAGGGGAAAAGCAACTGTATATTTAGACAGCAGCCCAGGCATTAAAGCCTGCAATCCAAAGTAATAATGGCCTTCCCACTAAATAAAAAATACTAAAAATGGGAGAGGAAAAAAATCACCGTGACTTAGGAACTCAACGTCTCCTCAAGGGTATAAAAATATCCTTCAAGCTCATACTTAACAATGGAAATTAAGTATAAGCTAGAAAGAATCATAAATAAGGAAAAAAAAATACACATTTTGCTCATGATCCACTGATAAATATTACATCACTTCTATTCACAAATAATTAAGGCAGCCTGAAATAAAAACAACCATGGCAGTGTGCCCCACACCTGCTGTTATAAATCAATGTAGTAGAAATATTGCACTGCATGATACTGCTTATAATCAAAACATGATAAGTATCTAAACATATGATAAAGCTAATGAAAATACAGCTCATCCCCTGATGTTATACCACATTCACTCATCGAGCTGTAAACCCTTGCCATAATGAACACCCATTGCAAAATAATTGCTTGATAGCAAAATATCTGTAAGATCATCAACCTCCACAATGATGAAAGCTCCTCGGCTGCTTAGAATACAGAGGCACTCCACAGTCAGCATGGCATAGAAACAGCAATCTTGTATGATCACTGTGTGCTGGGCAATGAGACTAGTCTGTGGGTGTAATCAAATAATGCTTACATTAGACACATGAGATAGAGTTTAGTCACACCATATAATAAAATCTGCCTTAAAGAATGATGTGAGTCTAAAGAGATTCCATAAAAAAAAATCCTAAGGCATTCAGCTACAGAAAAACAGACACAGTCCAACTGGGAGACAAGCGTTTTTAATCAATGTGCAATGTAGTAATCACATCCTCAATAGATGTCCCACTATAATGAATATGCCTTGATGGAATCCATATGTTTGTTTTGTTTTTTTTGTTTTTTTTTTTGCAAAGTCTTGATTGAAGAATTACTAATGATACATTACGCCTGTTAACATTAATTCAACCCTCCCTTTTTTCCAATTTTTTCAACTAGGCTGATTAAGTAGACCTTAAGTTCAAAAGTTTGATGGAACTCAAGCTGGCAACATTTTTGAGTCCTCACTGCATATCTGCCCTACTGAAGTCCATCTTTTTAGACAGCATAAACAAAGGCTAAACTCATAGCTAACCCAATTTTTGACCACGACATCCTATCCAAACAGTGGTTTAGATATAATTAGGGTGGCCATATTTTAGAGCTAACGCTAACCATCAGAGTAGTATAAAAAAAGTGTGTGAGCTCCAGTATTGCTTCCACCCAAATGTCAGCCCTACAGAGGAGACTGCTTTCAATTTTCTTATTATGGTGCCCGATAAAAATATATTATTAAATGTATTATATGTATTTATTTATTTTATTCACACATCCTCTGGAGGTGGCACATCCAGGTTGCAGAAGGGCCTGCAAGGTGCTCCACATAGGATATTAAAGTGGGATAAAACTCAAATTTAATCTGTGGTATAAAGCCAAATCAGTCATACTTACCCATTCTATAAAACCTCTTGTAAAGAGGAGTTATAATTCCTTCTAGGTCTACGTCTTTTAACTCACTTCCTGAGCCCTGTGGCTTCTGGCCCATAGCCCCACACCCAGGTAGAAGAGTGCCATGGCACTCCTCTATGTAAGATAGAGAAAAGGCCATGAAAGCGTCACACCCCTTTTTTGCAAGGGGCAGGGCTATGTGGCAAATGCTGGTGGACACAGGACTTGGGGAGTGAATTGGAAGAAACAGACCCAGGAGGTAATTATAACCTCTAGGCTTTATAGAATGTGTAATTAATAATGACTGAATGGTCTCTTTAATTACAATCTGATCATTTGTCCTTTAACATGGCAATGTTATCAGTTAGCTTCAGTGAATATCCATTCAAATGAAATTAAAACAGTCCCATACTGTTTTGTATTAATTGTTGCCATATTTAATGTTTTAAAGCAGTGCTGTTCAACTTCATGGACGTGGGCCAGATTTTTTTTCCCACTGTACCAGTAGAGGGGTAAACATGTACAGATCAAAAGGACTGATATAACAAAGTGAATTAGGATTAGGAGGACCGGTACTTGGATCCAGCATGAACATACCTCTGTGCTTACTTCGGGTAGCTTTTCCTTGGGTCATCTGTGCTTAAGTGGCGGTTCAGACAGACACTTGGCGGGCGTTTGTCGCTGGCGTCTGGGGCTTGTTGTTGAACACTACTATTCAAGTTTTTCCCAGCATTTCAGGTGGATGCTAAATTGGGCATCCAGAGTCGACTACCAACGCGTCTTCGTGTCCACCTGCGGGGATGAAAAATGCTGATCGCGATGGGACACTGAAGAAAGCCCGAAAGACGCCACCTAATGAGAGGACGCTGAACACTGGGCAGAAGCCCGTGTAAACCGGCCATTAGGATCACGTATTAAACCTCTGTGGTGGACTAAAGGAGTGGTATTCCATTCATCTGTAAACTACAATAAATTGCACATGATGGTACCTACTGCACAGAGGCTATGAATTTCTGACTGAAATTCTGATAGAGTGGAACCTGAGGATTCTGATCATCCATGGTTGAAGCTCTTCATCTACTTGTTCCACAACTGTCCAAGTGTCAAAGCATATTGTAGTCACAGCTGGTCTCCCTCTCACTTTTGGAATGTGGAAATTAGCTGTCTGAGAAGTGACCTTTTTATTTGGTATTATTCATTTGGCACAGCGTATTTATGGTGAAAATAATTAACACATATAAAACAAGAACTATCATGAGAAATGTGTCATAAATCAGACTAAGTAAGAAAATATCATCTGAAACAACCTTCACAGGAACGTGATGGAAACTTTGGAGAATGTACTCGTACATTTTAAAGTGCATTATAAATTACTATTTCCTCTTGTGTATGAATGACACACACTGTAGCATAAAATGCAATACAAAAGATACAATGAACTCATAAATCTTTTAGATATTCTGAAATACCATTACATGAGGGATAATGCAAGATAACTGTGCATAATGCTTTGACAGTTTCTGCGTACACTTACCATTAAAGTTGTCCTTTCGCCCATGTCTGCAGCTTATATGGATTTACTAGCTATCTGAATAGAAATATATGAGTATAGATCAGAAATTTCCATCAGACAGAAAGAAGCCATTAAATTACTTACAATGAATGATAAGCAATATTTTGAAATCAAAATTAAAATTGTACTTTTTTTATTCATTACGCTATCTTTACCAGTCAAAGAGGAGTTGAGTGTTGTGTGGACAAATATAAAGGTGGCCACACACGATACAATAAAATTATTCAATTTTGCAGCAATTCGATAAAAATGATCGGATTTCCTGAAATATTGAAAGCTTTTTTTTTTTAGAGCAAGAAATCTGAGCACATTTTTATTCGATGAAAGTTGATCGAGAGTGTTGGATTTTTCTGATCAATTTTTTTTGAAAGTTGATTGATGTGTGGTAGATTGTCAATTTATTAATATATACACCCAAGCAATTTTCTCAGAGTCATCATTCATTTTTTTTCCATAATTGGGGAAAAATGTAACACGTGTGTGGTACATTGGTCAGATTTCTGAAATGTTACAATCAGTCAGAAAAATTTATTGCAATTTTTGAATTGGAAAGATATTTAAAAACATTGCATGGTGTGTGGTCACCTTTAGGCTTGGGCCAGCAAGCATAGCTATCCAGCTGCAATATGTGAAAAAGGGGAAAGAGGAGCCCAGAGAAGATAAAGGGCTCGATTCATAAAAGGGTGCTAACTCAGTTAGCATGCCTAAAAGATTTGGGCGTGCTAACTAGGGTGCTAAGCAGTTAGCACACCAAAGCTTTTATTGATCCCGCACGAAGTTTAGCGCTGCACAGTGCACGCAAAACGTTGCACTGGGTGCGACAAAAACGTTGCCTAAAACGTTTTTAGGCGCACCCGGTGCAATGTTTCTCATGCACCGTGCAGCGCTAAACTTAGCGCTCAAAACTTTGCACATCCTAAAGGGCTTTAGGTGTGCTAAGGAGCGTTTAGGCGTGCTAACTAATTTAGCACCCTTTTGTGAATCAAGCCCGATATGCGTTAAAAACAAATAAAATGAAAAAAAGTGAGGTGGCTTACCTCAATGAAGACAAATTTACGTATTAATACAATTGAATTGCACTGGCAACACATTTCGTGGGTGCATACCCACTTCCTCAGGCCAAATAACAGTGCCAAATAGTGCTTGTAGCCACAAATAAGGCACCTTATTTGTGGCTACAAGCACTATTAGGCACTGCTATTTGGCCTGAGGAAGTGGGTATGCACCTACAAAACGCATTGCCAGTGCAATAGAATTCTATTAATACATGAATTTGTCTTTATTGAGGTAAGCCACCTCACTTTTTTTCATTTTATTTGTTTTTAACTCATTTTATCTTCTCTGGGCGCCTCTTTCCTCCTGTGCATTCACCCTCTTTCGGAGGGGGATCATCCCTCTTTGACCAATTTAGGTCATTGGAGGTTTGCTTTTTACCAAGAGTGCGACCATTCTCCATTTGGTCACCCAAGTGGAGTCGAGGTTATACATCTCCATCTGCTTCTAGTGGTTGGTTGCCCTTCTGCAACCTACCTTTGTGAGTATAATCCATCCGCATATTTTATATAATTCTAGTACTGTGACATACTGCACCATTTGGGCTCCTGTTGTCTCTGTATTCTCTGTTTGCAGGGTGTAAATTTTATTATCCCTACTTTTTGTCAGTTGCAATATGTGTTTTAATTTATTAGGGGTCAAACATTGAAAGGAAAGTTTAAGTATACAGTTAAGTCCATAAATATTTAGACAACTTTTTTCTAATGTTGGTTCTTTACATTACCATAATGAAATGAAGGGATTGTGTTAAAAAAATGCTTTAGTTGCCTCACATTTTATGCAATTGTTTAATTTGAGTACGACACAACTGGCCGCCGGTAGACTTGGGCGCAGGATACAGCCGGTATATGGCTGATCCCGCTTCTGCACAAGTCCCGGCCGCATTATATACTATTCCCCCTCTAGGTCCACATGGATAGTGGGGAATGATGTAATCCGGCTTTCAGCTATTGCTGGCGGCCGAATTACAGTGTTTTAAATGTAACTTTAGCTCCGTCTTCTGACGGCACTGAAGTTACACTTTGTGCGCCGCTATAGCCGTAATTCCTCAAAACAAAAAAACAACTGAAGCCTTAAGCTCAGCATGACAGCCAGGCAACTGGTATTATTTATAGGGGAATTAAGATGGCAGCCTCCATGTTCCCCTTACTTCCTGTTCCCTTCTACCTCTTTCAAATTCTACCTCTTTCAATTCATTTTTGTTTTGTGAGAATTAAAATGAAGATTAGTCAGGTTTTTTTGTTGTTGTTGTTTTTCTTTTCTAAGGGGTGAAAAGTTATCCTTGACTGTGACACATAACTGACTGTAGTATCATTGACCTTCACTGAGCAGTGCAAAAGCTAGTGGTGGCCACATTTTTATTGTTGCTGAATATTGACGGGTGCAAGGCGATAATTTGAGGGAAATATTGATTTACCTAATCTTCCAACAATCAGGTAGTGTATGGCCATTCTTGTTCTTCCAAGAAGTCTACATTTTTAAATTTGAAATCTTAATAAAGCTGTCAGATCAAGTCTCCATCTGTAATACTCTTCTTTCCCTTACCAGTTCATAATAATAATTTGTTTCCATCAGGGGCATAACTAGAAATCTCACACACACACATCACAGACACTACACGTCGCAGCCAGGCACTACACATCACACACACACATATCAGAGGCACACACATCACATACACTACACATCTCACACACTACACATCTCACACACACGCATCACAGACACTACACGTCGCAGGCACTACACATCTCACACACACACATCACAGACACTACACGTCGCAGGCACTACACATCACACACACACATATCAGAGACACACACATCACATACACTACACATCTCACACACTACACATCTCACACACACGCATCACAGACACTACACATCGCAGGCACTACACATCTCACACACACACATCACAGACACTACACGTCGCAGGCACTACACATCACACACACACATATCAGAGACACACACATCACATACACTACACATCACACACACACATATCAGAGACACACACATCACATACACTACACATCTCACACACTACACAACTCACACACACACATCACAGACACTACACGTCGCAGGCACTACACATCACACACACACATATCAGAGACACACACATCACATACACTACACATCTCACACACATCACAGACACTACACGTCACAGGCACTACACATCTCACACACACACATCACAGACACTACACGTCGCAGGCACTACTCATCACACACACACATATCAGAGACACACACATCACATACACTACACATCTCACACACTACACATCTCACACACACACATCACAGACACTACACGTCGCAGGCACTACACATCTTACACACACACATCACAGACACCACACGTCGCAGGCACTACACATCACACACACACACATATCAGAGACACACACATCACATACACTACACATCTCACACACTACACATCTCACACACACACATCACAGACACTACACGTCGCAGGCACTACACATCACACACACACATATCAGAGACACGCACATCACATACACTACACATCTCACACACTACACATCTCACACACACACACACATCGCAGACACTACACGTCGCAGGCACTACACATCACACACACACATATCAGAGACACACACATCACATACACTACACATCTCACACACTACACATCTCACACACACACACACACACATCGCAGACACTACACGTCGCAGGCACTACACATCACACACACACATATCAGAGACACACACATCACATACACTACACATCTCACACATCTCACACACTACACATCTCACACACACGCATCACAGACACACACTGCAGGCAGGCTGTGTGTCTCACATTTGGCAGCGGCAGCATGACATCTTCTTCCTGGTCTGGATTACATTGCCCTGTGTCCATCCAGCATGCTTGAGTGGGTGGGGAAGGGGGACCCGAGGAAGCATCCAAGCAGGAGTTTTAGGAGGGGGAAAGAACTATGCCTCCAGGTCCTAGTGCCCACTGGCTCACTCTACTGCTCGGGAAAAAAAAAACAATTTTTTGTTTTGTACATCTACCCGCTCGTTAAGGCATATGGGCGGGCGGCGGGACCCAGAGCCACGGGCCCCCTGTCAGGTTTCTCCAGGCTTCCCCGCAGCTGCATACTTTGCAGGTGTAGTAGTTCCGCCACTAATTTCCATATTCTAATAGCCCCAGAAAATAAACCAACAACCCTGTCATCACAGAGGGTCCAAGAGACCATGGAAACTTCCCCAAGTAATGTCTCCTCACCACCACAATGCGCTATTGTGATGGCTCACATTACTGTTGTTTCCAGCAGAGAGCAGTGACATCACTAACAATAGTGGCACCATTAGCTCCACCCCACAACAAAGACAGAGTGCGATTCCTCGAAGTGTAGCAAACAAACAAATGATAGAAGTGTTTTGAGCACAGATTTTACAGCACCAGAAAAGACTTTGGCTGACCAAAAACGGGGACTAGGGATAAGGAGGAGCCTCCTGGTATGAGTATACCCAATAGGTTAGATTAATTACATGGCTAGAGGTAAACGTTAATGTACCTTGGAGTTTTTATTTTTGCTCTATCTATGGTGACCAGATCATAAGTTAAATGCATATGATCACATTTCCTTTAAAAACAAATACTTGAACATTCTTTATGTAATTTACATGAACAAATTGATGCATTAATTAAACTACATTTTTTTTAAATATAATAGAAGTTTCCTGAATTCATAGACAGCTATAGTGACAGTGACAATACAAAGTTCTTGAGTAGTGGTTTCAAGCTACAAAATTCTGCTATAAAGCAGTTAGCCTACTTAGTTTTCCTCCTGAATAAGAACAATAGGATATTATTCAAAAAGTACACGGTGCTTTGGAATATGTCATTGAGATACACAGCGATTCAAGATGCCGGATTGATAAATCAGTTGTTCTGCTGCTTGAAACTGATTGTCTCTCTCTGACCTTGATGTTATAAAACTTTGAGTGTTTTCCCGTTAGGTTTCGAAGTTTAACTTAATACATATTTAGCCAGGTGAGGAGTTTTAGTTTTGTGTGTGTGTGTGTGTGTGTGTGTGTGTGTGTGTGTGTGTGTGTGTGTGTGTGTGTGTGGTGTGTGAGTGTGTGTGAGTGTGTGTGAGTGTGTGTATGTGGAGTGTGTGTGTGTGTGTTTGTGTGTGTGTTTGTGTGTGTGTTTGTGTGTGTGTGTGTGAGTGAGTGTGTGTGTGTGTGTGTGTGTGTGTGTGTGTGTGTGTGTGTGTAGAGGCGTCACTAGGGTTGGTGTCACATGGTGCATAAACTCATGACCCTGGTACCCTCTGAACTCTGTTATAAGCTAGACAAGGAACAGCTAGAAGGGGAAAGAGCAGGAGGGAGAAGTACATCAGGCACTAGCCTGGTCTGTATTTACATAGCCTACTCCACTCTCCCTTAGCCTGGAGCATGGTGTCACCCCCTCTGCTGGTGACACCTGGTGCAGTCCACACCTACCCCACTCATCTAGTGATGCTACTGTGTGTGTGTGGTTGTCCTCAGGTGACATTGCAGGCTCAACACTGTACCGATGCATCAGTAGCCTTCAGGGTAGCGATGTGTTCTGTTGCTGTGCATGAGGGAGGAGGACGTGCGAGTGATGTCCCGCGACAGGCAGGGTAAGTGAGGAGAGCAATGTTATCAGCCAGTGTTCAGCTAAACTGATTATGGGGGGCTACTGTACATATGATAGATTCTCAGCTTATGTACAGGAGCAGAAACCAAATGTCCACTGTCATGAAGCTGAGCCAGTCAAATGCAGTACTAGTTGATCAGTTGGCTGGCAGTTGAATAATCAAGCAGAGGCTAGAATTTTACTCCCACTCTGGAAATTTGAATGTTTAAGCTGCATATAATTTGTATTAAATATACATACAAGCCAAAAGTATTAGCAGATCTCTGATCATGACTAGGATGTGTTAGATCACCAGGAACTTTTGTAACAAAAATTATATTGGCAAAGAATCATCCCTAATCAGGATCACTATGTATATAGACATATGTTCCTGCAAAGATATTTGTCCTGGAAATCTAAATTGGGCAAAACAAAGACTAGGGGATGAGATCATTTCCATGATTATCTCCTAAATGGACAATTGACTGCTCAAACTCACCCAATCTCAGTCACTACAACCAATATAAAAAAATAATGGTGCCCAGTAATGATACAATCATTTCTGTCCAGTCTTGCCACTTTTATGTAATATAAGAGACTAACTAAGTATTAATTCAATGTATATGCAACTCAGTTTATCCTTCTACTATATTGATTTGGTAAGATTGGACAAAAATGATTGTATCATTAGTGAGCTCCTTCAGACAACATCATCATACTACAAAATTACCATACTTGAGAGACTCCATAGTACACTCCTTCCATATCTATGGACCACCTTCCACTTAAATGTTTTGTATCCAAAACACTATATTTTGGTACAAAGCTAAGGTAGACTTGTAGTTACTGAAAGCAACTTTTATATGTATTTTTTACTGTTTGATTTTGAGAGTATAGCATTATAATTGTGCTAGCTACAACAACCCCTAGATTTAATGCGAAAAAAATTAAACTGTATTGTGATATACGAGGCTTATTATTTCTACCTTGTAAAATTTACCACTTTATTGAAAATAGATTCTGTAGTGACTCTAATTTTCACTCTGTCATGACTCTTGAAAAGTAGATTATGCTGTGCCCACCCACTCTCCTTCATTTTAATTTCCTATCAAGCATGAACGAGGAAACTCTACCCTGTAATCTTCAATTTCATCTATTTTTAGAAAGCTTGTGCTAAGAAAAATAGCAATAGGTGCAACACGAGTCATCATTTCATTAATTATGTTGCATCCAAAGTACATATTATAGGCTGTGCCTGGCATTCCAGAGGATGAAAAATCAAAACCGTTAGATGATTACAGCCAGCAAAACAGGTGAAATAAGAAATCTATTGAGTTGCAGTATGACTGCTATTTATTATTTCTTGACCTTAATTCATTCACCTGGGGTTTTAACTTTGATGCTATAAAGTTATGAAAGTCAAGTTCTATATCTACGTATACCACAAGTATTGCAAATCTTGAAGTTAAAGGAGGCAAGATGGACACATTGCAACCTAAATATTTTTCTCAAATATGTTACATCTCCAGTCATACCACTGAGAAAAAACAAAATACATGTTTCTAATTTCAAACAACACAGCTCTTCTCTGTCATGAATACTTCATACACAAGCATTTATAACTAAATAAAAGTTTAGTGGTCTTGATGTTTGGCCTTGGCTTGTTTGTAGACTTGACCTGAATATTGGACTTTTGGGCTGAAGTAAACAAAGCTATCAATGTTCAGCTGTATGTGTTTGATGGCTATGGTGGGTTTCTTCAAAATGCCCTTACTCTCATATGCTGCTCTGATTCACATATCAGGGCAAGAAAATAGCAGGGATATCTCTTCTCTATTTGGTTGGATGCCAACAATAACCTACTCTTTGCCTACAGGTAGCTGTATAAAAAGGAGTTGGGGCAGTTAGTGAGATTAGAATAATAACTTCACTGTTGACATGTGGTTTAAAATATCTGGAATACATTTTTGTTGCAGCTAACTCACCTTACACCTCCCACTGACATACTGTACAATAACACCTCAACCTCCCTTTGCCTTGTTTCTGTAGCCTAGCTAATAATCCTAATTTACCATCTCTCCACAGGCCTTGTGCATACTTTTTTGTCCTTGTGTACACTTTTTTAAATAGAACAATTCAAGGACCTCTGCCTTGGCATGGATAATATTATAGGAAGGCAACTTCAAGCGTCATCTATCTCTGCTCTGTGACCTGCCTAATTTTGGTTAAGTGTCCAGCACTGATCTGCTCTGCCTCCTGCCCAAACATTACATATCTGGAGACCAGTCTAATTTAGTTATTTTCTTGCTTAGGAGATAATGGGGCTGATATTGTCTAGCTACCATTTCTGAGTAATACTAGCATTTTGCAGTTTTTGCACAAAATAATTTTTTTAATATATTTTTTTCCCGCTTAATACCTATATTGCAGGTTGTGCAATATATGGATTATGCACTTTTTATATGCTTGAGATAATATTATTCACATTGTGACACATACAGTTTGCTGCTCCTGTGGATTTCCAATTACATTTGGATTTAGAAGGTGGCTTTTAATTCATTGTTTTTAACTTATTTTTTGTGCTTGGATAAGACCTAATAAAATGGGTTATTGTTTTCACTTTACATGGCATGTGATGAGTATTTACTTTCATAATATATGTCTTTGGATAGGGCATCTTTTCTCGTGGTGTTAGCTAGCATTTCTGAACGCAGATTCTACATCCATGAATGAAAGCAGGTGTAGTAGGTCCATTTAGTAAGTCCTTTGGCAATTGTGTAGGTCCCACAAATACAACATATTCAAAATACACCCGGGACTATGGGTCAAGGTCATAGCTACCATAGTGTTTATAAGCCAAGCCTAATTTCTCTGCTGTGATAAGGAGACACAGTCTGTCAGCAGCAAAACAATCTACACATTGCAAACTCTGATGGCAGCCAGATGATGGTTAGACTTTACAACCGAGGCACAGTATGTTGAGCACTGGATGGCCATACTTTGTACACAACCTTGACATCCAAATGGGCATTTATATAACATTTATTTTCTTGTAGTCTAGAAAACTGCACTATATAGAGTTCTCCCTAAAAAAATGCTGAGAAATGTATGGTCATCTGGGGATTTTTTTTTAAACTTTAAAAGTATTATCTCAGTAACATGATAGAAGGTTTTAATGAGATCAAACTAAAACAGACACAATCCATTTTTTTTTAGACACAAGAAAAGTTAAATAAAAAGCTAAAGATGAATAGAGCAGTTTTCAGTTTCCTGCTACGTATGGTGAAATCATTCAATATCCGAGACATGGGTGGCCCATTGTAATCCAGTTTTGCTCAATTCTCAAGTTGCTTTGTGTCACATTGGCAGCTCAAGTCTTAGTAGAGGTTCATTTACTGTCATACTACAGCAAAGGAAAAAGAAATTACATGCAGTTTAGCCCTTAGTAATTTCTGCCGCTGGAGGCTTCTGTCTGACAGTCTATATGACCTTAGAATTATTTTTCTTCCTCAGAAGTGCCAGCTGCCTGTTCTTTAGAAGTGGATGACTTTCCCATCACACTGGTGGCTGCCTCTAATGTATTGTCTCTATTTTAATATAAAACTGACAGGAGTGTGAAGTTCGGCTGCCTTGTTTGGCAAATTGGGTACCATAAGAGGCAAGCTATTTTAATAACAAGCCAGTCCAGACTATGAAAGGTACCTAGAATATTATAGTCCTGTTGGGAGAGAATAACAGAATGCGTTGGGAACAGAGAAAGGCAATAGGGAAAGCAACAGTGCTGCCTTCATGGTAAATTAAATCATCGCAGTAGGAAGGTTTGGCATGAAAGTTTAGTTTACACATAATGGAAAAAGAATCAAGAACTGCCAGGTTTCCTGGGAGCATAAAAATACAAAAGAGATCAAACATATTTCCCTGCGTATGATACGTGCGACTTGTAGTGATCCTTATACATACTCTGCATTTACCTCTGTAACTGTCTGCTGTTCCAAGAACTTTATTCACTGAAAGAATGTTCTATTGGAATCTAAGAAAAAAAAAAAAAGTACAATTATTTTGTTTTTTATTCTGCTATTGAAAACCCTAATGAATGTAAAGGAGCAGTTACAAAGGACAGAATATGTAATATAATATATTATATAATATTATGTTATGATAGCATGCATGATACCTTGTCCGTGATTGTCTCAATTACGATTGGACTATTTTACATTCTAGTTTGAGGGTATTTTTTTCATCATACTGCTATAATAGCTGGCCTTGGGGGCCGCCTGCCATGCAAATTGCGACTACAAATAGTGGGTGTGGGTGCGCTTTTAAACAGGATGTTGGGGGATGTTAAGGTTAATCAGGGGGAAAGGGGGGTTAAGGTTAGGTTTGGGCGGTAAGGTTGGTTTGCCCACCTGGGGAGTAAGGTTAGGCGCCCCTGGGGGAGGGGTTGATGGTTAAGGTTAGGCGCCCACTGGGATTGGGGTTCTATGGTTAGGCACCACCAGTGGAGGATTTTGTGTAAGAGTAGGGAGAGCTTAGGTCACAGTGAAATGTTGATACATATTACCAATATTTTACTGCATGAATGAAGTAGTAAAATATTGAAAAATGTACCAACGTTCTATTACTGCCATTCCTGCACCCTTTTAAACAGGCATCTTTACCCACTTTGTAACTCAACTCATTAGTCACATAATAATGAGCTGGACGCAGGACACTGCACGCATGGTCAGAAAATGATACAATAGGGCATATTCAGCAACCTACGGTAAAGCTGCCATGCGGAGGGTACTGCACATGCACAGTACCACTTTTTATAAATGGTGCAATCGCAGAACACTTCTTTCCATGGTAGCATGAACCAGAGGCAGCTTTCAGAAGGTCACAGCTGCTGAATGTGAAAAGGCAACGAGGAACCAGGAGGACTACAGGGCCTGAAAAAAGCCCAAGGTAAGTTAAACTGGCCACTATTATTTCACTGTAGATTTACTTTAAGGCCCCTGCCCCAATCTAATGCTTATTCTGGGGATACCCTCAAATTTATCACTATGTTTTTGGGAGGAAGTTGATGCAAACAGAGAAAACATCCAAATTCCATGCATATGGTGTCCTATTTGAGAAAACTTTGGACTCTAGAGAATGTTGAGAGAGGTATCCACTATGCCACTATAACACATCTATGTTTGGTTGAGTTTTGGTGAAGTTGTGAGATTGTGAATCTGAGAGACAGAAAATTATAAAAGAAAAATTGTAACTGACTTTACAATTTAAGCATGAAGCCACTGATTATGATAAACAATGTGCCTCGATGGTGTAAATTAAATATGCTGTTATGAATTAGCTATTTAGTGTTGCCCTTTTGTACTGAACACTTTTAATGCATTTTTCAGAGAATGCTATATTTATCTTCACATATAGTATGTACACACACAAAATAAATCTGATGTTTTAATGTAGCCTTGACATTTGTAGCTCAAAACCATTTTTGCTTCCTAGCACAGGGTCTGAGAGAAAATGCAGTATTAATATTAATATAAGGTAGCGATAAAAACTTTGTAAACAGAATTAATCGAGTAATTTTTTTTTTTTTATTTGATGGGATCTAATACAACCCTGTCCCCATAGAAAAAACAAACATAACACCTCTGGATTGTAAATATATTTAGGGGAGTAAGCAGTTGAATTTGTTGGCACAATCACTGTTAGGGATGGTCAGAAATGTTGACTTACGGTTCCCCTGAAATTCCAAAATCCGCTAAATGTTGATTACCAATTCTGCAGATTTCCAATTTACCGATTTCCGAGGAGTCTTTTTTTTTTTGGGTCATCTTTTGATCTTTTGCATCCTACAGCCAGTTGTGTTTTACTAGTCATTTCAAATGATTTAAAATGGATCTAAATTCAGAACTTCCTCTCTCCTTTAAAAGATTAGCCACAGCATGATAAACTTTAGGGACAAAGGCATTCCTAATTTCATGGAATTCTTGAAAAAAAGCAAAACCTTGAGGCCGTCTTCACACTGAATATTGGCGTCAGCAGTGCCCGCACAGCCAAAAACAGGCCTTCGGGGAATACTGCTTTACTATGCGGTATTCCCCATCTGGCATCCCTCCAAGCAGGAAGTGATGCGCACTTGCGGTCACTTCCTGTTTTGGGTATACAGAAGCGTATTGTAACAGTTATGCTTCCGCACATGCGTGCCGCACTGCCGGCACCAATTTAAAAAAGAAAAAACTGTGTTGCTATAGACTTACATGACTTTCAGTCCAACGCAGGTCGCCACAGGAGCCGCACCATAACAAAGGTATGCGCTTGCGTTAGATAGGGAACATCTGGCACAGTGTACCGCAACGTGGGGAGTGTGAACTCCCCCATTGACTTTCATTGCCGGGGGCCGCAATGCCTCAGTGTAAAAGGGCCCTGAAGGTTTACTTGGTATCACTTTCTGGGAGCATTGAAAGGGTTCAGCCTCTGTGTTTCCTGTACAGGCAGAGAGCCAGAGGCACTCTAATGCACAGTTGCTGATAAGAGCTAATTGGACCCTTCGATCGTAAAAAAACAAACACAGAACAGAGTGCAGTGAATTTCTAGCTGGAAAGCTGGACTATATTTTGGGGGCCACTGGGTAGCTGTGACATGTTGTAGAACACTGGAAATATGGAACAGATACAGAGGCAATCTAAACCTGAGACTAACTTTGGTGGTTACCCAAAATCTGGCATACACTTTTTAGTGGACTAAGATGCAATGCATTGGGAAAATAATATATGACGCAAGAGCTGTACAAAGCTGGGACATGCTAAATAGCAGTATGTAGAACATTAGTAGTACATTACCAGTAGAACATTGTAAGGAGATGTAAATGTAATAGAGACACCTGGTGGGAGGGTCTAGGAGTCATAAAAGAAAAGGGCCTAGAAAATGCCAAAACTATTCCCTAGTTGAAAGAAAGATACATGATTTTAGCACCTCATACTTGATAGCTAGATTGCACAGATTTGGGTCCATATGCAATCAACTTTTTCTTGTGAGTTATCTCCTAGGAGATTTTTTATGTTCTCTTTAAAATAACTTTTCAGCATTTTACTAGTTGAAAAAGTACCACCAAATTTATTTTGAGTACCGCATTTTCCATTTGAGACACAGTTTTTCTTCCTAAACAATGGGGAGAAAAAGTCCCTGCATCTTATACAACATATGCAGGGAATCCCGACTTAAGAATGCCCGCCAATACAAACCGCCAACCCGCTGCCTTGTCGTAGACTCCCTGCATTGTCCCCCCCTTTTGTCCCAAGAATGTCCGCTCTGTCCTGAGTGTGTGTCTACTCCCTCCTGTGTCTCCTGCTCCGCCTTGTATAAGTAGCATGTGTAGTGGCAGCATGTCTTACCAAATCCATGGTGCCCACGGGGATCACAGGCATCTTCTCTTCCGCACACCTCTAGTAATGGCTTCTGCAAAACGCACCATCAGCAGAAGCCATCATTAAATGGAGCCACCTGGAAGAGAAAAGGTCTGTGATATCTACGGGCACCATGGATTAGGTAAGGCACACTGCCGTTACAATTGCTATTCATACATGGGGATCAGGAGATACAGGGGAGGAGCGGAGGCACCGGCGTACCTACCGGGGATGCGACCCCCTCAGCCGCAGGGGGGCCTGGGGCTGCTCTGGGGCCCGCTCACTGTGCGTGGGGGGAGCGCTGCTCTGGACCCCCCAGCAAGGTGCTCAACTGGCCGCAGCGTCTAATAGACGCTGCGCCAGTTCATTCCCCGCAGTCCCGCTCCAGCAGCCTGCATAGTCTCCGGCAGGCAGAGCAGGGCTACGGCAAGATGGCCGCCGAAGCAGCCCTACACTGGAGACTATTTGTGTCTCTAGTACAGGGCTTCGGCAGCCATCTTGCCGTAGCCCTGCACTCTGCCTATCAGCGCGGGAGATGTGCTGCAGGAGGAATCGGGGAGCTGCGAGCCAGATGCCGGGAGAGGAGAAGACTTCTGTCAGGTAAGTGAATTGTTTTTTTTTCACAGGTGCATTTTTTTTTTCTAGTGTCTGCTGCCTACATTGTGATTTTCAGGTGTCTGCTGCCTACATTGTGATTTTCAGGTGTCTGCTGCCCACATTACGATTTTCAGGTGTCTGCTGCCCACATTACGATTTTCTGGTCACTGCTGCCCACATTGCGATTTTCTGGTGACTGCTGCCCACATTAGGATTTTCTGGTGTCTGCTGCCCACATTGCGATTTTCTGGTGTCTGCTGCCCACATTACGATTTTCAGGTGTCTGCTGCCCACATTACGATTTTCTGGTCACTGCTGCCCTCATTGCGATTTTCTGGTCACTGCTGCCCACATTGCGATTTTCTGGTGTCTGCTGCCCACATTACGATTTTCAGGTGTCTGCTGCCCATATTATGATTTTCTGGTGTCTGCTGCCCACATTACGATTTTCAGGTGCCTGCTGCCCACATTACGATTTTCAGGTGTCTGCTGCCCACATTATGATTTTCTGGTGTCTGCTGCCCACATTGCGATTTTCTGGTGTCTGCTGCCCACATTACGATTTTCTGGTGTCTGCTGCCCACATTGCGATTTTCAGGTGTCTGCTGCCCACATTACGATTTTCTGGTCACTGCTGCCCACATTGCGATTTTCTGGTCACTGCTGCCCACATTGCGATTTTCAGGCGTCTGCTGCCCACATTACGATTTTCAGGTGTCTGCTGCCCACATTACGATTTTCAGGCGTCTGCTGCCCACATTACGATTTTCAGGTGTCTGCTGCCCACATTGCGATTTTCAGGTGTCTGCTGCCCACATTACGATTTTCTGGTCACTGCTGACCACATTGCGATTTCCTGGTCACTGCTGCCCACATTGCGATTTCCTGGTCACTGCTGCCCACATTGCGATTTTCAGGTGTCTGCTGCCCACATTACGATTTTCAGGTGTCTGCTGCCCACATTACGATTTTCAGGCGTCTGCTGCCCACATTGCGATTTTCAGGTGTCTGCTGCCCACATTACGATTTTCTGGCCCACATTACGATTTTCTGGTGAACACTGCCCACGTTACGATTGTCTGGTGAATGCTGTCCATGTTACAATTTTCTGGTGAACGCTGCCCACATTACGATTTTCTGGTGAACTCTGCCCACATTACGATTTTCTGTCCCACATTACGATATTCTGGTGAACGCTGCCCACATTACGATTGTCTGGTGAATGCTGTCCACGTTACAATTTTCTGGTGACTGCTGCTCACGTTACGATTTTCTGGTGACTGGTGCCCACATTACGATTTTCTGGCGAACTCTGCCCACATTACGATTTTCTGGTGAACTCTGCCCACATTATGATTTTCTAAAGGCCCACATTATAATTTTCTGGTGAACTCTGCCCACATTACGATTTTCTGGCCCACATTACGATTGTCTGGTAAAATGCTGCCCACTTTACAATTAATTTACAGTGAAACGCTGCCCCATTACGATTATTTGGCACCTATGGGGGGGCCCCATCCAAATATTCGCAGGGGGGCCCAGTGATTTCTAGTTACGCCCCTGAGCGGAGGCATGGGGGGTGGACACACGACACACACTGGGTACAGAGTGGACACACTGAGAACAGAGTGGACAAACTGGGGACAGAAGCTGGGACAGAAGGGGACACACTGAGGACAGAAGGGGACACATGGGTGACACAGGAGGATACCAATTGGGGGGGAACATGTACAAGATGCTTTTGGAAAATGGACACACCAGGTTTAGTATAAAGTTTTACCTAGGTGCGTCTTATATTCCGGAGTGAATTATGTAGCAGCAAATACAGCATTTTCTTACTTGATAGTTTTTCAAAAGGGATTTTATGACAAGGTGTGGAAATATCACCAAGGTGAAAACTCAGGAGAAAAAGTGAATTGCATATGGACCTTTGTGTCTCACCAAATGAAGGTAATGTCCTGACTAGATAGAACCCTTAATAATCATCTGCGGGACAAATTGATCAGGAACTTCTAAATCCAAGTAGGCAGATGCTCACCCAGAGAAGTACTGGTTAAGCTTGTGGTCATTTTTTTTAGCTACTAGGTACATTCATTTAAAAAAAGAGGGTTTCACATAGATTTTGCTTTTATCCAATAGATGTGAGATGAATGTGCATTTGTTTGTGAGTCTGCATTGGCAAGGCTTAGTGGTGGAGGAGTGTTGTGCAGGAGAGCCCATCAGAGAGCAAACCATCAGATTTGTGTGGGTTACTAGTAGACAATGGAATCATTAGTGACATAAAAAAGCAGAATCACGCTTGACATTGTTTTTAAGATAGTGAAAAAAAATGAAAACACTTGAGAGGTCAGCAAAGAGTTCTGAAGTACTGAAGCTGGATGTGTTATTCAATCAACTGTCCATTAGAGTTTCATAGAACGTACTTCTTATCTTCATGAATGTCTGAAACTTCCTTCAGATCCAAGTGTGAGAGAGTCAAGGACCAGAGTGCTCCTGTCCTGAGAGTCTGTGGCCAAATACCAAGATGGCATCCCAGCATAGATACACAAGTAGCTGTTTTATATTAGATCTAAGTGCATATGCCACTTCCAGTGCTAACATAAAGAAAATGTTGCACTACATAATGTATACTTAAAGTGAACCTCCGGACTAAAAATCTACTCAGCAGAACTGAAAAGGCTTGGTGTTTCTTTAACAGTTTCACAGCATCAGACCTTTGTTTTTCTTACCAAAGCATCATTTTTAGCTGCATTTTTAGCTAAGCTCCACCCATCAAAGAATTTTTTTCCCCCTGATGCTGTGCAGAGCATGATGGGATTTCCTATGTTGTTATTCACGTTGCCTAGCAACTGGGAGAGGTGCTCAGGACACAGGACAGTTGGAACTGTGTCTCATGCTCCCTGTCACCTCCTTTCAACCAAAAAGATGGCTGCCATCATGAAATCAAACATTTGCCTGTTCTTTTAAAACAGTGTGGGTAAGAGATTATATTACTTATCTATTTTAATTAACATAACTAATGTAACTTAATGACAGTATGTTTGTTTAGGCTGGAGTTCCTCTTTAATAAATACTGTAGTACAGATGTGTTTCATGTTCTTGTTTTGCTATCAGCAGCTAATGCCTGAAATTTCAGAGAAGCAATATAGTTTCTGTGTAAATAAAGTGGAATACATGATTGTCAATGGAAAAAGGAAAATAAGGATAACTTCACGGGAAATATTATTGTGCCAAAAAGGGCAGCAGGGCAAAGTAAAGGGTCACTATGGCAAAAAAATAAATAAAAAAATAAAGATTAAAATGCAACTATATGCATGTGTATGCATGTGTATAAAATGTACATTTGTTCCAGAGTAAAATGCACTATAAATTACTTTTTATTTTTTCCTGCAACATTATTGGTTGTAACATTCTGACAGATCTGACAGGTTTAAAACTAGTCCATCTCCTCGTGGGGGCTTCTCCGGATTTTCCTTATTTTCAAAAGTACTTACTGAGTGGTAGATGCTCAGTCCAAGTGCCAAAACAGTGTGCAAGCAAGTAGGGAGGCTGGCTAGTGTCTTTATATAGATCTCTTCCAGGCAATGCTTTTGTGAAGCAAATACTGAGAATCCCCCAAAACATGTCAGATCTGTCAGATTTTTATTACCTACTGTAAGTGATAGAAACATAGGAAAAAAGTCATTTATAGTACATTTTACTCTGGGAGAAGTAGTACGCGAAACGCATGTTTTTTAAAATTTTATAACTTTTCATGATAGTGGTGCTTAAAAGACAACCAAGGTAACATGTGACATGATGAGATAGACATGTGTATGTATAGTGCCAAACACACAAATAACTAGGCTGTGTCCCTTCTTTTCTTTCTCTGCCTAAACGAGTTAAAAATGAGGAATGCAAGTGACAGTTTCTGTCTGGGTTGGGACCGGGTTGGACTGGGTCAGACTATAGCATAACCCTCACTGATAAGTAATTACAACCATAAAACTATTTCCTGTCAGTAAATGGCTTCTGATAGCAGAAAAGAGATGATAAGGGTCAATAATTCAATGATTTGAGCGCTGACATTCTTCAATGAAGGTGAAGCAGAGACAATGAAACAGTAAAAACTTAAAAACCAGATTTAAATATAAAATAAAACTGTGGGGTGTCTAAAAAAGTCATTTTTAGGAGGAGTAAGATTGATACGATTGCTTTTCTCATCAGCTTATTTTCACTTCGGATGTCCTTTAAGGATGGAATGGGGAAGGCAAAATTACATAGTTACATTGTTATTTGGGTTGAAAAAAGACAAACGTTCATCGAGTTCAACCAGAAAAAAAAGTACAACATCAGCCTGCTCCCTCACATATCCCTGTTGATCCAGAGGAAGTCAAAAAACCCTTACAAGGCATGGCCCAATTAGCCCCAAAAGGGAGAAAACCCCTTCCCGACTCCAGAATGGCAATCAGATATGGTAAAATTCCTGGATCAACACCATGGGCATTACCTATTAATTATAGCCATGGATGTCTTTCAATGCAAGGAAAGCATCTAAGCCCCCTTTAAATGCAGACATATAATTTGCCATAACTACTTCCTGTGACAATGCATTCCGCATCTTAAAGTGAACCAGAGACAAAGCACCCTCATGTATTTTACCATATAGATCAGTGGGAACATTAGAGAAAACATCTACCCTGCTCTCTGTTTCATTTTTAACTGTTTAGCTTGTTTCGTATCAGCCCTGATAAAATCCCAGACTGAACCTTCAGTCTGGCTTTGCTCAGGAATCATTATAGCTGAGTCTGTGTTCTCTGATGTCTTTTCAAGCCCAAGCCTGCTGCCTTGTGGCTCTGCTTTAATGACTCAGCTATAAAGATTCCTGAGCAAAGCCAGACTGAAGGCTCAGTGTGGGATTTTATCAGGGCTGATACAAAGCAAGCTGAGCAGTTAAGAATGAAACTGAGAGCAGGGTAGGTGTTTTCTCTAATGTTCCCACTGATATATATGGTAAAATACATGAGGGTGCTTCATCTTCGGTTCACATTAATCACTCTTACTGTAAAAAAAACCTTTCCTAAATAAATGGCTAAAATGTTTTTTCTCCTTACGCTAGCATCTCAAATTTGTATTTCCTTTTTAATGCATGCCAAAATTTTATTAGCTTTAGCTGCAGCGGCTTGGCATTGAATACGATTATTTAACTTGATGTCGATGAGTACTCCTAAGTCCTCTTCCAAGTTTGATGTTCCCATCTGTATCCCGTTTATTATTGGTACGACCAAAATGCATGACTTTACATTTTTCAACATTGAATTTCATCTGCCATTTATGTGCCCATATAGCCATCCTATCCAGATCCTGTTGCAATATGTTACTATCTTCCTGAGAGTTGATGATTCTGCACAATTTTGTATCATCTGCAAAAATAGCAACATTGCTTACTACTGCATCTACTAGATCATTAATAAATAAATTGAAGAGCACTGAACCCAGTACTGACCCCTGTGGGACCCTGCTGCTAACAGTGAACCATTTTGAATATGATCTATTGACCACAACTCTTTGTTTTCTGTCCATTAGCCAGTTCCCTATCCATGCACACAGACTCTTCCCCAGCCCTTGCATCCTCAACTTTTGTACCAGACTTTTGTGGGGAACAGTGTCTTTCCAAAGTCCAAGTATATCACATCTACAGCATTTTCAATATCCACATTAGCGCTCATAAAAGCTGAGCATGTGTAACGTTTGCAGGATTTTATTTCCGTGGTCAGCGCAGAGAACGCGTGCCGACACTACGGAAATCCTCCACAAACGTGTATTTAAGTATAACCCAGCTATGGTGCTATGCACCTGTAGAGGGAGATTCCTACCGGCAGATGGAGCTGTGGAGTAAAGACGGACTCAGCCTCTGTACTGCCACAGATGCCAGATGGGAATTGCACGAGTTGAAGCAATGTAGGGCTGGATAGCCCTAAAAGAGAAAGAGCACAGAGACAGACTAAATGTGTGTTCCCCAATCTAGCCGCCACCCAGCGACGGTGAACACACATCTGCAGAAACAAAAGCAGGAATGCAATCGCAGGAGAGAGGCGATTGCCAGAAGTGACACAAGGCTGAACAGAACAGAGCACGAGAGTAGCAAAGGCACAGCAAACAACAATGAGAAGATAAAGAAAATAACAAACGCTAGCTAAACGCGAACACCGCACTCATTCGCAAGAGCGAACACGTTTTATCACGATCACCGCACGTTTAGCACCCAGTGATAAGTACCCAGTGATAAGCGTGCCACCCTAACTAACCACAAGTAATACAAATGAACACAAATAGACAGAGACAGACAGAATGAACGCTTGTGAAAGCAAGCGATCAACACAGACAAACAGATTGTAGACACTTGCTAATCGGTTGCCTCACACCAGGCAACAGCAGGCGTAAACACAGGACAAGACAGACAGATGAGTGCAACGAGTAGCCACTGCGGCTATGGTCTACACTCCAGGAACTCAGGCAAGGAGGATCAACCGCTGCTACCGCTAGAGCGAGTGCGATCCAAACAGACAAACAGATGGGGCTACCAGTAGCAACCGCTGCTCTGGTTAGCACCCCTGAGGCAGAATACAGAAGGAGGCACTGCCACTACCACTAGGGCAAGTGCGATCCAGACAGACAAACAGATGGGGCTACCAGTAGCAACCGCTGCTCTGGTTAACACACCTGAGGCAGAATACAGAAGGAGGCACTGCCACTATCACTAGGGCGAGTGCGATCCAGACAGATAGAGCAGCCAGTCGCAACCACAGCTCTGGCCTACACTCCCAGACAGACAGAACGATTTCCTGTCAGCCGCCGCTGGCAACAAGACAATCGCAGCAGAGAGACAACACAGGCAAAACAGATAAAGCAACCTGACTGCACTAGAAAAGCTGCCTAGTGCAGTCCCAAGGAAATACTCTAAGATAAACTTTAACAAACAAACAGGGCTGATACTCTAGGAGAGTTCATCAGTAACAAACCATGAAGATGACCAGCAAGGGATTCTGGGAGAACATGGTATTTATACTGCCAGCCTTCAAAGGAGGCAGCTAGGCAATCTGCATAACAAATATATGCAAATTCCTCAGCAGCAGAGCAGGTCTGACAACTTGCAAAGCAAAGACAGTTCTCTTTTCCAGAGACCTGCAGCCCTCAGACTTAAGGAATGGTCAAACAGCTGTCTGTCTGTGCAGACAGCTGAGCGGATCATTACAGGATGTTAGTCAAACAGAACCTGTCTTTAGTAAAAGTAATTAGGGTGTTTTCTTTAAAAAAAAATCCAGGGCAGTGACTTGAAATTGCTTTTTTTTCACAATCTTGTGCCAGGAACACTGAAAGTGTGTGACTGAAAGAGTCCTGACACAGAACTACTGCCAGTCCATTTGGCAAAATGTACTATATTGCTTTAAGTAGGTGGTTGTGGAAAAACAAAGGAAGTAAGAGGAGCCCAGGAGTGTATTAACCTCCCTGGCGATATGATTATTTCTGGATTTTAGGGTCTTTTTAAAACGTTTGAGACCCTAAAATCAGGAAATAAATGATGCTGCCAGAATCTCTGCAGCAGCCTCAGCTCTCACTCACCTCCCTGGGCTCCAGCGCTGCAATTTTACCTCCCTCGCTGGTGGCGCTGTAACTGTAGTGAGATCACTGATGGCAATCTACCCAGAGTAAATCAGAGCCTTGGAGAACAGAAAGGAGAATGGCTACCGACGTCTGGATCTCCCGGGAGGTGAGTAAAAATGCCCACTGTGTGTTATACTCTGCATTGAGCTCCCGGCTTCACTCGGGATTACTGCCAGGGAGGTTAAAAACAAATAAAAGTGAATGAGGGGGAGGTAGCTTACCTCAATAACAACAAATCCATATATATATAAATATAATGAATTTTTAATAAGCACAGGCAATGCGTTTTGTGGGTCTCTTCCCATCTTCCTAAGGCCAAATAAAATGCCAAAGGATTTCACAAGCCAGCCTCTGGGTGCCGGCGATGCGGTGGTCTCTGCCAGAGAGTCAGCCGCTTCCTGGCACTTCTGGGCTTGGCGCAGCCCTCTCGTGCACACGGCGATCCCTGCGTCCTTGGCAACAGGGGTGTGTGCATGCGTACTGGGAGGCGACCACAGCGGATTAGACACGTCTCCTACACTGCTAGGAGACGCAGGGTTTAGTGACAGCTGACATGTTAGTCAGCTGACACTTAGGCAGGGCTGTGTAAATGGGCAGCTGAACCTATATCAGTTGACTCATAGGCAGGCATACTGATGCATGATTGGTTGCTGTGTGAGTGGCCAGCCACTGATTGGTTGTATACAATATACATGTATTTAAAGCTTGCTGTGTCAGTCACACATTGCCTGTGATAGCAGTAGCTTTAGCTTCTAGCTTTGTGCTGTTATATTGCTTGTCTGTTGGAACTTCTGGTATTTGACCTCTGATCGTATCTTGCCCATTCTTGTTTGCTGCCTGAGCCGGCCCTTGCCTGGATAAGGACCTTGTTTGATTGCTGCCTGGATTGACCTCGGATTGCCTTGACCTTGCCTTGCCTTTGAACCTTGTATCTCTGATCTAACGGGTATGACCCTGGACTGTTACTGGACTTTGACTCTTGCTCGTGTGTTTTGTTTGGCCTGGATGTTTATTTGCTCACCCTGCATTTAGCTCCAATACCTTGCACATGAAAGTCCTCGGTGTCACTGAAGTCAGGCAGGTGTTGTCACCTCACCTTCTGTTCAAGCGGGGACGCGCCACATAGGGTGAAGATTGTGGAGATAGATTGGGGCATTGGAGCTGATTTACAGTATTAGTGGATATTCTGATAGGCCTCACAAATATTAGGAGGCTATCTCAGAAAAGGAGAATACGAAAGTGGGGAAATGGTAGTCAACACGCTTGATGCAATCTTTTATTTTTCTTGCATATTTTTTATTTCGCTTTTCATGCTAACAAAATTCAATAACAAAAGGAACTGTAAACTGAAAACACCCCTTCCTTGACATTATAAATCATTGCCTAGTAACAGCTATCACTAAAAGAAAATATTACTGGAAAATAATATTATTATATTGAAAATATTCTCAGAATGAAGACGAGGCACCCCAAAAACTTAGAATATATACCTGGAACACAATCCATTGTCTCCCTCCCTCAAAACAATACCCTTCCTCCCTGAGTGCAGCTATTGGAAATAATTTCATTGTGAATTAAAAAAAAAAAAAAAAAAAAGAACATATACTGTAACTGCACCATAAAAAATAATAATAATGTATTGAGTAAACTCTGCAGATCTGCAGAAATGCTATCACTAGGCTATGGCAAACTAAATATATCTGCTATAAAACTGCAGAGCACAGAAAAACACTGATACTGCCAAAGATAAAATCCTCCTCCTGTCTGAAAATGCTGTTCCCTGCCTTCTGCCTAATGTAAACTGTGATGCAGCTAAACAAAACAACAACAGACTTCAGCAAGGGCTGGCAACAGTCTTTCTGTACGAGACACAGAGCAAGATTTGTGAGAGCTGTATTCAGTCGTGGTAAATGGGGTGATCCACAAATAGATGAAAATAGGGACTGCAACCAATATGGCAATATTCTACTTGTAACATTAGAAGAAGACATGTTGCAGCTTAAAGCGGATCCGAGATGAAAAACTAACTATAACAAGTAACTTGTCTATATATCTTATCTAAAGCTTAGATAATTTACTCAGCAAATCTAGCTGCAAACAGCTTCAATAGAATATGATTATTTCTTCCTATGATACAATTACAGCAGCCATGTTATTTGTAAACATTACAAACAGACAAGCTTATCTGCATCTTGAGCATTCAGCCTGTGAAAAAAAACTAATCCCCCCTCCTCCTCCCTCCTCCCCTCTGCCTCTGAAATCTCTGGCTAATAATACCTCCCCTCCCTCCTGCGCAGACTGAGCTCCCATGAGCCCTTGCTACTGTCTGAAAATGCTTTGGCTCTCTGAAAACCTGTGGGCGTGGCTTGTTTAGTTTATAGGGAATAAGAGTATTAAAACAAAGGAATGCCCTATAAACAATAGGAAAGGAACACAATTATGCAATGAGTAAAAGTTCATCTTGGATCCACTTAAAGAGGCAGCCTGGAACACAAAAGACAGATACTTGCCTAGGAAGAGGGAAGTCTCTGGATCCAGAAGCATATCTAGAGGGGTACAGGCATGGCTCATGCCATGGGCACCACAGCTCCATCTGCGCCATGTCTGCCCCTGTGCTGCGCCCCCATGCCTACTCATGTGCTTCTTCTCCCATGCCTGCTCCTGTGCTGCGTTGTCTGCCCCTATGCACGTGAGAAAGGATGCTCTTTTAAGAGGGAGGCACAATTTCAGAGTTTGCCATAGGCTCTATATTATCTAGATAGGGATGCTCAAATTCGGCTTTGGGAGATATCCGGATTTTTGCTATCCGGATATCTCCCAGTAATGCTGTGCGGGCTGGGCGGGGGGGTCAAGCTTACCTCTCTGACGTCTTCTTCGGTCGTCCCTCAGCGCCTCCCACGATGCGCTCCAAGCGGCGGTCACTTGATTACAAACACTTCCTCCTTCCGGGTTGAAGGAGGAAGTGTTTGTAATCACGTGACGCGCATGGAGCGCATCGTGGGAGGCGCCGAGGGACGACCGAAGAAGACGTCAGAGAGGTAAGCTTGACCCCCCCGCCCAGCCCGCACAGCATTACTGGGAGATATCTGGATAGCAAAAATCCGGATATCTCCCGAAGCCGAATTTGAGTATCCCTATATCTAAATACGCCCCTGTATGGATCTTTTAGATGAGTATCTATCCTTTTTTCCTGAACTACCTTGGGCACACTTGAAAAGAGTTCAAGTGGCTACACGTGACTTGAAGAAGTTACAGACCAAGATAGAGTCATGCAGGAGACCTGCAAAGACTTTAGTTCTACCAACACTTACAAAAAAGGAACATATTACATTCCCAGGGTTCCTTTGTTGATTTCTATTTAATTCTGTATTCTAAAAAGGTAATAGGTTGGTTGGGAGTAAGTTATGTTAATGTTCTAGTATATAGATACGGAATGGGGTAGGGGTGTAGCAGCACCCTATAAAGAATAGCACAGGAGACAAAAAGACGGGAGTCCAGTAGTGCAGTATGTCAATGATAGATATCCTATACAATAAAATGCAAGTGTACCGGAATCATCAACTGAATGGTTGTGTGCCCCTGGCTTTTTTACACTATGCATGTGCGCAGCTAGAGCAGTTAGGACACAGGGCCGGACCTGACAGTTTGCAGTGTGTGATTCACAGAGGTTTTCATTGCGTTGTGGGAAATAACAGCGTTTTCCAACTGCCAAGCAAGCAGCTCCCTGTGTGCATATACTTCAGACAGTGGTGGGGAACGAGCAAGCAGGATGCATATGTGCGTCACGTGCATTGTGGGGGAGGGGGGGGGGGGTTGGTTAGTGGCTGTGACCTAGCGCACGTTTTTTAACGGCCGGGCCTTTTCACTAGTGAAAAATAATAATAAGGTGAAGAATGCTATTCACAAAGCAGGGTTGCCCGGAGAACCAACCACAGGAAGCAGGTAGTGACTGCAAGGATCAAGAAAAAGGATCAATAAAAAAATGGAGACAGATGTCCACCGTGGTGGCAACCGCAGGAGTTCTGTTACCACCCCTCGGACAGGTTATGTACGGGGGTGTACTATGCACATTAAGAGGGAGAAGAGGCGCCCTGGATGTATAAAAGCTTCTAAAAACAGTTTAAAAATGAAAAGGGTAGCAAGGTTTCTTACCTCAATGATGAAATCTTTGTAAACTACAAAAGATTTTTATTTAGCACAGGTAACGCGTTTTATAGGCTCAGACCCGCGAAACGCTTTGCCTGTGCTAAATAAAAAACTTTTGTAGTATACAAAGATTTTGTCATTGAGGTAAGAAACCTTGTTACCCTTTTTGTTTTTAAACTGTTTTTAGAAGCTTTTATACATCCAGGGCGCCTCTCCTCCCCCTTAATGTGCGTAGTATATAGATAGCACTAGTAGCCCCCTTCACTCTATGAATATCCTTTACCACCTTTTTAGGGGCACCTGGCACATAATTGTGGGAAGCCCCCGTTCCTAACATCAGGACAAGATGACTTGTGGGGACAATTTTTGTACTGGTATTGTCAGGGAGTGAGGAGAACTATACTCTCCTAAAAATACCAACCTGCATGATAGATCAATTGGGGCCTTTAGCATGGGTCATCATTCTGGATAATGTCTGCTCATTCATACAAGTATTACTGTAGTTGGCTTTCCTTTCAGGAAGGGTCTTGACTGGTGAACAACACCATATACACATACCTAATTTAAGTGGAGTTTATTATGCTTCCTGATGTGAAGAGAGGTGTGGTAGTTCACATTCCACTGCACACCACTGCCAGACCACTTACCAGTTGGCAGAGGGCAATGATTGCTGTATGTGATCCTTCTTTTAGCACAGGCCACAGTCCCTATCCTATAGTGGGCTGTCACTACATACAGAATGCACCAGTGAAAATAATGTAATAAAAAAGTGCTTTATTTTTACAACAATTATGTATAAAGGATTTAGTCAGTGTTTGCCCATTGTATTATATTTTCTCCCCCTGATTTACATTCTGACATTTATCACATGGTGACATTTTTACTGCTGGCCGATGATGTCAGTGACAGGAAATGTTGCTTGCTTTTTTGGCAGTTTGAAACAGCTGTAAACAGTAAAACAGCTGTTATTTCCCACAATACAATGACTTTCACAGACAGGAAACTGCCAGGACCATGGTCCCTACAGTTTCCAGTGGGAGGGGTTTTACCACAATATCAGCCATACAGAGCGCCCTGATGATCCGTTTGTGAAAAGGAATAGATTTCTCATGGAAAAGGGGGTATCAGCTACTGATTGGGATGAAGTTCAATTCTTGATCACAGTTTCTCTTTAAAGCATCGTATATAGGGGAAGGAAAATAAATAAACCCTGTCTATTTGCATGTAACAACAACTTTTCAAGTGTCACCTGGGTACATTGAACTGAAACTGAAATAAACTGAGAGCAGAAGTGTGAGAGACATGTTTCTAAAGAAATGTGCCTTATTACAGAGATAAAGGATGCTTCGAGGAAAGAAATCATTATCTCATTAGAGCTCCAAGAGTTGGCAAATTTTGATCAAAGCAAGGCCAATGCCCCCCTAGGGTCAAACTGGGCCATAGCCCAGGGCCTGGAGCTTTTTATGGACCCACAAGTCAGACACTGTAGAAGTCACAAGTTTACTATCAGTATAGTATGCAAATGTTATGGGCCCCACATTCATTTTTGTCTAGGGCCCAATTTTACTTAAAATTGTCCCGACCTTACAGTAGAGTCCGCTGTATTTTTGGATGATGAAAATAACTTTCCACCTTACCACTGACCAGTTAGCATTATATAGAAATGCAAGCTTGATCCTTCTCTCTGAGGGCTGGAACCCACTAGAGCGATTTTTTTTTAGCATTTAGGGAGCGATTCAAAATGCTAGTGATTTCCCAAAATGCTCAGCTAATGTTAATGGATGGGCCAAATTCCACTGGAGCGATTGCGATTAGCAAAATCGCAAATGCAGGACATGCAGCATTTTTGAGCATTAGCGTTTTGCGTTAGCGTTTCTGCAATGTAAAGTATATAAACACTGGCGTAATTGCTCATGAATCGCTATACAGAGCAATTTTTGTAGCGTTTTTAAATTACTGCACACTGTAAAAAAAATAAAAATTAATTGAAAGGACCAATCAGAATTAGAAATGCTAATCGCAAATCGCTACACAATCGCTGGCAAAACACTTACACTTATTAAAATTGCCAGAAAACGCTCATCAAATCGCTTACAAAATGCTCATTAAAAATGCTAGCGCTTGCGATTAGCAATAGCGCTTTGTAGTGGGTTCCAGGCCTGAAAAGGGGGAAGGGGAGAAGAGTAGGGCACTTTATTAGGGATGGTCGGAAATGCTTTTTTCTGGTTCCATGGAAATTCCAATTTCCAATGCTGATTACTGATTCCACGGATTTCCAATTTCTGAGGAGTCCTTTTTTGGTCATTTTTTTGTATTCTCTGATTGACCAAATACTTCTGTGTTGACTCTGCACCCTCTAATTGATGCAATGGTTCAAATTCTGTGATTGGGCTAAAATTACTGAGTTGTGTTAATGCAGTATTTCTGCAGAAATCCAATTTTTGATTTCTGTTTCTGATTTCAAGAGTCTTTCTTTGGTCATTTTCTGTGTTCTCTGATTGGCCAAATACTTCCAAATTGACTCTGCATTCTCAGATTGGTTCAATCAGAGAACCCAAGGCTAAGACACCAAAGTGCGCCCCTCCATCCCTCCCACCCCAGCCGTCACACACTGATTGCTATTAGACTAAGAGGTGCCCCCTGGCCCCCAACACCTTAATCTCTTGTTATCTGGTTTGCTGGCACTGCCATGTATCCCCGTTTCTTATTTCTCTCTGCTTCAAACATAATAGGGGAATGATAGCTGAGTGAGTTGTGCGCACCCTCCTACGCTGCACCCTGAGGCTGGAGCATCTCTCGCCTCTGCCTCGGCCCAGCCCTGGGTTGAATGCTTCAGAGTATGCAGTATTTTCACAGAAATCCGATTTCCGATTTCCAAATGGAAAATGCCAATTTCTTATCGGAAATGTGTAAATTTAATTTCAGCGAAATCCGAATGAGCACCTTACACTTTATGTGATAGAAGAATTGAAAAGAACAGAAAGGCAAAACATTCCATTGAGGCCACAGATGGTCAATGACTATGCAGACATTCTGCTTTCAACTATAAACCATCAGAACAGGTGACAATCATTTAACAACTATATGAGGCTTTAAAGAGAAACTCCGACCAAGAATTGAACTTTATCCCAATCAGTAGCTGATACCCACTTTTACATGAAAAATATAATGATTTTCACAAACAGACCATCAGGGGGCGCTGTATGACTGATTTTGTGCTGAAACCCCTCCCACAAGAGGCTCTGGTACCGTACGGTACTCTGGGCAAACTGCCACAATGTAACAATGACACACACAGGAAATGGCTGTTTATAGCTGTCTGTTAAAGCCAGAACAGCTACATAATCTGCCCACAGTAACAATGTCACCATGTAATACATGTCAGAATGTGAATCTGGGAGAGGAAAGATTTTACAATGAGCAAACTCTGACTAAATCATGTATACATAATTATTGTAAAAATTAAGCACCTTTTTATATTAAAATTATTTTCACTGGAGTTCCTCTTTAACAATCATGATTTGCACTGTTTCATCACAAATGTTAACTGTATTGAAAGTATATTCCAACAACATGATTAGCCACACCTTATGCGGTTCCAATCAACAGCTAATTAACTGCAATTCAGGCTGCAATCACAACACTGTGCCTGGTGACTGCTCTGCTGCATAGGGGACAAATAAACTGAATCTGTAACACTAAACATCAGAATGTAGTAGAGGGACTCATGAGAGTTAATAGTGTGATTTTTTTTTACAGATTACGACTTCTCACTTTTCCAGAAAAGGTTACGTCATATCGTATTTAACATGATGTTTAGTGCATTCATTTAATATAGATGCTCTTTGGGATATATTAATGGTACTTTGTTTCATATTGAATGGCAGCACAATCCATGCATACTATTTTATTTAATCCCAGGACACCATACTCAGAAACATACAGAGAGGTCTGAAAGTATCTCGACCTGTGCGGTCACCGGAACACTTTCTCCTTCTCTGTCATAAGATAATCACACTACTGCTTTTTGGCAGAGTAAGGTCACATGTTTTTTTTAATTATAGAGGTAACAAGGTGAATATATTAGGAAAAGACAGTAATCTGGGGAAGGTAATTGCTGCACAGTATATGATTGCGGCTTGTGTCATAGGGCTCCCCTATGACAGGACAGAGATTGGTAACTGTAATAATTACTCTACACTAGCCAGAAACCACGGAGGCTAAGAAAACTAAACAGAATATACAAAAATGCATGTATTTGATCATGCAGAGAAGAAAAAAATACTAGCACTAATTAATAACAAAATACTAAAGCCTTGACCATACAAGATGTCAAATGTAGGCCAAGTGAGGAAGAATGTGTTTAACCTTACTGTGTGTTAAAGAGGAACTTTAAACAAGAATTGAACTTCATTCCAATCAGTGGCCGATACCCTCTTTCCGACAAGAAATCTTACCTTTTCTTGAATAGATCATCAGAGGGGCCTGTATGTCCGATATTGTGGTGAAACCCCTCCCATAGTGTAATGTCATGACTGTGGTCCCGCTGTCTGTGAACCTTGTTGCATTGTAGGAATGAACAGCTTTTTCCAAGCAAGCCATAGTCTGCCTCTGTGCATAGAACTCTCAGTAACAAACATTATGCACAGATCTTCAGGAAGAACTAAAGATGCTCCCAGCAGTGATACATATCAGAATGTAAATCAGGGACAGGAAAGTTTTTACAATGGGCAAACACTGACTAAATAATCTGTAAATGAATATTGTAAAAAATCAGCAATTGTATTCATTATGTTATCTTCATTACAGTTCCTCTTTAAGGACATTACATGAAAACATCGATATAACATTTAGGAGCTAGAAATACTGTTTTGTCATTTACAGGACAACTGTAACGAGAGGGATATGGAGGCTACTATACTTATTTCTTTATAAACAATACCAGTTACCTGGCTACCCTGCTGATCATCTGCCTCTAATACGTTTAGCCATAGACCCTGAACAAGCATGCAGCAGATCAGGTGTTTCTGACATTATTGTCAGATCTGACAAGATTAGCTGCATGCTTGTTTCTGGTGTTATTCAAACTATACTGCAACCAAATAGACCAGCAGGACTGCCAGGCAACTGGTATTGTTTAAAAGGAAATAAATATGGCAGCCTCCATAGTCTCCTCACTTCAGTTGTCCTTTAATGTTATTACCTTGTCATTTCCTTCTGCCACCGACCATGGTTTACTAACACCATGAGAAGTAGCCTGATCTCTCTTCTTGCTATTACTTCCATAGTTTCAGATACTTCTTTTTTATCTGCATAGAGCTGAGGCAAAATGACATGGAACAATTGTCACAGACATTTCACATTGGTTGGCATACTGTTAAAGAGGCAAGTATACATAGGCATGAGAGGCTAGATATGTGTGATGTTCTGAAGGACGTGAATACGGATCATTACTTGCAGATGAGATGACAGCTCTTGAAGCAGAAGGAAAACTTCTCCTGATCACTGCTTTACTAGGCAGAAATAATCTGCTTCTTCTTCGTCTCCCATCTACAGATATAAACATGAGCGCTCATCCAAACCATGCATTCATTTTTACAGGTAAAGTAGCACTACTGGCTACTAAACCATCTCAGTCCTGATGAATGCTGTACCAGAGGCGTTCCACAGAAGCAGTGATGTAACAATAGACCCTGCAAGGGATGCAGCTGCAGGGGTGTCCAGAAGCTGCAGGGGGCCCTATGGGGTGAGAAGTTTATTTTACCTGTCCTGAGAGACTGACAACTAAGTGCACAGAGAGTAAAAGCTTTCTGATTCCTGCACAGTTAATCTAATGACTGCATCTGCTCAACCACTGATAAGGAACCATACAAACGTTTCAAAGTTCTGCAGACAAAGACTTGTAGACAGTCCCTATTCGGTTCAGCAGGTCTTGTGTACAGCGCCCAGCCCCCAACCTCTCCACCCCCTTTCCAAGTGCTCTGCAGAGCTAATTCTGCTCCATCGAGGGGGGCAGAGTGAGTGTAATAAGAAGCTGGGACTGGGAGCACACTTGTCTGTCAGTTTTCTGTATGCATTTTCTGCATTCCATGTGTGTATGTGTGAAAATATGCACAATTGATCACACAAGCTAATGTAATTGATAGAGAAAATCCATGCAGTGCTTCACTGCTGTTTTTATCTGCATGGGGAAAACATATTCAAGTGAGCACTAGCCCATGGAATAACATTGCTTCTCAGTTTACCTGTGCAGAAAGCAAACGGGAGGGAGGGGGCCCATCCAAAGTTTTGCAAAGGGGGGGGGAGTGATTTCTAGTTATGCCTCTGCACTGAAATGAACAGTGTTCTTTCTGTTGCCTATTCTAGTCATAGGCAATAAGGTAATAGTAAAGTTAGGTATGGTTTTATGGTTAGTGTCGGTTTTTGGACAGTGGATGTGTTCTTATTTATTTTGACTCTCACTCGCTGAACACTATCCCTGCCAGCTCAAGGCGAGCTTCACTTGACAAGGGTCTAGATAACATCTTTAGAGGGTTGAAGCTGTTTTTTTCCCAACTCACTACCCGACAAAACTACTTTAAAATAAAAATAAAATGTGTCCACAGTGATTCACTTTGCCAACATTAAAAATTCTGGCATCACTGATAAAGTTAGAACTGTAAATCATGGTGAGGTAATATTTTTCAATGGGCAAGTAATTTAAGAATGTTATATTCAGTAAAGGTTCTCTGTAAGTTTGACCTAGGGATGCTCATTTGGGTTCTACAGAAATTAAATTTACCCATTTCTGATCAGAAATCAGCATTTCCGATCGGAACTCGGAAAACAGAAATCAGATTTCTGTGGAACTACCGCATTACCGCAACTCAATAATTTTAGCCCAAACACAGAACTGGGAAGCATTGGACTAATCAGAGGATGTAGAGTCAACTCAGAAGAATTTGGCCAATCAGGGAATGCAAAAAATGACCAAAAAAAGGACTCCTCAGAAATCAGATTTCTGCAGAAATACTGCATTATTACAACTCTGTAATTTTAGCCCAATCACAGAAATCATAAGCATTGGACCAATCAGAGAATGCGGAGTCATCCCGGAAGTATTTGGGCAATCAGAGGATGCAAAAAAAAAAGTCTCCTCGGAAATCAGAATACGGAAAGCTGCAAAATCGGTAATTGGCATTGGCAGAAATCAGAATTTCAGCAGAATTGGAAATCGACATTTCCATTAATCCCTAGTTGGACTCACCATGTTATTTATCCTCATTCTAGGCTTCTGCAGAGAGTGTACAGTACTATATTTCAAAGCAATGAACATGCACTATGTAGCTCAGAGAATTTGAAGATTTCCCAAAAAAGTATTAAATACTTAAATGATCACATAAAAAATGTAGCAGAGTGTGAAAAATGAAGATTATGTATGTGTAGGTAAAAGGAGTACTGACATAAAGGCAACCAGAATTCCCTTCACCTGCTGCAGGATGTCATAATCCACCTAGAAAAGTAATAGGAGTCGGGACACCAGACACAAATACACCACAGCCTTTCATATGATAGAAAAAGCTACCTATTAATCTGGCTGTCTCTACATGCAAATGACAGAAAATATGCACTCCCTATCTGTCTAGTTTTCAGTGAAGATAATTAAAATTCAGCTTCAGAATTTGTGCAATGGACTATTTAATGTTTGGAGAGAAAACTCAAGTACGCACACCCACAAATCACAGCTTTTTAACTACAATTTTTTTTTACCACGCGCTGAACTAGACTGGTTAGTGCTTACAAATTCTGAATGTTACTGTGGCAACAAATTATTTAATATGTTAATTGATCTAAAAAAGTTTCCATATTGGCTAAAATGCATGATTTTGCTAAGACCGTGTGCTCACATATGACTTTCTCTTACTATTGCTTTTGTTGCCTAATGATATTCTGGTTGCCATGGTACTGCTGTAGATACAAGTAGCTCTATTCATAAGTGAATGGTGAAATTTCTATTATTACTGTAATGTCTTCGGAAGCATACATCAGCAAATCGTTCCTTTATGATCCTTGACGTTGTTAAAATTCCCTCTTTAGAAATTAAATGTCAAAGATTCTCAATAATATTAAATTCCAGTTGGAGTTTTTTACCCTCGTGAACTTTTAGAAATCAGTTTTTCTTATTAAAGTACTTATATTTTATGTTACAGCTTCACACTATAAAACAAAGCATTTTCATCATGTTACCCCAGTAAAGTCATAGGACTTTCTTTTTCTTCTACTACTTTTTTTTTTTTTTTACCTCATAACGCCTTAAAATAATTTCACATCTGAGCTGCCTGAAGTCTTCCCTGTAACTCAATTTTCAGATATTGTTATGAAGCTTGCACCTGTATTCTTTGTTCCTTTCTTAGTTTTTTATACAAGGAGCTAGAAGTGTGCATATTCCTATCATGCATTAGATATCTAGATGGGTTTACTTAATCACTTGTAGCTTTGATGCAGTATTTTCACATCAGCTCAGACTTATGCTGGGAGTGCTTATTGATTACAGGGCACATGCTAGCACATACCTGAGCTCATTTTCCTCAGGGACCTAAATAGCATAAACCAGTGATACCCTCTGTGATACCCAATCTGCACCCTCCTGCAGAAGTTAGCAAATGGAGAGCATTGGTAAGTATGATATTCACTTCTCAGTGTCTCCTATACTGATTGTACCACTCTCAAACCGCCTCCCACACAAGCTTTCTACAAATCTCCACTGAGTCCTGGTCTAGCTTTCATATGAATCATGTCATGACATCCAGTGACTATCTACCCAGGGCTCAGTAGAGGCATGGCAGAGGTCCAAGGGCATAGCCATAAATTTAACAGAAATGCTTGCCAAACGCTGATCCCCTGGACCCCAATCTTGGTAGTATTATGTGTTAAGACACTATAATCTGGGGCTATTTAAGATTGGGGACAGTCTAATGGTAAAATTTGAATTAGAGGGTTTAGGGCACTAGTACTTAGAGACTTTACCATGGCGATATTTAATGGGGTATATAATAAAAAAAAAGATAGAACAGAAACTCAACATCAGGGCTATTACAATGAAAATAGCCTTTTATCATCTTTTATAACTACACCTACTTTTAAAACCATGCCCCCACATGATTAAGTAAATAGTAGTTAATTAACTCACTTATTAGCTGTTTTTCCCCATTTACTGCATATTTTTATTTATTTTTTTGTTCTCAATATTATTACTGACACAATATAAGGCGAATAAAGTACATAAAACACAAAATGCACCTTTATTTCAAAATAAAATACTGTCATCATTGATTTCACCAGGAGCACAATTAAGTATTATGATAAACAGAATACATACCGGTAGCTAAATATTTGATAGTGTACACAAACACGCAGCCAGTGGAAGTCAAGTGAATTCAAGAGCAAAGAATAAAGTACAATGGTGTACAGTCATACTTTACAGCTATTCAGATACCAGCTTCTATTGCTTTTCAGCTAGGAAAACAATTTAACACGCTTTTCTGATGCATGCTTTTTTTTACTGCATTTTGAGGTTTTCCATATACGGTACCTTAGTAAAAACAGACCATGGGCTGGCTTTAAACAGTTCAGTTTACCCTGATCTGACAACCAGATGTGACACTCAGGCAAGATTTATATATGTGCGGAAAATAACTCACGCATGCACAAAAGGATTATGGGGTAGAACAATTACCATGTGCTACTAAAACCCCCCATGTAATTTTATCTTAACTATTGTGCTTAGCATTCTAGCTACTGAAGATCCATTTTTGCACTATGCTTGTTTGCCCATCCCTGTTATAGAACATACATAACTATCTTATCTAAGTATGGGGTGGCACAGTGGTATATTATATATCATTGGTTCATAAGTGGGTCAAATTGTTGGGTTTCTGTGGCTGCCGTGTTTGTTGGGTTTCTGTGGCTGCTGTGTTTGTTGGGTTTCTGTGGTTACTGTGTTTGTTGGGTTTCTGTGGTTGCTGTGTTTGTTGGGTTTCTGTGGCTGCCGTGTTTGTTGGGTTTCTGTGGTTGCTGTGTTTGTTGGGTTTCTGTGGTTACTGTGTTTGTTGGGTTTCTGTGGTTGCTGTGTTTGTTGGGTTTCTGTGGCTGCTGTGTTTGTTGGGTTTCTGTGGTTACTGTATTTGTTGGGTTTCTGTGGTTACTGTGTTTGTTGGGTTTCTGTGGCTGCTGTGTTTGTTGGGTTTCTGTGGTTACTGTTTTTGTTGGGTTTCTGTGGTTACTGTGTTTGTTGGGTTTCTGTGGCTGCTGTGTTTGTTGGGTTTCTGTGGTTACTGTGTTTGTTGGGTTTCTGTGGTTACTGTGTTTGTTGGGTTTCTGTGGCTGCTGTGTTTGTTGGGTTTCTGTGGTTTCTGTGTTTTTTGGGTTTCTGTGGTTGCTGAGTTTGATGGGTTTGATGGGTTGGTGTGTTTGTTGGGTTTCTGTGGTTACTGTGCTTGTTGGGTTTCTGTGGCTGCTGTGTTTGTTGGGTTTCTGTGGTTACTGTGTTTGTTGGGTTTCTGTGGTTACTGTGTTTGTTGGGTTTCTGTGGCTGCTGTGTTTTTTGGGTTTCTGTGGTTGCTGTGTTTGTTGGGTTTCTGTGGCTGCTGTGTTTGTTGGGTTTCTGTGGTTACTGTTTTTGTTGGGTTTCTGTGGTTACTGTGTTTGTTGGGTTTCTGTGGATGCTGTGTTTGTTGGGTTTCTGTGGTTGCTGTGTTTGATGGGTTGGTGTGTTTGCTGGGTTTCTGTGGTTACTGTGTTTGTTGGGTTTCTGTGGCTGCTGTGTTTGTTGGGTTTCTGTGGTTACTGTGTTTGTTGGGTTTCTGTGGTTACTGTGTTTGTTGGGTTTCTGTGGCTGCTGTGTTTGTTGGGTTTCTGTGGTTTCTGTGTTTATTGGGTTTCTGTGGTTTCTGAGTTTGATGGATTTCTGTGGTTGGTGTGTGTGTTGGGTTTCTGTGGGTACTGTGTTTGTTGAGTTTCTGTGGCTGCTGTGTATTATATAAATAAAAACTACATTTAAAAAATGCATTAAAGAGAGACTGAAGTGAGAATAAATCTCGCTTCAGTGCTTATATCCAGCAGGGGCATGTGTGCCCCTGCTAAAATGCCGCTATCCCGCGGCTGAACGGGGGTTCTTTCACCCCCAACCCCCCCTGCCCCCTGCAAAATCAACGACCAACTTGGTCGTAGATTTTGCTGCTCTTCAGGCAGGGCTAACGGCTGCAGCCCTGCCTCTCAGCACCGTCTATCAGCGGCGCATCGCCGCCTCTCCCCCGCCCCACTCAGCGAAGGAAGACTGAGAGGGATGGGGGAGAGGCGGCGATACGCGCTGACAGACGCGCGTGAGGCAGGGCTGCGGCCATTAGCCCTGCCTGAATGTGAAAGTGATTCCCCGCTGCACGGAGGGGATTTAGGAGGTAAGGGACCCCCGTTTAGCGGCGCAATAGTGGCAGTTTAGCAGGGGCACACGTGCCCCTGTTGAATATAAGCACCGAAGCGAGATTTATTCTCGCTTCAGTGTCTCTTTAAGGTGTGCTGACTTTCTCCAAACAACTCACATACAGCAGTTAAATGGATCCTGAAGTGAAAAGGGATATGGAGGCTGCCATATTTATTTCCTTTTATGTACATTGCCCTGCAGTCCAACTGATCCTCTGCCACTAATACTTTTTATCCACAGACCCTGAACAAGCATGCAGATCACCTGTTTCTGACACAAAATCTGACAAGATTAGTTGCATGTTTGTTTCAGGTGTGTGATTGAGACACACCTGCAGCCAGTGAGATCAGCAGGACTGCCAGACAACTGGTATAATTTAAAAGGAAATAAATATGACAACCTCCATATACCTCTTACTTCAGGTTCCCTTTAAAAAAGAGATGGGATTTTAAGTCTTCTATTAAGTATGGGCACCATATACAATAATAAAAATGCTACTCTAATTCCTACAATCCCTCTAAAAAGTGTTGAAATGTATCCAATTTTGGTAGAACACATCCAATTGTAGTGAGTACAAGTATTCATCATTAAACTTAATTCATGATTATGGAAGTTTTTAAATGGAGGCATGCAGCCTTACATTGATTAGGACTCTGATAGATGGCATATTAAGGGATTGACTCGTTATCATCCAACCATAGATGATGATTATGCCATGAATTTATCTTTATAACATTTATCAGGAAGATGGCGTATTTCGGACCACCTATGCCCATTTGGGGTCAAATTGTTACAACTAGCTTGCCAATTTGTGTCTAATGAGCATTATACACTTTTTCTTTTCTACTTTCAATCCTAATGGTTATTACAGAAAAAAAATCAGTTAGAATTTACTCATACTAAAATTCTTATGTTAAAGAGACACTGAAGCAAAAAAAAAATTATGATATTATGATTTGTATGTGTAGTACAGCTAAGAAATAAAACATTAAGATCAGATACATCAGTCTAATTCTTTCCAGTACAGGAAGAGTTGAGAAACTCCAGTTGTTATCTCTATGCAAACAAGCCATTAAGCTCTCTGACTAAGTTAGTGGTGGAGAGGGCTGTTATCTGACTTTTATTATCTCAACTGTAAGTGAACTGTTTACTTTTTCTCTGCTAGAGGAGAGGTCATTACTTCACAGACTGCTCTGAAAGAATCATTTTGAATGCTGAGTGTTGTGTAATCTGCACATATTATAGAATAATGCAATGTTAGAAAAAACATTATATACCTGAAAATAAAAGTATGAGAATATTTTCTTTGCTGCTAATCTTCTAGTAATTATTCATAGTACACAACCAATTCATTATATCATATTTTTTTTCGCTTCAGTGTCTCTTTAAGTATATACATCCTTTTAAAGGAATGGTTATTTAACTTTAAATTTGAATCATTAATTCCTGACATGTATGTGCATCTCCACGGGACTCTACCTTACTATGGTTGGTCTCATTATCCCACGTAGCAGTAGAGCGTTAGCCATCAGTAAAAGCAAGAAGTTTTGCTTCAGAATGATGCCATTTATTGGCTAACTTAGAAGAAAAGGATTAAACTTTCAGCTAATATGCTTCTTCAGACTCACTTCCTGCTTGCTGACAAGGAATCAGGGAATAGAAGAAGCTGTTAGAAAACACAGCTTATATACACTGGACATTAAAAAGAGATACATTGTTTTGTAAACATAAATAAATGTCATTAGATGCATTAATTACAACATCAGAAGGGTCACCGGATGCTAGCTAATTTATGACAGTTGTGCCACATGCACAATGTAAGATAATGATGGGGAATGTAGCTACCAAGAAAGAGCAGCATTACTTGGCACTAAGATTCTGCTCCCTGGAGATCAATTGATGAAAGTACCCCTGAACCGGGGTTGGGATTACATGCTTTTAATATGTGTGATGTTGTGACATATGTCACAGCACCATCCTCAAAGTCCAGCCCCTTGTGGTCCTTGTACTACACTGCCATAATATTTGCCTCAAAGGATGGGCGGAGAGGAAGTGTCAGTTCCCTTCTTTCAGTCTGTCCCAAGGAATGCCCCTTTCACTCCTTGTTTATTGTTTCAACAGTCACATTATGTAACGGCACACAGTGCACAGGAGAGCTGCAACATGTGTGTATGCATGGGGAGAGCTCTGAGCCTCCAGTGAAAATAATGTAATAAAAAAGTGCTTCATTTTTAAAATAATTATGTATAAATGATTTAGTCAGTGTTTGCCCATTGTAAAGTCTTTGAAATCCCTGATTTAAATTCTGACATTTATTACATGGTGACATTTTTACTGTTGGCAGGTGATGTAGCTGCTGCATGCTTTTTTGGCAGTTGGAAACCGCTGTAAACAGCTATTTCCCACAATGCAACAAGGTTCACAGACAGGAAACTGCCAGAAGTACCACAGTCCTCAGAGTTTCTTGTGGGAGGGGTTTCACCACAATATCAGTCATACAGCGCCCCCGGATGGTCTGTTTGTGAAAAGGAGTAGATTTCTCATGTAAAAGGGGGTGTCAGCTACTGATTCGGATAAAGTTCACTTCTTGGTCGGAGTTTCTCTTTAACTCTCATTGCTGCAATTCGTAGCTCTGTGGCAGGAGGGGAGGTTAAGGCCTAGGCAACACCGGGGGGGGGGGGGGGGAGGGGGGCTTGGAGGGTTAGGTTTAGGTGCCACCAGGGGTAAATGGTTAAGGGTTAGACGACACTAGGGGGGTTGAGGGCTAGGCATAGGTAGTGGGGCGGTTCTGTGTTAAGCATCAGTAGAGGGAGGGTTCTGTGTTAGGCATAGGTAGTGGGCAGGTTCTGTGTTAGGCATCAGTAGAGGGAGGGTTCTGTGTTAGGCATTGGCAGAGAGAGGGTTCGGTGTAAATGTAGGGTTAGATTTAGTCATAGTAAAATAAAGGCAAAGATTACCAATATTTTACTATCGAGAATATCACAAATTTTTACCTGGTGCCTTGTTTTCATGTAGGCATATACTAAATCAGCTTTATATAGGTGGATTCATATATTTTTTAACCACTGTAGTTTATTTCTTATTTCCTTATTCTCATTTCCCATTTCCTGAAGTATATATATATATATATATATATATATATATATATATATATATATATATATATATATATATATATATATATATATACTGTAGTATAAATATATATATATATATATATATATATATATATATACCGTAAATATATATATACCGTAGTATAAATATATGTATACTGTATTTCCACATACAGTGTATGTTAACAAAATGGAAGTGGAAGCACCATAAATGTATACAGACCCCTTAATGTTTACTAATTTCAGGATTGCTTTTAAGCACTTACCGGTAATACATTCTGTGATGTCATTTTAATCATGCTTTAAGTGGAATGTCATTTTCAATTCAAAGCTACTAACGCTACTGGGACTTTTGCAGGTCCAAGTTGAGCCATTTTACCCTGCACCCAAATTTCCCAACGCCCTAATTACATGTATGCATTCCAAGAGCTGTAAGTTTTTTTACTACCTAAAGTAAGAGACAATGATGCAGGAAAAAAAATATAGTGTTTTTTACTCTATGACAACTGTACTCCTTATTTGTATTTATTACATACCACTAGTATAAGTCACACAGAAAGCATGGGAGTTTATGCAGTTCATTTTAGCTGATCAAAAGAAATCAATAACCGTATCACTACTTAGCAGTTAAAATCTGTCAAATATCATAATCCTAACCATTCAGTCAATCTACTTTAATAACTAATGAACCTATCTCTATTCAGTTTTTCTCAATAATTTGTCTAAGCGGGTTTGTCTATATGTACATAAAGTGAATTACCTCTTTAATTTGTTCTGGGTTTTTTCCACCTCAGAAACAGGGTTGTTTTTTTGGTGAAATGAGGCACTGGGAAAAGGGTAACATGGGCTCCCACCCCCCAATATAGTGGTATTAAGTGGCCATTGTCTCTCCAAACGCCCATATAATAGCATTAGGGGGCCTCTGACCCCCTCATCCTCCCAACACAGATTCAGCGTTAGATTGCCTTTGTACTCACATCCCCCATATTTCAGCATTAGGGTAGCCTTTGAAAGCCAACCCCTATTTAGCATTAGCAGTATTATCCTTTGTTCCCCATAACGTTACTGTATTAGGTATGCAGAATTCACAGCAGAGCTCTCCAGCTGGCAAATTTTCATCTTCTTTCTTCTTTAGCACACCTCAGCCTCCATCCATGCCGACACCGTTTCTTTATTACCCAGAGGCATATATGTACTTACATAACATGTTAATGGGTCACATAGGCAGGGACACTGCTGCAGATAACCAGGGACTTAGAAAAATGCCCTAAGGCAGAAACAAGGAGGAACAGGTAGGAACACACAGGTGGGATTAGACTCTGCTGTGCACTCTGCAACACCACAGAGTCACTTTCAGCTCACACCACACCCCCATAGTCACTTATCATGACAGGCAAGCCTTGGGGCACCTACAGGCTCTGGGGCCCTGAACAATCATCCAGCTTGCTTGTATACAAGTACCGGCCCTGCTCAGGAAGGATTCTCATTGGTCCAGATGGAACAATGATGAGGAGTCCCAGAGGAAGATTTACAGATGCTTTTAGCTGGGGCTTTTCTACAGTATTGTGGTGAAGTCTATCAGGAGTGTGGTGGAGTGGACAGTCATTAGGAGCCTCGTCTTCAATAAAAAATTATAACCAAACCTTTGAGGAATACTAGAAAAACGTAGCATTTTTCAGGTGGTTCCAAGAACGCACCCATATGAATGATCCTTTAGATATGCTTTTTTTGTAGACTCTTCTCCATTACATTTGCAGCCTCCCAAAAATATTTGTTTGACCTGAGTGGTATTGCCCATACTAGGTGCCAATGATATAACTCATCTATTGCGGTTTCCTTAATACTTGTGTAACATTTCACTTTTAAAATGTGGGCTGCTGTAGATATGAGCAATCTCCCAGTATGCATTATTTAACAGGTTTATACTGTGTATATTTATATATGAGGTATGTACATTCTGCGTTAGCCATATCTTGACAGTAACACTTAAAGGAAAAGCAATGAGCTGTGTACACAGGCATTATCCTCGGCTGTATCATACAGAAAATGAACTTAAGGAACTACGTCTTGTTTTATTAGAAATGATTTCGGCTTAAGGCAGTGTTATCCAGCTCATAAATCAGGTATTCAGAAAATTCAATAATTCATTCATATGAAAATCTTTTGGGATAAAATGCTTATTTCTTATGTGGTTAAATAGCTTCCGCGTTCTATTTATTTATTTCCAATATATGTATAAAACTTGGATGGGAGACATGTGCCAAGTAAAAAAAAAAAGAAATGTAGTATCTCTGTAATGCATTAGGGACTTACTGATTAAAATGAAATATTTCTAAGTTTAGCAGTGAAAATAGCATATTCAGAGCTTTAGCTGTGTCCCTAAAAATATTTCCTGGCCACGCTGCACATATTTATGCAGCTGTATTTTATTGTCCATATACAAAAGAAGAACGGCAAAATACACAGTAATTTAAAATGAACCTGAGCTGTGAAACCTATGGAAGCTGCCATATTTATTTCCTTTTAAACAATACCAGTTGCCTGACAGCCAATCTGATCTTTCTGATCGGTAGGGTCTAAAGCCCCATCTACACGATAAGATTATTTGTGCGATTTGATTACGATTCTATTTGCGATCCGATTAAATCCTACATGTCTTATCTGGCAAATCGAATTGAATCGAATCCCGATCGGACATGTCGGATTTAATCGGATCGTAAATCGAATCGCACAAAGAATCGTATCATGTAGATCGGGCTTAACACATGAAATAAGCATGTAGCTAATCTTGTCAGATTTGTCATAGACATCTGATCTGCATATGTTTGTTCAGGGTCTATGGTTAAAAGAGTTAGAGGCAGAGGATCAGCAGGACACCCAGGCAACGTGCATTACTCACCTCAGCCTTCAAGAAACGTAGCCATGTGTTGTATTTAAAATCAGCATGTACTGTGAGCAGGGACGTAGTGCAGTTGATTCACTAATAATGCAGAATGCTGGAGAATACTGGAAAACAGAATGCTATTGCAAACATAAACTGGATTCCTTAGATATTGTTTGTTAGTAGGTGGAAAAAGTTCTCAACCAATAATTCTGGCTTGCACGCACATGACATGCAAAAATTGTAAGCAGCTTGGAACTGGGCCAATCAAAATCAACAGGTCGTTCAAATTTGTAAACAGGACATTTAAATTTTGCTCTAGGGTACACTTAGAATACAAATGCCACATTTTCCTTAAAATATTAATTGCAGCAGGTACTTGCAGAGGTTTATGAAGCTGTAATTTTACACTACAGTCAGTTTGCCACTACACTCATTTAGGATGTGCCTCTCAGAACTCAGCAGTTAGACGGAATGACCTCTGAAAGCAAACCTGAAGCAAAAATAAACTTATGAGATAAAGTAATTGTATGTGTATTATAGCTAAGAAATAGAACATTAGTAGCAAAGAAAAGCATCTCATATTGTTTTCCAGTACAGGAAGAGTTAAGAAACTTTAGTTTTTTTCTCTGCAAAATAGCTTCTCTGAGCTCTTTGACCCAACTTGGGTTGAAGACAATCCAGTTTTCTGAAGCACTTAACTACCTAACGACCGCATCACGCCAACGGGCGTGACCGCGGCGGCAGCCCCAGGACAGCCTAACGCCAATTGGCGTCAAGTCCTGGGACCAGCTACTGCAGGAGATTGCGTGCAGGCTGCGCGCACTAGAGGCGATGTGCCCTTACAAGGCATGGTCCAATCAGCCCCAAAAGGGAAAAAAAAATTCCTTCCTGACTCCAGATGGCAATCAGATAAAATCCCTAGATCAATATCATTAGGCATTACCTATTAATTGTAGCCATGGATGTCTTTCAACGCAAGGAAAGCATCTAAGCCCCCTTTAAATGCAGGTATAGAGTTCGCCATAACTACTTCCTGTGGCAATTCATTCCACATCCTAATCACTCTTACTGTAAAGAACCCTTTCCTAAATAAATGGCTAAAACGTTTTTCCTCCATGCGCAGATCATGTCCTCTAGTCCCTTGAGAAGGCCTAGGGACAAAAAGCTCATCCGCCAAGCTTTTATATTGCCCTCTGATGTATTTATACATGTTAATTAGATCCCCTCTAAGGCATCTTTTCTCTAGACTAAATAAACACAGTTTATCTAACCTTTCTTGGTAAGTGAGACCTTCCACCCCACGTATCAATTTTGTTGCTCGTCTCTGCACCTGCTCTGTGACACGGCTGGCCCCCTGGGGCACCAGAGAGCGATCGCCTATGACTGCCGATTGCTGTGATTGGCTGGCGGGGGTGGGCGGGAGGGAGAGGGGAAAAAAAAGAAATTGTTTATTTTATAAAAATAAATAGGAATAAATATTTGTAAAAACAAACATACATCTGGGGGCGATCAGACCCCACCAACAGAGAGCTCTGTTGGTGGGGAGAAAAGTGGGTTGGGGAATCACTTGTGAGCTGTGTTGTGTGGCCCTGCAACTTGGCCATGAAGCTGCAGTGGCCAATTTTACTAAATATGGCCTGGTCTTTAGGGGGGTTTAGCACTGTGGTCCTCAAGAGAAACATCAAGAGACAGGTTGACATAAGGTTTTACTGCAGGAAAGTGCAAATGGTCTTTAGCCCTGCTCTGCTTTGTAGTTTTAAATACAGAGTGTGGTTTGTACACTGAAAATTTGACAGAATGATGCAATTTTATAAAAAAAAGGCTATATAATTGAAAATAAAAATAAGACTCTTTTATTTGCCTCTAACGTTCTATTCTTTATTCATACTACACATGCAATGAATTATATCATACTTTTTTCAATTCCGTTTTGTTTTACATATATAGGATAACCTACTTTTTCATAAACAAGTGTTTTTTTTTTTTTTGTAAAAAAGGACTCCTGTTTATTGGTGTACCAAACATTAAAAAATGTTCTTGGTCTAAATTCTCTTGATAAAAATAATTAATCTGGCAATTAAAACAAAACATTCCTTACAAACTGTGCAATACCTGATTTATTAAATTTGAACACAACATTAAAATGCATTCTTTCATTAACGTCAGTTTTTTTCATGAAACTCCGAGTGCATCTCTGGAGGAATCTACACCAAGGACATCATAGGTACGATAAACACAGTAAACAGAATAGCGCACTGAGTCGGTGGATCATACTGCATAAATAACCTTGATTGTTTCCTGTTCTCTGTTAGCAATTAGGTACACTGGATGCATAATCACAGAAGGAAAACTCAAGGCATGAATAGCATGTTTATACAAATAATGCAATCTTACTTAAAGTTGGAAGGAGTGATAGAGAGCAATCACTGAGCAGTTTCTCCCATGACCCTTTGATATCAATCCCTAAGGCACATCAATTTAGACGTAAATTAATGCTGCTTTTCATCGCGCTAAAATGATTACTGATTTGCCTCACAAACCCCTGGGAAATCCAAAGCTTCATTGTATCGTTAGATAATAAATTCAATATGATTAACTTCTCTAAGTTTTTTTAAAGCCTCTTCCAACTACTAAGGATGGCGTCCTTGCAACAAATAAACATATGTGGTAAAAAGGATCTATCTATCCACATATAGAGAGCATTGGGCATTAGGACTCTTTATTATGAAGCAGCTAAAAAAGGTTGCACAGCCCATTTTTTAATTTGGGCGTGGCCGTAGCCCCAATATAGTTGCTGGCTATTGCAGCACCAAAGTGGTATACACCCAATATTATCCTTCCACAGAGAGAGCTGCTGCTCACTGGGCACCTGATTGGCAAGCCTCTCCCATCCTACACATTGAGAGAGCCACTGCTGCGTTGCAGGGTCTCTCTGATCTGCAGGACAGAACTGCTGCTTCTGTGCAGTGGCTCAATATCAGCTTTAGCCCTTTTTCGCAAGAAGTTTTTGAAATGTATTCTCCTTATCATGCCAGGCTGTATTTCACATGGCTTCAGTCTTTTAACCAGTCCCAGAATTGTATCTATAACTGGGTAGAAGTGAAGAAGTCCTATCTCCAAGTAGGAAATGCAGGTATCAAGAGGGAAATGAGATCACACACATACAGTGGTTTTCAAAAGTATTCGGCCCCCTTGGCGGTTTCCACATTTTGTCATATTACTGCCATGAACATGAATCAATTTTATTGGAATTCCACGTGATACAAAGTGGTGCACACTTGAGAAGTGGAACGAAAATTATTTATTTATTCAGCCCCCTTTGGTCTGAGTGCAGTCAGTTGCCCATAGACATTGCCCGATGAGTGTTAATGACTATATAGAGTGCACCTGTGTGTAATCTAATGTCAGTACAAATACAGCTGCTCTGTGACGGCCTCAGAGGTTGTCTAAGAGAATATTGGGAGCAACAACACCATGAAGTCCAAAGAACACACCTGACAGGACAGGGATAAAGTTATTGAGAAATTTAAAGCAGGCTTAGGCTAAAAAAAGATTTCCAAAGCCTTGAACATCCCACGGAGCACTGTTCAAGCGATCATTTAGAAATGGAAGGAGTATGGCACAACTGTAAACCTACCAAGGCCGTCCACCTAAACTCACAGGCCGAACAAGGAGAGCACTGATCAGAAATGCAGTCAAGAGGTCCATGGTGACTCTGGACGAGCTGCAGAGATCTACAGCTCAGGTGGGGGAATCTGTCCATAGGACAACTATTAGTCTTGCACTGCACAAAGTTGGCCTTTATTGAAGAGTGGCAAGAAGAAATCCATTGTTAACAGAAAAGCATAAGAAGTCCTGTTTGCAGTTTGCCATAAGCCATGTGGGGGACACAGCAAACATGTGGAAGAAGGTGCTCTGGTCAGATGAGATCAAAATAAAACTTTTTGGCTAAAATGCAAAACGCTATGTGTGGTGGAAAACTAACACTGCACATCACTCTGAACACACCATCCCCACCCCAATATGGTGGTGGCAGCGTCATGCTCTGGGGGTGCTTCTCTTCAGCAGGGACAGGGAAGCTGGTCAGAGTTGATGGGAAGATGTATGGGGCCAAATACAGGGCAATCTTGGAAGAAAACCTCTTGGAGTCTGCAAAAGACTTGAGACTGGGGCGGAGGTTTACCTTCCAGCAGGACAACAACCCTAAACATAAAGCCAGGGCAACAATGGAATGGTTTAAAACAAAACATATCCATGTGTTAGAATGGCCCAGTCAAAGTACAGATCTAAATCCAATCAAGAATCTGTGGCTAGATCTGAAAACTGCTGTTCACAAACGTTGTCCATCTAATCTGACTGAGCTGTAGCTGTTTTGCAAAGAAGAATGGGCAAGGATTTCAGTCTTTAGATGTGCAAAGCTGTAAGAGACATACCCTAAAAGACTGGCAGCTGTAATTGCAGCAAAAGGTGGTTCTACAAAGTATTGACTCAGGGGGCCGAATAATTACGCACACCCCACTTCGCAGTTATTTATTTGTAAAAAATGTTTGGAATCATATATGATTTTTGTTCCACTTCTCACATGTATACCACTTTGTATTGGTTTCTCGTGAGGAATTCCAATAAAATTGATTCATGTTTGTGGCAGTAATATGACAAAATGTGGAAAACTTCAAGGGGGCCGAATACTTTTGCAAACCACTGTACTGTATGGAAACATGATAGGAGCATTGAGTTTTGCAGGGCAGTGCTTAACCAGTCAGCACTAGAGATGGTCCGAAGGGTTAGTCCGCGAACGGTTGCAGGCGAACTTTGGGTGGTTCGCGTTTGTGGTCCTGGCCAATGTATGTGAGTTGGCTTTTGACATCCTACAAATCCCTAAGCAAGCTCATTTTTCTCTTGGATATATCATAATGGTACATGCTAGGCTGGCTTCAGCATGTAGCATTGTAGTGTGTTGTGTTGGAGGTATAATGGTTAGCATAGCAGCCTACCATGCGGTAGGCCTGGGTTTGATTCCTGGCCAATGTATGTGAGTTGGCTTTTGACATCCTACAAATCCCTAAGCAAGCTCATTTTTCTCTTGGATATATCATAATGGTACATGCTAGGCTGGCTTCAGCATGTAATGTTGGTGGTGGTATAGTGGTGAGGAGAGCTGCCTACCAAGCACTAGACCTGGGTTCGATTCCTGGCCAATGTATGTAAACTGGCTTTTGAAATTCTACAATTCCCTGGAAGACAAGACCCTCCTCCTCCCTCCGGGAGGAGGGAGGTGAGAGGATTACACTTCCTGATGTTGTAAAGCATTGTAGGCCTGCAATTGAACATTCAATGAGATTTCTGACCTTAAAACACTGCTTTGTGTCAAATCCAGATTTTTTTCCTGGGACTTTTGATGTCTATTCCACTGAACCATGTCTCCCTCCAGGTATTAGACCCCTTGAAACATCTTTTCCATCACTTTTGTGGCCAGCATAATTTTTTCTAATATTCTAAGTTCGCCTCGCCATTGAAGTCTACTGCGGTTCGCGAAAGTTCACGCGAGCCGAACTTTCGCGATAGGTTCGCGAACCGGGTTCGCGAACCTGAAATCGGAGGTTCGGGCCATCTCTAGTCAGCACTAACTAATGTACTCTTAGCAACATTCACATTTGATGACAGATTTACAGACACACTTTGGCATTTCAAGTTTCCAATGCATACCATCTGTGTTCATACAAAATATCAATAAAACATATATCAGACAGGCTTGAGCGTTTTTTACAAGCTTGATCCCGCTGGAAGCTGCTGGTAGAATGTCTGTCTGATCCACCACAAATCTATTAGTGTCTCGGTGCTTTTTAAATATTTGCCATTAGATGTGGACAAGCCTATTTACTTACATAGGCCTTTGTGCATTCTGTAACGATAATAGTAGTGGGATTGGGCCTTTAAAATATGAATAATACATACTGCTAACAGGCATAAACATAATAATAATAATAATAATAATATATTTTATTAGTAAAATTATTAAGAAGGAATATTTGGACTACTCAGTCCTTACATTAGCTGTTATTTACCCCATTGATGTATTTCAAGACCATGTATAATAAAAATGGCTTCATTCAGCCAATATTGGAAACTTGATGCATTTTTTAATCAACATTCACTTACTCAGGAGGATGTGATAGATGGAAGGGAAACCATTAAGTTTCTAACCTGTTAAAATTAAGGTTAAATCAAGAGAGTATTATGTACATATGTACCTGTATATGGATGCAAACACAAACACTCATAACAACCATAAGCCCACAATCATCTGAAGGTTGTCACAAATAGAAATCATAGTGCAGAAAGGAAAGATAAAGGACATCCTCAAGAAGAAGAAAAAAGTGTGTGTGTGTGTGTGTGTGTGTGTGTGTGTGTGTGTGTGTGTGTGTGTGTGTGTGTGTGTGTGTGTGTGTGTGTGTGTGTGTGTGTGTGTGTGTGTGTGTGTGTGTGTGGTTGTGTGTGTGTGTGTGTGTGGTTGTGTGTGTGTGTGAGTGTGTGTGTGAGTGTGTGTGTGAGTGGTTGTGTGTGTGGTTGTGTGTGTGGTTATGTGTGAGTGTGTGTGTGTGTGGGGGGGGGGGAGGGCATGACAATGGCGAGCGAAGTAAATCTACTTATTATTATGGCTATTTAGTGCTTGGGAATGGGATAATTAGGTGGTGAGTGAAGATGATTAAAATCAGATTCATCTGGAAGTAAATCCAAACGGAAAAGTAGAACCACACCTTAAATTGAACCTGAAGTGAAAATAGTCTTAATAGATAATTAATTGTAGGTGTAGTATGGATGACAAAAAAAAAAAAAAACATTAGTAGTATAGAAACGAGTCTCATTTTCAGTTTTGTAGATTAATTACTATTATTATTATTAATTGCATCAGACTGTTACTATTGCAATTTACAATTTAGAATTGTCCCTTGAACTTTCCCACAGCAAAACCTCATTACCTCTCCTCTCACAGGTATCAGCCTTTTAGCTTCTATTTAAACCAGACTGAGGGCCCTTTTCCACTAGCAATCGCTAGCGTTCATGCTGAACGCTAGCGATTGCTGAATTGCAATTACCGGCGATTCCCCGACGTTCGCGGCCGCGATTTTGCTATGCTATGCACTGCATAGCAAAATCGCGGCAAATATCGCTCCGCCGCGCGTTCGCGTTCCCGTCAAAAACGAATCGCGGTAGTGGAAATGACCTACCGCGATTCCTATGTTAAAAAGCAAACCGTAGCGATTGTAAAATCGCTAGCGGTTTGCGTCTTTGCGATTCAGCCAGCGCCAGCGCTGGTGGAAAAGGGCCCTGAGTTTGACAAGGTGCCTAAAACTAATTTGCATAGATAACAACTCAAGTTTTTTAACTGTTGCTGTACTGAAAAACAGAAAAGGGCTTCAGATATATTCTGCTATTCGCTAAGCATTAGTGTTATGCCATGATAACCTCTTGGTTCATGGTTAGAGAGCATGCTGCTTTCAAATGTCCTTTACTCCTAGATACGTTTGGGTGTCATTTACCATTCTGTAGTATTTCTTGTGAAATGGAACCATACAATAACTTGATCATAACCCATTCTAACTGTTACAGGAGCCACATATTCATTTTCACCATAGGGAAGGAGTAAAAAACAATAACCATTTTATAGTGACATTTTCACGTGATGTGATCTTGTCATTTATTACAGACATAGGACAGTATATGCTTTGATAGATAATATTTGTAATTCGTTTACAGTCTGACCTTTGCAATATCATCATACACATCAAAGGAAGGATGAATGAAATATTTCTCATACTTGACAGGCCATTTATAAAAAACTTACTTTGTAATTTAAAAGAAACAGTATTCTTGGACCTTGTAATCATGGTTCCACTGATTGTTGTTAGGGTGCTATTCTAAGAAGCATCCTTGTTCGCACTCTGCATTTACTCTTATGATTATTGCATAGTACATGGCAGGCACCAAAATATTTATTGGAAATGTTAACGTTTGGATATGTTTAGTCTACTGCATAGATAAGAGGATTCAGTAAAAGCAACATAAAGGGCCTTACTCTCAAAAATGGCATGCACACATTAATTGAGGAAAAACTGGCTGTGTTGATTGGGCAGCCCAGTGACGTAGTGATTAGCGCTCTAGCCTTGCATTGCTGGGTCCCCGGTTTGAATCCCAGCCAGGTCAACATCTGCAAAGAGTTTGTATGTTCTCCACGTGTCTGCGTGGGTTTCCTCTGGGCACTCCAGTTTCCTCCCACATCCCAAAAACATACAGATAAGTGAATTTGCTTTCCCCCCTAAATTGGCCCTAGACTACAATACATACACACACTACACAATATAGACATATGACTATGGTAGGGACTAGATTGTGAACTCCTCCAAGGGACAGTTTGTGACAAGACAATATATACTCTGTACAGCGCTGCAGAAGATGTTGGCGCTATATAAATACTAAATAATAATAATGATTGTATTGAAACCCACTAAACGATATCCTGGTGATCAACCATGGCCTTATCGGGTTTGCAGTAAATGCAGTGGTTATGGCAGTATTGCCCGAGGATAACACCTCCTATTGGGCTAATAAATAAAAAAGAAGATTAAAAAAGAAGAAGAATAGAAGAACCTTCAAAACAAAGGAGAAGACTAAAGAATAGAAATAAAAATGATGGAATGAATACAGAAAAGGATGTCAGCATATATAAATACAAAGAAGAAGAAGAAGAAAGAAGTATGCAAAAAAAAAAAAAAAAGATAGTAAACAAAAGAAGAAAGAACAATAGTAACCATAAGAAAATATAAGAATACATATTACAATATATCTATTTTTTATTTTTGCTAAAATAATTTAATTTCCCTAGCAAAAATATTTTTATGTTTAACCCTATACTAAAAATAGTTAAGGGATTAAAAATGACCCCCCCCCCCCCCTGCCCATTTACCTGGAGTAGTAGAGTTTTGAAGGATTCCCATCCCAGTCTTGGCAGAGGTGGACAAGGTTTTGTTGTCCTCTTTTGCAAAGTACCCTCAATGTTGTGGATCATCTAGGTGGTTATTTTTGGGAAAGCAGCTGTACGATGAACAGCTCAAAGATATAAGATGATTTTTAAAAACCTGAAGTTACAAAAATATTTGTGCAGCCCTGATACATTACTGTATTCTTCTTTCTTTTTATATATTTTTTTATTTATTTATTTTTTTAGCGATTGTGGGATTTCACTGAAAACATTAATTCAGGTAGAGAGGTAAAAAAGAAAATTATTGTAAAAAAGTTCATTTAAAAAAAAGGTGGGCAAATACTCTTATAGGACATGGAAGGTAAATCTACTTAATTAGTAAAGCATGCAAGAACTCTTGTACACATGCGTGGGATAAGGCTTAGTGAGGATAAAAATGATTATAGTTCTATTTTCTCTTTTACAAAACATGTCTATTTTAAATGTCTTTTAATGCATAGACAATGTTCTTTGACACTTGGCACACACGCCCTTTGAGCGCTCTCAGTAAGTTTCTTTCTTCTGGTTCATTTACTGGCAGAGCGTAGTGCTACCTCTAAGTCTGTCCAATAAAAGAACAGCTGGCTTTAGTACATTGTACTCAGTTAAAAAGGCATTTTATTATTGTCTACACATTTTCACAGGAAGTGATTGCTGATAAGACGCCACCAAAATTGTAGTTTTTCCTTGTGTTGCTTATCGTCTGCAGCTAGTTTAACCACTTCAGGATTCTGCGTACGCTTAACTACGCCCCTGAATCCTGAAGTGGTTTCCATGGAAACGGCCGCTCGTATGAGCGGCCGTTCCATGTCAGTTCACGGAGCGTGTCTCCGTGAACACCCTGCGAGCCGCTGATCGCAGCTCGCAGGGTAAATGTAAACACACGGGGAAGATCTTCCCCGGTGTTTACATATATACGGCGCTGCGCAGCAGCAGCGCCGTAGAGGAGATCGGCGATCCCCGGCCTCTGATTGGCCGGGGATCGCCGGCATCTGATAGGCTAAGGCCTATCCTATCCGGCGCAGGACGGCTTTCCGTCCTGCGCTGCACACAGGGGACGGGAGAGGGAGGGAAGGAGGCAGAGGGAGGACTAGTGCTGCGGAGGGGGGCTTTGAGGAGCCCCCCCCGCTAGGCACAGCAGCGCGGCGGCAATCAGACCCCCCCAGCAGGACATCCCCCTAGTGGGGAAAAAAGGGGGGCGGTCTGATCGCCCTGCCCGATTTCTGATCTGTGCTGCGGGCTGAAGAGCCCCCGCAGCACAGATCAGCCAAACCACCCGGTATCCGGAAGTGGTTAAGGAAGCCAAGTTTTCCTGCAATGACTGGAGTCAGCTGCTTCACAGCTTTCTGTGTTGTATGTTGCACAATGGCTTTTCACTTACCTATTTTATTCTCGGGATCTTTGTATCTTTCACTGTTCTGTAGGGAGAAAAATACATTACTAAAGAAAAAAGTGTTATTTAACACAAAAGCATTATTAAATTCTTCTCAACTACCAAGTGCAATTTCATTCAGAGTAGGTTTGAAAAAGGGTAAGAACATCGCATCAGCATTTTAAATGTCAAATAAGAGTCCAGGAGAACTTTCTGAGTGAGTTATTTTTGATGGGGCTCATTTTTAAAGGTTATGTTCCCTCTCATTCCCCTTTCATAAGTGTAAAAATATCAAGGTTAATGCAGTGTCCAGAGGTACACTGCAATTTCATTTTAAGACTTATATTTACAATGGCAGCTTGCATCATGTTGCCATATAAAATACAATAAAGTACAGAGCAATAGAACATAAACTATGCACAATGCACCTGCTTAGCTAACTTAAAATGAGCTGGATAAGCAGTATGCTCAGTCATCAAGAGTAGTATGCCAGGAAATGTTTGAACTCTTTTTACTCACTTGATTGCAGATGTGCTTTTAGCCTTCAGCTCTTCAGACTGATCATGAAGTAAACCTACATGATATAAATTAAACTTACAAAGAAAAAATACATTAGGATTCTTATTTACTGCATGGAAAACTATTATTATTATATTTATTATTGCAGATATAGTCAAAAGAATAATATGCAAATTAGCAATAATTCAAAAAGTGTCAGAAGGAAGTCCGTCCCCTTTGGCTGTTTTGTGATGTGATGCGGATTTCATTGATTGATAAAGAAACTATGCCCTATTAATACTGCTCCACAATCCCTCTATTTTTCAATGCAGCATTCCCTGTAGATAACTTCTCACTTTTTACCCCCCTCATGTTCGCTTTCTGTTACTTAACATGGCTTTAGTTCTTTTTTTTTTTTTTTACTGTACAACTGTTGTCAGGGAAACACTCTGTAGTTGTTAATTGTTATCAACTTTTTTTTTTTTATTAACAGAGCTTAATGCCTTAACACTACACACTGGCAGCATGAACAGTCAGTGTATTTCCCTGCAGCTGAATTGTCAGCTTTGTCTGGCAATTCATGTTCTCAATCTCTCAAATCTTGTTAATGTTCCATGGTACTTTTTCCAATACTGCACCCCCTCCCCCCAAAAAAACAAACAAATATAAACACCATTATACCACCTGAAAAAAAACAACATGAAACTTCCTGGTGCTATGTTTCCCCAAAAATATTTCTATAACGTATCTGCACCAAGGTTATGCAACTGCAACTGAGAATGCAACCTAAGAACAAAACAGTGGTCAAGCTAGGAAGACTGCAGAAAGCTTTTAAAGGTTCTAACTCCCCTACTCCCCTCCTAAAATTAGATAAGAAGTTTACCTTGAGTTTCACTTTCACTGGATAGTTGAACCCTATTTAACCACTTTAGGATCTCTGGTACGCATATCTATGCCCCTTTAAACTTCACGTGCGGATCAGTGGGGTAGATATGCGTACTGCTATGTTAGTCGCGTTCACAATCCCCGCGCTGTTTTCGGTCGATCCACCGTCGCAGCCCCCTCCATCTGTGATCAGGATGTGAGAATCTTTTGATTCTCAATCCCCATCACCATTCCTGTGTCTTCGAAGAGCTTGAAAACGTCACGCAAGCTCTCAGACCTGACACTTCCTTGTTCGTCCGTGTTCTATTAATAGAAACACGGTCTCAGTAGCACCATCTTGTGGTCAAAAAGTTAAATGCACCTAATTATTCCAGTATACTTAGAGAAGTGAGTGTAGGCAGCGCTTCCAAATTTTTATTTTTGCAATAATGTGTGCACAAATCATTCCTACTAGACTTCCCCACGGTGGTGACGTGCCCCCTCGGGGAAGACCTTAGGTTAGTGGTTAGGTCTTCCCCGAGGGGGCAAATAAAAATTTGGAAGCGCTGCCTACACTCTCTTCTCTATATAAAGTGTTCTAAGTATACTTGTGGTAGCCTGCATCCAATCTGCATTCAAATTTTAGATTAGGGACTAGCACATAAATTTGCACTTAATTTGCATAATTTTGCATCTGATTTGGATTCAAGGCGTGTATTTAGCCCCTGGGGGTCTGTACACGCCCCTGATGGTTTATAAGCCAGTTGTAGCCTGTGAGCGCTGTCATTTTTGTTTGTCTGTCTTGAAGAAATGTGTATTCCAGTATACTGTTTTACATAGAAAGTTTATTATTATTATTATTATTATTATTATTATTATTAATAATAATACTTTTTGTTTTATTACTTTTAACCCCTTCCAACCCTGCCCCACAGTTACAGAAATAAAACACTTGTTAAAAAAATGGAAACAAATTACATCATTTAATATTTTTTTACATAAATAGTTACCTTAGGGACTTTTCTAATATGGATATCATGAAAGTATATCACTGTTACTTTTGCAAAAAAAAGTCTCGTAATAAGTGAAATAGTATTAAAAATCCCTAAATGGAAAAATGCTCCTTTATTTACAGATAAAATATTATCACCATACTTTGTACTAGGGACACAATTTAAATGTTGTAATAACCGGAACAAATGGGCAAATAAAACGTGTAGGTTTTATGTATTGAAGCACGGTTTATTCTAAAACTATAAGGGCTGACAACTGAGAAATAAGCATTTTTTTCCTTTTCTCCTTATTATTCCCTTTACAATGCAAATAAAATAAAATAATTCATAGCAAAACTACCACGCAAAGAAAGCCTCATTTGTGGCAAAAAAAAAACAATATATAGATCATTTCCGTGTGATAAGTAATAATAAAGTTGTTGCTGAATGAATGGGAGGAATGCTGAAATGTGAAAGTTGTTTTGGTCTTTAAAGAGAAACTCCGACCAAGAATTGAACTTTATCCCAATCAGTAGCTGATACCCACTTTTACATGAAAAATATAATGATTTTCACAAACAGACCATCAGGGGGCGCTGTATGACTGATTTTGTGCTGAAACCCCTTCCACAAGAGGCTCTGGTACCGTACGGTACTCTGGGCAAACTGCCACAATGTAACAATGACACACACAGGAAATGGCTGTTTATAGCTGTCTGTTAAAGCCGGAACAGCTACATAATCTGCCCACAGTAACAATGTCACCATGTAATACATGTCAGAATGTGAATCTGGGAGAGGAAAGATTTTACAATGAGCAAACTCTGACTAAATCATGTATACATAATTATTGTAAAAATTAAGCACCTTTTTATATTAAATTATTTTCACTGGAGTTCCTCTTTAAGGGAAAAAACCTGTGATCCTGAAGTGGTTAAAAACCATGTATGTATGTATCTAAAATTCTTCTTCTCCATAGTAGTAGCATTGGCCGTAGTAGTAGTAGTAGTATTGGTTTCATTATTATTGTCATGTATTTGTTTATAGAGTAGTAGGCTATCAGAGTGAGAGGAGTGGGTAAATCTACAATGACAGTGGCCCTTATAAATCTCCTTCTTGGTGCCTAATCTTACTCTCCCACCTTGATATAAACTTAAATCTCATGATTTAATTCTGCTAGCAAGTTTGCAACAAAATGTATATATTCTAAAGGCTTGATGCCATGTGAAACCTAATTCTTGATGCCTTGAATTACCTTATTCTAACTAATAACTTGCAACATAAATTGCAAACTGTATAGTTAATATACTGTTTAATATATAAATATATATATATATATATATATATATATATATATTATATATATATATATATATATATATATATATATATATATATATATATATATATATATATATATACAGAGGGTACTGCAGCACACAACAGGAAAACAGTGACAGGGGCTCTTGGTTACGCTTTAACGCGTTTAAGGTCACCAACTGCGCCAAAATGTCCCCGATCTGGTGAGTCCTACTATATATATATATATACACACACATTTTTTCTTTTTTTTTGGGGGGGGGGTGTTTTTTTAAAAAAACACAAAAGGGCCTTATTGTGATGTGTCTGACAGCAACAAGTTCTGTGTTGACATATCCTTGGTGCTTTTTTGTATCTTCTGGATGGAATGACATTCCAGTTGTTTCTTTGTTTCTTTGTACCAAAGTTGAATACAGGCAAATTTCAATTAATTGTTTCTCTTTTCAGAAATATTCCACTTGCTATTTGCATATCAATGGCAATTGTAACTGTTAGCTATGTCTTAACCAATGTGGCCTATTACACAACCGTAACAGCAGAAGAGCTGGTCCTCTCAAGTGCAGTTGCCGTGGTGAGATTCAAACACAAACAATATGTGATCAATAGTTATTATATTGTTGTACAGTATTTAGTAATTTCAAGATCTTTGCTGATGAATTGTAATTTACATTCCAAAATTCAAGATTTCATGATTCACTTACAAAAAGTAGGTTTTGGTGGTCTCACTCTCATACTGTGTTGTTACCCAAAAAATGGCATGTATTTTAGGTTTGCACATTTTATACACCATTTAAGTCATTTACTTTTTGCCTAAGAAAGAGAGAGAGACCGAGAGAGACCGAGAGACTGTCTTACATGTTTAGAGACTGCCAAAGACCATTTCAATATCCTCCAGATCACCCAAGAAAATAATAATAAGATGAATAATAATACAATATATATATATATATATTTTTTTTAACTGCGATAGCAGGCTACACTGTTGTTCATAAGATTCCTTTTTTGCCTAGGCAAAACAGAAAGTTGAAACCTGAGAGAAAATTATCTTGTACCTAGTAAGAAAGAGGATGCTTTGTTTTTATCCAAAATAATAATGCAGTTTGCTAATGATGAGCGGTCCTCAAATCTGAACTGAAATGTAACTTTAATAATTAACACACTTTAACCCTTTTCGGGACCGGCTGCCTAACCCCCCTTAAGGACCAAATGATTTTACATGGGGGGCACATTTGGTGGGGGTCAGGCAGCCGGATCCCCACCGTGGCTAGCTGGGCATGGTGTCTGTCTGGTAGTCAGGTGTCCCCCCTGTAGCCAGCAGCCTTTACTCACCTCCCAGGTTTCAGTGATGAGCAGCTGTGGACCCCTCCACTCTGGCCAGCATCCCCGCTCGTACTGCCACTCAGTTCTGGGTCACAGCTTGATGACGTCATGAAGCCGAGAACCGGCACTTAACGCAGAATGAGAAGGGATGCCGGCCACAACGGAAGGGCGCAACAATCACCAGAGGAACGTCAGGAAGGTGAGTGGATCCTCTTCTTCTCCCTACCACCGCAGCTCTAACAGTTATCACTCTGATCCACCAGCGATCATAGTGATCGCGAGATCAGGAACCAAGCGCAAATGGCTCCTGATGAGTGAGGGGAGATGTCAGCTGTCATATGACAGCTTAATCTCCCCCCTCGGGTGCGCACGATCATGGCAGGATGCTTTGTTTGCTGCAACGTTTAATCTACGTCCTGACAAAGCGGCAGCACCACCTGCTGGACGTAGATTCGTACTGCGTCAGTCCCCATCTGGTTAAGATACTCAATTTTTCATTATTTTACAATAACATTAGTGTTTTCCCGCATATGGAATAGATATGTACTGCAATCTATTTTATGTGCTATCTTTATTAGGATAATTCTTATTTTCATTATACAAAGATGTTTTAATGAGTACAAAAGTAATGTAGTAGTGATTTTATACCATATAAACAGACACAGTTAGAGTGCTTTGATCCTATCAACCTTTATACAAAACATGGAAACCCTCTTTGACTTCTGGTGTCCTAACTCATTTACAGTGAATTGAACTGTACTAAGGTTATAGTACCCTTAGAGACATATGTTAATGCATATATGTCTATATTTATTGAAATAAGCATTAGCTGATAGCATCGGATAGCATTATTTAATGCATTGCAACAATAATATAATTTTCCAGATGTTCTCATGCATTGCAAAATAACCATGGAGATAACCTGAGCAACCTGAGCAATGACTATTACGTGTATTAAGTGGAAATAATTTCTTAACAGAGAAAAGTTTAAAGTACTTTATGATATAATTAGATGTACTTTTAACTGCCACATTCTGAGAGCACAATCCAAAAATGAAACAAACAACTGAAACTAAGTTTTGAATTAATTATGAGCCTCTTGCTGCAAACCCTGACCTTTACTTTTTTATAGAGCTGTACAAAATTATTTAGCAACAAACAAAATTACTGACGTAGATGCAAATTAATTATAGGGTGATTATGTTTCACATAGAACCATCAACATCTCCCACACCAAGCAGGGCTATAAATATATTTTATTGGAAGAGGTCTCTGTTGAAGAGTTCTAACTTCTCAGTATTTACTTGTTCCTGAGTCCCGACAAATGACTATAACATTGCCTTTGTTTAAATAATGCATCAGGTGTAATTATCATTTTTCGACATAGGAAGGCCATTAAGTATAGAGCTTATTTGTTGAATCCACTTTCCACACCCAATCTCTGAAGCGAAAATAAAATAAAAAAAAACAGATACTAACCTAAGGAGAGGGAAGGCTCTGGGTCCTATACAGCTCACTCACGGTGCCCGCGTTCCAGTGCTGGATTCCCCTGTTAGCAGTCTCAGTCAGACACTGCTCTCTTCCATCACTTCCGTTGTGAAGGACTCTTCCGCAATCTTCAGGAGCCCAAGTGCTTCCAAAGACGACAGCTCCATACTGCACATGCGTGAGATTGTGTGCTCGCTGGAGCAGTAACGAGTGACCATCTTCAGGAGCACTTGGGCTCCCGAAGATTGCCAAAGAGTCCTTCAGCGGCAGAAGTGGCGGAGCTAATGAGGGATTCAGTGCTGGAACGTGGCACCCTGAGGAGTACGGGGAGGCTCTATAGGACCCAGAGCCTTCCCACTCCTTAGGTGAGTATCTGTTTTTTTCTGTTTTTTTTAATTTTGGCTTTAGACTTTCTTTAATCAATGTGAATATTATTGGGCTAGACAAGACGGCATTATGCTGTAATGCACGAATCTGTAGATGTTATGTTATGAAAGTAAAAGTTTATGCTTGTTAAGTCTTACTGCTGAAAATGTAATATCTATAACTGAGAAAAGCGTAATTTTACCTTCTTAAAATGTAACGCGCAAACTACAGTAAATGACAAGTGAGCAGATAACAATATGCAACATTTGTGCCTACTGCTTATCTGCTTGCTCCCCCCATTATTTTATACTTTATTGAGTGTAAAATGTAACTTACGTAAATGTATGAGTTCAAGTATAATATTGTTTTGTTGAAATGCTGTATGCAAAGTAAACACAAACAGAATGGGATTTTTTGGAAATCATTTAAAGCTTATGAAAATATTATAAAATGCTAAAACTGAGAAATGTTACTGTTTTCTAAAAAATTATATATTAATTTTGAATTTCATGCTAGCAGCACTTTTCAGAAAACTTGGTATGTAGGAAACAGAAGATTGGATACGTTAGGTAATGATAAAAAGAGAAAAAAACAATTATGGAATATTTCACAACTAATTAGGTTAATCTACAACAGGCCAAAATCTTAAAGGGAATCTGAAGTGAAAATAAACTTATGATATAACTAGTAGACCTAAGCACATTTAAAAACGGGCTCAAGGTCTGTGTTTAAACCCCGCCTCCCTCCCCTCCCCTCTCATCCTCCCGTGACCGTCGCCACTGCCGCACAGTCCCGCGCATGCGCTCCCGCCCGCTACACAACCAATTCATTATATCATGAGTTTTTTTTCACTTAAGTGTCACTTTAACTGGGTATAAAAGTAGATGAATATCTGGAAAGTAAAGGGCATAACCACACTGAAACACTGGATAGGCAAGTTGGGCAAAAATAAAACAAAAGATATTTTAAAGTAAAATAGCACAACATTTAGTAATTTTATCTTTCTCAGTAAATTATTATTTAGTATTTATATAGCGCTGACATTTTCCGCAGTGCTGTACGGAGTATATTGTCTTTTGACTTAACTGTCCCTCAGAGGGGCTCACAATCTAATCCCTACCATAGCTACCCCTAATGATGTATTAGTAATACTTCTTACCTGGGTCACAAACTGTTCACCTGCGCATTGTTTGTACATTTAAACTAATTAGATCTAGTTAGCACTGAAATGATCAGTCATGATAAATGCCTTCATTTTACATTTTAGACATATGCAGAGCGGCTTCTGGGAAACTTCTCCCTAGCAGTCCCCATCTTTGTGGCTTTGTCATGTTTTGGCTCCATGAATGGTGGGGTGTTTGCTGTATCAAGGTAAGATGTTGCCATCAGTACTTTATAATAATCAATGCTAAGCCTAATAACATTTTGAAAACATAGGAGGGAAAAAAACAAGAAACTTTTTGGAAGAAACATTAATATCTATGAACAGCTGGTGCCATATGCAAATCTACAGCTGTACACAGGGAAAACACAAAATCATTGGGGCCTTAATGCCTGTAACTAACACACTGTTAGCAATGCTGTGACCATGTGGATGCATTTGTGGTGTACTAAATATGTGAATGAAGATTAATTCAGAACACTCTGGATATCATTAACCATGTGCCTTCCTAGCAATATTTCTTGCCTAACAGCAAATCATTTAAACTATGAAAGAAATACATCTGCTAGCATTACATTTTTTTAAATAAAAAATATGTTTATTCCACTAGAGTTATAAATGAATTAATTATCTAACTCCAGCGTAGCTATTGTGTATAGCTCAGGTACCAAATTAACAACATTTCTGACAAAAGCGATGCCCTTTCTAAAGCACATGTGAGTGGAATCTCTTTCATGTGTGTCTGCAAAAGGGTATAGCTTTTTGTATGAATCATGAAGTTGGGTGATAGAGACTAAAAGAGCATCATATGATACACCTGTAAGGGAAGCAGTAGCAAGTAAGTTAGTGCATTTTAAGTTTAGTGTTAGGTATAGGGGCAGTGAGGTTAGTGTTAGATGTAGAGACAGTTTTGTTAGTGTTAGACCTAGCAACAGTGAATTGTGTGTGTGCTAGGTGTTAAAGAACCACTGTCGCGAAAATCTTAAAATGTAAAATATATGTAAACAAATACAGATAAGAAGTATGTTTCTTCCAGAGTAAAATGAGCCATAACTTACTTTTCTCCTATGTTGCGGTCACTTACAGTAAATAGAAGAAATCCAACAGAACTGACAGAACTTGCTCATCTCCTCATGGATGATTCTCAGGATTTTTTTTATTTTTAAAAAACGGTGAGCAGGGAGGCTGGCCAGCATCTTTGTATAAATCTTTTTCAAGGAGTCTCTTTATAAAGAATAAAGGCCATGTTGAGAATCCCCTATGGATAGATGGACTAGCCCAAAACCGGTCGATAATGTCAGATTTCTACTACTGTAAGTGACAGCAACATAGGAGAAATAATTTATGGCTCATTTTACTTAGGATTATCATTTTGCATGAGCTAAGTGTTACATAGTATAGTAAAGTAATAATAAATTACCAATATTACTATTATCGGCAGCTCATGCCAAACTTATTATCGTCTAAAGTAAATACACAGTATGCATGCATAGAAATGATATTTTTAGCCAATCCAGTCAGAGCGTGATCTGTCATTTCAAGCCTATGGATAGCTTAACCTTTTGGGGACCACCTCTATGAGATTGTATGCCGTACTTGTTGCTGTTCTAGCCTGATGCGGCGTAGGATCTACATCGCCCGCCTGTTTCCGCTCCCGACGCCATTGTGCGTATGACAGCTGACATCTTCCCTCAGTGATCAGAAGCCATTGCATATGGCGTCTGATCATTTGATCACTATGATTGCCGGCGGATCATAGTGATCACTATGACAGCTGCGGCGGTAGGGGGAAGAAGAGGATCCACTCACCTCCCTGACTTCCCACGACGATCGGCGCTCTCCTCTGTTCTGACTGGCATCCTCACTCGTTCTGACATTATTGCTGTGACGAGGAACTGAGAATCACTATGAGCGGGGATGCCGGCCGGAGTGGATGAGTCTACTGCGGTTAATCACTTGAGCCTGGGAGGTGAGTAAAGGTTGCCAACTACAGGGGGGACACCTGGCCACACTGGGACACACAGCCCAGCAAGCCCTAAGAGGGATCAGGCTGCCTGATCCCCCCCCCAAATGTTCCCCTCGCCCCCCATGAAAAAAGCACCTGGTCCTTAAGGGGGGTTAGGCGGACGATCCCCAAAGAGTTAATATACCTTCATATGTCACAAGATTCTAGTCAGCTATTCTTACACTTTGGTAACGTCATTGTTTTTACATTAAAAGTTGATAGGCAGAGAACATACACATATTACTTTCCACAAGTAAAAAGAAAAAGCAGTCAAAAGTAAAAACACTCAAAATACTGGCCACGCCTCATGCCCTTTTTACCTGCAAGGGGAAGGGCATCCACCTGTTTGGGAATTTTTCTTAAATTAATAGTATGACTAATTTAGGATATTTTTTTTAATTCTTTGGCTAGCAGCATTAGTTCAATTTCAAGATGGGCAGAGACAGAAATGTATGGTTAGATGGCACCAGAGAAGTTTGAGAAACCATCTGATTTTCAGCAGTTTCAAGTTTTAAATAAAATGCATGATTCATTGTTTATTCCATCAGGATGTTCTATGTTGCCTCCCGAGAGGGTCACCTTCCTGAGATCCTATCCATGATTCACGTTCACAGGCATACTCCATTGCCAGCTGTCATTGTTTTGGTAAGCTGCATAACCTCACACTTTTATCTAAGTTTATTTAATAACAACCACTGTGAGAGTACTTTGAAATGTAGATTACCGATATTTATTTTTACATCTTACACTTTATTACAATACTATACATCTTTCTTCCCACTATCAAAATGTTTATGCAGATGCACATATTGTAGAACAGATTGCTCAATGAATATTCCTTAAAATAACATTTAGCAGAAAGAAAACAGTATGTTAAATAATAGGCAAAATGTTTTGTAGTATGGCATAAATTTACTAATGAGCATTTTCTTCCATTACTGTTTTACTGGATTAGGGCTCTGCTTACTGGATGGTAAAAAACAGCCTGAGTGGAGATCAGACATTATAATAATTGTGTACCTTAGTTTCATTGGAAGACAGGCAAATGATAAGTGTTGCACCAGTTTTAAAGATGAATGTACCATAACTTCAAGGTTATGGCTGGTCTTTGATATGTGTGACCTATTTGGCCATACAGGATGCCACAAAAACAGTGAAAAAAGAGTGCCCCAGCCCTTGGTTATTATCTGCATTACCTCTTCCTCTTTCACCAATGAACCATAAGAAACCAAGGGGTATACTATACTGTATGTGCTAAACTGCATTAAGCAGAGTAATGTCCGTAAAGTCTTAGGTCACAATGAGCAGGGCAGAGTGCAATACATTACATGCAATGCATTCTGGTCTACTCATCGTGCGTAAGACTTTGCGCACCTAACTCTGTTTAACGCAGCTTAGTACATACAGTCCCAAGGCACCTATCTGCAGTCTAAATAAAAACAGAATGCATGTATGTATTTTATATATTTATATATATATATATATATACACAGTAGGATGCAAAAGTTTGGGCAACCTTGTTAATCGTCATAATTTACTGTATAAATTGATGGTTGTTACGATAAAAAAAATGTCAGTTAAATATATTGTGTAGGAGACACACACAGTGATATTTGAGAAGTGACATGAAGTTTATTGGATTTACAGAAAGTATGCAATAATTGTTTAAATAAAATTAGGCAGGTGCATACATGTGGGCACTGTTGTCATTTTATTAATTGCAAAACCTTTAGAACTAATTATTGGAACTAAAATTGACTTGGTAAGCTCAGTGACCCCTAACCTACATGCACAGGTGAATCCAATTAAGAGAAACAGTATTTAAGGGGGTCAATTGTAAGTTTCCCTCCTCTTTTAATTTTCTCAAAAGAATAGCAACATGGGGGTCTCAAAACAACTCTCAAATGACCTGAAAACAAAGATTGTTCACCATCATGGTTTAGGGGAAGGAAACAGAAAGCTGTCTCAGAGATTTTAGCTGTCTGTTTCCACAGTTAGGAACATATTGAGGAAATGGAAGACCACAGGCTCAGTTCAAGTTAAACAGACACTGTAAAACCAAAAACGTCCCCGGGGGGTACTCAGCTCGGGAGGGGGAAGTCTCTGGATCCTAATGAGACTTCCCCCATCCTCCTCTGTCTCACGGGGGTCTCTCTGCAGCCCTCTGAACAGCGTCCCGACAGACCCGACAGCCTGTTCAATATTTACCTTCCCAGGCTCCAGCGGGGGCGCTGTTGCGGCTCTTCTGACGGAGATAGGTGGAAATAGCTGATCTCCGTTGGGTCCGTTCTACTGCGCAGGCGCAGGAGACTAGCGCCTGTGTAGTAGAGCGGCTCGACGGAGATTGGCTATTTCCACCTATCTCCGTGGGAAGGAGCGGATACTGTGCCTGCGCTGGAGCCAAAAGGTAAATATTTATTAAAGAGAGCTTTCCATGCTCGGAAGCCATCAAACCTGAATGAACTAGAGATCTTTTGTAAAGAGGAATGGTCCAAAATACCTTCAACCAGAATCCAGACTCTCATTGGAACCTACAGGAAGTGTTCAGAGGCTGTAATTTCTGCAAAAGGAGGACCTACTAAATATTGATTTCATTTCTTTTTTTGTGGTGCCCACATTTATACACCTGCCTAATCTTGTTTAAACAATTATAGCACACTTTCTGTAAATCCAATAGACTTACTTTCACTTCTCAAATATCATAACATATAACAGGAAAATCATGATGATTAACAAGGGTGCCCAAACTTTTGCATCCCAATATATATATATATATATATTAGGGATGGCAGGTTATATAGTATTAGGGATGGCAGGTTGCAATTTTCTAAATGGGATCACGGTGCTAAGTTATTGCAAAGAGCTAAGGTCATGCTGTGTTTTAAACCATCAGTGCTGGAGACCCAGTATGCCTGGCTTTTCAGGGATATAAAGGAAAGACTTAAATGCTTTCTGACCTAAAATGATGTGTTAAGAGTGTATGTTTTACAGATACAAAAATTCTTGTGAAATTGTAGATCTCTATAATGATTTCAAAGAAACCTATAGAGGTCTACTGTGTGTGCACCTCCTTTTCACCCAGATATGCAGTGTTACAAAAAACTTTTACTATTTTATGATAAAAATTATTTTCAATTTGAAGATGATTCATAGATGGTTCAAAGGAACTGAGATCCTGTTGCTGTGCTATAACCAGCAATGGGGTTTCTCATCAAATGCTGGGAATACACGTTTCGTTTTTGCCTTCGTTTTAGCCTTCGATTCGTTCGGTAAACGAATCGAGTGTTGAAAACGTATGTGAAAATAGTCATAATCTCATTATAGTTTCGATTAATAGACCCTGAAAACGAACGACTAGTGATCGAACATGTTTGATATTATCTCTCTTTATCCATCTAATCGAGCCATTGGTAGGCTTGATGGCTGTTCAGATCGATTATATATTCGTTTATGCCGTCCGTCCCTGTACTACGTTTCGTTTCTTTGCAGCCTTCGATCATTGGAAAAACAAAACCATTAGAATCGAAAAAAAACCGAAACCGTGGGTGGTGATATTAACCGTACGATCGATTATTTCGGGATCGAAAAGGACAAAAGGCACAATCGAAATGAAGGTTTAAACGAAGGCAAAAACGAAACGTGTATTCCCAGCATTATGGGGCAATTCAAACTAGCTTCAAAAGCAGAACTTGAATCTCTTTGATCCTTTCTGTCAGGAACATTTTTAAACTATCTTATCTACACCCTCCCTAACAGATCTATAGTCCTCACCCTCAAGCCCCCCTAAGACTTATGTGGTCTTCAACTATATAGATTAAATTACCTGTCATAAGCAGAAAATCCTGGACTGGTTGTTCAACTTTGATACCTTTGGCCCACTATACCCTACCTCCAAAGACTTGCAATGAAAGACGGGTGAGTGGGAACTTGCCTACTCTATCTCACAACTATTTGTAGCACATCTCAAGATGCCCTGCAAGAATGGAAATTAGTGGCTTCCATAGACATTACCACAACCCATTGGCACCAAGATAAAGACATGTTCCATAATCCCAGTAGTCACTGCAGAATTCTGAGCTGCTGTGATGCAAATGGACAGTGAAAGAACTCTTATCAGGAGAATAAAATCCTGCCCCCTGCTTGAAAGTGACCATTTTACTTTTTAATGCTTTTTATTTAAGTCTCCTGCACGTCTCCTATCAAAGCAGTCCACATTACATGGATATAGGAGCTTCTGTATAGGCAGTGTGGATGCTGATTAGAACTCATGTTCCATTGGGAGCTTTGTTGCTATTTCCTCCTCATCTCTTTTCTGGTTGATCAATACACTCCTATATCTTAACAATAAGATAATGTTTTGGGATGGGAAGTCCATCTACCTGAGCAAAAATCTCTTAATGTACACTTCTGAATGTATTTTATTATGCGTGAAAAGGGAAAGAGACACTTAAGAAATACTAGGTCACACCTGGAATGTGTACTATAATAACAAATGACTCAATATAGCATTTCCGATTAACTTTGCCAATTTTAATAAATACATTTGCTTAAGCATAGCAACGATAAAAGGTTACTTTCATACCATCCCTATTAGCTATGTGCTATGTGAAATTATAGCTGTCTGTAAACACATTGATGTGATTTTTCTTAAAAACATCTATTAATTTAAGCTCAGTGACAAGGAGTTATTAATAGTTATTGACTGTCCCCTTAAACAGCGTGTCATGCTTCTTTGGAGACTTACACTTGTCCATATTGCTTTGGAAGAAAATGATAAATCATTAGCATAGTATAACTTGTGTTTCTTTCATTATTTTATTGCATTTGAAGGCCATGCAACCTCACGCTGTTATCAGTTTCACTGGCAGATTTGTGCATCTGCTCCTGGTATTTAACTCTCAGAGGCTGAAAAGTAAATCAGTTCTTATTAGCGTGTCTTCGCTGGGATTGTATGGATGGAAAGGGACTGATTATTTCAGGCTCTTTCTCAGACATGAAGTCTTTTGAAACAGAGGTATGACTAATAAAACCTAAATTTGCTTAATTGGAAGTGAAGTAAAACTCTATCGTCTGAGAATTCACAGTGGGATCATCAGAGGCGCTGCCGTAATGAAGGACACAAACAAGTGTACACATTTATAATGGAAAAAAGACTAGTCAGTAAATTGATTCTGTGGTTTTTATAGGTGAAAAAAACGAGATGGAAAATTGTAGAAACAGCCAGAAAATAGTACACTGCAGTGTGCATTCTCCACAGAAACATTACCTAACTAGAATGGGCCAGATCCAAATAATTTCTCCTAGGGGATCATTTTTCATCTTCTGTTTAAAATAACTTCTCAGCACTCTGCAATTGAAAAAGTACCAAAACGTAGGTGAAAAAAATACTGTCCAAATTTCAGGCTCTGGCCCTATGTATTTATATAGTGTAAATAGATTTTCACAGAACATCAGAAAATTACCATCACTCAACTTCAGAATGGCTTACAATCAAATGCCCTCACCACACTCTAGGGCCAGTGTTTGGGTGGATAGCCTTTCTTTAGATTGTACGCCTCTGGCAGGGTCCTCCCCCTAGTGTATCCAACTTGATAATGCACCCTCTTCATCATCAAGTGCCCTTTCTGCTACCCGACTTGGATTTGATTTACATGTCCTCTAACGCTTAGACTCTGTTGCATGATCTTGTATCTTGTTGTCTGTCACCAATATTTATCTATTATACAGGGCTGCGTAATAAGTTGGTGCTTTTTAAATACAATAAAAAATAACAGGCAGTTGTTCTACTAGTATGTTTATGGGATATGGGTAACTAGTATGCAGAGAAAATCCAAGTGCACTGGGCGAGAGCATACAAACTCTATGCAGGTAGTGTCCTTACTGGGATTTAAACCCAGAACTTGAGTGCTGCCAAGTAAAAGTGCTAATCACTTGAACACAATGTCATCTAGCTAATAACTAAGCACAAAAAATATGCTTTAGATATAAACTACACCTTAAAGCACTAATTGCATTTTTAAACTGAAAAAGATACTCGAATCAGCCACATTACTTCCACTGAGATGTGAAAGGAATAACATTCCATAAGAAGCAAATGGTTGGTGCAGTAAATATAGCGTTTTATTCCATTAAAACGACAGGCAGCAGTGACAGACTGCTGTTTTGGACCTCGTGGTCCTTTCTCAAACTGCAATAGCCAACCGTGTCATCCTAGACCCCATGCATTGGCATGTGCCAATGGAAGCACAGTGCATGTTGGAGCATGCCGGTGGTAGCATTACTACCTCTTCTTGCTCCAACTTGCATCCTCACATCTCCTGGCAGCTTCTGAACTGGCTACTAGAGCTCCAGGTTAAATGTCATGTGAACTCAGTGATTCTGGAGCTCTAGCAACCAGTTCAGAATCTGCAGTGGAGACACAAGGATGTAAACTTGATCAAAGAGAGGTAGCTATGCTTTCCAGTGCAAGGGAACTCCGAGCTCAAAACAAAAACAAAATTGGTACTCACCTGGGGCTTTCTGCAGCCCAGTGTAGGTTGGGAGGTCCCACGGCGTCCATCTGGCTCTTCACCCAGGGCCTGGTCAGAAATAGCTTCTCGGCGGCTCTCGGTGACACTGGGCCCAAATGTCGGGCTCCTCTTCCTGAAACATCACGTCTGTCGTCACCACGCCGGCCGCCTCGCGTCATCACGGCAGCCAGAGTGACAGTACAGCGCATGCGCCGTACTGTCAAGCTGGCTGCCGTGATGACGCGAGGTGGCCGGCGTGGTGACGACAGACGTGATGTTTCAGCTTGGAGTCCTTTTAAAGAAGAGCTTTGCATAGGGGCCCCCACATATAGTATATTGCATGCAGATAAGCCAACCCCCACTTTACACCCAAAATGTGGGTGTAAAAAGGTTGGCTTACCTACAGTGATATATGACATTTATTTCCCCTTCTCCCCCTGATTTTTTCAGCAAGCTAACTTTATTGTCCTACATATATTTATTATTTTTATTGTTCATTATTTCTCTCCTGCCTCTTTCAATATAGTCTTTGTTCTGCTGTTTATCTGTTCACTTCACTTGTGTACCTTGCTTTCAGGGGCACAAAGAGATGATTTGCACATTCAGAAGTGATGCATTTAAGCAGGCCATACACTGGCTCGATTCCCGGCCGTTTCGACAGCAGATTCGATCCTGGGATCGAATCTGCTGCCAATCGTTCGCGGTAAATGCAGCCGCCGATCCGATTTCCTCCCGAAATCGGATCGGTCCGTCGATCGCGCCATGCGGGAAATTACCCTCAATCGCCCGCGGGTAAAGTGCGCGTCGCTAGCGGCGGCCGATCCGATCAAGTATACATTACCTGAGGCTGGCTCCCGGGCATCTTCTCCGTGCTGCACGGCTCTGTTCCGGCTCCATCCATCCCGGCGCTTCCTGGGTCACTGCCGTGACCAGGAAGTTCAAATAGAGGGCGCTCTATTTGAACTTCCTGGTCACGGAGTAACACAGGAAGCGCCGTAATGGAGCCGGAACAGAGCCGTGCAATGCGGAGAAGATGCCCGGGAGCCAGCCTCAGGTAATGTATACGGGGGGGGGGACAGGCGGCAGGAGCAGCTCAGCAGATGGTGAATCGGTTTCAGGCTGAAATCGATTCACAATCTGTTTGCAGTAAAGGCAGCCATACGATCCCTCTCTGATCAGATTCGATCAGATAGGGATCTGTCAGCTGGTCGATCTAATGGCACATCGACCAGTGTATGGCCATCTTAAGCTTTGCTTCCGGCAGAAGGCTACAGACCATTTACATCAAGACAGCTAGGCATATGAACTCCTTTTTCCCTGCTGCCGTTAGACTCTTGAATTCCATTCACTGGCTCGCCCCTCAGGCCAGTAGTCTGATCATATGGTTCCAACAATATGAAGTGATAGGTCACCCACTGACTGTGTTTTTGGTTTTTCTGCCACCATTGTTCCCCTTTTAAAGCTACACCTAGTTACTGTACAATTTACTGCACTCTTTTGGGTTTTATCTGTAAGTGTGTCATCCACTGTTTTGGGGGTTGGATGTCATGGTTGTCTTTTAATGTCTGTGTTGTTGCCTTTTTTTATCGCTGCTGTTGCCTTTTTGTCACTGAGTTCTCTGTTTGTGCCGAACCCAATTCCGGGCATGTCCCAGTCATGCTTGGCGAAATAAACTTGATTCTGATTCTGATTCTGATGAGGGATTTTTGGTCTATTTTAGCTCTCTATACCTTCCAGGTGGATCTGGGCATTCCTTGATCTATTGAGGTTCAGCTTATATCTTCTTTTAGCGGTCACTTTTTGTGGAATGTAGTTAAGATTTTGCTTTTCCTGCTTTTTAATTCTAGCAGTGTTATCAGTCACTCGTCCCACATGTCCAGGACTACCCTGCCTCAGATATATTGTCTCTTTTTTCCCATAAAAGAGGGGATTTATTTGTGTTATTGTTTCCTTATCCTCTCATATTCACCCCTTAGGACCCATTTCCACTAGCCACTGCGCGCGGCAGTTTGTTTGTATGCAGACGAATCCCAGAAGCCGGCAAATGCTATTTAAATAAAAAATGAAATGTGAATGCTTATGTAAACAAGTACAGCTACTTGGCACATGCGTGGCTATGGGATTCGCTGCCTACCGCACAAAAACTGATGGCAATGTCGGCCGAATTGCTAAGGCAAGTGATTTGGCCGGTGGCGCCATTATTTCCTATGGCAGAGTTTCTCCGAGCGATTTGCCTGCGGGGAAACTCTGTGGAGTTGGCCTGGATTCCGCGCCAGTTACTGTTAACTCAAGAATTGGCATTGCACTGAATTTTAGATCCTGGTCTACTTGTTTACATAAGGATTCACATTTCATTTTTTTATTTAAATAGCACTTCATCCCTTTTAAGTACGTATTTCGCGCCGTATAAGACGCTCCGGAATATAAGACGCACCCAGGTTTAGAGGGCAAAAACCAGGGGAAAAAAAATTATACATATATATATATATATATATATATATATATATATATATAACCTGGTGCGTCCATATTCCAGAGGCGTCTTGTACATGTTATCCCCCACATGGTGTCTGCCAATGTGTCCTGTGTGCCCCTTCTCCCCATGTGTCCTGTCTCCCCAGGTGTCCTTCTGTGTCCGTCTCCCTATGGGTCCTGTGTGCCCCTTCTCCCCCATGTGTCCTGACCACTCCTTCTCCTCATATGTCCTGTGTCCTGTCTGCCCCATGTGGTGTCCTATCTCCCATCTCTCCCATGTGTCCTTCTCCCCATGTTCCCTATCTCCCCCATGTGTCCTTCTCCCCCATGATTCCTTCTCCCCATGTGTCCTGTCTCTTCAGTGTCCGTGTCCTCTTGTGTTATTTTATGCCCCCCTTCATGTGCCACAGCTCTCCCCATTGAAATCATGCTGCCCGCCATGCGTGCGTCTCCCCGGGTCACACCCCCCCCCCCCGCGCGTGTCTCGCTATCCCCGTTGTACATACTGTATGTCCCCCAGTGTCAGCAGCAGCAGCGGCGGCGGAGGCTTACCAGATCCATGCCGCCGCGATGACTGCAGACACCCGGCTACTCCATGTGTTTCCTGTGTTTCCTCTACTGTGCGGCTACTGATGACGCAATCAGTACAAGCCGCGCAGTAGAGGAAACACATGAAGTAGCCGGGTGTCTGCAGTCATCGCGGCGGCATGGATCTGGTAAGCCTCCGCCGCCGTTGCTGCTGCTGACACTGGGGGACATATGTACAACGGGGAGAGACACGCGGGGGGGGGGGAGAATGACCCGGGGAGACGCACGCATGGCGGGTGGGCAGGAATTTATTACATGGGGAGAGCTGTGACACTCGGAGGGCAGGCCAGGCCCAGCAGGGACACAGGCAGGGAATCCCCAATGGCGGCGGGTCGGCGGTTCGTATCGGCGGGCGTTCGCAAGTTGGGGATTCCCTGCCTTTGCCATATAAGACGCAGGGACTTTTTCTCCCCATTTTTGGGGGAGAAAAAGTGTGTCTTATACGGCAGCAAATACGGTAGGCACTTTCATTGTGTGAATTTGAATAAGGTTAGTTGCCAGCCACGCATTAAAGGCAATACAATTATTAGGACTTCAAACACAGGGTAATAGGTCAGGCTATGCTTAAAAATATACTAAATGCAAAGCAAAGCCAAGGCATCTAAAATGCAGGTTTACACTACTCCATAAGATCCAATTTATTTATTTATTTAAATGCAGACAAGCACAACAAATAAATATCTTTGTACTCAAGGACTTTTGAGTAATTTTGTTCACATCATTAGAGAGAGGTAGAGTTGGGCCGAACGGTTCGCCTGCGAACGGTTCCATGCGAACTTCCGTGGTTCGCGTTCGCGTCCCGCAGGCGAACCTTTGCGGAAGTTCGGTTCACCCCATAATGCACATGGAGGGTCAACTTTGACCCTCTACATCACAGTCAGCAGGCCCAGTGTAGCCAATTAGGCTACACTAGCCCCTGGAGCCCCACCCCCCCTTATATAAGGCAGGCAGCGGCGGCCATTACGGTCACTCGTGTGCTGCCTGCGTTAGTGAGAGTAGGGCGAGCTGCTGCAGACTGTCTCTCAGGGAAAGATTAGTTAGGCTTAACTTGTTCCTGTCTGGCTGCATACCTGTTCTGTGAACCCACCACTGCATACCTGTGCTGTGAACCCACCACTGCATACCTGTGCTGTGAACCCACCACTGCATACCTGTGCTGTGAACCCACCACTGCATACCTGTGCTGTGAACCCACCACTGCATACCTGTGCTGTGAACCCACCACTGCATACCTGTTCAGTGAACCTGCCACTGCATACCTGTTCTGTTCAGTGGACCCGCCACTGTATACCTGTTCATTGAACCCACCACTGCATACCTGTGCTGTGAACCCACCACTGCATACCTGTTCTGTGAACCCACCACTGCATACCTGTTCAGTGAACCCGCCACTGCATACCTGTTCTGTTCAGTGGACCCGCCACTGTATACCTGTTCAGTGAACCCACCACTGCATACCTGTTCTGTTCAGTGGACCCGCCACTGTATACCTGTTCAGTGAACCCGCCACTGCATACCTGTTGTGTTCAGTGAACCTGCCACTGCATACCTGTTCTGTGAACCCGCCACTGTATACCTGTTCTGTTTAGTGAACCCGCCACTGTATACCTGTTCTGTTTAGTGAACCCGCCACTGTATACCTGTTCTGTTTAGTGAACCCGCCACTGCATACCTGTTCTGTTCAGTGGACCCGCCACTGTATACCTGTTCAGTGAACCCGCCACTGCATACCTGTTGTGTTCAGTGAACCTGCCACTGCATACCTGTTGTGTTCAGTGAACCTGCCACTGCATACCTGTTCTGTGAACCCGCCACTGTATACCTGTTCTGTTTAGTGAACCCGCCACTGTATACCTGTTCTGTTTAGTGAACCCGCCACTGCATACCTGTTCTGTTCAGTGGACCCGCCACTGTATACCTGTTCAGTGAACCCGCCACTGCATACCTGTTGTGTTCAGTGAACCTGCCACTGCATACCTGTTCTGTGAACCCGCCACTGTATACCTGTTCTGTTTAGTGAACCCGCCACTGTATACCTGTTCTGTTTAGTGAACCCGCCACTGCATACCTGTTCTGTTCAGTGGACCCGCCACTGCATACCTGTTCTGTGAACCCGCCACTGTATACCTGTTCTGTTCAGTGAACCCACCGCATCAGTGCGCATACCTGTGCAGTTAAGTGAACCCACCTACCTACGTGAGTGCACGCAGTGTGATATACCACTCCGTGCATACCCGATATGGACAAAACAGGTAGAGGAAGAGGTAGTGCCAGAGCCAGAGGAAGGCCACCCGGCAGGTCTGCGCGAGGTCGTGTAAATGTAATTTCGTGTGGACCTGGCCCACAGTACAGTGCTCGGAAGAAGGCACGTCCCATCACCTCCCAAGATTGTCAGGACGTGGTTGAGTATTTAGCGACACAGAACACCTCATCTTGCTCAGCCACCAGCGCTACTACTAGCACCACTTCCGCTGCATTTGACACTTCGCAAGAATTATTTAGTGGTGAAATCACTGATGCACAGCCATTGTTGTTACAGCCAGATGAATTTTCACCAGCTCATATGTCTGAGTTACGCGGCAACACTATGGATGTAACGTGTCAGGAGGATGAAGGACCTACTGATGGTGCAAGTTTGGATTTGTCTGAGGCAAGCGAAGCTGGGCAGGATGACTACGATGATGACGGTAATAGGGATCCTCTGTATGTTCCCAATAGAGGAGATGAAGAGGGGGACAGTTCAGAGGGGGAGTCAGAGAGTAGTAGGAGGAGAGAAGTTGCTGAAAGAAGCTGGGGCAGCTCTTCGTCAGAAACAGCTGGTGGCAGAGTCCGGCACCATGTATCGCCACCTATGTACAGCCAGCCAACTTGCCCTTCAGCATCAGCTGCTGAGGTCCCCATAGTGCCCACATCCCAGGGTGGCTCAGCGGTGTGGAAATTTTTTAATGTGTGTGCCTCAGATCGGACCAAAGCCATCTGTTCGCTCTGCCAACAAAAATTGAGCCGTGGAAAGGCCAACACTCACGTAGGGAGTGACAAGTGCCTTACGAAGGCACCTGGAGAAAAGGCACAAACAGCAATGGGATGGCCACCTGAGCAAAAGCAGCAGCAGCACACAAAAGCAAAGCCACCCTCCTTCTCCTCTTCCTCCTCCATCAGGTGCATTATCTGCTTCTGCCGCTTTCTCCCTTCCACCTTCACAGGCACCCTCCTCCACTCCGCCTCTGCCCTTGAGCGGTTCCTGCTCCTCTGCCCACAGCAGCAGTCAGGTGTCCGTGAAGGAAATGTTTGAGCGGAAGAAGCCAATTTCGGCCAGTCACCCCCTTGCCCGGCGTCTGACAGCTGGCGTGGCGGAACTGTTAGCTCGGCAGCTGTTACCATACCGGCTGGTGGACTCTGAGGCCTTGCGTAAATTTGTGGCCATCGGAACACCGCAGTGGAAGATCCCAGGCCGCACTTATTTTTCGAGAAAGGCCATACCCCAACTGCACCGTGAAGTTGAGAGGCAAGTGGTGTCATCTTTTGCGAAGAGCGTTGGGTCAAGGGTACACCTGACCACGGATGCCTGGTCTGCCAAGCACGGGCAGGGCCGCTACATTACCTACACAGCCCATTGGGTGAACCTGGTGGTGAACGATGGCAAGCAGGGCGCAGCGGACCAAATTGTGACACCTCCACGGCTTGCAGGCAGGCCTCCTGCCACCTCCTCTCCTCCTGCTACATGTTCTTCGCTGTCCTCCTCCTCCTTGGCTGAGTGGCAGTTCTCCTCTCCAGCTACACAGCCCCAGCTCCGCAGGGCCTATGCTGCATGCCAGGTACGACGCTGTCACGCCATCTTAGACATGTCTTGTCTCAAAGCGGAGAGTCACACTGGAGCAGCTCTCCTGGCTGCTCTTAAGAAACAGGTGGATGAGTGGCTGACCCCGCACCACCTGGAGATAGGCAACGTGGTGTGCGACAACGGCAGCAATCTGCTTGCCGCTTTGCATATGGGGAAGCTGACACACATACCCTGCATGGCACATGTCATGAATCTAGTGGTTCAAAGATTTGTGGCAAAGTACCCTGGCTTAGCGAATGTCCTGAAGCAGGCCAGGAAGTTCTGTGGGCATTTGAGGCGGTCTTACACAGCCATGGCACGCTTTGCGGAAATTCAGCGCAAAAACAACATGCCGGTGAGACGCCTCATTTGCGATAGCCCGACTCGCTGGAACTCGACCCTGCTCATGTTCTCCCGCCTGCTAGAACAGAAGAAAGCCGTGACCCACTACCTCTACAACTACAGTAGAATGAAACAGTCTGGGAAGATGGGGATGTTCTGGCCGGACAACTGGACACTGATGGAAAATGCATGCAGGCTCATGCGGCCGTTTGAGGAGGTGACCAACCTGGTGAGCCGCAGTGAGGGCACCATCAGCGACTTAATTCCCTACGCTTACTTCTTGGAGCGTGCTGTGCGTAGAGTGGCGGATGAAGCTGTGAATGAGCGTGACCAGGAACCGTTACGGCAGGAACAGGCATGGGACCAATTTTCATCAGACCCAGCTGTTTCCTCAACACCTGCGGCAGCACAGAGGGGGGAGGAGGAGGAAGAAGAGAAGTTGTGTGCAGAAGACGAGTCAGACTCAGAGGATGATGAGCAAGGTGTTTCTTTGGGGGAGGAGGAGGAGGAGGGGACAGCGGCAGGAGAACAACCTCAGCAGGCATTGCAAGGGGCTTGTGCTGCTCAACCTTCCCGTGGTATTGTTCGCGGCTGGGGGGAGGAGGTTGACTTACCTGACGTCACTGAGGAAGAGCAAGAGGAGATGGAGGGTACTGGATCCGACTTTGTGCAGATGTCGTCTTTTATGCTGTCCTGCCTGTTGAGGGACCCCCGTATAAAAAACCTCAAGGGGAATGAGCTGTACTGGGTGGCCACACTACTAGACCCTCGGTACAGGCACAAAGTGGCGGACCTGTTACCAACTCACCGGAAGGTGGAAAGGATGCAGCACATGCAGAACCAGCTGTCAACTATGCTTTACAATGCCTTTAAGGGTGATGTGACGGCACAACGCCAGCAAGGTACCACTGCCACTAATCCTCCTCCCGTGTCCACGCAGTCAAAGACAGGACGCTCCAGCGATCTCATGGTGATGTCGGACATGCGGACGTTCTTTAGTCCAACGCCTCGCCGTAGCCCTTCCGGATCCACCCTCCAGAAACGCCTGGAACGGCAGGTAGCCGACTACCTGGCCTTAAGTGTGGATGTAGACACTGCTGTGAACAGCGATGAGGAACCCTTGAACTACTGGGTGCGCAGGCTTGACCTGTGGCCAGAGCTGTCCCAATTTGCCATCCAACTTCTCTCCTGCCCTGCCGCAAGCGTCCTGTCAGAAAGGACCTTCAGCGCAGCTGGAGGCATTGTCACAGAGAAGAGAAGTCGCCTAAGTCACAAAAGTGTTAAGTACCTCACCTTTATCAAAATGAATGAGGCATGGATCCCGGAGGGCTGCTGCCCGCCCCAAGACTAAGTCAATCCCCGCACACACAGCATCTCTGCCTGCACGCCGTGTGACTGGCTGCCTGGCCTGCCCCAAGAAGACTAAGTCGCTCCCAGTCCCTCCACACAGCATGTCTGCCTGCAGGCCGCTTGACTACCTTCTCCGCCACCACCAACAGGGTCCGGGACTCCAGGCGGATTGCTGAATTTTTTAGGCCGCTGCTAGCAGCGGCCGCTGTAATAATTTTTCGGGTGCGTGTACATGACTGCCTAATTTTTCTGGCTGCACTGCGGGCAGCTGCAACAACAAAAGAAAAGGCATGTACATGCGCCCATTCCCCTTCGTGATCATTACCTTGCCGTGGTAAAGGGGCTTGCGTATCACAATGAAGCAATGACCGGCGCCTAGATGAGTGTCTCGGGGGGCACACCCACGATAATAAGGTCGTTGCCTCATTGTGGTCAGACCAAATTTGATCAGCTGGACAGTCACTGTTCTGTCATTCAGCTACATCAGCCAGGCGACCATATGGGCTGTAAAGCCACCAAAACCTGCACTCTCGCCATGGTGCGCACCAGTTCAGCACGGCCGTCACTACACAAACAGCTGTTTGCGGTGCGTTACACGGTGAGTTTGATGTGTCAGTGTGAAGCAGTACCTTAATTACACTACCTGATTGATGTATACACATGCAAGATGTTTGAAAGCACTTTAGGCCTGTCATTTAGCATTCAATGTGATTTCTGCCCTTAAAACGCTGCTTTGCGTCAAATCCAGATTTTTCCCGGGGACTTTTGGCATGTATCCTACTCCGCCATGCCCCCCTCCAGGTGTTAGACCCCTTGAAACATCTTTTCCATCACTTTTGTGGCCAGCATAATTATTTTTTTTTTTTCAAAGTTCGCATCCCCATTGAAGTCTATTGCGGTTCGCGAACTTTAACGCGAACCGAACCTTCCGCGGAAGTTCGCGAACCTAAAATCGGAGGTTCGGCCCAACTCTAGAGAGAGGTGCTATACCCGCCCTGACTCTCACTCAGCTGCTCCTTTTTGTACTTTGCCTGAGGAAGTGGGCGACAGTCCCGCAAAATGCATTTAAGATGTTATTGGAGTAAGAAATAAATGCTGAATACATTTTAAAGCTACATCATTGTTGTGTCATCTATGGGGAGATAGGTCCACCAGAACCTCCTATTTTAAACAGTTTTTAATATATTGTATACTTTCTGGCACCTCTGTAAACACAAATCATTGTTCACATCATGTTCTTTTTTGTGTATTTATCTACAATCCTGTATTTTTACATTCAGCTTAAAAAAAATAAATATTAATATAGTGTGCATTTTTCTGTAGGCCATTTGAATTCTCTTATCTAATGTAACACAAGCGACCTCAGCCACAGATTATACCTCGTAGAACATGCATGCAAAACATCATAAGTAATCTAACTAATAAGGGGAATGAGGCCTAGAAGTGTTTGACATCGGCTTAGAAACAATTATGAAGGTTTTGTAAAACATTACTAAAGTAATCTTTGAGATCTTGTAGCACATAACTCTGCTCTCAAACAAGGCCAGTTTCCAATTTAATTGCCCATTTTCTAGATCTAGCTTAATGCTTTGTTTACATCTTATTACTGGCTCCATTCTATAAAGCCTATATATGTAGTAATGACTCTAGAGCTGGATATTGGTACTTAGTCTCTGATTTATTAATTTTCAAGATCATAGTAAAACATTGAGTATAGCCTAATAATTGCCATAGCATGACTCACTGTGACATAGTTTTCGCTACCAGCAGCTTATACTAGACTAATGTACATTTTAATGGTGATGTCACGCCAGAGATAACATCTAATCACTAAAAGCTTTGTGTCATTTCCCTAAGAGATGCACTCCTCCTAAAAGAGGCGTGGTTTGATTTGGGTGCCATGTAGTGCCAGTACTTAGAATATTGTTAACAATATTCTAATAATTGCTTTGCATGGGGAATCCCCATGTCTTTATTGCTGTTTGTAACATTAGATGAATGCTACTTGCCTTCCCTAACCTACCCCCTAACACTTACAGACCATAAAACTATGCCTAACACTAACCTCTACACAAACCCTCCTATCCCTCAGCCTAACACTAACCCTCTGAGCAGCCGATAATGCTGCATCATAGCAAATAACGGTGCTCAGTTATACGCTTAGCCAATAATGTTACTATGCTATACCTATGCCACACCCAATCTAGAGAACCCTGATGCCGATTTGTCAGTGCTGTCTCATGCTGGTGGGCTATACAGCATACCAGACAAATTCTGAACCCAATTTAATTACTTGGTGCACCATAGCAAAAACATTTAGTTTTCTAGCTAGAGTAATGCCTAAATCAACAAATGGCCTGCATGCCCAATATAACTGTCTCACTAAAGTGATATAGTAATCCTCACTAAAGATAAAGTGAATTAGATTGGGTCCAATGTGTTTATATCTTGGTAATGCTAATAGCGCTGGACCATTATGAATGATAAAGAAATGCAACAACTCCTGGCTCTGCCCTTAACTCTCTAGAGCAATCCCTATCATTTATTTATTAGCTTATTTTGCAGCATATTTTGCACTTGATTGTTGCAGTAGCTACAGTATATCTTTTTCCCTTTTTTTTACACTGTAAACTATATTGTTTATTTGTTAGTGTTTCTTTTGCATTTTCCTGTAATCATCAATCCACCATTTTCATTTTCAGCAATAAAATATATAAAATCCTTTAGGCTATCTCTATTAACTGAGTATTTATAGTATTGGGCTCGCCACTGTGCACTGCCGTATAATGGTGTGTGTTTACAAATCTTTTTCATTTGGCCAGGGGCATGGCAGAAGCTGACAGAGACCTTGCTTGTAGTGCTATTTAAATGTAAAGTTATTTTGCAGAACTGATGCGCGGGTCGTGTCCCCACTTAAACAATGTTGTAGTAGATACAGTATCTGGGATTGGCATGGGCAAGGCTTATTAGTTTAGATAACATTGCATATGGATCTCTTTTTGGCTAGCTAATACATATATTGTGGTCCTGACCTCTTGAAAATCTATATGCAGGGTGGGGCAGAGTGGGATGTTTGTGACAACAAGCCCCATTTTAAATTTTACTCCAACATGTAATTTGTAAAAAAAAATATATATGAATATAAAAGAAAACTAAATTATGTTGCTATGCAACAGAAGATGCATTTTAACAAATACAGTATGTACATCAGACGATGTGGTACTTGTACCCCAGGGCATACTTTGAAGGGCTCAGGGAATACTTGGGTTTGACATGGTTAATTAGGAACGGATTGCGGAACTACCACTCTTTCTATGCTATGAAATTGCAGATCTTTCAGCATAAGTACAGAGTAGATTAGCAGGGATACCATTTCATGCAGATTTAAGAGATTAATTTAAAAAGGAAAAAAAAAAAAACTGAATCAAAACAAGACTAACAAACATACAAGTATATGAAGGTGAATAAGAAGGAGAAAGGGACACATTGGCCACACAATAGAAGTTAAGCCTCCTACACATGTTACGGGGAACTCAGCCAAGGCAGCTTTTCGGGACCATCTTGGTTGAGAATCTACCAAGTACATAGGTGTCCAATGCCATTGCTTATAGATTAGGTACACCAGACCTCTAAGCGATGCAGATGTATGTGCTATGGAGGAACACATTTCTCGCTCTCTCCCCCTCTTGTTCAATGGAAGCCACTCAGTCATGTGCAACGCCCGCCCTCCCCCTTCCTTCTATTGAATTGTTGACATTGTTTGACTATATTGTAAACAGACAGTACTGCTCTAGATATCAATTTGATAGTTATATCACAGTCTCTTCAAAAGTACAGAGTGCAATGAAAAATAAAAAGTCACCAAAATTAAATTCAATTATAAACCAAAGTTCACTGGGCTTCATGCTCCCAAGCCACTTTCAGATCATGCAGTAACCAACAAGTACCATCAGATTGATATACCCAGTCAAAATGTCATCAGGAGCAGACTCTTCATATGAACAGACGAAAAATGTACATAAGGGAAGTAATGCAAAAATCAATCCCATCACCATTCCACCTATGAACCAAAACGTTTTACCTTCACATATGACAGACCACCTGGAAAGTGACAGGCAACCTCCACTTCCCCTCCCCCCCCCCCCCCCTCCCACACACACACACTCAGCTTGCACTCACCCCAGCATCCTCTAAAACAAAAGGTGTGTAAATTATTTTGTGGGGTAAGCTCTTAGCATCAACAGGCAACAGGATCCAAAGTGACCTCCAATCAGCAATACTCTAGGACACAAAGGTATTTCAAATAGCGATGTTCCATTTATTAAAACCAAGTATTGCACTCATGATTTATAGGAGAACGTGAGCATAAAGTAGGTACATCAGTAGGTACATCGGTGTCCCCGGGACACCTCTCCCAACCACTTCCACAATCTGAGTTCCTTAGTTGCCAGACCGTGCCACCATTCAAACTGCTTTTCCTTTGCCCCACCATAGGCTCCACCCTATGCATTTTCTCAAGAGAGACTCATCAGGGGCTTTCAATTAGCTGCAGGGCTATAACTCATATCTCACCCGCCTCACCCTTATCGGATAAACCTCCTAAGTGCGCTACTGGACAGCTTATACGCGGCTGCAATACCACTACTTGCCTGCTGCCTGCACCTCCCCTAAGTTTACTGTTTTAATACTGCTGAGCATTATGTCTGTATAGCACTTATGTGGCCCTAATTATCAAGGCTGATTATTCATGTGTGCGCATGCATCTTTAGTTAGCTGCCTTTAAAAGTCACAATTACTACTATTAAAAAAGCTGCATACAGTGGAAAGACTAAATGAAATTGCTACCTATAAAATTAGGACTGCATAGGATTAAATGATTAGCAGCTCCTTAGCAATGACTGCTAGCATCAGCAAAGTCTCTTATGTGACATGGCTCTTTCTGTCATACTAGCACTGTAAGCCATTAAAAAAGAAAAGAATCCAACAACATAACCAGAGCTCAGTTCTATTATACGCGCCACAATAGTTCATCTTGCAAGTAAAAAATAAGGTTCTGATGAAGTGCTGGTGGCAGCTGGTGACCTGGCATTTCCGCGTGTGTATGCGAGCTCTGGATGCCTCTGTGTAGCACTTATGATGTGTATAACTGAAGCAGGCTGCAGGTGAAGAGGGGTATTCCTGTTCTCATAAGCAGCTGTGTGAAATATTGAAAACTACTGAGTATTTTATGATAAACTCAAACCTCTACTGGACATTTTATTCTACTGCTAGTACATGAATGACTTTGGGGTGGGCAGATTCTCAAAATGATCAGTATTGCCATCCTTTAAGGTGTTATTTATTTTTTAGAAAAGTTATTTATTGTTTCTCACTGTTGCCGCATTTTTTACACTGTACAGTACTGTAGAAGGTGATGGCACTAAATCCATAAAACTATAATGCAGTAGAATCTCTTTATGGTGATTTCCACTAGCAGGTTGGATTCCATGTAGTTTTTTTTCTGTATGTGGATATCTGCATTCTTCCTGCATTTGTAATGCAGAAATCTGCATCAGGCTATCAATCATTGTTGGAGAAATGGATGTGTGCTGCAGAAATCTACAGCATGCAATCCATATGTTTCCTGTATCGCACCGCAATGGCAAATTCACATTCAATGGACAATTTAATGCGGTAGGGATGTCTTGACACCCCGGAGAAAAGACACAGGAAACACAAAAAAAATTAAATGGACAAATTCACATTCAATGGAAATTACTCCTTTGACATGCATGGGTTACAGTACCAATGGAGGTTTACTATATCAAAAGTTACTATGCGATTTTGCTTTAATCATTTGTTCAAAAAATATATGAATGGCATACATTTATTTTCAGCATGTCCGGCTTATGGTGAAATATAATGCCGAAATTACTGTATCCTGTCTTAATATCTGTCTGTACAGTATTCTAACACTAACCTTCCCCCTTTTTAATGCATAATACTAACCTCCTCCCTCTCCTATACTAACACTAATCTTCCCCCCTCCCCTCTACTAACTCTACCCTTCTCCCTCCCTTCTTCCTCTTCTCCTAACACTAACCTTACCCCAACCTCACCCTTGCTGTTTTAGCTAATTCTAAAGAAAACACCATACCTGCCACTTTCATTGCCCCTCCAAGCAACCGGCTATTTTATTGGTGAGTGATGGTGCCAAATTTTAATTTGGCTGCATTGGGCTACATGATAACCAAACCTACTGCTGCTATCCCTTCCACTTGTACCACTTCTGCAAGCGCTTGGCTATACCATAGCCAAACCCAGGCGTCACATGTAAAATCAGCTACATGATTGCTAAGTACTTGGCTATCGCTGAGATTTGGTGCTGCTATTTTGTGCCACATCTCAGCTTCCTGGCTCCCCATAGCCACAAAATTACAATGTGATCTATGGGCTGCTGAAATGTGGCAGGTGCCCCGTTGGCCCAAAAAAGTCTGCTTTGATGCAAATGACCCATGATTTCTCAGAAACTGGCAGCACAGAGGATGGGAGAACCGAATGAAGCCAACCTATACTTTGGTTGCTACTTTTAGATATCCATCAAGGATCACTAACGTGAAATAACCGCTGGAGTCCTATACTTGTATATATTTATTGAGACAACCCTTTTAAACCAGTCGGTATTTAAACATGTTGCCAGAAATAAACGGCTCCTCTCTAAATGAAACCAATACACTTCTGAGATTTAGACAAATGCTTTCATTGGTAATTAAAGATTCACAGGAATGCCCTGTTACTATATTATTACAATACATGGATATAGGAGGAAAAATCTAAAGCTTTGCTATTATGGGATCATATCCTAGTTTCTTCGCTCTACCATGTGATCTGCATTTAAAGCAGCTTCATAATACATAATTCACTGAAGCATTCAGGAACATTGGACCAGCACAATGATTATGATTGAAAGATAATTTGTATTTCAAGGTTGTTATTAATGTCAGTGGTAGTGAAGCATTTGGGAAGAGATCCATAAGAACAGGCAGAAACACAGCAGATATTCATTTATGGGGATTTTACATTTTTAAGGCATTGTAACATTATACATATAACTGACTAGCTTTGCTTATTTCGGAGTATATTTATTTTATGTGTGGCTCCTTTTCATTCTTGCAGCACCAGTGATGTCACAGTGGAGACACTGGATTTTTAACATATTCCTTATCAAGAAAAGTAATGTGCAAAATAAATCTGACTGCCTGGATTGGTTGTTTAGTGTGTGTGTGTGTAGGGGGGGGGGGAATAGAAATAGCCATACGATAATGCCAAGCATGGGCCAATGCAACCACCAGATAAGTAAATAGTCAGCCCTCTCTAATCAATGCAGTAGGAAACCACTTCATGGTATTTAAGGGATACCAGAGCCAAACTAACTAGGAGAAACGGGGGGAGCAGGCATGTACTGAAAGCTGTCCTGATGCCCCTGTTCACTTCTGTCCCTCTCCTTTTCTGTGAAAATGCCCCCCAGCAGCTTCTTCTGGGTCAACTGGGTTGGGCATTAGTGTGCAGCTACCAAGCCTAGCTGTGCGTGTCCAACATTGCGCGCCCGTAATGAAACAGTCGTGACGTTATGCGCATGTGCAGTACGCTCTCAGGCGCAGGCATTCAAGGTAGAACATGCACAGCCTGTGCACTAATGCTCAATCTGGCCGACCTGGAAGAGGCTGCTGGGGGGCATTAAGGGGGTAAAAGAGGGGGACAGAGGAGAATGGGTGGAGCATTGGGTATCAGGACAGCTTGCAGTGCATGCCTGCTTCCCCCATTTCTCCTAGTTAGTTCAGCCCCCGTATCCTTTAATATATACAGGTAGTTTAACAGTGGTCATACATGAGTAGAGATGGCCCGAACCTCCGATTTTTGGTTCTTGAACCGGGTTCGTGCGAACTTTCGCGAACCGCAATAGACTTCAATGGGGAGTCGAACTTGGAAAACTAGAAAAATGTATGCTGGCCACAAAAGTGATGGAAAAGATGTTTCAAAGGGTCTAACACCTGGAGGGGGCATGGCGGAGTTAGATACACACCAAAAGTCCCGGGGAAAAATCTGGATGTGACGCAAAGCAGCGTTTTAAGGGCCGAAATCACATTGAATGCTAAATTGCAGGCCTAAAGTGCTTTAAAACATCTTGCATATGTATACATCAATCAGGGAGTGTAATTAGAGTACTGCTTCACACTGACACACCAAACTCACCGTGTAACACACCGCAAACAGCTGTTTGTGTAGTGACGGCCGTGCTGGACTGGTGCGCACCGTGGCCAGAGTGCAGGCTGTGGCGGTTTTCAAGCCCATATGGTTGCCAGGCTGAGGTAGCTGAATGACAGAACAGTGACTGTCCAGCTGATCAAATTTGGTCTGTCTGCAATGAAGCAACGACCTAATTGTATTGGGTGTCCCTCCCCCCCCCCCCCCCCGAGACACTGATATAGCCGGCAGTCATTGCTTCATTGTGATATGCAAGCCTTCATTGTGATACGCAAGCCCCTTCACCGCGGCAAAGTAATCACAAAGGGGAATTTGCACATGTACATGCCTTTTGTTTTGTTGTTGCAGCCGCAGTGCAGCCAGAAAAATTAGGCAGGAATGTACATGCACCAGAAAAATTATTATAGCGGCCGCTGCTAGCAGCGGCCTTAAAAATTCAAGAATCCGCCTGTAGTCCTGGACCCTGTTGGTGGTGGCGGAGAAGGCAGTCAAGCGGCCTGCAGGCAGAGATGCTGTGTGGGGAGAAACTTAGTCTTGGGGCAGGCAGTCACATGGCGTACAGGCAGACATGCTGTGTGTGGGGACTGACTTAGTCTTCGGGCAGGCCTGACCGTGCTTTGCAGACCAAACCCTTGACCCAACGCTGTGTGCCAGAGATGACACCACTTGCCTTTCAACATCACGGTACAATTTGGGTATCGCCTTTTTTGAGAAATCATTGCATATCTTCTACTGCCGTTCGTATCGGCGGATCGTTCATATGTCGGGGGTTTGTAAACCGGGGACTACCTGTATACTTAACTGGGTCTTTCTCTGGCCCCTTGTATGCCATGGGCTCCCTTGCTGTCTTCTCGGGCTGCTCTATTGTCCTGCAGTCAGCTCTGGTAAATACTTCCGTCGCCCTCAGTCTCACTCCACTGTGCATGCACTGTTCTAGGTACGTGCACCCACCAATCGCACTCCCATGGCCAAAAACATTGTCCCACAGTCAGCTCTAGTAAATTTCTTCAGTTGCCCTCAGTTAGGCTCGACTGTGCATGTGCAGTCCTGGCTGTGTCCACCCTCCATCACGCTCCCATGGCCTGAAGCATTCTGCAACTGCACAGTTACTGTCTTATTCAAACTGTACATGGGCAGGCCATGGGAGCTTGATCAAGGGGGACGTGGCCAGGAGCACAACTGAGGGCCCTTGCTGTCTTCTCGGGCTGCTCAATTGTCCTGCAGTCAGCTCTGGTAAATACTTCCGTCGCCCTCAGTCTCACTCCACTGTGCATGCTCTGTTCTGAGTACGTGCACCCACCAATCGCACTCCCATGGCCAAAAACATTGTCCCACTCCCACAGTCAGCTCCAGTAAATTTCTTCAGTTGCCCTCAGTTAGGCTCGACTGTGCATGTGCAGTCCTGGCTGTGTCCACCCTCCATCACGCTCCCATGGCCTGAAGCATTCTGCAACTGCACAGTTACTGTCTTATTTAAACTGTACATGGGCAGGCCATGGGAGCTTGATCAAGGGGGAAGTGGCCAGGAGCACAACTGAGGGTGACTTAAGAATTTACTGGAGCTAACCGGGAGGACACAAAAGGGAGCCTACAGCAAGTGACAGCTTCTGTCTTGTCAGTACCTTGTTGGGTATATCGTAAACCTCACTGATAAGTAAATTACAGCCATAAAAGTTTTCCTTGGCAGAATATAACTTCCGAGGGCAGGGGAGAGATAGAAAAAGGTTAATAGTTCATGTATTTTAACTCGGGGATACTTAATAGACTGCCACTGAGCAGAGAAAATAACACATTCAACCTATTTTGTAAATGTTTAAATATAAAATAAAACTATGGGATAGCTAAAAAAAAACATTTTTGGGAGTAGGAGGATAAATACAATTGTTTATCTCATCAGTATATTTTTACCTCGGGTTCACTTTAATGACTTTCAATATAAATGTATAAATGATCCTGTGATCAAATTTTATTAAATAAACAGCTAATAACATCACATAAAGAAGAGGAAAAATGTGTTATATTTTGACTGTTTGAGTATATCCCCACTGAAACTGCAATCCTAGTTAAAATAAATAAATAAATAAATGTCATCTGTGCAAAAGCTTTGTAGACAATGCAGAATGGCAATCATGTAGCCATTTAACAGCCCGTTTCACATATAACAATAATTCATGCATTGCTTGAGGATGGATTAAGGAGCATCTGAAGAACATGCTACCAGGAGACAAGCTAAGCCTATTGAGTGTGTAGCATATATACCCATAACTCTACCTTGAAATTAGAAAGTCTGTGGATTAAATACTTTCTGTGGATTTGAGGCATCCAACACAGTGACTTGGAAGTACAGACACTTATTGGTTTGTCCTTGAGTCCTCTAAAGGAATAGGAATGGGAAGCAGAAACTTGAACGCCATCTGCTACAAAAGGTGCTCAATCAGCAGAATATGAAATATACAATATAAAAATGGCAACACCAAAGAAAAAAAAAATCCACAATGTAGACAAAAATGGTTATTGCAATTATAATCTTAAACATAGCTGGCAATCATCCACATAACAGTTCTTATTTCATGGTGGTCTTATAACTGCATACAGACGCTTTCAGTAGCCATTAGGTTTTCTTTAGTAACATAAAAGAAAATGAAAATAGATGCACAGTAATGTAAAGCAACCAACCAAACTGAAGTCATGTTTCGTTATCCTGACTGCTTTAAACGGTTGGAAACTATCTGGTTGCCATGGATACTGCACATCACTTTTCTTTGCACCATTTAATTAATTAAAGTGCATTGTCTAGCATAAGCATATATATTCTGTAAAGTGGTTTACAAATGTAAACAGACATTTACAGTGTTTTTTGCTTCATGGATAGATAAGCAGCAACCGTGTTTGCTCATTTGAAGATGCCTCGTGAAGCTGCAGCAATGCAGTAAGCAAAGAGGAGTGCTGTGCTGGTGCACTTCAGGAATAATCACTCAGGCAGCTTTGCGGTGAACCAGCATGGCAACAATTCAGGCAATTTAAACAGACAGTGTCCTGTATGCAATTAACTTTTTCTCCTGAGTTTTCTCCTAGGTGTTACTTTAAAATGTATCAATAAAATGCCATTTAAACCACCAGCTAGAAAAAAAATTACTCCAAATAATTTTGATAGTAGTGTTTCAGTTCCTTTTTTTACTTTTTTCATTGCAAAGTCCTGAAAAGTTATTAAAAAGAAAAGAAAAAAAAATATCTCCTAAGAGAAAACTCAGGAGAAAACGTTAATTGCATTCAAGTTATTATTTCTCCTAAGTTTTCTCCTAGGTGATATTTTCAGATCTTATCAATAAAATGCCTTTTATGCCACCAGCAAGTAAGGAAATACTCAGCGATAACTAATCTCAGTAACCTTGTGATTATTATTATTATTATTATTGATTTATAAAGCACCAATAATAATAATAATAATCACAAGGGTACTGAGATTACCTTAGTGATCCATAAACAGTGTCACAACCAAAAAATGGACTCCAGGTGGCAATCAAATAAAATGCTTGTACTAACGCTGCTGGGATTTAACTGGTAATTATAGCCATGGATGTCCTTCTATGCAAGTAAAGCATCCTCAAGAGGGCCATATGGCCATTACCCCCATGGCAAGAGTTTTTCATATGGCTGGCAATATCATTATGAGCCTGAATGCTTGGCATGAACAAGTTCATTGATGTCCAACAGTTATACTCTACAATGACAAGAATGCTGCTGGATGGAAAAAAAAGTGCCTGAAATGTGATTTTCTGATAATGAAAAAAGACTCACGTGGCAATTGAAAGAGATTTTTTTTCCAAATGAAAATAGCATTGGAAGTGTTTCGGCCTTCAACAAATTAACCATGTTAATCACATGTGACCGTTTTATGTGGTTTACTATTTTTTGTATGTGATAAATGACATCATATAATGGATTAACTTTGAAATATCAACATTTATTCACCTTTCACCTAATGCTTAATTACTTACTTTTGATCAACTAAAAACTAAGCATTACATGACTAATAAAATGTTTTTTTTTTCTCCATTTTTCAATTTACTTTCCTCACTACATTGGGAAATATATCAGAATTAATTAAATGTTCAAAGTATAGCTATCTGCATCTAAAATTAATATGACAAGACACAGAACATTTATATTGTGTTTTTCTCCTTGTGGACTCAAAGCACCAGAGCTGCAGCCACTAGGAAGCACTCTATAGGCAGTAGCAGTGTTAGGGAGTCTTGCCCAAGGTCTCCAACTGAATAGATGTTGGCTTACTGAACAGGAAGAGCCAAGATTTAAACCCTGCACGTCTGTGTCAGAGGCAGAGCCCTTAACCAGTGCACTATCCAGCCAACTATCATATGAATCCAAATAAAACTGACTCTTGCCCAAAATGCAGTGATACAAGCGGTACCTTTTATCATATGGTTGGGATATGTCCAGGCATTCACATTTTTTTAAATAATTTATACAAATAAATTTCAAAAGTTACAGGAGAAAGAATACTACCAGATCTTAATTTAATGTATACTACTTGGTTTATATTATTATGGTAACAACCTTTCTTCCTACACTATATTAAAATGCTTCTTTGTCTATGCTAGAAAATAACTCTTTCATAAATAAATTCTTGGAACACTACCTTATATACTGTACCTCCCTGATTAAAACACCAACTAACATATATGAGCCACAATTGTCCATTGTTTATATTAATGTGTAACTTTGATAACTAATTGGAGTTTTGTTGGGCATTAAAATGAGATAAAGGGGGAGGGTAAGGAATGGGATTACCTTTTTTTCTATAGAATTTAAATAATTGTATTACTTGTCTCCTGTATACAAATGCTGTATTCAAATAAATATGACTTTCCAAAGAAAGTTAAAGGGGAACTTCAGCCTAAACAAACATACTGTCATTAAGTTACATTAGTTATGTTAATTAGAATAGATAGGTAATATAATATTTTACCCACCCTGTTTTAAAAGAACAGGCAAATGTTTGTGATTCATGGGGGCTGCCATCTTTGTCATGGGGGCAGCCAGCTTTTTGGTTGAAAGGAGGTGACAAGGAGCAGGAGACACAGTTCCAACTGTCCTGTGTCCTGATAACCCCTCCCAGCTGCACAAGCTAGGCTTCAAATGTCAAATTCAAAATGTAAAAAATGCTGCACCAAAACAGCAGAACGAGAGCAACAACATCAGAAATCCCATCATGCTTTGCACAGCATCAGGGGAAAAAAGCCCAGGCAGTTTTCTTCTGTGCAGCTAAAAATGAGGCTTGGATAAGAGAAACAAAGTTCTGATGCTGTGAAACTGTTAAAGAAACACCAAGCCTTTTCAGTGCTGCTGAGACGATTTTTAGTCTGGAGGTTCACTTTAAGTTATATCATATGGCTTGATGTACCAGAACCTTAGTGACTCCACTATATACAGCTTTAGATGGTGTAAACTGACTACAGTCCAAAATAAGAGAAAAACGGTAGTTAGAAGTGTGTACTTTAATTTTCTTTGGTGCGCTTAATCATGTAAGAAGCCCCCCCTGAGAGTGCTGTTTCCAAACAATTAGGAAGAAGTCAGTCATACATAGATAGCTGGATGGGTATAACAGTAAACAAAAGTCCAGAGAGCTGGAGGTAGAGGTCATTTTAGAGTGTTAAGACAATTTATTTACAGTGAATTTGATTCCAACACGGTGTTGAACAAACAGCTGCATGTCTCTATTGGCGTCTGCACAGACATATATTGCTCACCATTATTCACTGTTATTGTAGGGTCTTGAAAGATTTTATTTCCACAGTTCATTGAGTCTGATCTCTACAAGTGAAGAACCATGAAAGGTCGGGTTTTAGGGCTATATCTATATAACAGCCTGACTGATTTGATATACCTTACATGGGATCACTGCAGCTAGAAGTGATCAAATATAATAAATTCTGTCTGTCCCCAAGGTGCTTAAACTACAATCTTCACATAAGTTGTTTATTAATTACATTAATATGTTTTACCAACAATATGTGCACAGTTTCTATTTAAATTGTCCAAGCACAACGTGGTGTTGCTCAAAGCAAACAATCAGAGATCTTGAGAATTGAAATGAGTGAGATTGTAACTGGTAAGTTTGTAAGATTTCTGCTTAAAGCAAACCCGAACTCTTGCACAGCACACAATGAAAATTCTTTATTCCACATATAGTTTCTAAATAAATTCACTGCTTTTAGTTCTTATCGACAACTGACAATAGATTGCAAGAGCTCTGCCAAAGCATCTCCATGCCTGCAGTCAACACTGACGGGTAACCCTTTCAGTGCTACCTGCAAAAGTGAAACTAGGTTAAAACCTGAGTTTTTTATAGGATTTCCAATAATTCAGGTTGAAGTGAGCTTGAGATGTCTCCCAGTGCATCACTGCTGAAATATGCAAATGAACCATTGTTGCCCTTAGAAGCTAAACACACCTCCAGATCCACTGGATTGCAATAATGTATCAGCTTGTTAATTGTACAAGCTGAAGAATTTTTATTGTTTCCATGAAAGTTATCATCCTGTGCATAATCTTTTAGAGCAAAGGATAATTTTTGAGTTTAGTACTACTTGAAAGTGAACGTGAAGTAAGAGGGAATACAGAAGCTGACATATTCATATAAGTCTGTACAATACCATTTGCCTGGCTGCCCTGCTGATCCTCTGCCGCTGATGTTCTGAACGTCTGACAAATATCTGACAAGATTAGCTGCTTCAGGTACTCTTTAAACTTTAGTCAGTCGGCTGGAACCTCACAAATCAGTTTCATGATATTAAGGGCTTCAAATTGATCAAAAACTTTTGCTAATGTTGATAGCATATATGTGATAATTTACACAAAAACCTTGACGTAAATCCTTATTCTCGCTTAATGCAGCCACTGTGAACTTGGTCTATACATGTAAGTCAGATAAGAATGTAATCTGTAAGTAAAAGCAGTCACAGAAAGTGTTGTTAGTGTAGCAACTGTTATTAGTATGCATTTGGGATACCTATGCAATGCATTTACAACCTCTTTCCAATGGCAGCTGTGCAAAGCTGCCACTGGAATTAGGTTTGTTTTAAAGCAGTGCTTACATTTATTTGGTGATGTTGCTGTCAGTGCCATCAGTACATGGGTGCAGTTTGCTGCATGCTCCACCAGTATGTTTTTGAGCCATTGAGAAAGGATAAAAAGTGTTACACCATAACCACAAAAGCAGTATGTAGGTGGTCCTATGAACCTGTAACCTCAACCCAGGTAGACATTTCAACTGGTTCAATTTAAAGAAGTGCATATGCATTTCTCTTCAACTGATTTGAACAGTAATAGTGTAGTGTAGTAATAATATGGCAAGTGAAAACTTATCACCAGATATCGATCCGTATTTTCAGTGTTAATTCACTAAAGAAACATGCCTTATTAAGGTGTAGTGATACGTTTTCATAGTGAGAGTGTTGTCTTATCACTCCACTCCTTAAGTTATCACTTTTGTAGTTATTCTTATATGCAGTACATAGGGAGGGAAGGCACACGCACAGGAGAGATGTAGCTCCACCCCTCCTCTGTCAGTGAGATTACATCCAGTTCTCAGCTAAGGAAGGAGAGAGAGAGTAGCTGTGTTTCTGTATAGCTGTGCTTCCCTGTGGCTGTGTTTGTGTGTGCCTGTATTTATTGGTGGATAAGTGTGGCTGTGGCTGCATATATATATACGCCTGGTGTCTCTGTCTTCCTCCCTCTCTGTGTGTCTTCTGTGTACTTCTCTTTATATGGAGTCCCCTTTTGTATAAAATACGAAACAATAAAGCAGACAGCTCAGAATCCTGCCCTTTGCATTGCAGTCTCTAAAAACACTTCACTTAACAACAGCTCAGGCCAGGTGATAATTATTCACACACTTTACAGGTGTTATCACTTGCATTGCTCTCTGTGAATTAACATCCTGTCTTTAAGTTTATGATACAGTAATTAATTTATGGATTCAATCATTAACTTTAGGAAAAACTCATTAACTTAAGGACAGATTCCTTATTTTAAGGATTGCATGAGGTAAATCATGAATACTACATGATTTTTCACCATGGTGATAACAGTAAAAACAGCTGAGACTCGTTATTTAAACCAGGAGATAAGCTTAGTGAATTGTGGGAATTGTAAAGAAGAGGATCAGCAGAACAGCCAGTCAATGTGCTTTCTTTAAAATTAAATAAATATGTCGGCCTCCATATTCCTCTTAACTCAGGTTCCTTTTAGCATGCATTGCCAGATAACAATCACATGTTAGAATTGTGTCTTCAGCCTTGTATAGCCCATTTAGCTAAGACTTTGAATGCTAATAAAGCCTGCCTATCATATGAATAGGATGAGTGCATGCACTATAAAATGTAGATGCTCTCTGTGTGGTGTAATTCTCTCCAGTATCCAGTAATATCATTATTTTTACCCACTCCGATGTTTCATTTTATAAAGTAAAATATGCATATTTGCCGTACTGCTTGAATTAAAAGTTTTGCTTTTATCTAAAATTCAGGTATAACGATCAATTTTGACTCAATTGATGCACCACAGAGTGCAAAATAATGATATTACTCCTCCTCATTTCCAGCAGAGCATGAGGCATAGCTAATGAAAGACACAGCGGCTGGAGCATTAACCATATCCTGTTACTAGTTGCTAGTTACAGCGAATTGACATAAAAGCATATCAGCCTTCAGCTAAATGAAATATATATATATATACACAGCTGTAATAAGCCATAGACAAGGCGTCATTCATTATAGTGTAGGCACTTCCTCCTTTGCTTCAGTGATCACCTTGCTATGCAAATCATCCCTTTGTTGTCCCTATAACCCAAACACACCTCCAGGACAGCTGGAATGCAATGCTGTGCCAGCTTGTTAATTGTACAGAGCAATACTAATTCAACATGCATAAAGACTGTTTCAGACTGGTTGGTTAACATCAGTGCATGGCATGGATTAATATGGCTCTATGGGGGGGGGGGGACTTGAAAACACTCAGAGATACAGATTGCCCAGCAAGCTCATGGTAAATCAAAAGTAAACTCCTAGGAGTGTGTAAGGGGCTAGAAAGGACCCAAATGCTCTCTTACTAAAACCACTATGCAAAACAGAAACAGGTATTTTAAAAATAGGCATTGATTTTTAAAAATTTTTAGGCAACATTTGAGTGAACCTCTCTGTTGGTCACCTGGGGCGCCATGCCCCTTGTGCCTCCCCATGGGTACGCTACTGCCGAGTGCCAACAGTTACATATGGGCGTGTGAATCAAAGCAGACAGCATTGCCAGGTAATTCACACATTTATAAGACTGCAGGAATAAACCCCCTGAGTATTTGTTCTGTGTTCGGTGTTACTTTGAAATCTTTGAGTATCATTGAAAGCCATATTACAACTGTGCCACACCAATGGCAGCTATTATGTAAGGGAGTGGGCACACACATAATCCAGTATTTTAAATTCTTCCACATGTGCATGGCTTTTAGTGTGCATGAGGATCTAGTGATCAGTAAGTGGGATTTCACAGAAAAAAATGCATAATTTTTTTCTCTGAAATGACAATAGTAGCAGTGGTGCTCGGATACCCCTTTTTAAAATCCGAACTGATTCGGATTCGCATACCCTGATATCCGGATCCGAATCAGATGTCCGAATCTGAACTTTTGGGTATCCAAGAAGAATCGGATATCCGAACCCACTATCAGGTCGGATTCGGATATTCGGATATTCGGATATTCTCTCTCTCTCACACTCACTCACTCTCTCATTCTCACACTTACTCACACTTTCTCTCACACTCTCTCTCACACTCTCTCTCACACTCTCTCACTCACTCACTCACTCACTCACTCACTCACTCACTCACTCACTCACTCACTCACTCTCTCTCTCTCTCTCACTCACTCACTCACTCACTCACTCACTCACTCACTCACTCACTCTCTCACTCACTCTCTCTCACACTCTCTCTCACACTCTCTCTCACACTCTCTCTCACACTCTCTCACTCACTCACTCACTCACTCACTCACTCACTCATTCACTCACTCATTCACTCATCAAAAGGGATTTTTGCCACTGAAGGTGATTTTGGCTTCTGCTCGGATATCTGAACTAACTATCCGCCTCGGATTTGAAAAAAAAATATCCAAATTGCTATTCAAAGTTCGGATAGTGGAAAAAGTTTGGATTATCTGGGTAACTCGGATATCCGAAATCTTGCTGAGCAGCACTGATTAGTATAATATTCTGTTTGTAGAAGTAATGAAGTCATGACAATATATAAAGTGAAGATTGTGCGGCATTGTGGTGAAGTCAACACAGCAATGTGATTGAAGCAAATACAAGAGAAGAATTCATGTGAGATAGTTCTAAAAACAAAGGAGTTTATACAGCATTATGTACTTCTACTATAACATGGACAAAAGATATATAATAACCTGCTCATCACATTTCTAACATACAGTCTGTGTTACAAAAACATCCTTCAAAGAAGACCTCGTAACAAATAAAGTTCAATGTATTATTTCAACTAGCACAAAATAATAGCTAAAAAAAGACAAAATGCTTCAGAAAAAGCAAGATGGTGCTCATTTTATGTACACTGCAAAGTTCATAATATTCCTCAAAATTCACAACATAAAAATTCTAAAATTATTTTTATATAAATATTTTTTTTCTTAAAGTGCTGTTTTGGGTTGCTCAACCTAGGATTTACAATGGATTGGGCATAACTTAGTAGATTTTATTCCTTTAGGTAAAATTAGGTTAAATTACCAGTACACTCAATAAATTGGTAGTAGTGATGAGCCAAAATTTTGCATATGCATAATTTCACATTGCAATTTGCAGTTATGATGCAAAATCATAGTTTGTAATTTTTGGCAAACTTGTAAATGATTCCATTGTAATTCGTAACGTGCAACGTCATTTTGCATTAACTCTTGTGTGTATTTTTGCGTTTACATGTAATTGATTGTAATTCTGAAAAAAATGAATCATAATTGATTATAATTACATAATTATGCAAAACTGTGCATAATTACAAAATAGCTACTATGAAATTAATCAATGGTATTAATTGTGACCATCCATTCAGTAGCATAGCAATAGGGAAAGTAGAGGTGGCTACACTACAGGGCGCCTGGATTATAAAGCCCGTTATTGACCCTACTTCAACCACAGTATTAGCTCGTCATTGGTCATGTACAAGCAATGATCACCTCTATATGCGCTTTCAATAGTAGTAATTATAAAAACATTGTTCCTGTCCCCCTGCTTAAACTTTTATAACACAACAACAGTCCTTGGCAGGTTTTGGTGCTCCATATCAATTGTTATGTATGGAGCACTTGATGGGGTCCAATGTAAAACTTGTACTGGAGCCCATAGCTCTTAAAGAGAGCCTGAGGTGGGCTTAAAAAAAAAGTTGGCTACTTGCTCCAGAGGGCTGAGCGGATCAGGTAGCTGCAAAAACCACCGCTCCTGTGGGCCGCAATGGCCCACCTTCACTTGCGTGCCTCCTGGGTCACGATGCTGCACTGAGAGACTGTGTTGTCTTCATAGCATGCAGGGAGGCGGGGGAGCGGCAGGAGGCGTGGCCAGGGGGAAAGAGCTGCCCAATGTCAGCTCAGGAAACCGTGTAGAAACGCCCCTGGCGGGTATTTTAAACAGGGAATTCCTCTCCCCTCTGTTTACTTCCGAGTTCGTGCCAAATCTTGTTTCTAAACTCGGGAGGCTATAGTGGCGGTTGGGGGACACAGGCAGAGAACATGGCTCTGTGTCCCATCTGCCCCCTGAAGATCCACCTCGGGTTCTCTTTAAGCTATGCCATTGCATCCATCCAATCTTCTTCTACCGATGGGAGAGCACACACAAATGTACATTAAAGGGAGGGACCGTTAGTGAAAAGACTTTATTTTCTGTAAAGCACTGCAGAAGATGCAGACATGGATTGGATGAAATGGGGCCCTAGGCAAGAGAGCAGTTTTTGCCCACCACTGATGGTCACTTGGCTCTTTTTAAAAAGATTTGGTTGGGACTAGCATCCACCAGTTCCTAAGATTGCTTTGTGGATGATCCAGTTCTGGGCTATATACATACTGAATTGCATAAAGTTGCATACAATTCTCAAATGTTTCTCCTTTTAGGCTGCTTACACACAGGGACGTTACAGGCGCACGTTAGTGCGCCTGTAACGCTCCCCCAATGCACAGCAATGTAACACAAGTGGGCTGTTCACACAGCCCACGTTGCGTTACATGTAACGCTGCACGTTCTCCCGAAAGTGCAGCCTGCTATGGTGTTAGAGCGGCTTAAGCCGCGTTAGACTGTCTGCACATGCGCAATCATGTTGGGGAGGAGCGGAGAGCGGCCAGGCACATGGCTAATTAACATTCACTGCACGTTGTGACGTGCAGTGTTTACTTCCTGGAGCGGCCGCTCTGTGCGGTGATTGGCCAGCGGGACCACGTGATGCTGCATGCACACAAGAGTACGAATCACGGCATCACGGATGCCAGAGTGAGCTGCACAACGCGGCTCACTCTAACGTCCACATAGAAGAGCACCAGGTGTCGCATTAGGTGCACGTTATGCGACCTTAACGTGGCACCTAACGCAACGTCTTAGTGTGCAAGTAGCCTTAAATAACAAAAAATATTCGTTAGAACAGAAATGTTCATAAAAACAAATAAGGACACACAGACACCAGAAGCTCAATCTGGTGTAATAGAGGCGGGTAAAAGGCAAAAATCATAACAACTGAATAGTATACTCCCAAGTGTGGGCTGCTCCAAGAGGCAACCACTCATAACAGCATGTGGCACCCTACAAGTACCTCGTAGGGTGAGTGCCCTGTCTAAAGTCACTGCTGTACAGCTGTAAAGTATCTGAAGGCGCCCAGAAGATACAAAAATATTTTCAAAATCGTCTCTATATATGATGTAAAAGTATACAGGCCCTACCTTAAAAAAGGAGGTTCAAAAAAGGGTATAAAAAGGGTATAATATGCATGATATCTAATGATTATGTTATAAACAGTTGGACATCATAGTAGCCCTGAGCATCTTCTTCCTATGTTTTTTATAGGCACATTTAAAAAACATTGGTTTTAATTGATTTTAAATTCAGGGATACGTTCCCTCAATAAATTACTTTATCTATTTGAAACTATCCTTGCCAAACAACAAACACACTACAAGCTGCATTTTTGGTGGGATTGTGTCCCAGTCACAGGGCCGGCGCTACCATAGAGGCAAAGGGGGTGATTGCCTCAGGGCCCTTGAGTGCTGCAGGGCCCCCAGTTCTCCCCCTGACTTGTGCCCCCTTGGGCCCCTGCACTGATTTGTCATAATAGCAACTCACCTTTCCCGGTGCTCTGTTCCCTCCATGCTCCCTGTCTTCATCCCCTCTGGCTGTCGCTTCTCCATGACCAGTCATTACGCAATAACAATCGAGTCAGAGGCAGCCAGCAGGGATGAATGACAGGGAGCATGGACTGAACAGAGCAGTGGGAAAGGTGAGTTGCTATTCTGACAAAAACAGTAAAGGGGCCTTGGGGGACACAATAAAGTTTAAGGGGGATATCTGGGGGGCATGGCTCATATGCCCGGGGGGGGATATGCTGAGGGATGGGGACTCCAAGGTTAATTTTGCCCTAGGGCCCCACTGTGTGCTGCACATTTGTAATACCAGTCACTGCAACCTGTTCACTGCACCTGTGTAACCGCACATTGTTGTACCAGCAGTCGCTGCATACCTGTTCACTGCACCTGTGTAACCGCACATTAAATTAGTCAAGTCAGTGCATACCTTTCACTTCATCCCCCCCAAATATGGACAAAACAAAAGGCAGAGCCAGAGGCAGGCCGCCTGGCAGGTCTGCTCGAGGTACAGTGTTCAGAAGAAGGCACGTGCCAACAACCCCCAATATTGTCAGGACGTAGTTGACTATTTAACACAGAACACCTCATCTTTCTCAGCTTCCGCACAGAAGCATGACATATCTTCCTCCTCCTGCTCTGATTCTGGCACCCCACTTAACACCCCACTTAGCAATGCCATCTGTACTCTCTGCCACCGTAAATTGAGCCGTGGAAAGACCAAGACCCGCGTAGGGACAACTACGAAGGCACATGATTGCAAAGCACAAACTGTAATGGGATTACAAGCAGCACACAAAAGCAAAGCCACACACTGCAGTGGAAGATACCAGGCCACATTTTTTCCTCAAGAAAGGCTATACCTAAACTGTACCATGATGTTGAAAGGCAAGTGGTGACATCTCTGGCACACAGCGTTGGGTCAGGGGTCCATCTGACCATGGATGCCTGGTCTGCAAAGCACAGTCAGGCCTGCTCAAAAACTAAGTCAGTCCCCACACACAGCATCTCTGCCTGCACACCGTGTGACTGCCTGCCTGCCCCAAGACTAAGTCGGTCCCCACACAGCATCTCTGCCTGCAGACCGCTTGACTGCCTTCTCCGCCACCACCAACAGAGTCCACCAGGACTCCAGGCGGATTCCTGAATTTTTAAGGCCACTGCTAGCAGCGGCCGCTATAATCATTTTTTTGGTGCGTGTACATGCCTGCCTAATTTTTCTGGCTGCACTGCAGCTGCAACAACAAAACAAAAGGCATGACCATGTGTCAATTCCCCTCCGTTACTTTGCTTGCGTATCACAATGAGCAATGACCGCCGGCTATATGAGTGTCTCGGAGAGTGGCACACCAAAAATAATATGGACGTTGCTTCATTGTGGACAGACCAAATTTGATCAGCTGGACAATCACTGTTGTTCTGTCATTGAGCTACCTCAGCCTGGCGACCATATGGGCTTGAAAACCGCTATCGCCTGCACTCTCGCCATGGTGCGCACCAGTCCAGCACGGCCGTCACAACACAAACAGCTGTTTGCGGTGTGTTACACAGTGAGTTTGGTGTGTCAGTGTGAAGCAGTACTCTAATTACACTCCCTGATTGATGTATACACATGCAAGATGTTTTAAAGCACTTTAGGCCTCCAATTTAGCATGCAATGGGATTTCTGCCCTTAAAACCCTGCTTTGCATCAAATCCAGATTTTTCCCCGGGACTTTTGGCGTCTATCCCACTCATCCATGCAAAAACTCAGATGTTAGACTCCTTGAAACATCTTTTCCATCACTTTTGTGGCCAGCATAAATGTTTCTAGTTTTCAGTTTGCCTCCCCATTGAAGTCTATTGCAGCTTGCGAAAGTTCGCAAGTTCACAAATGTTTGCGGAGGTTCGCAAACCTAAAATCGGAGGTTTGAGCCATCTCTATTCCAAAGCTGTGGATATTCATACCTGTGTAACTTCAGCCCACCCCCAGCTTGGCAACCATGGCCTAATAGGCTGCTGCCAAGCTGGGTGTGGGCTGCAGCACTGTAGGTGAGGATGGCCAGAGCTTCAGAATACTAGATACAATTGCTGCAGTGGTCTTGCTGATGGAGGGGAGGGGAGTTTCACACCTCTGATGATTACGGAAGTATGGAAAAATGATTGCTGCTGATATCCCCCTATCCTGGCAGCTCTAACACAAAGCTTTAGTGTTAAGGGCTCTCTTACCATTATATATTTACAGTCTTGTTCCTCTTTAACCTTTATCATGTGTTTCTCACAGAAGATATTGTATAATCTTACATAAAATACTTTTGTATCTAACCTAGCACATGAAAAATAACTAAATAATACCATGGCTAGGTAGCTTTGGCTAAAGTAACTTCAAAGTGACACTGAAGCGGATTTTTTTTTTTTATGACATAATTAATTCTATGTGTAGTACAGATAATTAAAAGAACATTAATAGCAACAAATATATATTTACAGTTTAGAAAGCACAGTCTGTATTGTAAACTATGAAACAGAGCAGAGCTAATGACCTTGAACTTCCCTGCAGTAAAACCTTATCAGAAGTTGTCTCTCATTGTTTCTTTGATGTACAAGTGTTTCAGAAATCAGCACTGTAGTTGGGTTGGAGAGCTCAGAGAGGCTCCTTTACATAGATAACAACTGAAGTTTCTTAACTCCTCCTGTATTGGAGACAATATAAGACTATATTCTTTGCTATTAATGTTCTATTTCTTAGCTGTACTATACATACAATTAATTATGTCATAAGTTTATTTTCACTTCAGATTCCTTTTAAGTACTGTTCTTTGCTTGCTAGCAGCTAAAAATGTTTCCTGAATCCAGACTATCCTCATTTTTGGAAATAAAGATATCAGGAGTTTCCATGTCCCTTTCACTGAAGCTTTGCTTTAAATTCTAAATGTTGAGATATTGACTTCAAATGACCACAAGAAAAAATATAAGCTGGAATTCTCAAGTTCAGTTTCACCTTCCACATTTTTTCTTCTATTTCCACTGTATTTTGTTATACACTGATTCCCCACTATAGAAAAATCTTTATCTTCTTTCTTGCAGTATCCGGTAACAATGATCATGCTGTTCACTGGGGATCTCTACAGCCTTCTGAATTTCCTGAGCTTCGCTCGCATTTTCTTTATTGGCCTAGCTGTTGCTGGACTCATTTATCTGCGCTACAAGCGACCGGAGATGCATCGCCCTTTCAAGGTAGACTCACCTCTGTCTTTGTCTGACATTAATCTTGATATGCTATGCTGAACTCCTGGCTGTCACGGGAGATTGAGGGAGATTGTGTATCACCAGCTAATATATAGTTTATTGTGTGTGTTATTGTAGTGGACAACATGGCTAACCACTGTACCGAGAAGGCCCGGATGTTTTTTTTTTGCTGCAACATTAGCATGCATGTCATTTGCCTCTTACACAACTCGGATTTAGAAAGAGTATCTGAATGTTTCTGTTCTTTGTAAGTAGGAAGAAACAGCTCCTATTTATGAATATTTTATATTTTTTTAATGATTTATTGCCTTAGCGGGCCATAAAATGTTCCAGCACAAGATGGTTGAAACTACCATATTAGCATATTCTCATCCAAGCTTTAGTCGCAGTACGTCAGTGGTTCAAAACCTGTGTTTGAATGATGATACCCTCAGCTAATATTTCAAAAGCATGCCAAGCTGGTTTACTAGAAACCATGCTTATTTATGCTAGAATTATTTTGAATTATGCTATATAGTTTTAGCTTCAAACTCGCTTTTGCTGTGCATTCTTTTTTTGTAGTTTCTACGCTCGTTAGCTTTGTGATTTTCATCCTTGTTAACAGCCTGTGATCTGCCCGTAAGAAGGTTTTAAGATTTGGCAAATAATCCTTGTAGTGTGTATCCACATTTTTCTAACTATGTGCCACATTCATACCAATCAGTTTTGTTGTGAAATACGGAGTGTATATTCAAGCAAGACAGCTATGGCAGCCATTCATGAGTACACTATGTTTGATGATCAAGGCATTATCTGTCGGGATCAGTGAATAATGGCGCACAGAGCCTATGCATAGAAATGGCGCCGCATTAAAAAGATACGCTTATCGCTATTTATCGTTAGTACTGCATAATAATGGCGCCCAGGGAAAAAAGAAGAAAAACGGCACACACTAACGTTATTTATCAATAGTGGCACACACTAACGTTATTTATCAATAGTGGCACACACTAACGTTATTTATCAATAGTGGCACACACTAACGTTATTTATCAATAGCGCCCTACATAAGCCAAACTGCAGAAGTTATTTAACTGCAAAATGATGAATGGATTTAATGTAACACTGTCAAGGTTAGGGTTAGGCACCACCAGGGGGGTGGTTAGGGTTAGGCACCACCAGGGGGGTGGTTAGGGTTAGGCACCACCAGGGGGGTGGTTAGGGTTAGGCACCACCAGGGGGGTGGTTAGGGTTAGGCACCACCAGGGGGGTGGTTAGGGTTAGGCACCACCAGGGGGGTGGTTAGGGTTAGGCACCACCAGGGGGGTGGTTAGGGTTAGGCACCACCAGGGGGGTGGTTAGGGTTAGGCACCACCAGGGGGGTGGTTAGGGTTAGGCACCACCAGGGGGGTGGTTAGGGTTAGGCACCACTGGGGGTGGTTAGGCTTAGGCACCACCAGGGGGGTGGTTAGGCTTAGGCACCACCAGGGGGGTGGTTAGGGTTAGGCACCACCAGGGGGGTGGTTAGGGTTAGGCACCACCAGGGGGGGTTAGGGTTAGGCACCACCAGAGGGGTGGTTAGGGTTAGGCACCACCAGGGGGGGTTAGGGTTAGGCACCACCAGAGGGTGGTTAGGGTTAGGCACCACCGGGGGGTTTAGGGGTTAGGGATAGGTACAGAGAGGGTTCTGTGTGTTAACGCTAAATAACAATAAGGCTTTAACGCTAAATAACAATAAGGCTTTAACGCTAAATAACAATAAGGCTTTAACGTTAAATAGCGATAAGCGGCAAACGGATTAGCGGCAACACTGTGCGCCATTATTCACAGGCGCCATTTTCAGATGGATGCTTATCTGTCTGGGATGCTCAACAGTAACTAGTCACTACACTAGACAGCAGTGGCTGGATAGTGTACTGGGTAAGGGTTCTTCCTCTGACACAGAAGACCTGGGTTCGAATCTCCTGCCTCTGACAGAGACAAATATCGGCACTTCCTGTTTAGTAAGCCAGCACCTATTCAGTAAACAGTCCTTAGGCTAGACTCCCTAACACTGCTACTGCCTATAGAGCACGCCCTGGTGGTTGCAGCTTTGGCGCTTTTAGTACCCCTGGAGAAAAGCTCAATATAAATGTTCTGTGTCTTGTCTTGGATGCAGAGAGGAGACCTGTGATTGGCTGTAATCAAACAAAAATGGAGACACTGATTTACTATCCTTGGAGAACATAAGTAATCCAGGAAACCTGAACTGGATTTTCTGAAAGAAAAGTTTGGTATCAGGAATCAGGAGTTTGTAACCTTCATCTGAGTCATATCAGATTATAGGGGTAGAGGGATGAAGAGCAGGCACTCTGTATCTCCCACTCTCTGGAGTAGGCTGTGCAGTTGTATCCCTGTATGAATACTAAAGACCAGTTCACACTTGTCGCTTTGCCCGCGATCACGCTCGGCTCCACGATCGTGATTTGCGGGCAAAATCTTACGATTTAGCGTGATTTGCGCTTGTGATTCCTGTTCAGTAGAATGAGAATACCAGAGTAATCGCCATCAAAACGCTGCATACAGTGCATCTGCGATTAATCAAAATTGCAACCGCTTCAGTGTGAATGTATCCCTCTCAGACCAGGGCCTGTGTAGTGTTTCAGGACAGGCAGAAGTTAAGACACCAGAATGTCTACAGGCATACTACCTTTCACTTTCCTTCTCTACCTTCCAACCCTGTTTCACTATCTCCCCCCCCCCCCCCCCTAAAAAAAATCAAAATATATAAATTAGCTCATTTTAACTACTACAATACAATGGGCTTGATTCACAAAGCAGTGCTAACCCAGTTAGAGACTTTAGGCGTGATAACCATTGCACCACGCTGGTGAAAAGCCAGTTTAGGCATGATAAGTTTAGATAAGTTTAGATTGCGCGCAAAGTCCCGCACGCAAAGCAGCGCCATTAAACTCTATGTGAAGTGCACCAGACTTTGCTAGCGCAAAACTTTGACCAGTTGTGCACTGCGGTGCTAACCCCGTTGGTGCTTAAACTTATCACGCCTAAACTTATCACACCTAAACTTATCATGCCTAAACTTATCACACCTAAACTTATCATGCCTAAACTTATCACACCTAAACTTATCACACCTAAACTTATCATGCCTAAACTGAGTTTAGGCGTGATAAAGGGCTTTTCACCAGCATGCTAACTGTTAGCACCGCTTTGTGAATCAGGCCCCATGTATTTATATAGCACTGCCATCTTCTGCAGCACTTTACAGAGTACATAGTCATGTCACGGACTGCCTTTAGAGGGGCTCACAATCTAATTCTACCATAGTCATACTGTAATGTCCTACCATTTTATTGATATGTATGATGTATGGTGTGTGTGTGTGTGCGTGCGTGCGTGCGTGCGTGTGTGTGTGTGTGTGTGTGTGTGTGTGTGTGCAATTACAAAAAATATTTACAATAGCTGCTGTGAAAAAACAAGTGCGTTTCCAGCCTGTCAGTCCTATTCTTGAATAGGTATTGAATGTTTAAAGGGAACCTTAACTGAGAGGGATATAGATGTTTCCTTTTAAACAATACCAGTTGCCTGGCAGTCCTGCTGATCTCGTTGGCTGCAGTAGTAGCTGAATCGCACACCTGAAACAAGCATGCAGCTAATCCAGTCTGACTCCAGTAAGAGCACTTGATCTGCATGCTTGTTGAGGGGCTGGGGCTAAAAGTATTAGAGACACAGGATCAGCAGGAGAGTCAGGCACCTGCTATTATTTTAAAAGGAAAAATCCATATCCTTCTCAGTTTAGGTTTCTTTTAAAAAGTGGCCATAGGTCCAATTTGTCACAAGCTTCTTCCATTTCCTGTATGTGCCACTCCTCTCAAATGCCCACTAAAATGATACAGGCCTTTGCAAAACATTCAACAGAGTCCTCCCTGTCTGTCACATGCTGCATGCAATGGTTTAAAATGTAAAACGAAGCCAAACAGCGAAAGCACACTTTGCAGCTGGAAAAAGCCACAGCCCATGTGATCACTCTCAGCTCTTTACATGTGCAGGGGGTGGGTTGATGACGGTTGTTTGACTCTCAGCCACTTGGAAACTAGACATTTTAGCCACTCTGTGAACTTTTCCTAGTTCACTAAATTTTTAGCAATCCTTGCTACATTATAATATGATCCAGGTGAGAGTGAAAGATGTTTGCTGTATAACAGAGAATGCTTAAAATATCCAGTCCAGGTTTGCTGGACGATTTATGCTCTCCAGTGTCCTCCACAGCTCCACAGCCCTAGTAAATCAATCCCAGACTGTCTGAGGCTATTCTTTGACACATTAATGGAAGATCAATATATTAGGACAAACAAATCTCCTTGCTGATGGAAATTAGGAGCCATTACTTCAGCTTTATCATGTTCCACTGAAGAAACACATGAATGCATTATAACATTTGCTACATGTTTCATCTCATTTATCTGATCATTTTGCTACCTTAATACAAGGTATTACATTTGTTTAATGTGATTATCCCTCATTTCAGGTCCCCATTTTTATCCCGGTATTGTTTTCCCTCACTTGTCTATTTATGGTTACTCTGTCCTTGTACTCTGACCCTATAAACACCGGGATTGGTTTTGCAATTTCGCTGACAGGCATCCCTGCTTACTACCTCTTCATCATCTGGGATAACAAGCCAAAGTGGTTTCGAAGATTTTCAGGTATGGTACAATGCATATTCTTCCTAGATAAAAACCTTCAGTTAGTTTCAAAACCATGCTGCTTAACGCAAGCAGGCACACACACACTGGGTTTTACATTAGCTGGACAAAAGCTCATGGTTCACCTTGTTTTATGATTGGTTGCTATCAGCTTAGCCCTTGCTTTGCTGTGCATTAAAGACACTGAGTACAGTTCACATGTTCCAGCCTGGTATCACATGGTATAGGCACTTGCGGTAAAATCGGAAATGGTGGTGATGGAGAAGGAGACTAGGAATCATGTCAGCAGACAGGTGAGATTTTTAGGGAACACGGGCTACGGTGGGAAATTTTTATACCTAGGGGTGGCCAGGCAGCGACGCTAGGCCAAATTCAATTTGCTGAAATCTATCTGGAATCGGTCAGGTGATGTATGGGCAGGCAACAGATCTCTCTCTGATCAGATTTGATCAGAGAGTGATCTGTCTCTTGGTCGATCTGCCCATATATCACTTGATGTTTGGGCACCTTATCTTTTCTATTTTTTATCTCTGTTGAGAACTGATAGCATGTCAGAGGGCCCTTTTCCACGGGCAGTTGATAGGCAGTGAAAAGACTGTCGAATTCTCACAACTACTTGCTGCTGCCTGGCAACTGCTTGCTGCTGCCTGGTAACTGCTCGCTGCTGCCTGGTAACTGCTCACTGGGTGAACAGTTCAGCCGCCTGTGGAAAAGGGCCCTGAAAGTGAGGAAGATATCTTCTAACTTCACATTAAGTCTTTAGGACAGGAAACCTAGGGGCAAATCTTCTGGTTGTAGCCCAGGCAGCAGTAAAAGCCTTAAAAGTTTTAGCCCATTTGCCATTCTATTACAAAGGAAAATATACTCAGTGGCTGGAAAGTGTACTGGTTAAGGGCTCTGCCTCTGACAGTGGCGAATCTCGGCACAGTTCCTGAACAGTAAGCCAGCGCCTATTCAGTGAAGAGACTCCCTAACACTGCTACTGCCTTAGAGATCGTCGTAGTAGCGGCAGCTCTGGCGCTTTGAGTCCGCCAGGAGAAAAGCACAATATAACATATAAATGTTCTGTGTCTTTTCTTACACAAAGTGTAAATTTAAACAAACCTGGTACTAGCTTTCCAGCCAGATTATTCCTGTGATTATTCCAGTCATAAGAAAATGCTTCCTAAATTAAAATCAAAGATGTCTCAGCTTGAGGCTAGGAACACGCTAAGCAGAAACAAAAGTGTTGTGGAAAACAATAGCATTTGTGCCGCTAGTGAAAGTCTATGGGCTGCATGTAAAAACGCATACAGTATACAGTATATGCATTTTACATTGTGCTTTTTGAAAATACACAACTTGCTTCGAAAAAAAAAAATGTAAAATGCACATAATGTATTTCAATGGAGATGGAGAGGAATGCGTTTTTACATGCATTTTTGATACTGTTTTGTTTTCAAATATGTTACTGTATTTTACTCCATTGATTCGTAAAATTAATAAAAATGCAAAATGCACAAAAAATGCATGAATAATGCATTAAAATGACAATGCAAAATGCAATCACAAACACAAACAACAACACACCAAAATGCATGGTTTTCTGCACTGCCTAGTGTGCTCTCAGCCTCAAAGATTTTTATTCCTAAGCTTGAAAATATATACATGTGTTTCATTGCACGTGTGCAGCACTAACCTCATTTAACAGTTTTTTGTTTTTTGTCCTTTAATTGTCATGCTTGTTCACATGGATTTGGCTTGCTTCCTTGTTACTAATTGCTGGTAATTTTACACATTACACATGTGCACATGCGTGAATGCCAATTGAAAATAATATGCTCTACTGGCATTAGAATGCATGGCATGGCTAAAGTACTTTGTTTTTTAAAGAAAAATGCTTTTGGCGGGCCCAAGATGCAATACATTCATCTTCATTTGTATGGGTCCGACTGCAACTGCTGTTGTGCATTAAACAAGGGCTGTCAATCTGCAGCATCACATGCCGGGTATGAACGTGAGCACTTCCTAGACAACAAATGCAATCAAAGAAGTGATGCAAGTTGAGAGACTGCTAATAGTGATTTAATGGCAAGCTTAGTAAAACAAGGGTTCTTTCAGACAAATGGCTGAAATCGGGTCGCTTAGGTACTTTGTAGCTGCTCCTGTTTATGCGTAGGGTGCTTGCAGTCGGCTACGGTATCTCTGCATGTGCATCTGAGTGGGCGGCAACCATCCTTGTATGCTACATGCTGAAGTTTTTTACTGGACAGTAATTGCACCGTGTGTCACTCACAAGCTTGTGGATACTATTGCTCCCAATGCCTAGTACAGTATATGTTGCTTGAATTGCACCTCCTGGCTGACCCATAAACATGAATCTAGTGTTAAATCCTCTATCAGGAGTATATAATGAAAGCTTATTTGCTATTTTAGTTCCATGATAACTGTTCTCTAACTCTCATGGAACAACAGGAAAGCTGCAGTGAAGTCCTACTATGAGTGTAATCAATTAAAGCAGTTTTAAACACAATTCTGATCCCACCCATTTGCAGAGCCATGTTGTCACACTCACGTGATTTCAAACACAGTGGCGTAGCTAAGTAGATATGAGCCCTGGTGAAATTCTACATTGCCCCTCCTCCAAGCACTCTATACATAACAATTGATATGGCGTACCAAAACCTGCCAAGGACAACCACAGTGTCAGAGATGCAAGTAGGGGATGGGGAACAGTGTGTTAAGGATTACTACTATTCAAAGCATCTATAGAAGTGATTATTACCAGCACAGGACCAATAGAGAGCTAATACTGTGGTAGAGGGTGGACCCTTTGGGGCCCCTCTGGCCCAAGGGCCCAGATGCAGTCGTTACGTCTGCACCGCCTATTGCTACGCCCCTGTTCAAACAACATACAACTTTTCTTCTCACAAGAGAACAGGACTCACCGAGAAGAATGCAGATATGAGGGTTCAGCAGTCATGGCTCAATAGAGCTACCCAACTGACTGCTGTGGTAGTTGGGTTTCATTCACCATGCTATTGCTATATCAGGGTGAGGAAATATTTTCAGTGAAAAAAATAAATAAAGGCCCATACCCACTACATTTTGGGATGATTTTTCCCAACTAACAATGTTTCTCACAATATCACACAGAATTGTTTAACGGAAATGCGTGAAACAATGTTTCACAACGCATTCCACCCGCAGTGATCATTCCTATTTGGAGGACCACTGTGCTGGATTAAATTGTGGAGGATCGCTCCACTACTCATAGACTTTCAGGGTTTTTACTGTGACTGTGCAAACCATCACTGTTTGTTTACAATGACACAACAATTCTTGTCAATTTGGCCAGATGGATCGGGGAAAGATCGTTAAGCGGAGATCCCCAATCCCTGATCCCTCTGGCGTGAATACTTAGCTTAAGCTATAAAGGGTTCACAGGGCAAAATCATACATTTATTTTTACTTACTTGGGGCTTCTTCCAGTCACTAGAAGTCATGTGGGTCTCTCTCCGCAGCTCCAGTCCTCTCCAGGGTCCCACTGGTTGCCTGTACCGATTGCCGACCCCTGATGGTTCAGAGCTTCTCTGCATGCGCAGGCACGTACGAGCACCCATGCATGAACATGCCTGGTGATGTTGGCCCACGCCCACGCATGCGCAGAAGGCGCTGACCCATCAGGTGCATGCTGCCAGTGGGACTCTGGAGAGGACTGGAACTGGGAACAAGGGCATCAAGTTACTTCTAGGTGTTGGAAGAAGCCACAGGTAAGTAAAAATAAATTTATGATTTTGCCTCAAGAGTCCTTCAACAGTGGAGTCATCTACATACCATACGTTTCTTACATGCACACTTTAATATATAAGTGAAACATGGGCTGTAAATCCAATAGGAGAGGCTGTTGAGATTTCAAACAGCAAAACACTCATCCTTTAGAAGTCCACTGTACTACATGATGTATTATGACTTCACTAAGGCTGTAGAACACTGTGAGCACTTTCTGAGAGCCTTTCTGACCCTCAGCGCATTCTGAGTATTTTTTTTAAACTCTCTCTTTTACTTCCATTGAAATCGTGGTAAAATAGCCACAATCACAATTTTTTGAGAAATGGCAATTGTGGCAATTTTACTGCGATTTTAATGGAAGTCAATGGGAAAGTTTTAAACACTCAGAAAGCGATAAGGGTCAGAGAAGCTCTCATAAAGCGCTCATAGTGGGTCTACAGCCTAAGTCATGCACACTGCACATTGCAGTCCAGCAGTTATAAAGGTATTCCTCTCTCATATACTGTCAAAATCGCCTCTGCTCAGCATCAAAATTATTTTTCAATATACAGTTTCACATAAGCCAGGGGATTGCTCTTGAATGAGAAAAAAAGAAACTTGCCTTTAAAACATTGTGTTCTTAGGGTACAAGCCAAGAACAGTGCAGTTAAAGCTCAAATCAGCTATATATGACAGATCTGGTGAGATCATTAGGTAAAAAGACATCCTAATACCAAGGAACTTTCTGTACCTGTTTTAGTGAAAATGATACCGACAATTACATCACATATGCAGTGCAGCAACAGTGTTTCTTCCCAAGCTGCCTTGCTATTGTCACAATAACGTGTTCAGAACAATAGGCATTAATCTTAGAAACCATGAAACATTTCAGAAATTGGATTGCTCATGGATTTTACTCTCTCATTAAACTGCTCATTTATATTCAAAATAGTTTCAATACATACAAGTTTTTCCTATTCTTTCTTTCCTGATACAACTCATCTACAATTATAGTACATACTCTACACCCCGTCATTTCCTAGACTGACTCATATAATACCTTTATCAGAGGACTCATTCGTGCTGCTTGCATTGCAAGATGCAGCGCTCTGCCCCTCTCAGCAATGCACTTGAAATTCTAATCGTTGAGCTAAAGCCTGGTACACACCTTGAATTTTGATTGGCCAATCACTGACCGATTTTTCCACCTCCATGTAGTACGATAATTTACCCACAAAATCTGTTCATAGTATTCCAAATCTGCTGACTTTAATACTATATAGTGGTGGTAAAATTGGCCAATCATTGGCCAATTAAAATTGAAGGTGTGTGCCAGGCTTAAGTTGCATTGAAGGCACCCATTCACACTAATATCTACAAAAGAACTGATTCAGCACCGACTTGCATAAGCTTCAAAGTTTAGCGTTCCATTTATCCAATTGTGCATAATATAAACATGGTAAGAGCACCGTGATATTTCATTAGGGACGCCCTTTTTTTTAAAGCTTACTTAGCCATATGAGCTCTACAAAGCTCTACAAAGACTGCTTCCAATCTATACACGTAAGATCCAAAGAGCCACCAATCACAAAACAGCAGTGCTGCTGTGCCAAACCAATAGGATCCAGAAGGCAAACAGCCAGGAGGCGCTAATTTTAAAATACAAAAACAGACCTTATGGGCAAAAGCCTCCCATCAAGCAATAATCGAAGACCTCCAAAGAACTAACCAATCAAAGTGTAGCCAGAGCAAAGCCAGGAAATGTCGCAGGCTGCAACCCTCAGATGTACAAAAAAAAGCACAACCCTGACGGGAGTCTAAAATCCTCCCATTCAAGCTAATAGCATTGTGTAGACTAAACAGATGTCACGTTCCTTCCTACCTCCTCCTCATTACAGTGGTGAGTCAGACACTTCCTGGGAGCCACCATAAATGGCGGGGCTGCTCCTTGCAGAGTGTGCATAGTATCTCCAGAGCTCCCACAGGTGCCCACAGGCATGCTTCTACCAGTGTTGCCAGGAGATGGAGGCATATGAGACATTTATTGTACATTCTCCGGTGCTATCACTAACCAGGAAGTGATTGACTATATTGCCAGAGCCAATCGCTATTGGGTGGAAATGCACTCCACTGGACAACAGTGTGGGTGACTCTTCCTCATTGGCTGACGCCAGTAAAAATGCCTTGCTCTCAGGTTTGCTAATTGCCCATGATAGGGACAGGTCAGTAACATGATTGGGTATAAAAAGAGCATCCCAGAGAAACCGAGTTTCTCAGTAGTAAAGATTGAAAGGGTATAACCACTTTATTTATCACCTTAGGGGCAAATAATGTAATAGCTTAGTTATAGAATTCCTCAATGTAAAAATTGCTGGGAATAAGGGGATTTCTTTATGTTTTCTATAGTATTGTGAGAAAACGCGGAAAAGCCGCCGCGTGTGCTCAGAACAAGGCGGCTGATTCCGCATCCAACGCGGCGGTTTGCACGTGTAGGCCTACATCTGCCAGTATGGCTGAACACGGAGAAACCACCGCATGCCCTGATAGCGCTGCGGCTGGTTCCGCGTCCTGATAGCGGCGCGGCGGGTGGTACGCAACACATGTCTGGTGTGGCTGGGACCGCTAGTCCACACAGGTTCAGAAGGACGCGCGCGCGCGCTGAGAGGCAGAACTTTTATGACAGCCAGAAGGGAGTCAGCTGACCAAGCCGGTCAGCTGACGATTCAGCCAGTTCCCATTGGTCCAGCACTTAGGGGAGGCGCTGGAGAGCGCTGTGCTATATATACCGGGTGCTGGTCATTCGCTGGTTGTCTGCCGTTGCGATCACTACGTGGAAGCACTCAGACCTTTTTGTCAGAATCTGTGTTACCATTCTGTTATACTTCAGACTAGTTCCAGGGTGTTGATGATCAAGGACCTCACACCCAAGATTAGGGACTTGTGTTATCATTCTGTTATACTTCAGACTAGTTCCAGGGTGTTGATGATCAAGGACCTCACACCCAAGATTAGGGACTTGTGTTATCATTCTGTTATCCTTCAGACTAGTTCCAGGGTGTTGATGATCAAGGACCTCACACCCAAGATTAGGGACTTGTGTTATCATTCTGTTATACTTCAGACTAGTTCCAGGGTGTTGATGATCAAGGACCTCACACCCAAGATTAGGGACTTGTGTTACCATTCTGTTATATGTCAGACTAGTTCCAGGGTGTTGATGATCACGGAGCTCACACCCAAGACTAGGCATTGTTTATTATCTGTTATGACTTACTGCTTTCCTGACCACTCTTCTGTTCACTGATTCGGTACTTCGCTATATCTGATACTCTGTTGCCAAACCCTGTGTGCCTTAGGATTACCGAATCAGCCTCCTGTCTTTGTACCTTGTATGTCCGTGTGTTGCCAACCTGGCTTGCCCGACCTTGAGAACTATCTCCTCAGTTTAGAGATAGTTCACAGATCAGTCAGTGACATCCCCCTATTGGTGTCACTCACGCTCTGGTCCTTTCCTCTCCCAGTCTGACTCCTCCCTGCGGGAGATTCTCAGGCTGCTGAAAGGTACTCATTCCCTAGTGCAGTATTCCTTACTGCCTTTGTACCTGTCCTCCAGATATTGGTTTTCAAAGTATTACTGTTGCACCAAACACTCATATTACTCAGGTGTCCAGAGGTTAGTAATATATCTGATTATCGATGATACTGCAGATCATCAATAATCGGGTATATATCTGTATTTTTGGTGATACTGCAGATCACCAATAATCAGACCCTCTCTGTGTTACACCGATCGTTACAGAACGGCAGACCAAATGCAAATGGACGCACTCACCAGCCGTCTGGGCACACTTACCACTTCGGTGGAAAACATCAATATTGTGCTGGGCAGCCACCAGACGTTAATGGATGCTTTGTCTGGATCTATACAAACCCTCCAGATGGCTGTGAAGGATGTGCGATCTCCTCCTAGCACAGACATACGTATGCCTGTACCTGAAAGATTTTCTGGTCACAGATCTGACTTCCGAAATTTTAGAAGTAGAGTGTTATCATACTTTGAGTTAAGACCTAATTCTTCAGGAACTATGGCCCAAAGGGTTACCTTTATTAAAACCTTGTTATCTGGCGATTCTCAGACCTGGGCATATAGCCTTCCCATCAGTCACCAGGCCCTAACCTCTGTAGAGGAATTTTTTTAAGCTATGGCTATAATTTACGACGATCCAGACATTTCCTCGACTTCTGAGCGGAAGCTCAAACTTTTACGTCAAGGCAAGAGTCCGGTTGAAGATTATGCTGCTGAATTTAGGAGATGGTCAGTATCGGCCAGGTGGGACACATTTGCCATTTTAGATTGTTTTTTTATCAGGGTTGTCACTCATATTACTCAGGTGTCCAGAGGTTAGTAATATATCTGATTATCGGTGATACTGCATCATCAATAATCGGGTATATATCTGTATTTTTGGTGATACTGCAGATCACCAATAATCAGACCCTCTCTGTGTTACACCGATCGTTACAAGTATATACTATCATTAAAAATTCTGTGAAATCAGGGAAAATCTCAGTATGCGAAGGACAAAATTAAGAGTAAGTATTGGATGACCATGATCTTCAGGCAGCCCTGCATTAAAAACAGATCCGATTCTGTACTGGAAATCACTGCAGGAATTCAGGAACACTTCCAAAAACCATTTTCTGTGAACATACAGTAGCTTGTTGGTGTATCAATAAACGGAATTTAAAAGTCTACCATGCAGAGAAGAAACCATATACCGTATAAACATGAGTCTTCTCTGGGCCCAAGGTCATTTAAGGTGGATTGAGCTAAAGAGGAAAACTGTCCTGTGGTCTTATGAATCAATACTTGAAATTATTTTTGTAAACCACTGCTGCCGTGTCCTCGGGGCTAAACAGGATCATCTGGCTTATTGTCTGTTCAGGAATCAAAATACAGTGTTTCTGATAATATGGTGGTGCATAAGTGCACTTCATCATGAATAGCTTGCACACCTGCCAAGGTACCACTAATGCTGAACAATATGTACTGGTATTGGACCAACTTATGCTGGCATCAAAACATCTTTCTCAGGGATGGTTATTTTTATTTTATTTTTTTTAATTTAGCAACACAATATCAGCCTGCATCCCACGCATATTACAATAGGATAGCTCCAAAGAAAAAGTTGCCAGCCCGCCTGCAATACAGACCTCTCACTTGTTGAAAGCATTTTACGCATTATGAAAAAAGAACTACAACAAAGCAAACCCCTGTCTGTTTGCCGGCTAAAATTGTATGTCGGATAAGAATAGAAAAAAAAAAAATTTCGATTTTAGAACTACAGCAATTTGGTCTCCTCAGTTCAAAACATTTGTTAAGTGTTGTTAAAAGAAGAGGTTATGCAACATGTTGCCAACAATTCAAATTGGGCATATATTTTCAGAAGACAATAAACTTTCTCAGTTTTGAAGCTTACCATGTTGTTGCTTTACTATTTTCATTAATTAAACAGTTTTCATGATTTTTGCAAATTTTTGCATTTTGTTAATTTTTATCTTTAATATAACATTCACACCTTTGTAGGAATGGAGTTGTACTGTATGTTATATTGTAAAAAGTCCTCCAGAGTTATGGCGAATGTCTCATATTCCACTGGATATCTCTGTAACGTAAGCCTTGTACACAGGCCGGGCTGTGGCAGAGGCTCGGGAGGCACTAGCCTCTGGGAGGAGAATCCTGAGAGTGCCTGTGCCGCCTCCCTTGCCATTGCAGAGTCAAGAGCAGAGCACTGTAGAAGTGTTGAGAAGCCACCAACCTCTCCTGCTGCTGAGATGTCTTCAGTCATGTTGCAGTATCCCCTCTATATAGTTCAACAGAAGAACTATAGAGAGGAAACTATGACTCCCTTCAGTGGCACATGTAATGAGAGTTTCCACTAGAGGGAGTCATAAAAAGGAGACATTGCAACATAGCTGATGAGATACTGGCACCGAGAGGTGAGTAAGTTCTCCAACACTTCTACAGTGTTATGCTAATGAATCTGCATGTAAGGGTGGGTACTACCTAAAACTGGGGGTACATCTGGCTCTCTAACTGGGGTAGGGAGGGCTGCCTAACAATGGAGGCACATCTGCTTACCCATACAGGGGAGGGGGGCTACCTTATACTGGTCTGCAATTATAGGAAGTGTTTGACTGCTGTAATAGCCAATAAAGGCTTTTTTATTGATTATTGAGAAGGGTATGAATAATTTTGGACTGGACACATTTTTGCTCAAATGTAAAATTAAACTTAGAATTTTTTTTCCACAATAATGCCTCTTGTAAATTGTCTTATTATCTTTTGGGAGACACCTATGTCATTTCCCGTCAAAACAGTATTTGCTAGTTGAATAAAAGTAACTTTAAGTCAAAATTTCCCAGGGGTATGAATAATTATGGACAACACTGTATATATTTATACTTCAGGAAATGGGAAATAAGAATAAGGAAATAAGAAATAAACTACAGTGGTTAAAAAAGATATGAATCCACCTATATAAAGCTGATTTAGTATATGTATACATGAAAACAAGGCACCAGGTAAAATTACCGATATTACTACTGAATTCCCATATTGAAATATTGGTAACCTTTACTCTCTCTGCCGATGCCTAACACAGAGTCGTCCTTCTACCTATGCCTAGCCCTTAACCCACCTAGTTTTGCCTAACCCTTAACCATTCACCCCTGGTGGTGCCTAAGCTGTACCCTATCCCCAAACCCTGAATTCCCCCCCCCCCCCGCGCGTTGGTGCCTATGCCATAATCCTCCGGCCAAAGAGCCATGATTTGCAGCAACGAGAGTTAAGTTGGGCACATGGAGGTGCTATCGTTCCGAGGCTCAGAGCTCTCCCCAAGCCCACACATGGTGCAGCTCTCCTGTGCACTGTGCCGTTACATAATGTCGGAACAATAAACGAGGAGTGAAAGGGGCATTCCTTGGGACAGACTGAAATGAAGGGAATTGACACTTCCTCTCCACCCATCCTTTTAGGCAAATATTATGGCAGTGTAGAACAAGGACCACAAGGGGGCTGAACTTTGATCTTTTAATCCCAACCTCAGTTCAGGAGTACTTTAATCAATTGATCTCCAGGGAGCAGAATCTTAGTGTCAAGTAATGTGCTCTTTCTTGGTAGCTACATTCCCAATCTTATTATGTTTTGGGAGACACCTATGTCATTTCCCATCAAAAAAATACTTGCTGCTTGAGTAAAAGTAACTTTAAGTCAAAATTTGCCAGGGGTATGAATAATTATGGGCAGCACAGTAGCTGAGGTGTGTTAGTGACCAGCATAGTATTTTTCCCACAGGTAACACAGTACAGTAGGGTATCATATATATGGATATTAGGCCACCCCATATAAGACACAATCAAGACAAGAAAACAGAGCATAAAGAAAAACAAGGGTTTAATGGCTTGTAACGATTTATACAAAACTTCACTTTTATTGCAGCTCAATAAATAGTATCCAGACATGTGAACATTTTTTGAATCTTTAAAATATCAAGGTTGTCATGAAAGATGTATAAATATCAAAAGCCTGACCCCTGTATCTCTGACTTCAAAAGGGCCACTTCTTCAGAGGCAATAAGAATTACAGTAGTGTATCTGTAACAACTGGTTAAAAACACATCATTTTATCAGTTAGTACATTATGGAAAAATTGGTCATATGCCAAGAGTAGCCTCTGTACCTCCTCAAAAGTCCATATCAGATTAGCATGTTTCATCAATGTAAAATCAATCAGATCAAACTACCATTATGTCCCAAACAGAGGTGCAGTGGCGTAGCTACAGACCTCAGGGCCCCGAAGCAGAATTTGGACATGCCCCCCCATACTTTCTCTGCCAGTGCCCTATGTATTCTTTCAAGTGATGTGAAAGTAGACAGCAATACAGCGGTCAACTGCAGGCCAATATAGCGGTCACTGCAGGCCAGTGTCTTCTGGAAACAGGCGTGTGTACTATGTGACACCGGTAGCACTGGGTCTGGGGTAGGGAGGGTGAGGAATATTGAGGGGCAGTGAAAAGAAAGAGAGGGATTATTAGGGGTCTGGGAAAGGGAAGGTGAGGAATATTGAGGGGGGGGGGGGGTAAGGAGAGAGAGGGGGGCTATTAGGGGGCTGGGGGACAGTGAAGAATATTGAGGGGGAAGTGAGGAGAGGCAAGGGGGTTATTAGATGTTGGGGGGGGGGTGAGTAAGAAGGGAAAGCAGTTATTAGGGGTCTGGGAAAGGGATGGTGAGATATATTGAGGGGGGAGTGAGGACAGAGAAGGGGTAATCAGGAGTCTGGGGAAGGGAGGGCGAAGAATATTAAAAGGGTTATGAGGAGTCTGGGAGGAGAAGATGAAGAATATTGAGGGGGGAGTGAGGGAGGTTATTAGAAGTCTGGGAAGAGAAAGGTTGAGGGGGGGCTAGTGAGAATTCTGGGGAGTGGATAGAAGGACAGGGAACTTACTAGGGGTCTTGTGGAGAAAGGTGAGCGAGGAGTGAGTGAGCCCTGTTGCGGGCTCTGGATACAGCAATGGCTGATAAACAGTGACAGGGAAATAAAGAGGGAGACTCACCTCTCAAACCTCCCGCTTTGCCTGGGGGAAGGGAGCTCCTGGCATATCTCCATCCTCTCTCATGCTCTCTGTTCTTGCCGTGCCAGCCAATGGGATTTGCAGGGGCAGGGCTTGGGGAGCGAATCAAGCAACTCACAGGAACGATCCTGTGAGGCTTGGAGCTACCCGTGATTTGGGGCGGAGCTAAGCGGCTGTCACGCAGGGCCTGGGGACAGAGGAGAATGAGGAGAGCAGGGGCCGGTACAGGCCCTACAAGATATCGGGCCCGGTCGCCAGTGTGACTGCTGCAACCCCTGCTCCTACGCTAGTGCAGAGGCAGATGGAAGTGTGTGGTTGCTGGAAGTGACGTTGGCTCCGTGCAGCCACCACCAGCGTTCAGTGGCCACGCACTTTGGTCTGAATTTTCATCTGTCTGGATGGTTTTTTTTTTGAGCTGGGATAAATGTTATGTTTTTTTTTTTGTTATGTTTTTTGTTATGTTTTATATAAGTTGTTGCAGGCCAAGAAACCCTTGTTCTTCTTTATGCTCTTCCTGTTTTCTTGATAATCCCATGGTGCTATCCCGCTCGAGCATAACAACCAACAAGGATGTAACAGCTCTTTTTCAGTACCGCAAAATATGTTCCATGCTATTTTTTTCTTAACCTGCTATTGTGTATATGATAACTGTAGGTCCCAGGTCAAGGCAAAAATCCCTCTGCATGGAGTTACTCTTTAAATATTTCTTCATCAGGCATACATAAGGACAGAATTATATGGCATTCTTTAGTCATTGAGCCTTCCCTGTGTGCTCCTCCATTTGACAGGGTACTCTTACATATTTATCAAAAATAGCAATAGCAAATAGCAATAAAATTGCTACCTTCTACAAGCAGGGTCCTATGTCCATTATATATTATTATACATATCGCACAGTACATTTTCTAAACAATTGTCACTTCAAATGCTTTTGTGTATTCAAATTGTCTGCAATACTTAAAGTAAACCTGTCACCAACAGACATTTGAAATTCTCTGACTCCACACTCTGAAAAGAGCTCTTACTGTGATCTTGGCAGGTTTTTTTTTTTTTTTCTAAGATCAAAATACCTAACAAAGCTGTCCTGAATGGTGTCTGACTCTGGTCCAAAGACACAATTCCCTTTTCTCTTTCTACAGATTTCTTCTTGAGTTTATTTTGCAGTTTTTAACAAGCCACATGGTTAATTTTTGATGTCCTTTTGGAAAACAATACTGACAGCAGGCCACTGTTTGAAGAGGTCTTTAACCCCTTCATCACTGAGAAGTTTTTCCTCTTGAGCACCAGAGCAATTTTCACCTTTCAGCGCTTCTTCCATTCATTCACCAATTCCTTTATCACTACTCATCACAACAAAATGATCTATATCTTGTTTTTTTTTCGCCACTAATTAGGCTTTCTTTGGGTGGTAAATTATGCTAAGAATTATTTTTATTCTAAATACATTTTATTTGGAATAATAAGAAAAAAAATCATTACTTTAAATAAAACATTCTACTATGGATAATACCCACAAATTGTATTTGCCTATTTGTCCCGGTTAATGCAACGCTTAAAATATTTTCCTAGTACACTGTATAGCGAGGAGAGGGCCAGCGCATACCACAAAGGCTGCATCTGAAATGACCAACAGCTTACATGTGCAGCACCTCTAATAAGCTTTCTGCACATTTTGCATTCAATTCATATGCAAATCATATGCATAACTACTTACCATGCAAACGGGAAACTCAGGAATACAGGCTGAGAGCAGCTAACCTGGTAGTTACATACTAGCAAAATTATGAAAAGGGGGGGGGGGGTTGCGCATCCCTAAAAACATGCTGCAAGTGACTGGTTATTCGCTCAGGCATGCACCACCTCTATTAGGCTGAAAGCATTTATTTTGAATGCAGGGCATGCATTTTCAGCCTAATAGAGGTGGTGCTTGCGCTTTAACCAGCCAATTGCAGCAGGTTTTTAGGGATGTGCACCACCCCCTTTTCATAATTTTGCTAGTATGTAACTACCAGGTTAGCTTAGCTGCTCCCAGCCCGTATTCCTGAGTTTTCCATTTGCATGGTAAGTAGTTATGCATGTGATTTGCCTCTGAATTTAATGCAAAATGTGCAGATAGCCTATTAGAGGTGCTGCACATGTGAGCTGTTGGTCATTTCAGATGCAGCCTTTGTGGTATGTGCTGGCCCTCTCCTCGTTGTCTATTAAAATGTAAGTTACACATTTTTGCTTAGCTGCTCTCAAGGTTATACAAACATATGTTGTTTTTAACCTTCCTGGCGGTAAGCCCGAGCTGAGCTCAGGCTATGCCGCCGGGAGGCACCGCTCCTGGGACAATTTGGATAATTTTTTTTTTGCTACACGCAGCTAGCACTTTGCTAGCTGTGTGTGCAATACGATCGCTGCCGATCTGCCGCTATCCGTCGCGACGCAGCCGCCCCCCCCCCCCCCAGACCCCGTGCGCTGCCTGGCCAATCAGTGGCAGGCAGCGCTGAGGGGTGGATCGGAGTCTCCTTTGACGTCACGACTTCGAGGACGTCGGTGACGTCATCCCGCCCTCCAGGAGATCCCGTTCTTTGAATGGGATCTCCTGATCTCCGATCACCGGAGGTGATCGGAGGGGCTGGGGGGATGCCGCTGAGCAGCGGCTATCATGTAGCGAGACCTTGTCTCGCTACATGATATAAAAAAAGAAAAAAACGGCTGTGCTGCCCCCTGGCGGATTTTAATAAACCGCCAGGAGGGTTAATTTAGGTTAGGCCACTTGCCTGGAGGTCTGCCTCACCGTGGCACAGTCCAGTATATTATACTTTGCATGCAAACTGTAGTGGAAGCCAAAGTTCCTCCATAGTATAATAAATTTAGCATTTGTTTTGGATATAAGGCATGCATTTTCAGCCTAATAGAGGTGGTGCATGCCTGAGCGATTAACCAGTCAATTGCAGCATGTTTTTAGGGATGAGCAACCCCCCCCCCCCCTTCATAATTTTGCTAGTACAATGTATGGCGCCAATATTTTATTTGGAAATAAAGTTTTGCATCCATCACTAATTAAAAGCCTATATTTTGAAAAATAACAGTAATTTGCCTCCTTGACAAACAAACAAAAAAAAGTTTAGTCCCTAAGGTAACTATTTATATTTTTTTTAAATTGTAATTTTTTTTATGCAAAAGTTTTATTTGGGTAACTATTGGGAGGTAAAGAGATTATTTTAAAAGTATGTGTATGTCTTTTTATTAAAATAAATGTATTTAAGTGTAATTTCACTGTTTGTCCACAAGATGTCCTCACTCATTACTTTCCTGAGCGTAATAGTAGTACGCTAACAAGAAGCAATGCGTGTATATATTACTTTGTGTTTTTTACAATGACTGCGGCATCTCATTGATTGCGCTCCCATTTACTGATGCCTCTACTAATGGACGACGACGTTAAGGAGGGTGGGATTGCGGGCACGAGTGAGCAGGGACTGCGCACAATGACAGTCGGAGCAGAGATATGTATATCTACGCCCCTGGTGCTGAGATGAAGTCTGCAGGGACGTAGATATACTAATGATATACATTAAGCAGTTAAAATAACTTTTATCCTAATGTTTGAACAAAAAAAGCCTGGGGACAGGTTTTAAACATTGACAACTCAGCTCTGTTAAGCTAATTACACACATGTGGGAATTGTGGCCCATTGGGGATTGGGAAATGATTCTTCAGGCGACAATTCAGGGAGTTAATTTGTATAGGTACAGGTGTTCAAATTTGTGAAATTGAATTTGGAATTTGGAAACCTGAATTCTCTCATTCACCACACTTCAGCACCTGAAGCAGTGGACAGCATCATGAGGAGTTCACTTGTGGTTCATGACGCTGCAACTGGCTTGAATGCTTCCTCCTTAAAGCTAGAAGGATATAGCATCGGTGTCACATGAAGTGGTGCATGAATCGCAAGTAAGTGAACTCCGCGTGACTCTGTCCACTGCTCCTGGTGCTGAAGTATAGTGAGCAGGAGAATTTGGGTGTCCGGATGCAATCTCCCAAATTACAACAATACTACCATCAACTCATTGGATTTACCAGATCAGATGCATATCCCAGTTCAATCTAATATGTGTTTATAAGAGACTGTTTTAGTAAATAAAGTGTTAGCTTAGTCTTAGTGAAGCTACTGTTTACATATATATTATATTTTTTTCTTTACAGTGGAAAGGTCAGTGGCATAACCTTGCATTCAGTTTATTTTAGTGACTGGATTATAAAGTAAAATCCCCTGTAAGACTTTCTTATCCGAGGCTTAATAAGGAAATATTTAAATGGTTGTGCGGGAAACACATATTAGGTTCATTTACAAATAGGCATGAATCTTCTAAATCAATACACAAAGCCGTACGTATGACCAAAGAGGTCTCATTTGTTATCTGCGGCATAATTACAGGGTAACGGGGAAAGTGTCACATTTGCAATGCAAAGCAAGCTATCCAATACATGCAGTAATCCTTAAATGAGTTGACCAGCTGTCCAAGACATGTAAACTAATACGGTTTACATCCTACTAAGTGATCCCACTTAAAATATTCCCACCAATATATTTTAACTCATTCTCAGTGATGGAGGAGACTGCTGCGAATTCCGCCTTTTATTTATAGCAAGGAAAAGGAGATTTTATCAGCACACTTATTGGACGCAGGGGAATGCTGCACATGTGAGTGTGCTGGAGCATAAATATTAGATTTTAATTTCTTCAGGCTTTATAAACAAAAAGCTGTGAAAGTCAGAAATGAAGTCAATAAAACATATGATCATGGTTTATTCGTTATGGAGAACATGTGTTCATCACCTTTTTTAATATATATATATATATATATATATATATATACATATATATATATATATATATATATATATATATATATATATATATATATATATATGAATAATTATGGCATAAAATAGGGAGCATAGATTATATTGATCCTGAGTCCTTACAGTATATACATGTCTACCCAACATGTTTACCTAATGGAAATATTTTATTAATACGGTCATCATTGTCATAGAAATAATTTTCCTATAAAGTCTAATGTTCAATAGCCCATGGCAGCCAATTATAATTTACATTGCTTGAGTCTGAATCAGTCAAGATGACTTTTTCGAATGGGTTGTCATGGATTATTGCCCTCTGCACGTTATTGGCTGCCCAATTAAAAAACACATATATTTTCCTATCAGATTCTCACTATAGTAGAACTGTAAAAGCCTTGGTTTGGAACATAACTTTGGCCTGTGGTAAAGTAGCATAGCAACATAGTTATATGTTATATATGAGCGCTGTGACTTGGCATATAGATAGAAAGAAGCTAGGCTCTCACCATGATACACTATCATGTTGCTTTCTCCAAGCGTTGCATACAATATAAGTGTCATTCTGGTTTCTATATTACCATATTACCTTGAAAAAAGCTTTTATGCTTAAGATTTTTATGTATCATAAAACCGTGTGATAAGCGTTGATGTTATTGATATTGAAGTGTCACATGGCAAGGTGTATGCCTTATATACTGGTACAAAGTACTATAGTTACATATCTGCCTTAGTAGTATTAACCATTTAAGTACCAGTCACCAACTGCCTTATTGACCGCCCCTTCAAGGGATCTTTGTAGTGAAGGCCTCTTTAATAGGTTCTCTCCTTAGGGCACTTTTACACGAATAGCTGATAGCAGTGCACTTAAAGGACCACTATCACAAAAAAGTAGGTAGTTAAAAAGCTGACAGAAACGATAGGTTTTGGGCTAGTCCATCTCCTCATGGTGGATTCTCAGGGTTTTCTTTGTTTTCTTTTCAACAGCATTTTCTGAACAGCAGTTTGACTTCCAAATAATAAGATACCAGCCAGCCTCCCTACTCCCTTGCACACTATTTTGTCAGTTAGACTTTGCAACTGCTGCTCAAGAAATGCTGAGAATCCCCCATGAGGAGATGGACTGACCCAAAACCTGTCAATTTTGTCAGATTTTAACTGCCTACTTTTTTCATGATAGTGGTCCTTTAACTGTTGGTCAGCTACTCCTGTTTATATGCAGGACACTTGCTGTCATCCGCTGACACACTTGTGGTTATGTTCTTCTGAAAGAGGCCTTAATGTGGGACTGGGAGGAGGAAATGAATAACAAGGTGGATGTCTGCAGCATCTGTTGATTTCTGCACCATTGATTCCATATTTTTCTATTGCAATTTTTTTTACACCTGAAACATAAAAAATAAATATTGATAATGAAGGTGTTTAGGAAAAAAAGGGCCCCTGAAGACAGGCTTTAAAACACAGTGATTTCAAAGGGAATTATTTTACCTACAGCTAGAGTTTAGACAACTGGGGTTGATGCACTAAACATCATTAAAGAGGCACTGTAGTAACATACAGTATAGTAGAATGCAGTAAATTATTCAGGATACACACTTTTATTATTTTTCTTAGTTTTAGCATCAGAAACACTTCTTATATCTACGGTATATTTTGCCTTATATTGGATGCGGCCCTGCCCTCCCAGTGATGTCACAGCCTAGGCTAATTAGCAATGCGGAATTCTTCCCCCCAGAGTATTTTGGAAGACCAGGTATATTTTGTACTGAGTAACCGAAACATTCTGCAGAGATACGGGTGGGTAGGGTGAACAGAAAAAACCCTGGAAGAAAACAAAAAACACAGAGACAATTGGAGACCCAATAATGCAGAAAGTAAGTCACAACAATGGACAATTGAAGTAGAGTAGGCAGAGGTACTCTCTAAGGGAGGTTTCAGGGGGGCAACCAACCGCTGTAGGCGGGTGAAGATGCACAAACCCGACTCCCCTCGGGTGTCCAATCAAACTACATGCGGTCGCTCTCTCAGTGCAAAAGGTTGTATGGTTGTGGGGTGGTACCAACCACCTGACCAAATAGAATACCCCTCCCGAGAGACGGTAGGTAACACAAAGGGGGAGGGGGAGAGGCATCCAGGGTATGATAAAACTATGTTAAAAACCGCTAAAATGAAAAAAAATGGTCTCAGCTTACTTCTTCATGCTGAATAAAGTGCCAGAGAGATCAAAGCCAGAGCAGAGGCGCCTTTGCTCTGACTTTGATCTCTCTGGCACTTTATTCGGCCTGAGGAAGTGGGCTGAGACCCATGAAATGCGTTGCCAAGTGCATATTAAAGTTTGTTGCTCACCATTCAAGTTTGCCATCCTTGAGGTGAGCCACCTCATTTTTTTTCATTTTAGCTGTTTTAATGCCGTTTTATCATACCCTGGGTGCCTCTTTTGCCCCCTTTGTATTCCACAGAGATCACCTAACAGATGTTGCCACCTGTGATAAATTTCATAATGTAAATTAGGGGGAGGAAAGATTATGCAATGGGCAAACAAAACACTGCCTGAATAGTTTGTAAATTAATAAGCAATCCCACTTATTATTTTCAGGTCCTCTTGAAGAGACTCTGTAACAAATTTTTCAGCCTTAGTTCTATCCTATAAGTTCCTATGCCTGTTCTAGTGTGCTCTGGCTTACTGCAGCCTTTCCTAATTGCACTGTCTCTGTAATAAATCTTATCTCCTTTCCTCTGTCGTGTCTGTCAGGCTAAGGCTAGAATGTGTGGAATGTGCAGGGCTGCTTGTGATTGGATAGAAGCGATACACACCCTCTGCAGGCCCCCTGCACACTCTGTATGACTCACACCCTCTGTCTATGTGAGCCTATCACAAGCTGGTTAGTTGTTTGTAAATACTGCCGAAAACTGTTAATTACAAGCCAGGTTTGCAGCAGAGAGTGGCAGAAACAGCACATAGGGGCACAGGAGAAAATAAGGAAAAGAATGGTATGCTTTTTAGTGTAAGAATATTAGAGTACAGATTATCTTTAAGATCTGTTTTATTTTATATTTTTAAGATTTTACTGTCTTCACTTTATTCCATAATTCTCTTGCACAACATCCGTGAACAAACGCTTACATTAATTTTGGGCCTAATTGTGCATAAATGAATGCATATGTTCAAAATCACGATTTAATTAACTTATTACTTAGGACTAACTTAGAAGCAGGTCAGAACTAATAATGCAGACGCATGCTGTGCTTTTGTTATGTAAAGTAAACATTCTTCTGCTTGAATTTGTGTTTTTTCTGCTACAACAAATAAATTGGAATTTTTAAAATGGGAATTCCTTGCCATCTCCTTTACCTTATTTGGCCCCATTTGCCAGCTCTTGTGGTTCACTGTGGACCTGTCATTAAAGTATATTCACTAAACTACATTAAAATTACCGTGCACAATGCATGTAGATATTAACCACTTGCCGACCGCACGCTTATACCGTGCGTCGGCAAAGTGGCAGCTGCAGGACCAGCGACGCAGTACTGCTTTGTCAGCTGCAGGCTGATTAATTAGGAAGCAGCCGCTCGCGCGAGCGGCTGCTTCCTGTCAAATCACGGCGGGGGGCTCCGTGAAAAGCCTGCGGGCCGCCGATGGCGGCTCACAGGCTAAATGTAAACACAAGCGGAAAAAATCCGCTTTGTTTACATTGTACGGCGCTGCTGCGCAGCAGCGCCGTAAGGCAGATCGGCGATCCCCGGCCAATCAGCGGCCGGGGATCGCCTCCATGTGACAGGGGACGTCCTGTCACTGGCTGCACAGGACGGATAGCGTCCTGTGCAGCCCGGATCACCGGGAGAGAGAGGTAGGAGAGGGAGGGGGGTGAATGTCGCCGCGGGAGGGGGGCTTTGAGGTGCCCCCCCGCAACTAGCCTGCACGCAGGAGCGATCAGACCCCCCCTGCACATCATCCCCATAGGGGGGAAAACAGGGGGGCGATCTGATCGCTCTGCGTGCCCTCTGATCTGTGCTGGGGGCTGCAGAGCCCACCCAGCACAGATCCCTTCAAACAGCGCTGGTCCTTAAGGGGGGGTAAAGGGTGGGGTCCTCAAGTGGTTAACAGATGTTATGTAAATTACATAATGCAAAGAACACAATTTGCATAACTGGCGTTATACACACAATCCATGCATTGCTTATGCAACACGCATTGTACAAGCACCACTAGCATTGTGTGTATAATGCGAGTTATGCAATTGTGTAATTTAATTTGCGTAATGTCTTTTAATGCCAGCGATGAGCGAAGATGCCGATATTCTTTTTGCATTAATTTTCACAAAAATAACGTCAAATTTGATTTTCCAGCAAAAATGCCATTTAACATTATTTTAAAATACATTCGTGATTTTTTAATTTTTCACAAATCTTCAGTGTGCAATAATTGTTTAAACAAAATTAGGCAGGTGCATAAATTTGAGCACCACAAAATAGAAATGAAATCAATACTTAGTAGATCCTCCTTTTGCAGAAATTACAGCCTCTATATGCTTCCTGTATGTTCCAATGAGAGTCTGGATTCTGGTTGAAGGTATTTTGGACCATTCCTCTTTAAAAAAACATCTCTAGTTAATTTGGGTTTGATGGCTTCTGAGAATGGGCAGCGCTCTTAAACTCACACCACAGATTTTCAATTATATTCAGGTCTGGGGACTGAGATGGCCATTCCAGAATGTTGTACTGGTTCCTCTGCATGAATGCCTTACTGGATTTTGAGCAGTGTTTAGGGTCATTTGGCCAGATTTAACAAAGCATTACCGACAGTTTTTTCTTCTAAAACTGTTCTAACCAGCAGAAGAACAGTTCTGCATGATAGTAGGAAACTTCCCAAAGCCTATGTAATAGCGGCAGTTTAGCATGGATTTCTAGAGCTGCACTACAGTTAAGAAAAGTGCAAATCCATTCCTTAACTGCTGCAGATTAAGAAGTGCTCATTAGCAGTTCTCCAGATAGTGCATGCTAGATGGGATTTGTGAAGGGCTCCTCCCCCGTCACTCAGAGCTTGCTGACAGCAGGTGTGTTGGTTACCTCAGCAACAGCAATTCCCCTCACGCACTGCACTGCCTGAGACACGTTCCTAGCTCCTTCTATTCCTTACAGTTTAAGGAGGAATCTGCACTATCTAGTGATTTCTTAGGATGTCTGAGACAGTTCTGCACTTATTTCTGAAAACCTACTAATATTTTGTCTCAGACACTCTTGATAAATCTGACCCACTGTCTTGTTGAAAGATCCAGCCCCATCGCAGCTTCAGTATTGTCACTGATTCCTGGACATTGGTCTCCAGAATCTGCTGATACCGAGTGGAATCCATGCATCCCTCGACTTTGACAAGATTCCCAGTCCCTGCACTGACCACACAGCCCCACAGTATGTGGGAAACACCACCATATTTTACTGTAGGTTGCAGGTGTTTTTCTTGGAATGCTGTGTTCTTTTTCCTCCAAGCATACAGTAACACCCCATTGTTATGCCCAAATAACTCAATTTTAGTTTCATCAGTCCACACCACCGTATTCCAAAATGAAGCTGGCTTGTCCAAATGTGCTTTAGCATACCTCAAGTGGCTCTGTTTGTGCTGTGGGTGGAGAAAAGGCTTCCTCTGCATCACTCTTGCATACAGCTTCTCCTTGTGTAAAGTGCGCCGAATGGTTGAATGATGCACAGTGACTCCATCTGCAGCAAGTTGATGTTGTAGGTCTTAGGTGCTGGTCTCAGGGTTATCTCTAACTGTTCTCACCATTTGTCGCTACTGTTTATCTAAGGTTTTTCTTAGTCAGCATTAACTTGAACTGAGCCTGTGGTCTTCCATTTCCTCAATATGTTCCTAACTGTGGAAACAGACAGCTGAAATCTCTGAGACAGGTTTCTGTATCCTTCCCCTAAACCATGACTGTGAACAATCTTTGTGTTCAGGTCATTTAAGAGTTGTTTTGAGATCCCCCTGTTGCTACTCTTCAGAGAAAATTAAGAGGAGGGAAACTTACAACTGACCCCCTTAAATACTCTTTCTCATAATTGGATTCACTTGTGTATGTAGGTCAGGGGTCACTGAGCTTACCAAGCCAATTTGAGTTCCAATAATTAGTTCTAAAGGTTTTGGAATCAATAAAATGACAACAGTGCCCAAATTTATGCACCTGCCTAATTGTATTTAAACAATTATTGAAAGCTTTCTGTAAATCCAATAAACTTAATTTGACTTCTAAAATATTTCTCAATGTGTCTCCTACATGATATATTTAACTGACATTCTTTATCGTTACAACCAACGATTTATACAGGAAAATCATGATGATTAACAAGGTTGCCCAAACGTTCGCATCCCACTGTATGTTCACTTCTGGGTGGCATTGACTATGCACTACAACTGGCTCATGCTTGACTATGCACTACACCCGGCTCATGCTGTCTGCTGCCAATGTGGTCCATACTCTTCTTGCTGCTGCTGACATTGCCTTTTATTATTACATTCATACAACATTTATATCCAATTCTGGGTGGCATTGCCAATGTACTGCACCCAGCTCTTGCTGCCAGCTAGCAAAGCGATTTTCCTATGATAGCTTACCAGAAGCTATATACTGCTACTGCTCTGGCTGACTTCAGCCTCAGGTACTCCACCCTTGGGCCTAATTTCAACATGCTACTTCTAGACACCTTTATGGGTGGCATTCATTCATGATGTTATCCAGCTAATGATGCCAGCTAGCAATGTGGTATCTTGCTGTTTTGACAGCAGAGACTGCTGCTCATGGGCTGAGTTGACACTAAGCATCATCATTTTTCAATAACAGGTTCCGCCTCTATGGCCTAATATTTATGCTGCCTTCTACACACTTTCCATTACGCAAAATTCCTTTTTGTCTAATGTAACTATAACTGTGATTTTCCATAAAACTACAAGATCTTTTGGAACTTTATTTTCTCTTTGTTGCCTCCTACAAATGCCTAGCAAATTTGACGATCCTAACATTTACAGGGGCTTTGCTATTAATGAATCAAAAACTCCCCATACCAAGCTCGGGAAGTATTTTTAAGACACTTTCACAGGCGTTCTCACTCATTCCTACCTGAGACATCTGATCTGCATTCTCCTTCAGGGTCTATGGCTAACCGTATTAGAGGCAAAGGATCAGCAGGACAGCCAGGCAATCTGCATTGTTTAGAAGAAAATAAATCAGCCTCAATATTCCTCTCAGTTCAGGTCTGTGCTTTAACTCATTAGCAGCTTTAATAGAGTTATCTCGTTAGAGATAAGTACAATGCTTTTGACCTCAGTAGGCAGAACTGGTTGTGCTGTAAATTCTTGGAAAGCTTTGATCTCTCTCTCTGCTAGCAGAAAATATAGAAACTGAAAGCAGAAATCCTCTATCATTGTATCACACTGCCCCCTAGTGACAAGTGGCCAAAAATACACATTACAGTACTAACTAGAAGCAAGGAAATATAACACGTTACAAAAAAAAAAGGTAAATTAAATTGACCTGGAGCATTTGCAAGCCTCAAAAAAAATTGACTACTAAAGGGTTAAGAAAGCAAATATTTTGCTACATGCATCATTTCAAATAAATGCTGATTTGTCCAGCTCATCTTATGATTAATTAACAGACTGCAGATGTAATAAATGAAGGGACAAAGGATCTTTTTTTTTTTACCAGTAGCACAGCTTTCTTCCTATAATGAAATCCATATCATACTGCATTATACACTGTAATGAGAGTTGGATTAGACCTCTGCTCTTTAGTTTCCGAAAAGTAATAATATTTGACTTAGCCTGCCTCCGAGTTGCATATTTAGTAAAAAGTTTTGCTTAGCATCTTTATTTTAATGTCATTTCATTGCAGTAAACATCATCACAAAGTATCATTAGGTATGATTTTAACAACCACTGCAGTCCACAGCAATGCTTGGCAGCGGCGATTAGCTATAATTAAAACTCATCTAATTAAAATATGTTTTTCTAGCAAGCTGTTCGTTTCATACAGGTCAGAAAGCTATTGAACCCTCTCAACAGGAGCGGATGGGGCACCTTAAAAGAACAGCTTGTGTCTTTTAGTACACTTACAGGCTACATTTTTTTTTATATAGCAGTGTATTACTCCCATAGCCGCAGCCAAAATCTATAGCATTCCTTCATATTCTAGTACATGACATTATGTTCTCTATCGTGACTCAGAAATAAATTCCAGCAAACATTCTGTAAGTGAATGAGAAGTGAGAGGCAGCGGGAAGTGTAGTGTGTGTGTGTGGTTCCTGTGTTGTGTACTTATATACATGTGAGTGGTGTGAGTGCTTTTCCTCCTCTGAAATGCATGTTCACACCGGCTTAAAGTCAACTAAGGGCTCTTCAGCTGGATGGAAACAAAATAGATTCATAGAATAAGACTGTGCTCCAAGCAGATATAACAACCCACCATTTATTTCAGATATGTATCCATAACCAATCACTAATGCAGAGGTTGCTTTAAGTGGACAATTTTTTTTCCTGTGATCTACAACCTAGGTTCTCAACGTGTGGTACGCGTACCCCAGGGGGTACTTCTGATGGTTCCAGGTGGTACTCGGGCTTGATATACTTAACCAAGAATAACAAATTTAGAGATTTAGAAAATGATAAATCTTATTTAAACAACACCAAGTTAACATTCTAGCTAGTTAAAAGCAACAGTAAATGCTTGGAAATTGTTTAGAACCAATTATCATGTACTACAATCAAATATATATTTGTCAAGGGGTACTTGTGATCATTTTTACTATGCTAGGGTGTACTTGGTGATTACTGGGTTTTAAAAGGGGTACATACCAATAAAATGTTGAGAAACACTGATCTACAAGACCTCTAATTACTCTTCTAACGTTCTAATGTATTAAGAAGATGCCAGGCAGTTATTAATACAGGTGATCCATATATTTCAGCCAACTGATGTTGTCATTATGAAGGTGTTAGTTGTTTAAATGCCTGTCTAAAGGGGGGTACTGCCTCCAAAGCATCTAAGTACACAGCATCTTTACCAGTCCTCCTATTGTTAATGATCCTTTTTCATATCTAACCCTAAACACCTATCATAGAATCCATTCTGATACCTAACATTAACCAATTGAGGACCGCGGTGTTAAATCCCCCTAGTGACCAGGACATTTTTGTACTAAAATGGCCACTGCAGCTTTAAGGCCTAGCTGCAGGGCCGCACAACTCAGCACACAAGTGATTCCCCCTTTTCCCCACCAACAGAGCTCTCTGTTGGTGGAGTCTGATCACTTCCCAGTTGTTTATTTTATTTTTTTTATAAATATTTATTTTATTATTTTTTTAATACATTTCCCTATTTTTTTTATTTATTTTATATTGCCCCCTCCCTCCCCGCCAGCCAATCAGTGTGATCGGCTGTCATAGGTTTCAGCCTATGACAGCCAATCACTCCCCAGCCTATGGAGGGGACAGCCATGTCACACGGCTGTCCCCAGTACAGCGCTGCCTTAGATCGCAGAGCTGTACAGGATAATTAGATGGCGGTTTTGCCGTCTAACAGTCTCCCAGCGGCGATCGCCGCTGGGAGACTGATGGTGGAGCTCTGCCTTCCAAGCGGAGATGCACGCGCCCCACAGAAGGCCGTCCACAGGAGCGGTCCTGAGGCTGCCGCTCAGAGGCGTAGCAATAGGGGGTGCAGCGGTAGCGACCGCATCGGGGCCCTTGGACCAGAGGGGCCCCGAATGGCCCTCCCTCAACTACAGTATTAGCTCTATATTGGTCCTGTGCTCATAATAATCATTTATATATATACTTTGAATAGTGGTAATCATTAACAAACTATTCCCCATCCCCTTCTTGCACCTCTGACATTGTAGTTGCCATTGGCAGCTTTTAGTGCGCCGTTTCAAATGCTATGTATAGAGTGCATGGGGGGCCCCATTGTAAAACTTGCATCGGGGCCCACAGCTCCTTTGCTACGCCACTGCTGCCGCCGTGTTCACCCCAATCGGCGTGGAGCGGTCGGCAAGCAGTTAATCTTCCCCAACATTAACACCTCTTAAACTGTCTAACACTAACCTATCCCCTAATGCTAACTATATCCTAATGCCTAACCCTAACATCTAAAGGCACCCATTAATAGTAACATTTTTTCATCAGATGCGATCTTTCGATGCGATTTGAATGATCGTAACTAAACGGAAAGGAATTTATTGATTGTTCTCCTTAACGGAGCGATTAAACAGACAGATTGTCCAGTCAGTCATCTAAGTGAATAAGCGATCAAGTTGAATTGCTTGACTACAGTGGTAACAGTCAGACCTGGAAAGAATTTCTGATTTACAGCAAATGAAAAACAAATCCAAATCTTTTCTATATATATATCAGTTTATCTGACTATCATTATAATTATTGTATTTATGTACCACCACCATCTTCCATAGTACTGTGGCTAGATAGTGTAGGCCTCTGACACAGGAGACCAAGGTTTAAATCTCAGCTCTTCCTAGTCAGTAAGCCAGCGCCTATTCAGTTGGAGACCTTGGGCAAGACTGCCTAAAAATGCTACTGCCAGCTAATTGTGCCACAGTGGCTGCAGCTCTGGCGCTTTGAGTCTTCCAGTAGAAAAACATGATCTCAATCTTTTGTGTCTACTGTACAGAGTACAAAACAGGCAACAGTGGGGAGCATAGATGCATGAGTAGATCAACACAAAGTATAATCAGAACATCCAACAACATAAGTACAAATGCATACATAGCTAATGTGTGGTTTGAAATGTCATCAATATTTTTACATGTTAATTTGATAAAGTACAATAGAAACAAGAAACACCAGGGGGATGTTCCTGCCCCTGTGAGCTTACTATTTGTTTACATCTGGTTGACAGACAGACAGACAGACACTTTATTTTAGGCTAAAAATAGGTTGTTGTGACAGGTATACTTTACAGCATTGTTTGGCATGACTGATGTCTGCCTGTGCATGCAAGGGAGGCATAAACCAGCATCCCGGTAAGTCAGCTGTCATGTTTATCTATCACAGTATATAGTATGTCCCAGTGTGGATACTTTCATTATTTAGCAGATGGACCAAGGATAACAGAAAACGCTACATGGGTTCACATATATCAGCAGATAGGTGTAACAGATATCTTTGTCTTAGATTATATTTAGACATAGGTACTAATGTTGCTGAGCTGCACTGAATTTAGGTGGATTTTTTTCTTTTTGTATTCAATTTAAAAAAACACATAAGTGATCATGGTGGTGCACTTCTTTCAGCAAGAACGCAATGCAACTGATCAGGACAGCAGCACCACACGTTATGCCCATGTTGCGTTGAGCAGAGTGAAGCATTCATTTCATGAGAAGTATGCTTCACTTCTACTGTTAACATGTGCATTTACCAGCAACGGACTGCATGTAGTGCGTTACCATAATGCAACCCGTTATACCGCAACACACCCACTGCACTCTGAATGTCACATAGGAGTTGCCCTGCAGTGCAGTAAGCTATGTTACAAAGTGGCCGTCAAACTGTACCTGATGGAATACTAAACATTTATAAGTAATATATATTATAGGGGTTTGGCTAGAAGAATATTTTATGTGTAGAAAAAAATCCCAAAATGTATTTTCCCTCCCGTGTTTTAAATTGAGCTTTACTAATTAGTTGAAACCCTTTATAGTTTGTTTCCCTGCTATAGAATTATCTAGTGGGTTTACACCGTGCTTGGCCACATACGGACATCATATGTCCCTTGTGTGGTCAGAGGTGGAACACAGCCAACTTCCTGGATGGGCGATGTACGTCATGTGTGACGCACGCGTGCAGGAAGTGCTGAGTAGAAAGGACCCTAATGTGGCTGACTGAACAGAGAAGCGAGATTCCCTACCTTATTTAAATCCCAGACCGGGAAGTTCAGTCAGCCACTGAGCCTCTGAAGATGCTTATCTAGCGAAACGGTCGTCAGGCAGACCCCTGCTCCCATGCTGCCTGATAGCCTCACCACAGGGACTGGTTATGTAATCAGCTTTTATTGTGCATGGTAATACTGTGACTAAGCCATAAGGAAGAAGGCTATTTTAACATAGTGGAACACAGTGCCAGATACATTTTCCTTATTAAAAGAAAACTTAACCTTCCTTGTCCTCATGCCATCAAATGAGGGATATTCACAGTATAAATGGAATTCAGGGACCCCAGCACAGCTCATTCAAAGATTTACCTAATAATCTATTGACATGAGCATTTCTAATCATAATTTAAAAATGAATTTAGCAATGATGATAATATCTCTTAGGTCAGAAAGATAATTTAGCCTTTGCCTTGGCCATTGTCAGAGTCTTTTGAGTTTGTGTAAATATTTTACTTGGTATATCTATTTATGTGCGCATGGTTAGTTCTAATGTTGGATTATAGCATGAAAACTCCTATATAATGGAATGAGATTTTCTGCATCAGAAACTCTTGCAAGCCTTTATTCCCCGTATTCTTCTGCCCAGTAATTCCAGGTCCTCTCCAGCCGCTGCCTATATTTCTCATTGATTTTTCTTTTGCATTGTCCGTGGTTAATCCTAACCTTCTGACGATGCAAATGGTGGCGCTATCTGACTTAAGATGTAATTTCCTGCACGATTGCCCTGATCAGCCCTGCCACAGTTTAAAAATAATAGCCTGCTTCATCACTCCTTCACTTCCATGCATGATGTGATGACACTCTAATCCTCTTCCATCGGAATATTCAAATGATTGCATCACTGAAATCTTAGGCGATCAAAGCGACGAAGCAATACTGTTTTAAGTCTGTTTATACATATGCCTGCTTAATATATACTGTAATTTTTTATGTCTTCAGCTATCCTGATTACAGCATGTTAGGCTGCAAACTATCAGATGTTTCTTGCAGACACAAGAACAGAAGGGAAACATTCTTCTATTTATGCTATTTAAAGCAAACCTGAAGTAGGTTTCTTTCACTAGATCTAATCTCTGCAATGCCCTGAACGTCTAAGTAATGCTTCTTTAGCCATGCATAATTGCCATTTCATGTAGGTGTCCAGAACTGCAAAATGTAGTGTATCTGTGACGTAGTTTCTGATGTCTGGAAATTCTAGAAATGACATTCCCAACATATGAGACTCTTTTTCTGTCTCAACAGAGTAACCAAGCAGCTAGGGATGATCCAAACCACTAGGAATGTATAGGGGGATAAAAGATACCAAAAAGCCCTCCTGCTAATAAGCAATGGTTGGTGAAATTTGCCTTCTTAAAACAGAAGGAAATTTGCAATAATTCACTAAACCGTAATTTCTGCCCCTAGACTTCTCTGAGATAACACTGCTTACACTGGTTAGTGGTTACATGAAAGGGGGATGCAGGGAGAAGAGGAACGGACAGCACACAGATAGTGTTGGGTGAACACCTGGATGTTCGGGTTCGGGAACGTTCGCCGAACATGGCCGCGATGTTCGGCATGTTCGCGCCGAACCCCGAACTCCCCGAACATCCCGCTTTTGGGGGCCCTATGGGGTCGCAGGCATAAGGGGGGAGCATGCCCCGATCGTGGGGGGGGGTCGGAAATTCCCCCCACCCCCTCCGCTAGTGCTCCCCCCTCTGCCCGCTTCCCCATACAAAAGTTTGACGAAAGTAAAATAGTACCGGTGGTGGTGGCTGGCTGCTGCAGTGGCTGGCTGGCACTATGAAGTGACTGAGGAGGAGGAGTCGGAGTAGGACGCGTTGAAGGAGGCCGGGCAGCGGGCGGTTCAGCGGTAGTACCCTTGTGGTACTTCCACCCTTTCTCTGACCTCACGTCCTCTGCATACGAGGGTACGCGTCACGCATACCCTCGTATGCGTCATCACGCAGAGGACGTGAGGTCAGAGAAAGGGCGGAAGTACCACAAGGGTACTACCGCTGAACCGCCCGCTGCCCGGCCTCCCTCAACGCGTCCTACTCCGACTCCTCCTCCTCAGTCACTTCATAGTGCCAGCCAGCCACTGCAGCAGCCAGCCACCACCACCGGTACTATTTTACTTTCGTCAAACTTTTGTATGGGGAAGCGGGCAGAGGGGGGAGTGCTAGCGGAGGGGGTGGGGGGAATTTCCAACCACCCCCCCCGCGATCGGGGAATGCTCCCCCCTTATGCCTGCGACCCCATAGGGGGGCCGTATTCGGCCGAACAGGGCCCTGTTCGTGTAGGTGAGTCCACCATAAACTTACCTCTGTGCTCACCTCTGGTCAGAATTCCTTTGACACGGAGTAAGGGCAAGGACACAGAATCTGACATTGGTCACCTGATTGTCCAAGTTACCTCCTCTGGTGATATGACTCTCATGGCTATTTCCATAGCTGCTGGTCCTGTGACTTAACCTAATAGTTGTAGATGTTATAGGAGGGTTGATGACTGTATATGTATATGGAAAATCTAATCTTAGTTCATGTTGAGGAGGAGCAAGATGCACAGTGCTGATGAACGTTTAGCTTTTCTATTCACTAATGCCAGAACATAAGTGGTAAGGAATCAAGCTTACTAGACTTCGCCACTCCCTAATCTAACTACTATTAAATGAATGCACTGGCACAGGATGTTGCACTTTGCTCATCCTCATTGCTCTTTGCATTCTCTAATTAAAGACCAAGGCCAGATGCTTGGTCCCTCTTCACCATCAGGTTCTCCAGCATGTTCTGATATTACTTAGTTAGTAATGCCATTTGTAGTGATCATGGATGGCAGTCATGATCTCTACCAATATCATTGGTTTCTGGCCACCTTATGGATACTGAGGCTGTGAGCTGCAGTGATGCCTCACAGTTAAGTGTCTGCACCAAGCAACCTTGCACTCAAAGGGAGGTCAGCAAATTAACATTTCTTTAGCACAAGGAATGTGCAGCACGAGCGTACATTCATTGCATAGCCACAGAGAGGGGTTAAGAGAATTTAATTAAACAAGGACACAACGGCAATGGGTGATCACAGATGGATAGAGTGATGTGAGAAACAATAGTTGTACAAAGGCTGAAAATGCAGACTGGGGTTTTTATGCTGGAGTGATCTTAACTGAACTTAACCTCCCTGGTGGTAAAGTGGCCAGAGCCACACTCTGAGAAACCGGCAAGCGGGGCCATGTGCAAAAAGCGCAGCAGAGGGATGTACAACTCACCTTTCCAGGATCGCAACCTGTCTTCATCTTCTGCTCCTGATGATAGACGGTGCTCACACCAGAGAAACAAAATGCCTAGGTGGAGAGGATGAAGACTAGTCACATGTGTCTGCTGGATCCTGGAGAGGTGAGTTGTAAAACCCTCCACACTGCATGGGGATGGGGGGCAGCCTTTCCTTATACTTATCTGGGGGGGGGGGGGGCATTCTCTGGCTACCTATACTGGGAGGGGGACACTTTCTAGTTACCTATACTGGGAGGGGGACACTTTCTGGTTACCTATAATGGAGGGGGGGGGGCGCTTTCTATCTACCTATGCTGGTGGTGTGGTTATTTCAGTGTTTCTACAGTGGTAATAAGTGTGCCACTTTCCATTTAGAAATACTGAAATAATCAGACTGTCAAGGAATTTAATCACTACATCTCTCTCTCTCTCTCCAAATATTTCTGCACCTTTTCTTATTAGGAAATCTTTAAACCATTTCATCTGAGGGAGCTTGCAAGTTCCAACTCACAAGAAATTGTGAAGTGTGCCAAGTCACAGCTTCCAAGGCATGTGACAGTTCCTGAAAAGGATGAGTTCTGATCATGATCACACTGTCATAAAGGGAAAAAAGAAACCTTTACAACATCTAGTGACATCAATCCATACCAGCATATAATCTTCTCTGAGAGTTGGAGATTCCGTATTGTGTACAGGAAACAGGATGCCTGAAGAAGAGTAAAATACCAAGATTGCTCATCTAATCTGTTCCAAAATTTTAGAAACATAAATAATGTAGTGGTAATCAATAATTCTCACTATTGAGGGGGAAATTAGAAAAAGAAACAGCATCTCAGTGGTACTTGTAACAAATTATTTTATATATGTTTAAGTTTATAAATTTGTTTTTTTTTTTATGCATATAACACTACACAATTATTAGAATTATTAGCATTTACTATAGCTAGTATTATATACTGTTAATACAAACACTGAATAACATCAGTGCACCAGTTCAGATGGCTATGCTGTTTAATTGTACTTATATTACTGTTTCTAAATGATATATGCTGTATATTTCTGCTTTCCCTCTCTCTTACGATCTGTGTATAATGCACTGATGCTGTATAAAGGCTGATGCTGTTTCAGTGAGGTTTACAGTTTTAATGTCACACCAGTCTGGATGGCTGGCAGTTTTCTGTTAAAAGAATACAAATAATTGCTTTAGTGCAGAAGCACACTTGCACCTCGGGCCACTAGATGGCAGTATTAAATCAGTTTTATCCTTCATAGGTTTCTTAAAAAGAACACTTCTTTTTAAAGGAGCTTACATGTTTTCAGCAAGTAACCTATAAGTGTACATTTGTGATAAAAGGCAGCTGCCTCATTTATTAGACATGTGGTGCTACAAACAACAATACGTTACACAGTCTGATAGTGGTAATAGTAGATCATACATTAAATGTCTGTGAAAGTTAAATGAACAACAAGAACTATCTTTAGTCTCATCTGTTTATAAGGTGGGTACATCTGTTATGTGTTATATATGACTAATAAACAAGGCCTGCATTGCTTAATATACAGCCACTAAATATCATCATTAAAAAAAATGTTTTGCAAGCCTACTGTGTCTACTTAAAGGAACACTGTAGCAAGAGGAATAAGGGAACAAACATCTTTATTCCCTAAAAAAAAGCCAAGCTGTCATGCTGATTGTTTGGAATCAAGAGTTTCCAAGTTATGGTGCCCATTAATGATGCAATCTTAAAAACCTCTTGCGGATTTTGATGATTGAAACCTATGCCCTGTTTATGTTCTGTTATTCCTGCCATGGCGTGGATTTCAAACATCCCCGCCGCACACTCAGTTTGTTCTCCCTGTTCCCGCCACTATCCTCATCACCGCACCTACTGGCTCTGCTGTCAAGCTGACATTGGCTCCTGGCCCCGTTATTGCTGTGAGCCAGTCACAGCAATCTTTGCTTTTAAAAGGGCACTGATGGCTCTGGTCTTAAATTGGCCAGAGCCCTCGAGTTTGCTAGGGGTTAAAGTGTACCAGAGCCAAAACTTGGCTTTAAAGCGGAATATAACTTAGCATTTAATCTTTGCTCTAAAACATTATTTACAGCATAATAAATACAACCAGCCTTTTTTTTTACTAGACCAGCATTCGAAGGGTTACACACAGAGCTTGAAAACTCAGTGTAGTGAAATGTAGACGCATCTGAACTTTAGATAATGTTATCTTGTGTTTACTTAAATGTATCAAGTGAGGAATGTGACACATTCTCTGACTGTGGAGAAGCAGCTCCACACAAACAGAGAGTCAAAGCATGTCTTACCTTCAACACATAATGACTAAGACCAGTTATTTATAAAATGCAAAGTCAGCTCACAAAGCAAAAAACTGTACTTTTGGGAACCTATAATATCTAAATGAATAATAATACTTACGCACAAATGCAAATATGATAACCGTATGGCATATAAAAAGTAGGAAAACATGTTTTTATTGAATATTTTGTCAGGGTTTTAAACCACTTTAAACTCCCATACTTACCTAAGAAGAGGGAATTTTCTGGATCCTATAGAGGCTAACCTTGCTTTCCCTGGTCCTCCATCGCTAAGCGTGGACCCTCCAAAGACTACTGACAATGGCTTGTTGGTAATCTGATCGGGTCGAGGCTCCTCTTCAAGTATGGCCCTGTCTGTGCAGTAAGCCAGAGCCACTTCTGCAAGACAGTGCAACCGCAGCACAGCCATGCTTTTGCCAGAAGTGGAGTGCGGCCCTAATCAGCTGGAGGGTTTCGAGCAGCAGCAAAGGACTGGAGGACAGCAAGAGAAGCCTCTAGAGGATCCTTAGGTAAACTCGGGTTCTGTTTAATTGCACAATCCTATCACTACTGTGTAATATGAAGGACTACTTACAATATCTGTTCTAAGCATATTCATTCAGTTAACACTTCTACTACATAGATTTTGTAAGATTGTACAATCAAGATTTTTACCATTGATGGGTACCTTAACACAACTTAAGCTACATACATGTGTTGAAATGAATGCCTTATCCAAGAATTGAGTCAATCCAGCCTGGGAATCTGTACAGTGTCAGCAGTGCGTTGCTGTTCAAAGAATTATATACCAATCCTTGCCGGTCAACTGAAACTCCAGCCCCAACCCCCCCTTTTCCCCGGTGTATGTGCTTTGCAGTAAGTAAACCACTAGTGGTGTAAGAATATGTATATACATATGTCAGAACACCTGATCTGCATGCTCACTCTCGGTCATTGCTTCATTAGGTGTGAGCGATAGAGGATCGGCCCAAAAACTCAGCAAGTAGCATTATGTTTAAATGAAAACTGAGCTAGCAGCATAAATACCTCTCTCACTACCAGTTGCTGTTAGAGTGGCAGTAAATGTTCAAGTTCTATAGCAGAAGTATGCATTTTTTCAAGTCAATATTGCCTTTTCTGGAGTTTTACGTACATTCTAAACAGTGCATGTTTATTTCCATTGTTATACTCGGTGTGCACTTCCTTAAGATCGCTATACCAATACTGGGCGGAGCCTGGGCTATCCTCTACAAACAGTCTGAGTTCTCTGTGGCGTGGATTCCACAATTACCTGTCACACTTCAATTTGATTTGCTATGGATACGTTGTTGAGCCTGATGCCAGTATTTGGCTCTACCAGGATGTGAAGTCTATGTAGAGACCAGGATATCCGAAACAAAGGTTGATAGACCACTACCCCTAGTAGGAAAGGGACTACTTTGCAACAGGAAACAGAATCAGGTTGCAGCCCCTGGAAGTACCCCACTGGACTAGGCTAAGTGTCAGGGCAGGTAGCAGTCAGACAAGATTCAATGAAGATTCAAGCAGGAGGTTGTGGACAGGCATGATATGGCTTGGTATTTTACGGAGACATTCAGGTAGGTGATAGACTAGATGAAGGACAGTTTCTAGCCAGACAGAGGTTGAGGCAGGTGGCAATCAGGTGGAGTCAAAACAGGCAAGTTAACAACAAGGTAATATGCTCAGAAGGCCTTATGTTAAGTGCCTAAGGCTGATAGTGCAGGGCCTCAAGGCTCTTAAGGTGGAGAGCACCATACTGTAAAGTCCACAAAACAAACAGCATAAGCACTTATTTTCAAAATGTATTGCTAAGAAAAAGATTTAAGAAACCACCTGGGTCTCTTTCTCAAGGTAACAATTTTTATATGACTTTATACAAGTAAAAAAGACAATACCACATATGACTAATCATAGAAAGAAATCATAAAAAACATCCAGAGGTTCAGCCACTGCTACTGACAGGGCCGGCCCTAGACTTTTTGCCGCCTGAGGAAAAAATGATTGCACCAGCCGCCCATCCCCCCCCCCCCTGTGGGGGGGGGGGGGGCACCACCGCCGAGCTGGAGGGGTAGCGGGCAGGGCGGGGGTATTGGGCCTAGCGGCGGGGAGGGGAGTCGGACCCCCCCTCCCTCGCCTGGGTCCCCCGGCCTCCGCTCCCCTCCAGCCTTAAATAGATAAGAAGCGCAACTCGTAAGAGGCAGTGGGTGGGGAGGACTCACCTCTTCCTCGCTCGATCCAGCGTGCGCTCCACTGACGTTACTTCTTGCAGCGCCGTCCACTTACAATACAGTGGGCGACGTTGCAGGAAGTGACGTCAGTAGAGCGCACGCTGGATCGAGCGAGGAAGAGGTGAGTCCTCCCCGCCCACTGCCTCTTACGAGTTGCGCTTCATATCTATTTAAGGCTGGAGGGGAGCGGAGGACGGGGGACCCAGGCGAGGGAGGGGGGGTCCGACCCCCCTCCCCGCCGCTAGGCCCAATACCCCCGTCCTGCCCGCTACCCCTCCAGCTGGGCGGCCGGCTCCCCGCACCCACCGATAGGCGGATGCCGCCCCTAGAAATTTGCCACCTGAGGCAAAAGTTTCACCCCGCCTCATGAGCGGGCCGGCCCTGGCTACTGACCAACTGACCATATGCCAAACAAAAAGCTGTAAAAACAACAGTCATGAACCGATGCCATATAAATGCGAGCACCCCAGTGATTATGACAGCAGATAATAAAAGTCCACCAGGTACAAATGTGCACAGTTACTGTAATAAAGAATACA